>NC_059103.1:23777499-24464999 GCF_020740685.1 Jaculus jaculus
TGCTTGCGCGTGTATGTAATATTGTGTGTGTGTGCGTGCTGTATGCGAATGTATGTGCCCTTGCCACGCCCCATACACTCGCCTGCAGTGGTAGCAGTGGAACCAGCGTCTGGGCCTATCACTCTTCAGCCTGGTTTTGCTTTTAATTAATTAATTAACTAATTTATGTATTTGAGAGAGAGAGAGAATAAGCATGCCAGGGCCTTCAGTCACTGTAATCGAATTACAGATGCATGCGTCACCTTGTGCCTCTGGTTTACATGGGTCCTGGGGGAATCGAACCTGGGTTCTTTGGCTTTGCAGACAAACGCCTTAACCACTAAGCCATGGTTTTGCTTTGAACAGGAATCTCTGCCTCTCCTTCTCTTTCTCTTTCTCCCTCTCTGTCTTTCTCTCTCTCTCTCTCTCTCTCTCTCTCTCTCTCTCTCTCGATTCCAGAGCTTGCAGGGTTCTGCAGATTCCCAGTTCTCTGCCCCCTGCTGCCCTGTGGGACTGGATTCATAGGCCCCGTGGCGACCCCCAGCTGTTTGCTGTGGGATCTGGAAATTTGAACTCAGGCAGTCTCAGGGCCTCATGCTGGCCCAGGAAGTCTAGTAGTTTCCCTAACCATTGAGCCGTTCCTTCCGCTGTAATTTTTTTTTTTCTTAGATACTACACTATGAATATCTGGGTGTCTGGGTCATTTATGATCAGATGCACTTTATGGAAGGAAATAGCCTTTTATAAAGACTGGACCAGGTGGAAGAGTGATTCAATGGCAAAGGCCAGCATTTATTCACCCCACTCAATTCTTCCCCTCCCCTCCCCCGCCAGCCCCCAAAGTAAAGTCTCACTCCAGCCCAGGCTGACCGGGCACTCACTCTTTAGTCCCAGACTGGCCTTGAACTTGCAGTGCTCCTCCTACCTCTGCTGGGATGAAAGGTGTGCACCACACCAGACCATTCCTGTTATTTCTAACATTCCCAGGGAATCTTTCATGAACCAAACCCTCTACCAGAGGCTGGGGATTTAAGATAAGGAGGAGGGCTGGAGGCATATCTTAGCAGTTAAGGTGGTTGCCTGCAAAGCCAAAGGACCCAGGTTCAATTCCCCAAGACCCATGTACGCCAGATACACAATGGAGCACACACGTCTAGAGTTCCTTTGCAGTGGCTGGAGCCCTGTCACACCCATTCCCTTTGTCTCTCCCTCTCTTTCTTCCTGTCAAATAAATAAATAAAAATTTTTTTTTTAAAAAAAAGATGAGGAGGCAACTGATGAGTGGATAATGAAGATGTGGCACATTTATACAATGGAGTTCTACTCAGCAGTAAAGAAAAATGAAGTTATGAAATTTGCAGGAAAATGGATGGATCTGGAAAGGATCATACTAAGTGAGGTAACCCAGGCCCAGAAAGCCAAGCGCCACATGTTCTCCCTCATATGAGGATCCTAGCTACATATGATTGGGCTTCTGCGTGAGAAGGAAAATACTTAGTAGCAGAGGCCAGTAAGTTAAAAAGGAGACATAAAGGGAAGAGAAAGGAAGGGAGGAGGGTACTTAATAGGTTGGTATTGTATATATGTAAGTACAATGATTGAGATGGGGAGGTAATATGATGGAGAATGGAATTTCAAAGGGGAAAGTGTGGGGCGGGGGGGGGAGGGTATTACCATGGGATATTTTTTATAATCATGGAAAATGTTAATAAAAATTGTGAAAAGAAAAAGGAAAAAAGTCAAGGTCATTAAACAAAAGGTGACTTATGACATTTTCTTTTCTGCTTTTCTTAAGTAACAGATTCTTTATTGTTAAAATAAATTACTCTGTCCACTTTTATAAAAGTAAAACCAAGTCTATGATAATATCACATTGCATGTTGTATGTACAGTTGTCATGTGTCAGTCCAAAATTAAAGAAATGGAAAGAATGAGGAAAAGAAAGAGGAGCAAGGGAAAAAAGAAAGGAAGGAGGGAAATTAAGTTTGGATACTAAGACAAATAAAGATTATTAATAGAAATGGCAAATACAGTTAAGCTGTAAAATATAATTTCCAGTAGAAAATCATTCTTCTAGCCAGGCATAGTGACTCATGCTTACAATCCCAGAATTTAGGAGACTGAGATAGGTGATCCACTATGAGCTCAAGGCCACCCTGGGTTACATAGCGAGTTCAGATAAGATTGGACTATAGAAAGAGAACATGTCTCAAAGGAAAAAAAATTTTTTCTAATATTTTTCCTTCCATTTTCAGCTGCTTTCCTCTCTTCCATTTCCTAATTGAGAACAATCCTTCCTGACTTCCAAGTCTGACCCCTGTGAGCTCCTTCCCGAGGCATATGAGAAGCTTCCATAATCTAAACAACCAGTGTGAGCTTGTCAACCTTATGCAGGGTTGTTACCTCCCAGGACTGTGTGCTTCCCTACACAGTGGAATAAAATGCATGCTGCACCAAAAAAAAAAAAAAAAAAAGATGAGGAGGGGCCTGGAGGGATAGCTTAGCGGTTAAGCCATTTGCCTGAAAAGCCAAAGGACCCTGGTTGGATTCCCCAGGACCCACGTAAGCCAGATGCACAAGGGGGCACATGCATCTGGAGTTCATTTGCAATGGCTGGAGGCCCTGGCATGCTCATTCTCTCTTTGCCTCTCTCTCTCTCTCTCTCTCTCTCTCAAATACATAAATGAAAATTAAAAAAAAAAAAAAAGATGATGATGAGGAGAAAACTATATCCTTCTACTTGGGTCTCATTCTTTATCCACAGGTTCCTTGCTGTTTCTACAGGCAAAGACAAGGACAGAGAAACATGCAGCACAGAGCAAGCACCAGCTCCTCTGAACAGCTGAGCCACGAGGGTGTCCTGGATCCCGGCCACCTTCTGGGTAGGCCAGTCTCTTCCACCAGGCCCAGCTAAGGCAAGTCATGATGGCCCTGGACACCTCTCTCTACCAGATATGATGTTTTTGAAAGATTCTGGTGTTTCCTTAAAATAAACTGGTTTCTGTTTCCTGAAAGCTGGTAAAGCGCATGCCTGCGAAGCCTAAGGACCCAGGTTCGATTCTCCAGGTCCTGCATAAGCCAGATGCACATGGAGGTGCATGAATCTGGAATTCATTTACAGTGGCTGGAGACCATGGCATGCCCATTCTCTCTTTCTCCCTGTCTCTAAATAAATTAATTAAAAATTAAAAGAAGAGCCAGGCGTGGTGGTGCACATCTTTAATCCCAGCATTTGGAAGGCAGAGGTAGGAGGAGCACCCGTGAGTTCGAGGCCACCCTAAGACTACAGAGTGAATTCCAGGTCAGCCTGAGCTAGAGTGAGACCCTACCTTGAAAAGCCAAAACCAAATTTTTTTAAAGAATTACTTCCAGAAGAGGGAGGTTATGACAAGGAGGGTGTTCCTTCAGGCAGGAAAAGGAGGGCAAAGCCTAAGGTCATTGCAGGTGGATGGGTGAAGTGAGGGAAGAAAACAGATGGCTAGCTGCTCCCCACTTCTCCCCCGGGGCTGAGATGAGGTCATGCAGTGTGGTTGGCGCAGATAGTATCATTTCCCCAGCTGTCCTTGATTCCCCACAAGCATCACCATAGGTCTCATGGCCTGGAGAAGGCACAGAAGTGATTGCTTTGAGAGAATGCAGGCCTTGTGAGACCCAAGCAGACAATGGCAAGAGGTAAGAGGATGATAAAAGGGACTAAGGTGAGGGTCTGGGTGTGTGACATAGGTTCAGAGGGAATGTCCCAGCCCACAGGGCACAGAACTCACCAATCTGTGAATTCCTTCATACATGGCTCTAAGCAGCAGCCGCCAAGCAGATAAGGGGCATTTGCCTCTGGGGTTGAGGAGGCCAGAGGAGGTCTGAGGAATTCCAGCAACCTTTAATTCCATAGGCATCATGAGGCCATGTAAGCCTCAGCCTTTATCCTGCAACAAGGAAGAGGAGGAAAGTCAAATTGAGAGTCTGAGTGGATCTTATCTAAGGACATTTACTCAAGCAGATAAAGATATTAGTCAGCCCCAGCAGGAAGTGAGCTTCTACTGTTTGCTTTGAAATATGCCTGAGTCAATGGGGAGAACTGGGAAGATTGTGAAGGACCCAGTCTAGCCTTCCCCACATCTCCTGAGGTGAAGAGTGGATTGTCCCAGTAAAGGTGAAAGTAGGGAAAAGAAACTTCAACTCCCTTGTGTAAGTGGGCTGGGAGCTCCAAAAAAGGAAGGAAGAGAAGGAGGAAGGGAGGGAAGGAGGAAATTAAAGAAGAAAAAGAAAGAAAGGAAGGAAGTAAAAAAGGAAAGAAAAAAGAAAGCTAAGGAGCCAGGCGTAGTGGCGCACATGCCTTTAATCCCAGCACTTGGGAGGCAGAGGTAGGAGGATCGCCATGAGCATGGGACCACCCTGAGACTCCATAGTGAATCCCAGGTCAGCCTGGGCTAGAGTGAGACCCTACCTCAAAAGAAAAAACAAAAAAAACAAGCTGAGTGTGGTGGCACATGCTTGTAATACCAACACGGGGGAAGTGGAGGGTTTCCAGGGCTTGCTGGTCAGCCAGTGTGGCCTACCTGGTGAGTGCCAGGCCAGAGGGACGCTGTCTCAAAAAAAAAGTGCAGTGTTTCTAGTTGTCCTGTGGCCTCTACATCATGTGCACACATGTGCCTCACATATACACTTGAATGCACACACAAATGAAAAGGAATGAAGAAGATATACCATGCTAACACTGGTCAAAAGAAAACTGCAAGCTGGGCATGATGGTCAACCTGGGCTACAGTGAGACCCTACCTTGAAAAACAAAACAAAACAAAAATGTAATTAAAAAAGAAAGGAAGGAAGAAAGAAGGAAAGAAAGAGGGAGGGAAGAAGGAAGGAAGGAAGCAAAGAAGAAGGAAAGAAAGAGAAAACTAACTGCAAGGGCAGATGGCTCAGCAGTTAAGGTGTTTGCCTGCAAAGCCTAACAACCTAGGTTCAATTCCCCAGTACCCATATAAAGCTGGATGCACAAAGTGGTGCATGCATCTGGAGTTCTGTTTGCAGCAGCTAGAGACCCTGATGCACCCATTCTCTGTCTTCTGTAAGAAATAAAATGTTTGTTTGTTTGTTTTTATAAAGCAAGCAAGCAAGAAAGAAAACTGGGCTGGAAAGATGGCTTAGTGGTTAAGGTGCTTGCTTGCAAAGCCTAAGGACCCAGGTTTAATTCCCCAGGACCCACATAAAGCAAGATGCACAAGGTGGCACATACATCTGGATTTCCTTTGCAGTGTCTGGAGGCCCTGGCATGCCCATTCTCATTCTCCCTCCCTCTCTCTCAAATAAACAAATAAGACAAAATAAATTCTTAAAAAAAAGAAAACTGGCCAGGTGTGATATTATACACCTTCAATCCCAGCACTCAGGAGGCAGAGGTAGGAGGATCACCATGAGTTCAAGGCCACCCTGAGACTACATAGGGAATTCCAGGTCAGTCTTGGCTAGAGTGAGAGCCTACCTTGAACACCCCCACCCTCAAAAAAGAGAAACAAAACAAAACTGTGGCAGCCATATCCATTTCAGACAAATGGTCTCCTGAAGTATCTTAGAAGACAGTTCACACGCTGGCCAGGGCCTCAGCTCTAGAAGGGGCAGTTGGCATGAGTCAATGTTGATGTTCAATGACTGCTTTTAGACAAGTGAATCCAGGCAAGAACTAGCCAGTTCCAAGGAAAGCAGGCTGCAATGGAATACAATTCTTCTATTGTAAAACCTTCCTCAATTGTTTTTACTAGACAAAGGAGCCAGATAGAATAATAAACTTGCCTTCCAACCCAAGGCTATGACCTCAAGCTCTCCACCACAACATAGTGGCATTCCCTAGCCAGTGAGTAAGAGAGATGCATCTGTATGCGGCCTCAAGAACTGCATTTAGGAAGCTGTGCTTACTTGACCAAAGGACTGAGTAGAAGGAACAGATTAAGACTCAGGCTGGAGAGACAGTTTAGCGGTTAAAGCACTTACCACCAAAACCAAAGAACCCAGGTTCAATTCCCCAGTGCCCATGTAAAGCCAGATGTACAAGGTTGCACATATGCATCTAGAGTTTGTTTACAGTGGCTAGAGGCCCTGGCATGCCCATTCTCTCTCTCTCTCAATCTCTCTCTCTCTACTAATAAATAAAATATATTTTAAAATCTTTTTAATTTATTTATTTGAGATATAGAGAGAGAGAGAAAGAGAAAGAATGGGTGCACCAGGGCCTCCACCACTGCAAAGGAACTCCAGATGCATGCACCACCTTGTGTATCTGGCTTATGTGGGTCCTGGGGAATTGAACCTGAGTCCTTAGGCTTTGCAGGCAAGTGCCTTAACCACTAAGCTATCTCCAGCCCCATCAAACTGACTATTTTAATTTATTGTTTTGGTTTTTCATGGTAGTTTTTCCCTCTAGTCTAGACTGACCTGGAATTCACTATGTTCTCTCAGGCTGGCCTTGAACTCACAGCAATCCTCCTACCTCTGCCTCCTAAGTACTGGGATTAAAGGTGTGCGCCACCACACCTGACGATTTATTTTTAATACAGAGAAAATGGGTGCACTAGAACCAGTTGCCACTGCAAATGAGCTCCAGATCCATGCATCATCATATAGCATCTGACTGTATGTGGGAACAGGGGAGTAGAACCCAGGGCCACCAGGCTTTTCAAGCCTTTAACTGTTAGCCATTTGTCCAGCCCACTCTTCAATTATTTACTTATTTATTTGCATATGTGTTTATATGGGCTCTCCAGCTCTCTTGTCACTGCAAACAAATGGCTGTCCAGCTTTACATGGGTGGCTGGGGAATTGAACCCCAGGCTGGCAGGGTTTGTAAGTAAGCACTTTAAACCACTGAGCCATCTCTCCAGCCCCCAATCTCTCCAACTCTTAAAGCAATACCTGGTGCCCCCAAACTGAGCTTACGAATCACCATTTCAGATGTAGCTCTGGAAGAAATCTCCAGAGAAAAATCCAGAAGCCACAGAAGACCATGAATCAGGAGAGTCCTTGGTGGAATGGGTGTCAATTTACTCCTCAATCCAATATACAGCATCTGCCATTCCAGTTTGAGACATTTCACCAATGTAGCCATTGGGTGATTGCGGTTTGCCAACCTATTTTACTTTTCTACAAAAGTATTTTGGGGGGGTGGGAGGTTGGAAGTAGGGTGTCACTCTAGCCAGGCTGACCTGGAATTCACTCTGTAGGCTCAGGATGGCCTTGAACTCATGGCAAGCCTTTTACCTCAGCCTCTCAAGTGCTGGGATTAAAGGCATGCGCCACCATGTCTGGCCAAAAGTAGTTTTTTAAAAAATATATATATATATTTATTTATTTGACATAGAGGGAAAGAGAATGGGTACACCAGGGCCTCCAGCCACTGCAAAGGAACTCCAGAGGGGTGTGCCCCCCTGTGCATCTGGCTTTATGTGGGTCCTGGAGAATCAAACCTGGGTCCTTTGGCTTTGCCGGCAAGCGCTTTAACCTGCCCCAAAAGTACTTTTACTAATGTGTTCCTGCATCCCTGCCATCATTTTGGTGGGTGGTGAGGCAAACAGGTGTACCTTGTCTTTCAGATGTTTGCAAGACAAGGTGTTTGGTAAAGAAGACATAAGTCACCAAGGCACTGGATTTAAGTGAATGCAGAGACTGGAGAGATGGCTTAGTGGTTAAGGTGCTTGCCAGCAAAGCCAAAGGACCTCACTTTGATTGCCCAGGACCCACCTAAGCCGGTTGCACAAGGGGGCGCACGCATCTGGAGTTCATTTGCAGTGGCTGGAAGCCCTGGTGTGCCCATTCTCTCTCTCTCTTTCTGCTTCTTTCCCTCTCTCAAATAAATATAAATAAAATATTTAAAGCGAATGTAGCAGTACCTGGACAGAGCTTTATGTTTTTTTCTTGGCCTTGTGTGCAATCTTCTCCCTCCCTCTAGCATGGTCAAAAGACAAGGTTGCGAAGCTGGGGGTGGGGGCACAAGTCTTTAATCCCAGGGCGGCAGAGGTAAGAGGGTCACTGTGAAGTCGAGGCCACCCTGAGTCTACAAGTGAATTTCAGGTCAGCCTGGGATACAGTAAGACCCTCCCTCAAAAAAACAAAACAAAACAAACAAACAGAAAAAAACAAGGTCACAATATCTGTCCAAGCAACTCATGATCTAACCTACTTAGCAAATAACCTGTTGTGATGCCCACACAAGTGCAATAGTGGCACACAGCCATGGTGGGGAACCAACTGCTCTTGATTTGGCTAACTGATCCCCTCAGTGGAACGGGACCCATAGCTGGAGCTGGGAAACAAGTCCGAACCATATCCAAACATAAGACCACTCTCCATTCTCAAGCTACCATCAATCATGGGCTACAAGAGGACCTACACCTATTAAACTCTCTATAAAAGAAGTAAAGGTTATCTCATTTGTCCAGGTGCTAACTTACTCTCCATTGGAGAATCTGCTTCTCTTTTTCAGATAGATGTAGATCCTAAGGAGAGAGCCACCCCCATCATACCTCAAAAGGGCCCCGGCTGAAACTAAGGAAAACTGGCGAAACAAGCAAGGGTGCTGTTTTCCTGGTGAACCGGATACCAGCACAAGGGGGAAGGAGACCAACATAGAAAAATCACCTCCTACCAAATCAGAGAGCCAGAGCCCCAGAGGCCCCCAACACCTCAGCATTGAAGCAGACCAAAAATGAACCCAACATGGCTCAGGGTATTTTGCGGAAGAGGGGGCGGAAAGAGTGTCAGAGCCATATGTTGGGTCATGATATGCAGAGACATTTATCTTACCCATAACTGTGGGCTAACTCCACAATGCATGACCCATATACCTCAACAAGGAGGGGCCAAGGGAAGGGGGTAGGTCACAGAGGATCCTAATAATGGTACCAAACTGACTGTATTTGCTGAATACAAAACTAATTAATAAAAAAATTAAAAACAAAAAAATTCAAACAAAAAAAGCAAGGTCACAATCATTTTGCGTTAAAGATATTAAAATTATCTTATTTGCACCTGTGTGTGTGTGTGTGCGTGTAGATGCATTGGGTCTCTTGCCGCTACAAACATCTGCCAGATGCTTGTGTCACTTTTTTCTGCCTGACTGGGGTACTGAACCTGGGTTCACAGGCATTACAAGAAAGCTCCTTTGTCTAATGCAAAAGAGGTAGCTGTAAAGAATGTAAGAGGCAAGCCGGGCATGGTGGTGCACGCCTTTAATCCCAGCACTTGGGAGGCAGAGGTAGGAGGATCGCCATGAGTTCAAGACCACCCTGAGACTCCATAGTGAATTCCAGGTCAGCCTGGACTAGAGTGAGACCCTACCTCAAAAACCAAAAAAAAAAAAAAAAAAAAGAATGTAAGAGCCAAAGGAAGGGTAGGACTCCTTATAATGTGCTCCCCCCAGACACAAAATGGCCTGGATATCCATGACCTCACAGTGCCTGACACTACCTACACAAGACCATCATAAGAGAAGGAAAAAATCATGATATCAAAGTAAAAGAGAGACTGATGGAGAATGGGGTCTCAAAGGGGAAAGTGGGGGGAGGGAGGGTATTACCATGGGATTTTTTTTTATAATCATGGAAGTTGTTAATAAAAATTTGAAAAAAAGAAGAAAAAAAAGAAGCTCCTTTAACCAAGCCATCTCCCTGGGCTCCTAGATTAAGGGTTTGTTTTTTTTTTTAAGTGGGGGTCTGGAGGGATGGTTTAGCAGATAAGGCATTTGCCTGCAAAGCCAAAGGACCCAGGTTCAATTCTCCAGGTCCCACATTAGTCAGATGCGCAAGGGGCACATGCGTCTGGAGTTTGTTTGCAGTGGCTGGAGACCCTGGCGAGCCTGTTGTCTCTCCCTCTTTCTCTGTCAAATAAATAAAAATTCATTTTAAAAAATATTTTATTTTTATTTATTTATTAGAGAGAGGGAGGGAAAGAGGCAGGTAGAGAGAAAGAGAGACAGTGGGTATGCCAGGGCATCCAGCTATGTAAATGAACTCTTAGACACATGGGCCACCTTGTGCACTGGCTTACAGGGGTCCTGGGGAATCAAACCTAAGTCCCCTGGCTTTGCAGGCAAGTGCCTTAATCTCTAAACCATCTCTCCAGCCTAAAATGTATTTATTTGAGAGAGAATGAGAAGGTGCGCCAGGGCCTCTAGCCACTGAAAAGGAACCCTAGACGTATATGTCATCTTGTGCATCTGGCTTTATGTGGATACTGGGAAATCAAACCTGAGTCCCTTGGCTTTGCTGGGAAGTGTCTTAACCACTGGGCCATCTCTCTGGGCCTAGATTAAAGATCTTTTTGTTTGTTTGTTTGTTTTGGTTTTTCCAGGTAGGGTTTCACTCTAGCTCAGGGTGACCTGGAATTCACTGTCATCTCACTGGTGGTGATGCTCCTGCCTCTGCCTCCAGAGCGCCGGGATTAAAGTCGTGCCCCACCACACCCAGCTTAGATTAAAGATCTTAATTGACTATTTATAATTCTAGAATGGGACAACACCTCATTCCATAAAATAGATTAAGTGCTCTAGATGTCCTAAGCAGAGATGGTTTGTTTCATAGACTGAGAAGGGCTAAGGAAAACAAAAATGAAAAGCCAAGAATATATTGGTAACTTAAAAGGCTGGAGAGATGGCTCAGTAGTTAAAGGCACTTGCTTGCAAAGCCTGACAATTCCCCAGCACCCATGTAAAGCCAGATGCACAAGGTGGCACATGCATCTGGAGTTCGTTTGCTGTGGTGCCTAGAGGTCCTGGCACGCCCATTCTCCCTCTCCCTCTCACTAATAAGTAAATAAATAAAAATAAATCGTTTTTAAGAAGCATTTAAATGATAAAAGCTGCTTTCCTTTTAATGTGGGACCGGAGTATACTGAAGGTTAAGACAGAGGGAACTTCAGGAGCTGATTGAAAGTGGCCTTTGGAAAACATGGCTGTTGTCTTTCTACCCTGAATTCTGGGGAGGTCAGGTGACAGCTTGGTTCATGAAGTAGAACTTTAGCCCCATCCTCCATTTTGAGTTTTTAAATTTAATTAACTTATTTGAGAAAGAGACAGGCAGATAGAGACAGAAAGAGAGAGAATGGGTATGCCGGGGCCTTTAGCCACTGCACACACTCGACATATGTATCTGGCTTATGTGCGTACTGGGGAATCGGAGCTGGCTCCTTAGGCTTGTCAGGCAAGTGTCTTTAATCGCTAGTCCATCTCTCCAGCCCTCCATTTTGATTCTTAATCTGGTCCTTTTGAAGCCTTGTCCAGGAGCTGGGTCCAAAGTAACAGCCCCCTGTAATTTATGTAACACTAGAAGGCCAAAGTCTTTCTTAGACTCATTAGCTGTAGGATTTGACCATGTGACTTAGTTCTAGCTAGTGGATTATGATGGGAACTATACAGTCATATGTTTTTTTTTTAATTATTTATGTGCAGGCTGGAGGGATGGCTTAGTGGTTAAAGCATTTGCCTGCAATGCCAAAGGACCCAGGTTCGATTCCCCAGGACCCACGTTAGCCAGATGCACAAGGGGGCACACGTGTCTGGAGTTCGTTTGCAGTAGCTGGAACCCATTCTCACTCTCCCTCTTTCTCTGTCAAATAAATAAATATATAAAAATAAAATATTTAAACAATATAAAAATAAATTGTGTGTTTATGGGCATACCAGGGCTTCTTACTACTGTGAATGAACACCAGATGCTTGCACCATTTTTTGCATCCAGCTTACATAGGTGGCTTGGCAATAGAACACTGGCAGACTTTGCAAGTAAGCATCTTTACTTGCTGAGTGATCTTTCCAGACCCCTTATTTTTCTTTTAAATGTGTGTGTGTTCACCAAAGTCTCTTGCTGCTGCACACCAATGCCCATCAAGCTTTATATAAGTGGCTGGGGAATTGAACCTGGACCAGCAGACTTTGCAGGCAAATGCCTTTAACTGCTGAGCCATCTTTCCAGCCTCAATTTTATTCATCAATTCTTCATTTATTTAGTTGAGTGTGTCTGTATATGAGCACACCAGGGTCTCTTGCCCCTGCAAATGAACACTAGGTACTTTGTATATGGCTATACTTGGGGTGCTGGGGAATTGAACCCGAGTCAAAAGGCTTTGCAAGCAAGTGCCTTTAACCAGTGGGCAATCTACCCCCATATGTTAACAATGAGAGATTGCCAGTAGTGGTGGTACAGGCAGAAATAGGATTGCCATAAGCTCAAAACCACCCTAAGACTACATAGTAAATTTCATATCAGCCTGAGGTTAAGTGAGATCATACCTTGAAAAACCAAAAAATAAAAATAAAAATAAGGGAGAGAGAGAGAGCTGGGCATGGTAATGCATGCCTTTAATCCCAGCACTCAAGAGGCAGGGACAGGGGCATTGCCATGAGTTCTAGGACACCCTGAGACTCCATAGTGAATTCCAGGTCAGCCTGGGCTAGAGTGAGACCTGATCTTTAAAAAGAGAGAGAGAGAGAGAGAGAAAGAGAGATGACATGAGCCACCACGCCTGCTTGACCTGTTTTTGAATGGAATGTTATCAGGTAACAGGGCAGTTGGGGTTCTGGGCTGCATCCTAGAACCCCAAGCTCTGAGTTCATATTCGCAAACTAAACAAAGAATTGGCAGTTCCAGATTCAGGAGAATGATTTTTAAAATATCACATTTTTTTCAGATTTTACAAAGGACTGGAGGAAGGGGAAGGCTGGGAGGTAATAAGGGGAGATAAAATGGGGAGAAGCGAAGTAGACCACGTGGAGTCCAAAAGCCCACGTGGCCCACGTGTAGCTCAGGAGTCCCTGTGACCAATTCGGATCTTAGGAAAAAATGTGAGAGGGAATTATAAAAATAACATGGACCAAAAATGAAGATAGTAATAAAAGAAAAACAGGTATTTCTTCCATGGGAAATAGCTCTTACCCGTCTGAAGAACAGCAAGACTTGTTGCCAGCTCTGGAGAGAGGAAAATATAGGACCCTCTCTCATGGATCCAGGGGGTACAGGATTTGTTATCCCACCTGGGCACACCTGCATCAGGTGTCCCAGCCAATTGGTCTGGGCTTAGAGGAGAAGTCCACCCATACCTGGGCAGATCTACCTGGGTAGGATGGATAATCCCAGGATTGGCACAGGTGGGGCAAGCTGAAATAGGTGTGGCATTCTGAGGCCCCTCCCTTTAAGGGACATCCTTGTCCTACCTGGTCAATCTAACAGCCTCCTCTGGCACCCCCCACCCCAGTCATACAACACTTAACAGTATGCCGTACATCCCAGGTGTAGTCATTTGATCCAGGTGTCCCCCATAAACTTAGGTGTTCTGAATGCTGGGTTCCCAGCTGACGGAGATTTGGGAATTAACACCTCCTGGAGGCAGTGTATTGTTGGAGGCGGACCTATGGGTGTTATAAGCAGCTTCCTCTTGCCAGTGTTTGGCGCACTCTCCTGTTGCTGTTGTCCACCTGAAGCTGGTCAGGAGGTGATGTCCACCCTCTGTTCATGCCATCAGTCTCCTCTGCCAGCATGCAGCTTCTCCTAGAGTCTTTAAGCCAAAATAAACCTTTCTTCCCACAAGCTACTCTTGGTTGGGTGTTTCCTTACAGCAATGTGAAGATATTAGGCATGGGGCTGGAGAGTTGGTTTAGTGGTTAAGGCATTTGCCTGCAAAGCCAAAGGATCCTGGTTTGACTCTCCAGGACCCATGTAAACCAGATGCACAAGGGGGCACATACATGTGGAGTTCATTTGCAGTGGCTGGAGGCCCTGGTGCACCCATTTTTTCTCTCTATCAAATAAATAAAATATATTTTAAAAAAATTTTAAAGCTGGGCATGGTGGTGCACACCTTTTATCCCAGCACTTAGGAGGCAGAGGTAGGAGGATTGCTGTGAGTTCAAGGCCACTCTGAGATGACATAGTGAATTCCAGGTCAGCCTGAGCTAGAGTGAAACCCTACCTTGAAAAACATAAAACAAAAACAAACAAACAAAAAGCCATAGAGAGAGAGAAGGGATAACACTGGAACTCTGGGTAAAGAGAGAGGATTTTTTTTAATTTTTTTAAATTTTTTTTGTTTATTTATTTGAGAGCAACAGACAGAGAGAGAGAGAGAGAGGAAGAGAGAGAGAGAGAGAGTGGGCGCCAGGGCCTCCAGCCACTGCAAACGAACTCCAGATGCGTGCGCCCCCTTGTGCATCTGGCTAACGTGGGTCCTGGGGAATCGAGCCTCGAACCGGGGTCCTTAGGCTTCACAGGCAAGCGCTTAACCACTAAGCCATCTCTCCAGCCCTAGAGAGAGAGGATTTTTAAAAACATCTTTATTTATTTATTAGGGAAGAGAAAGAGAATGAGAGAGGGAATGGGCACTCTAGGCACTCTAGCCACTGTTAATGAACTCCAGACACATGTGCCACTTTGTGCATCTGGCTTTAGGTGGTACATGTTATCAAACCTAGACCATAAGGCTTTGCAAGTTGGAGAGATGGCTCAGTAGTTAAGGAGCTTGCCTGCAAAACCTGACCAAGTACATACATCACTGCAATGTAACTACTGATCTTTTTGTTTGTTTGTTTGTTTGTTTGTTTTCTGAGGTAAGGTCTCACGCTAGCTCAGGCTGACCTGACCTGGAATTCACTATGTAGTCTCAGGGTGGCCTCTAACTACGATCCTCCTACTCCGCCTCCTGAGTGCTGGAATTAAAGGCGTGCGCCACCATGCCAGGCCATGACTCTTTTTGCTTTTGCTTTTGTTGTTTTTCATGCCCAGCCAGTGATTCTTTTTATTATAAGTAATCAGCAATAATAATAATAACAATGTAGTAAATCTTTACTGCATGCCAAGGGAAGTTCAGCCAAGCCCTGCAGAATCTGGGGCAAGAAATGAGGAAGCCATTACTAACAGATTATTGTCATTTCTAACTCAGCAATCAGATTTCTCTTCTGTGACATTATGAAATAGACATTTGGCTCTCATTTCCTGGCATACAACTAAAAAATAAAAATAAAAAAAAGGAAGAAAGAAAAAAAAAAACACAAACAGTTGGACTCTTAATCCGGATGGCTGGGAACTCCTAGACAGTTGTAGGCTGGGTGGAGGAACCCATCACAACCATGTGATTGGGGGATTGGAGCTTCTAGTGTGCCCACCACCCAGCCTTGGGGAAAGAGAGGCTGTGACCGCCCTAGCAGGAAGGAAGCTATCCAGAGACACTTTTGCTTCTCCCTTCAGCTAACAGTGCAATGAGATAAGGAACACCAAAGAATTGGAATTTCCCCAGGAATCAGCTGGGGCTCTGAGGCCAGCAAGAGGAATAGCCAGTCTCCAGGGAAAAAGAGGTTTTGGGCTGGACAGATGGCTTAGTGATTAAGGCACTTGCCTACAAAGACCCCGGTTCGAATCTTCAGGACCCACATAAGTCAGATGCACAAGGGGGGCGGTGTGCATCTGGATTTCGTTTGCAGTGGCTAGAGGCCTTGACATGCCCATTCTCTCTCTCTCTCAAATAAATAAATAATGTTGAGAAAGAGAGAGAGAGAGATTTCATACAGTCCTGGAGCCAGCCAGGAGCTGAGACAGATGTGTGAGTGATGGGCAGGACCACACTCAGATCCAGTCTGCTTGGGTACTTTTACTCTCTTTGTTTTAACCTAAACTTCAGGTCAGCGCCCCAAGATGGACTTGACAGGGTCATTGGGTCACCATTTGAATATATCTATTACTGAGTATGGGTGACCAAGTCTGACTTTTTTTTGGGGGGGGGGTTTCTCGAGGTAGGTAGGATCTTGCTCTGGCCCAGGCTGACCTGGAATTCACTATGTAGTCTCAGGCTGGCCTTGAACTCATGACAATCCTCCTACCTCTGCTTCCTAAGTGCTGGGATTAATAATGTGTGCCACCACTCCAGGCTTGTTTATTTTTGAGAGGGACAGAGTGAGTATGGGCATGCCAGGGCCTCCAGCCACTGCAAAAGAACTCCAGACACATGCACCACTTTGTGCATCTGGCTTTACCTGGCGACTGGGAAACTGAACACGTGCCATTAGGCCTTTGCAAACAATTGCCTTTAACCACTGAACCATCTCTTCAACCCTGTGCCTTTGTTTCCCCCCCCCCTTTTATGATTTTATTTTTACTCACTTTTTTAAAACATTTTCCATGATTATAAAAAAATATCCCATGGTAATACCCTCCCTCCTCCCCTTTCCCCCTTTGAAATTCCATTCTCCACCATATCCCCTCCCCATCTCAATCGGTCTCTCTTTTATTTTGATGTCATGATCTTTCCCTCCTCTTATGATGGTCTTGTGTAGGTAGTGTCATCAACCCTATGCCTAGCTTTTAAGGAATGTCAAGGTCCAGGTGGTGACAATGCCTACTTATATTAAACACAAATTGCAGTCATTGTTTTGGATCTAGAAATTGCCCTGCTTTAGGTTCCAACATTCTGTTACCAGAGTTTTTAGGGTAAAAGCCTGTTTTTGGAAGCCTCAACAAACTAGGCTGAACCACTCCTCCCCCACATGCCAATTAAGAAACAAATAATGGTGAGAAGCAGACAGAAAGAAAGGATTTTGGGGGGGGGAGGTGCAGTTGTGAGGTAAGATCTCTCTTCTCCAGGCTGATCTGGAATTCACTATGTAGTTTCAGGCTGGCCTTGAACTCACAGTGATCCTCCTACCTCGGCCTTCCAGAGTGCTGGGATTAAAGGCCTGCGCCATCATGCGAGGCAGGAGCTGCTACCCTCAGGACAGAGGATTTTTACTCCCTCTGGCCACGTTGCGAAGAGGAATAGATGCTGGATCCCAGTGAGGTCAAGTCTGTCCTGGTCTTCCCAGTACTGACAGTCCAGGTTTAAACAGAGGACAGGTCTAGGCAGGGGAGCCAGAGGTCTGCATGCTTCCGTAGTCTTGATGGAGGTGTGGTCTTCCAGAACATCTCAGCTCCAGTCCTACCTGGTGATACAAAGAATTCCTCATTGCCTGAGGGGACAGGGTGCTTCTAGGGAGATGATCCCTCCTGCTCCCCAGGCAGCCTTCCCCTCAAGGATAATTGCCCTCACCTGGCGAGGGGTAATCTGACACTGAAGGTCTACTATTCCTGGAATCCAAAATGACTCAAGAGGAAAGGTTTAGGACCAAAAGGATGGAGACAGTTCCAAACTGAAGACAGGGACTTTCATCCGGCTTTTAGTAACTTGTGGACCCAAAAGTTTGAGTCAGTGCTTTAAAACAAACAACAACAACAAAAACATTTTAAGCCAGGCAGGGTGGCGCACGCCTTTCATCCCAGCCCTGAGTTCAAGGCCACTCTGAGACTACATAGTGAATTCCTGGTCAGCCTGAGCTAGAGTGAAACCCTACCTTGAAAAACAAAACAAAACAAAAAAAATTGTTTTTATTTACTTATTAGAGAGAGAATGGGCATGCCAGGGCCTCTATCCTCTGTAAATGAACTCCAGATGCATGTGTCACCTTGTGCATCTGTCTTATGTGAGTCTTGGGGAATCGAACCTGGGTCCTTTGGCTTTGTAAGCAAGCACCTTAATCATTTAAACCATCTCTCCAGCCCCAAATATCCTTCCTCTCCCCCTCCCCCCGCCTCGTGTTTCAAGGTAGCGGTTTCACTCTCACCCAAGCTGAACTGGAATTCACTATAGTCTCAGGCTGGCCTTGAATTCACCTTGATCCTAGTACCCCTGCCTCAGGAGTGCTGGGATTAAAGGCATGCCCCACCACGCCCAGTTTGGAGTCAATGCTTTTTAAGGAAAGCAACTCCTTAGTGCCTGTTTGAATACCAGACCAGAGTCACTCAGGTTAAAGGCCACATAACTGAACTGAAACTCTCAGGAAACAGATAGTTCCCCAAACAGACCAGTTTTTCTTCCCTTAAAAGAGTAGACTCCAGTCTCCTTGAGTCAGCATGAATGAGCCTCCACTTTAACCCTTAGAGAAAAGTAATCTGCTGTAACCCGATGTGAGCGGTGCTTCTGTGTTCTGCTTTACAAACCCCACTGCTCTGGTGGCGGGCGGGCGGGGGGGGGGGGGGACGGGGGACGGGGGGGGGGGGGAGTCTCTCTTTGTGTTTAGCAGAATGGAGGCTGTTCCATTCAAGAATCTTAAGAAAGTCCACTAGCTCTATGACTAAATTCTTTATAACTTTATTTATTTATTTATTTATTTATTTATTTATTTATTTATTTATTTATTTTTCAAAGTAGGGTCTGGTTCTAGCCCAGCCTGACCTGGAATTCACTATGTAGTCTCAGACTGGCCTTGGAATCACGGTGATCCTCCTACCTCTCTCTGCTTCTCGAGTGCTGGGATTAAAGGAGTGTGCCACCACGCCCAGGAAATTAATAAGGGCTCCATAAAACCCCAAGGGAGTTAGGAAAGCTTCTGGAGAGCTGAACATGGACAGTTTCTTGAAGAAGGCATGCCCAGAGAGGGAGACGCTTTCAACCCCTTCTCTGATTCCTCACCTCTTATCAAGCTGTTCGTCTGTATTGTTTGTAGATACTTTATAATAAATACATAAGGGGGGCTTAGCGGTTAAGCGCTTGCCTGTGAAGCCTAAGGACCCCGGTTCGAGGCTCTGTTCCCCAGGTCCCACGTTAGCCAGATGCACAAGGGGGCGCACGCATCTGGAGTTCGTTTGCAGAGGCTGGAAGCCCTGGCGCGCCCATTCTCTCTCTCTCCCTCTATCTGTCTTTCTCTCTGTGTCTGTCGCTCTCAAATAAATAAATTTTTTAAAAAATTTTAAAAAAATACATAAGGGGCTGGAGAGATGGTTCAGCAGCTAAGGCACTTGCCTGCAAAGTGTAATGACCTGGATTGAATTCCTCAGGACCCACATAAGGCCAGATGCACAAAGTGGCGAATGCATCTGGAGTTCCTTTGCAGTGAGAGGCCCCAGCACGCCCATATTCATTCTCTCTCTCACTCCACATAAATAAATACAATACATATTATATGATAAATATAATATAATGATAACTACAATCAACACATAGATGTGTTTCCCTGGATTCTGTGTGAGTGGAGAAGGAATTTTTTTTTTTTAAGATAGGGCCTCATGTAGCCCAGGCTAACCTTGGACTCCATATGTAGCCAAGGATGACCTTGTTTAAACTCCTGATCCTTCCTTGCCTCTACTGCCTCAGTGCTGGGATGACTGGTGGGTGCTACGGTTGCAGATTTCTGTCCTTTTGTCTCTCAACCATAAAAATCAGGCACACAGACCAGGCATGATGGGGTACGCCTTTAATCCAATCACTCGGGAGGCTGAGGAAGGAGGATCATCGCTGTGAGTTTAAGGCCACCCTGAGACTACATAGTGAATTCTAGGTCAGCCTGGGCTAGAGTGAAACCCTATCTCAAAAAGAAAAAAAAGGGGGGGGGGCTGGAGAGATGGCTTAGTGGTTAAACACTTGCCTGTGAAGCCTAAGGACTCTGGCTCAAGGCTCAATTTCCCAGGACCCACATAAGCCAGATGCACAAGGGGGCACACACATCTGGAGTTACTTTGCAGTGGCTGGAAGCCCTGGCGCGCCCATTCTCTCTTTCTCTCTGCCTCTTTCTCTGTCTGTCGCTCTCCAATAAATAAATAAAAATAAACAAAACAATTAAAAAAAAAGAAAAAACACCTGTGCCTGGTTGTGCCCACTTGTCTACATAACCTGGCAGAGAAGTTGCTAAAAAAAAAAAAAAAAAAAAAAAAGAAAGAAAGAAAGAAAGAAAGAAAGAAAAGAGGGCTAGGGAAATGGCTTAGCAGTTAAGGTGTTTGCCTGTGAAGCCTAAGGACCACAGTTCGATTCCCCAGGACTCACATAAGACAGATACACAAGGGGACTCATGCGTCAGGAGTTCGTTCACAGTGGGTAGAGGCTCTGGTGTGCCCATTCTCTCTTTCCATCTGCCTCTTTCTCTCTCTCTCTCTCAAATAAATAAATAAATAAACATACATTTAAAAAGAAAGAAAGAAGCCGGGCGTGGTGGCGCACGCCTATAATCCCAGCCCTCGGGAGGCAGAGGTAGGAGGATCGCCGTGAGTTCGAGGCCACCCTGAGACTACATAGTGAATTCCAGGTCAGCCTGGGCTAGAGTGAGACCCTACCTTGAAAATCCAAAAAATAAAATAAAATAAAATAAAATAAAATAAAATAAAATAAAATAAAATAAAATAAAATAAAATAAAATAAAATAAAAAGAAATAAAGGAAAATCAGGCACACAGTTGACAAGTAGTAAATTAGGCAAAGGCAATTTATTGAGAAAAAGGTGAGAAAACCCCAAAGTTTCAGGGCAACAGGCTCAGGATTTCCACCAGTGTCCAAAGAAGAGTCAGATAGGGGAAAAGAGCTGGGTGTGGTGGTGACACCTTAACTCCCAGCATGGGCGAGGCAGGATCGCTGTGAGTTCAAGGCCAGCTTGAGACTAATTCCATGTCAGCCTGGGCTAGAGCGGGCTCAGGAAAAAAAAGAAAGAAAGAAAGAAAAAAAAGAAAAGAAAAAAAAAGTTATGCTTTCTGAGTTAGAACTCGGAGAAGTGGGCTGACTCCCCTGTAAAATATTTGAGGAGCTGCAGATTGAAGCACCTCCTGTCATATTAGGGGAGAAATATTCCTTCCACCTTCTTTGCTTGTCTGTAGCCTCTGGACCAGGTGGGGCTCAGTTGGATGAACTTTTAGAGGAGGGGACCCGTAGTCTTATGTTTTTGGGTATTTTAGAAGGTCATTAGCAGGGCATGGTGGCACATGCCTTTAATCTCAGCACTTGAGAGGCAGAGGTAGGAGGATAGCCTTGAGTTCAAGGCCACCCTGAGAATACAGAGTGAATTCCAGGTCAGCCTGGGCTAGAGTGAAACTCTACCTCAAAAAAAAAAAAAAAAAAAAAAAAAAAATTGAGAGAGAGAGAGGTCATGTCTCCATCCAGGGCCAGAGGTAAAACTAAAATTAACTTTCCCTTAACAAAAGCATGATGTTTCCATCTCCCTTCTTTTCATATGGTATTTTAAATCCTATGGAGAGGCGATTGTTTGTGATGGTTCTCTTTCTAATGTTACCCAGGAAATACAAGGTGGGGTCTATCCTTCAAGACCTCCCACGGTGCAGCTGTCAGCCTCCCTACACCACCACCTACCACACCTAGTTTACTGAATGCCGGGCACTGAACTAGGGTTCTATGCAAACTGGACAAGTGTGTACAAACTGAGCTATATCCCTAGCCTGGAAAGTTTTAAATGTTTTGCTTTCCCTGCAAGACTTGATCATATTCATCTATGAAATAAACTGTCAATGGTATCCCAATAGAGGGACAAATTGAGCTTGGTTTTTTCCTATGTCCTTCCGTTTTCTGTGGTTGGACTGGGAAGGCGCCAACTTTTAAATTTCCTGAGACAAGACTGCGCCTTTAGTCCTAGCTTCCAAGTCCTCAGGATAGAGAATTTGGTCCCCACCTCTCATTCCATCAACCCCAAGGCTGACAAGGGAGGCGGGGGGGACAGTCCTCAGTAGGGGGTGGTGCTCTTTGGGTTTATAGTTGGTCTTCTTTGTTATGTTTGCTGGGGAGAAACAGGAACTCCCATTCATTGCTAGTGGAGATGCAAATGCAGGAGGTTGCAACACTTTAAGTGGCACCTGATAGCCTCTAGCAAAACCCCACTCACTCATTCATTCTTCTTCGCTCCAGCCCACTGTCCTGACCGGGAGTTCACTATGGAGTCTCAGGGTGGCCTTGAATTCAAGGCAACCCTCCTACCTCTGCCTCCTGAGTGCTGGGATTAAAGGCGTGCGCCACCACGTCCTGCTCACTCATTCCTTTATTCACTCACGTGTCCCAGACTAACCTTGGACTCACAACCCTCCTGCCTCAACGTGCCAACTGCTGAGATTATAGTGTTGTTGTTTTGTTTTTTTTTTAACCAGCATACTCAGCTTGAATTGATGGTTCTCGACATGTAAAGGTGTGTGTGTGTGTGTGTGTGTGTGTGTGTGTTCACCTCTGAGAAAACCTAGAAGCAGTGCTGGTCCACTATCAATGCATGCGCCTAGAGCCCAGCTCTTAGTTTCTATAACCAGGGCTTGTTGGATAAATGACTGATTCTAGGGTTGAGGCAAGGAAAATGGATTATGAACCTGAAACTTATCACTGTGCCAGGCAACTAGAAAGTCTCCTAAGAAGAAAACCAGGAAAGGATAAAGAAGCCAGTTTGAGGGGCTGGGGACATGGCTCACTGGTTAAAGAAGGCATTTGCTTGCAAACCCTACCCATGGAGGTTTAATTCCCCAGCCACCCAAATCAAGTTGGATGCAAAAGTGGTACATGCACCCGTTATTTGTAGAGGCAAGAGACCCTGCTACATACACACATGCAAATATATAAGGAGAAGCCAACTGAAGAACTCCTTTAGGCTAAATCAAAATAGCTAGGAATATTAATAACCCACTATAACATAATAAACTGGGACTCAACAAATCCATACTCAAAATATAAAAAAAAACAACAAATAATGGAGAGGAAGCCGGGTGTGGTAGTGCACGCCTTTGATTCCAGCACTTGGGAGGCAGAGGTAGGTGGATCACTGAGTTTGAGGCCAGCCTGGGACTACAGAGTAAATTCCAGGTCAGCCTAGGCTAGAGTGAGACCCTACCTCAGAAAAACCAAAGCATAAACAAATAAATGGTGAATGCTACCAACAAATAAATGAAGAAGAAATAAGGGATTATAGAAACAGAGTAGAATGAACATTGGAAGGGCAGGACATCTACCTATTGTTCCATTTATTAACCTCAAAGGTGAAAATAATAACCACAGTGGAGCTATCTTGGAGGCTGTAAAGTTTTTCTTATGTTAACAATGCCAACAGCAAAATTATGTGGACTTAATAAGTTGCACTGAGAAGACCATAATGTAGCTTAAGTGATAAATCTACCAAAAATTCACAGCTTTGGGCTGGAAGGATGGCTTAGCAATTAAAGCACTTGCCTGCAAAGCCAGAGGGCCCAGGTTCGATTCCCCAGGACCCACATAAACCAGATACACAAGGTGGCACATGCGTCTGAAGTTTGTTTGCAGCAGCTGGAGTTCCTGGAGCACCTATTCCCTTCCTCTCTCTCTGTCAAATAAATAAATAAAAATAAAATATTTTTTTAAATGCTGGGCTGGAGGGATGGCTTAGCAGTGAAGGCGCTAGCCTGCAAAGCTAAAGGAACCAGGTTTGATTCCCCAGTACCCACGTAAAGCCAGATGCACAAGGTGGCACATGCTTCTGGAGTTCGTTTGCAGTGGCTGGAGGCCCTGGCATGCCCATTCTCTCTTTCTCTCTTTCTGTCTCTTTTTCTCTCTCAAATAAAAATAAATAATAAATAAATAAAAATAAAATATTTTTAAAATGCACAGCCTCAATCTAAGCTTGAGGAAACATCCAACTATGCCAGATTAGGAGATATGACAGGCCTTTATTTTTTGAAGTGCCAAGTTTATGAATAACAAATAAAAATCATCCCAAACCAAGCATGGTGGTACACATCTTTAATCCCAGCACTTGGGAGGCAGAGGTAGGAGGATCTCCATGAGTTCAAGGCCAGCCTGAGAATACAGAGTGAATTCCAGGTCAGCCTGGACTAGAGTGAGACCCTACCTAGAAAAACCAATCATCAACATCATCATCATCATCATCATCATCATCATCATCCCAGATTAAAGGAGACCAGAGAGATTTGCTAACCAAGTGTAGCCAATGTAGGATCTGAGACCGGATCTAAGACACTTTTAGTTTCAGATGAAGGACATTATATGAGAAGAAGAAAATAGAAATCTGTTCAGTACGTTAGGTAAGAGAATTGTATTTCCTAATTTTGATTACTATGTAAGAGGATGCTCTTTTATTATTATTATTATTTTTTTTTTTTGGTTTTTGAGGTGGGGTCTCACTCTAGCTCAGGCTGACCTGGAATTCACTATGTCGTGGCAGGGTGGCCTAGAACTCGTGGCGATCCTCCTACCTCTGCCTCCTGAGTGCTGGGATTAAAGGTGTGCGCCACCACCCCCGGCTAAGAGGATGCTCTTGTTCTTTGGAAATATACAATGAGATATTTAGGGCCCAAGGGGTAAGATACTATCAAATGATTCAGTAAAAATGATCTATCATGAGCTAGAGAGATGGCTTAGCAGTTAAAGTGCTTGCTAGCAAAGCCAAAGGGACCATGTTCGCATCCCCAGGACTGGCATAACGCCAGATGCACATGGTGGTGCATGTGCCTGGAGTTTGTTTGCAGTGACTAGAGGCCTTGGAGTACTCATTCTCATTCTCTCTCTTGCTCTCTCCTTTCAAATAAATAAAATATTTTGAGAAATTTACCTATCTATGGAAAATAAATGTGTGTGTGTCCATTTATACATACATGGGAAAGGATTAACCACATATAGGGGAGAATATATGTCATTATTCTACACTATTCTCAGAATTTCCTTTTCAAAAATATTTTTATTATATTTATTTATTTGAGAAAGAGGCAGAAATAGAGAAAGAATGAGCCAGGTGTGGTGGCGCACTCCTTTAATCCCAGCACTGGGGAGGCAGAGGAAGGAGGATCATCGTGAGTTCCAGGCCACCCTGAGACTACATAGTAAATTCCAGGTCAGCCTGAGCTAGAGTGAGACCCTACCTTGAAAAACCAATAATAATAATAATTAATAAAATTCCAATGGCATTCTTCACGGAAATAGACAAAACAATCCAAAAATTCATTTGGAAACACAAAATCCCTCAAATATCTAAAACAATTTTGAGCAACAAAAATAAGGCTGATGGTAACACCATACTTGATTTTAACTTATATTACAGAGCCACAGTAACAAAAACAGCTTGGTACCGGCACAAAAACAGAAATGTAGACCAGTGGAACAGAATAGAGGACCCAGATGTAAGTAAGCCTGAATAGCTATAGCCACCTGATCTTTGACAAAAATGCCAAAAATACTCCTGGAGGAAAGACAGCCTCTTCAGCAAATGGTGCTAGGAAAACTGGATATGTATCGGTAGAAGGATGAAAATAGATCTTTGTCTCTCTCAGTGCATAAGAATTAAGTCCAAATGGATCAAAGACCTTAATCTCAGAAGTGAAATTCTGAAACTGCTAGAGGAAAAAGTAGGAGAAACCTTTCAACATATTGATCTTGGCAAAGACTTTCTGAACATAACCCCAGTTGCTCAGGCAATACAACCATGGATCAATTGCTAGGACCTCATGAAATTACAAAGTTTTGTATGGCAAAGGACACTGTGAATAAAGCAGAGACAATTTACAGAATGGTAGAAAATCTTTTTCCACCTATAAATCTGATAGAGAATTAATATCTAGGACTTACAAAGAACTCAAAAAATTAAATAATAAGAAATCAAACAACCCAATTCAAAAATGAGCTATGCACTCAGGAGGCAGAGGTAAGAGGATCGCTGTGAGTTCAAGGCCACCCTGAGACTACAGAGTGAATTCCAGGTCAGCCTGAGCTAGAGTGAGACCCTACCTTGAAAAGCCAACAAAAAAAAAAAAAAAAAAAGGCTATTGAACTAAATAGAGAGTTCTCAAAAGAAGAAATACAGATGGCATATAAACATTTTTTAAAAAGTTCTACATCCCTAGTCATCAGGGAAATGCTGATTAAAACTATGTTGAGATTCCATCTCATTCCTGTTGGATTGGCTACCATCATGAAAACAAATGACCATAAATGCTGGCGAGGATGTAGAAAAAGAGGAACCCTTCTACACTGTTGGTGGGAATGCAATCTGGTCCAGCCATTGTGGAAAACAGTGTGGAGGTTCTTGAGACAGCTAAAAATAGATTTGCCATATGACCCAGCTATAGCACTCCTAGGCATATATCCTAAGGCCTTGTCTCACTACCTTAGAGATAAGTGCTCAACCATGTTTATTGCCACTCTAGTCACAATAGCTAGGAAATGGAACCACCCTAGATGTCCCTCAACTGATGAGTGGATAATGAAGATGTGGCACATTTACACAATGGAGTTCTACTAAGCAGTAAAGAAAAATGAAACTATGAGATTTGCAGGAAAACATATGGATTTGGAAAGGAATATACTCAGTAAGGTAATCCAGGCCCAGAAAGCCAAACATCACAGGTTCTGTCTCATATGTGGATCCTAGGGTCTACCATCTATTCCTGGTGGGAAAGTAAGAGCCTCAGCCATGGCCTGTACTGTTTTGGGGGTATCAAGGACCTCCCTGGCCAACAACTCACTGGAAGGTATACCATCCCTGGCACTGAAATTTTTCTAGGAACAGTCTATGGCGTCTGAGAGTTCCATTGTCCAGAAAAGTAAGTATCCATATGATGTCATCATTTTCTATTATGAGGATCTTGTGTACGTAGTCCTAGGTACTATGAGGTCATGGATATCCAGGTCACCTTGTTTGGAAGATTGCATTGTGAGCAGTCCTAGCCTTCCTTTGGCTCTTACATTCTTGCTGCTGCCTCTTCTGCAATGGACCCTGAGCTTTTGGAAGGTGTGATTGAGATGTCTCAGTGCTGAGCACTCCTCTGTCACTTCTTAGCACCATTGTGCCTTTTGGGTCATCCTAGAGGTCACCGCCATCTGAAAAGAGAAGCTTCTCTAACCAAAAGTGAGAGTATCTTTAATATACGGGTATAAGTGTTAAGAAAAGTACTTACTGAGCAGTTTGGTGCGCATAATATATGCATTTAGCCAGACAAAAGCAGTCATTACACCCCTAGGGCTCGTGACTTCCCCTGCCATAGGCTTTTGACTAGGTTTTCCATACCAGGCATGTATTCCCTCCCATGGAGCAGGCCTCCAGTCCAATGAGAGAGTAGTTGGTTTCCCCCATAACAGACATGCCACTACTGCATCCGTTAGGTCTTTTGGCCTGGTTGGCCATACTTAAGGATTGCAGTGTGCTCTGATTTCACTGCTGATGGCTTATCTCTCCCATAGGGCTGCATACACTGTAGCTTTTTCCACCATTCTGTCAGCTGGTCTACAGGGAGGAGGTTTTCAGTTCAGCTCTAGCTTGATATCCCAGTAACCTTGCAGCCCAGGCATGTGGAGCCTTTAGCCAAAAATATTTTTAAAAAAATAGAATTTGGACTGGAGAGACAGCTTCACAGTTAAGACACTTGCCTGCAAAGCCAAAGGACCCGCGTTTGATTGCTCATTACCCACATAAGCCAGATGTACATAGTGGCATATGTGTCTGAAGTTCATTTGCTGTGGCTACAGAACCTGGTGTACCCATTCTCTCTCTCTCTCTCTCTCAAATAATAAATAACTAGAAATAAAATATCTTCTTTTCTTTCTTTTGGTTTTTCAAGATCGGGTCTTGCGTGTATGGCATCTTAGCCTCAGGTGTTGTTGCATACCTGCTAATGTTTTTTTGTTTTGTTTTGTTTTGGTTTTCGAGGTAGGGTCTCACTCTAGCTCAGGCTGACCTGGAATTTATTGTGTAGTCTCAGGGTGGCCTCAAATTCATGGTGACCTTCCTACCTCTGCCTCCCAAATGCTGGGATTAAAGGCGTGCGCCACCACGCCCGGCCTGCTAGTGGTTTTAAAGGAGGATAGGACATGAAATCCATACAAATTTAGGAGCTGCATGAGTGGAAGCATGAATCAGTATGAGGTACCCCTTTAGGAGCCCAGTGACATCACCGTATGGAGATGAGCCTGGTTTACTCACTGACGAGATGCGACATTGAGAAGCAGGCATACACAACCTGCTTGCCAGCCAAATAAGCCAATTATATGGAGCTGTGCAGATGGGCCATGACTTTCAGTGGCGATCAAAAGTTGTTTTGGAGACGCAGAACTGGGTAACAGTTACCACGAGGAAGTGGTGTTTCAGCATGTGACGCTTGCCCATGTTGTGACCTGCCCAGGTGTAGGGACAGAATTGGCAATGTGTAGACCTTCCTTAACAGTTATAGATGTCAGACTTAAACTGCTACTCCTTTAATGTTTCTTAGTAGTTATTAATTTTGTACTGGTTTTGTTCCCCTGTGATATGCCTTATTGCCAATGAAATGTTTAGTCTGTCATTTTGTGTTGGAAGTACGTTACTTGTTTTGATTATATACAATTATGGGACAGTCTTAAGTTTCAGCTGACTATTTGGAGTTTGGAATAGTATTAAAGTTGGTAAATGCTAAAAAAGAAGAAAAAAAAAAAAAAGATAGGGTCTTGCTCTAGTCCAGGCTGTCCTAGAATTCACTATGTAGTCTCAGGGTGGCCTCAGACTCTCAGCAATCCTCCTACCTCTGCCTCCCAAGTGCTGAGATTAAAGGCATGCTCCACCACGCCTGACATTATATACATATGTATTTCAAATGTTTTTATTATTTGTTTATTTGAGAAATAGAGGTAGATAGATAGTGAGCGAGAGAATGGGTGCACCAGGGCCTCTAGCCGCTGCACGCTAACTCCAGATGCACACGCCATCTTATGCATTTGGCTTTATGTGGGTCCTAAGGAATTGAACCAGGGTCCTTTGGCTTTGCAGGCAAGCACCTTAACCACTAAGCCATCTCTCCAGCCCTAAAATATATAGTTTTAAAATTGTTCTTTATTTAGTTGAGAGGAGAGGCAGTGAGAGAGAATGAGTGCGCCAGCATCTTACATGCTATGCCGCCTCTCAGCCCCCAAAATAAAATGTATTTTTAGAAAAGAAATAATAGAATTAATGCCAAGCATGGTGGCACATGACTTTAATCCCAGCACTCAGAGGCAGAGGGTAGGAGATTCGCTATGAGTTCAAAGTCACCCTGAGATTATATAGTGAATCAGCCTGAGCTAGAGCAAGACCCTACCTCAAGAAGAAGAAGAAGGAGAAGGAGAAGGAGAAGGAGAAGGAGAAGGAGAAGGAGAAGGAGAAGGAGAAGGAGAAGGAGAAGAAGAGGAAGAAAAGCTGGGCATGGTGGTGCACATCTTTAATCCCAGCATTTGGGAGGCAGAGGTAAAAGGACCACTGTGAGTTGAAGGCCACCCTGAGACTATATATTGAATTCCAGGTAAACCTGGGCTAGAGTGAGACCACACCTCGAAAAACCAAAAATAAATAAATAAGAATAAAATTAAAGCCAGGTGTGGTGGCACATGCCTTTACTCCCAGCACTTGGGAGGCATGGGAGGAGGATCTCTGTGAGCTCAAGGCCAGCCTGCAGCTATACCGTGAGCTATACCGTAGTCAACCTGGGCTAGAGTGAGACCCTGCGTAGAAAAAAAAGGAAAAACAAGAAAAAAAGAATAGAATTAAAATCTGGCATAGTGATGTATCCTTGCAATCCCAGCACTTAAGAGGTAGAGGCAGAAGGGTCAGGAGTTCAAGGCCAGTCTTAGCCATATAATGGTTTCGAAGATATGACTTAGCAGTTAAGGTGCTTGTGTGCAAAGCCAAATGACCAAGGTTCAATTCCCCAGGACCCATGTAAGCCAGATACACAAGGTAGTGCATGTGTCTGGAGTTTATTTGTAGTGGCTAGAGTCTCTGGTGCCCCCATTCTTTCTTTCTATCTGCCCACCCAATCTCTCTAATACATAAATAAAATATTTTTTTTAATAGCCTGGTCTATATGAGTCTTTGTTTTTTTATGTTTTTTAAGAACTAAGGCAGGAAGAAGAGTTTGAAGCCAGCCTGTGCTGTGTAGTGAGCTCCAGTGCGGTGGTTTGAATGTGAACTGTCCTCCATGGCCTCAAGTGTTTGTGATGAACCCTGAGACTCAGTCCCTACCTGGTGGAGCCTTGCTGGACAAGATGTGTCACTGGGGGCAGGGCTTATGTTTTATTAGTCCAGCGCCCTGGGTGGACTCATGCTTACTGCTACCTCTCAGCTGATGTGACAAGAATGATGCCCAGCCTCAGCTATTCTATGCTCGCCCCTGCCGTGACAAATGAACCTTTCCTTTGAAAGCTGAAATAAACCCTTTCCTTTCTGATGCTGACTTTAGTCCAGTATCTTGTCCCTGCAACAAGAAGGTAACTTTAGCATCCTTTCTCAGAATCCTGCCCCCAAAGAAGCCAATAAGCCCATTCAAATACAGAATAGAGGTTTCCAAAGGGCTGTGAGAGGGGAGAGTGTGAGTAAATGCTCAGAAAGAACAGAATCTCAGTTTTGTGAGACGAGGAGCTTCTGTAGATGGCTGGGGCTGGTGGGTGCACAGCAGTGTGAATGGACTTCATTCTTGTGAACTGCACCCTTAAGAATGGCTAACGTGGGGGCTGGAGAGATGGCTTAGCGGTTAAGCGCTTGCCTATGAAGCTTAAGGAGCTCGGTTCGAGGCTCGGTTCCCCAGGTCCCACGTTAGCCAGATGCACAAGGGGGCGCACACGTCTGGAGTTCGTTTGCAGAGGCTGGAAGCCCTGGCGCGCCCATTCTCTCTCTCTCCCTCTATCTGTCTTTCTCTCTGTGTCTGTGGCTCTCAAATAAAAAAATAAAATAAAAATTTAAAAAAAAAAAAAAAAAAAAAAAAAAAAAAAAAAAAAAGAAGAATGGCTAACGTGGGGCTGCAGAGATGGCTTAGCGGTTAAGGCGTTTGTCTGCAAAAACAAAGATCCGGTTTGATTCTCTACGACCCACGTAAGCCAGATGCACAAGGGGGCACATGTGTCTGGAGTTCGTTTGCAGTGGTTAGAGGCCCTAGCACGCCCATTCTTTCCTTCCCTCCCTCTCTCTCTCCCTCTCTGCCTTTTTCTCTCTCTCAAATAAATAAATAAAATGTTTTGTTTTGTTTTTTTAATGGCTACAGTGCTGGGCATGGTGGTGCACACCTTTAGTCCCAGCACTCTGGAGGCAGAGGTAGGAGGATTACCATGAGTTCAAGGCCATTCTGAGACTGCATAGTGAATTCCAGGTCAGCGAGACCCTACCTTGAAAAAAAAAAAGAAAGAAAAGAAAAGAAAAATGGCCAAAGTGGGCTGCAGAGATGGTTTAGAGCTTAAGGCACTTGCCTGCTAAGCCTAAGGACCCATTTCTCATCTTCAGATCCCATATAAGCCAGACGCACAAAGGTAAGGCAAGCACAAGGTTGCACATGCCCACTAGTTTGCACAAGTGGCTGGAGTTTGACTGCAGTAGCTGAGGCCCGTGGCGCACCAATTTTCTCTCTTTCTCTCTCTCTCCCCCCATCTCTCACTCTCTAAGAAAATAAAAAAACAACTTCCTTCCCCTCCAGAGGTCTTACACCATCTTGCCAATCAAAGTGGGAAGCAGACGGTTTAAGTAACAGGATCTGACTCTAGAAGCCATCTTAATCATTGCAGCCACTAGCCAACAGCCCAATTGCAAAGGATGCTTGGTGACCCTGAGACATCCAGCATTTTGCAAGCTCTTCCCCTTCCTATCCTCTGACCTCCGTGGTATGATCAGGGAAGTGAAGCTAACTCAACCAGCTGGCTGAGAGTCTCAGTTCTGGCGCGGGTCTGCGGATCTTTCAGTTTCTCTTGGAGCTTACCCAGCTCCACACGCGCGCATCAGTGACAGCCCAGTGTCTCTGCACCTTAGGGTAACTACGGAATGAAGTAACCAGGCCCAGTCAGTCTTGCTTTCTTTTTAGAAACTTAGAATGTCAAATGAAAAACTCATCACCATTTGCATGGGAATAATGAAATTTCTTTTCATGCCATGAAAAGACTTGCTTTTGTCTTTTCAAACCCTATTGACTACATTGTCTTTAATTGACTCTGGAGGAAAACACACACACACACACACACACACACACACACACACACACAAGCTTCATCATTCTCAATTGCTGTCAACAGGCATCACTTGCTACAGGGGAAGACCAGGGCCCCACTTCTATCTATAGAATAAGACCCTGACCCCACCTCTGTCTACAGAATGAGACCCTGACATCACCTTCCTCTCTAGTGATCTGACCCCAATACACATTTGAGGTTGTCTTCTACTATTCCCTTGTGATTTCTGAAGCAGATTACTAAACTTTAGACTAAGTACCCCAAATATAATTGCCAAGACACACAGTTTGTGATTACTTTTGAGACGAACCATGAAGCTGGGCGTGATAGTATACACCTGTAATCTCAGGACTTCAGATGCTGAGGCAGAAGGATCAAGAACCCAAGACCAGGGCTGAAGATATATGGCTTAGCAGTTAAGGTATTTGCCTGCAAAGCCTAAGGACCCAGCTTTGATTCCCCAGGACCCATGTAGACCAGATGCACAAGGAGGTGCAAGCACTGGGAATTCACATGCTGTGGCTCGAAGCCCTGGAATGCCCATTCTATTTCTCTCTATCTGCCGCTTCCTCTCTTGCTCTCAAATAAATAAATGTGTATTAAAAAAAATTTTTTAAAGGAATTTAAGACTAGCCTAGGCCTCATGGTGAGCTTCTGGTCAGCATAGGGCAGGCTACATGGGGAAACCCTGTCTCAGCAAACCAAACAATAGTAAACTAAACTCATCTACCCAACTAAGACTGCATATGCATTGACGCTCTTTGTCTAGCTGTGTAAAAAGCCTCCTCCTTTGATATTTTTATTTTTGACATGTGGTGTGGTATGTAAGGTCTATGTACAGTGTATGCATGTGTGTGTGTGTCCTGTGCACATGTGAGCGAAGGCCAGAGAGAACCGCAGATGTCCCTCCCTGTCACTTCTATGTCATTGCCTTCAGATGGAGTCTCTCCCTTGAGCCTAAGGTTGCTGATTGCGGTCAAGCTGGCCAACTAGAAAGTCGCAGTGATTCTTGAGTCTCTGCTCCCCACTTATGTCACGCATGCTCATGACGGTGTCCAGACTTTGACGTGAGTGATGGTGATCAAACGGGGGCTGTCTCAGGCCCTCGTGCCCGTGAGGCAAGTGCCCTTACCCTCTGAGCCATCTCAACAGGCCCCCATTTCCTTTGATGTTTGGAATTCACTAAACTACGCATTTTCTCTCCATTTGAAGATCTGAGCATGGTCACCTTGTCTTCTGTTTTATTATTATTTTTTTATTTCTGAAGGTAGGGTCTAGACTATTTTTTTGTTTGTTTTGTTTTTCTTTTGCTTTTTTAAATTTATTTTTATTGACAACTTCCATAATTATAGACAATAACCCATGGTAATTCCCTCCCTTCCCCGACTTTCTCCTTTGCAACTCCACACTCCACCATACCCCCGCCCTCTCTCAATCAGTCTCTCTTTGATTTTGATGTCATCATCTTTTCCTCCTCTTATGATGGTCTTGTGTAGGTAGTGTCAGGCACTGTGAGGTCATGGATATCCAGGCCATTTTGTGTCTGGAGGAGCATGCTGTAAAGAGTCCTACCCTTACTTTGGCTCTTACATTCTTTCTGCCACCTCTTCCACAATGGACCCTGAGCCTTGGAAGATGTGACAGAGACGTTTCAGTGCTGAGCACTCCTCTGTCACTTCTTCTCAGTGCCATGGTGCCATCTGAGTCATCCCAGGGTCACTGCCATCTGAAAAGAGAAGATTCTCTCACCAAAATTGAGAGTACCATTAATATATGGGTCGGAACATTAAGAGAAGTACACGCAGGGCATTTGGTGTGCATAGCATATACATTTAGCCAGACACCAGCTGAGGTTACATTCCTAGGGCTAATGACTGGCTTTTAAAAAATTTATTTATTTGAGACAGAGAGAGAAAGAGTGAGAATGGGTCCTCTAGCCACTGAAAGCTAACTCCAGACTCATGCACCACCTTGTGCATCTGGCTTACATGGGACCTGGAGAATCGAACCTAGGTCCTTAGGCTTTGCAGGCATACACCTTAACCACTAAGCCATCTCTCCAGCCCTGGCTTTTTGTTTTTCAAGGTAGGGTCTTGATGTAGCCCAGGCATTTACTATGTAGTCTCAGAGTGGTCTCAAACTCACCTTGATCCTCATACCTCTGCCTCCTGAGTGCTGGGATTAAAGGTGTGTGCCACCACGCCTGGCTGTTTTCTTTCTTTATTTAATTTTTACCCTTCATTCATATATTGGTTTTTTGAGGTAGGGTCTCACTGTAGCCCAGGCTGACCTGGAATTCACTATGTAGTTTCAGGCTGACCTAGAACTCATGGCAATCCTCCTACCTCTGCCTCCGGATTGCTGAGATTAAAGGTGTGCACCATCATATCTGCATAATACTTCACAGAAAGTGAAGACTCAGTATTTACCAAGCCACACAGCATGGGTACTCAAGAGCCTGAGACAGAAGAATCAACAGCTGGGGAAAAGCTTGAGCTACCTAGCCAGGCTTTCCTTAATCAAGTAAGAAAAAAAAAAAAAAAGGAACAAAACAAAACAAAACCCCAGAGCAGTCCGTAGCTGGATAGCTGCTCTATGTGGGTAGGGAACAGGTTGTGAGTCTGGGGCTGGGCAGTCCTATCCTACTGATCATAAGGAATGAGTATAAATGTTATACTCTGGTATAATGTCTTGTTGTTTTCTAGCTTAGATCCCCTAATAACAGATAAAAAAAAATTCCTTAACAATAAATCATTTAAATCTTTATATATTTTAAGGTCTAATAATACTGTAAATTCTGGGTTGGGAGATGGTCTAGTGGTTAAAGGCATTTGTTTGCAAAGCCTGTCAGCTTGGGTTCAATTTTCCAACACCCACATAAAGCCAGATGCAAAACTTGGTGCAAGAATATGGTGCTTGTTTGCAGTGGCAAGAGACCCTGGCATACCACCCACCCCCAACAGACACACACACACATACACACATACACACATGCAGATGAATACGGAATACATACATACGTATGTATGTATATATATATACGTATATGTGTGTATATATATATGTATATATATGTACACACACACACACACACACACACACACACATATACATACACATACAATCTCAGGATGGCCTTGAACTCATGGTGATATACTTACCTCTGCTTCCCAAGTACTGTGATTAAAGGTGTGAACCACCATTCCCAGCTAAATTTTTATTTTTATTTATTTACTTGAGAGAGAGGGAAAGGGGGAGGAGTGGGCATGCCAGGGCCTCCAGCCACTGCAAATGAACTCTAGATGCATGTACCACTTGTGCATCTGGCTTACGTGGATCCCGGGGAATAGAACTGGGGTCCTTTGGCTTTGCAGGCAAACACCTTAACAAATTTCTTTGCAGAGAGTGAGGGAGAGGAGAGAGAGAATGGGCCTCCAGCTGCTGTGAATGAAGTCCAGATGCATGTGCCACTGTGAGTCTGGCTCTATGTGGGTACAGGAGAATTGAGCCCAGTTTGTCAGGTTTTGCAGGCAAGTGCCTTAACAGCTGAGCCATCTCTCCAGCCCTAAAGTATTTTTAAAAAAAGAAAGGTGGGGGGGGAGGGTATTACCATGGGATATTTTTTATAATCATGGAAAATGTTTAATAAAATTAAGAAAAAAAAAGAAAAAGAAAATAAAGAAAGAAAACAGGGGCTGGAGAGAGGGTTCAGTGGCTAAGGTGCTTACCTGCAAAGCCTGACAACTCAGGTTCAATTTCCTAGTACCCACATAAAGCCAGATGCACAAAGCTGTGCAAGCATCTGGAATTTGTTTGCAGTGGCTAGAGGCCCTGGTGTAACCATCCCCCATCCTTGGAAATAAATGAATACATAAAATATTTTTTAAATAAAAAGAAAAACAGAAGTTCTAATGTGATTTGGGTTTCAAAGTCACACATAGGGGGTGGAGAGATGTTTCAGCAGTTAAAGGCACTTGCTTGCAAAGCCTTATGGCTTTGGTTCAATTCCCCATTACGCACATATAGCCAGATGCACAATGTGGAGCATGTTCTTTCTCTCTCCTGGCAAATAAATAAATAAAATATTATTTTCCTTCTTTTTTTCTTTCTTTCTAGAGGGAGGGAGGGAGACAGAGAGAGAGAAAGAGAGAGAGAGGAGAGAGGCAGATAGAGAGAATGGGTATGCCAGGGCCTGCAGCCATGGCAAACAAACTCCAGACACATGCGCCACCTTATGCAATTCGTTTACATGGGTCCTGGGGACTCAAACTTGGGTCCTTGGGCTTCTCAGGCAAGTGTTTTAACTGCTAAGCCATCTCTCTTGCCCAATGTACACACACACACACACACACACACACACACACACATATATATATATATATATATATATATATATATATTTTTTTTTCCCCAAGGTAGGATCTCACTCTAACCCAGGCTGACCTGGAATTCACTATGTAGTGTCAGGGTGGCCTTGAACTCATGGCGATCCTCCTACCTCTGCCTCCCGATATGCTGGGATTAAAGGCATGTGCCACCATGCCCAGCTCCAATAATATATATATATATATTTTGTTTTGTTTTTCAAGGTAGGGTCTTTCTCTAGCTCAGGTTGACCTGGAATTAACTATGTAGTCTCATATTGGCCTCAAACCCTCAGTGATCCTCCTACCTCTGCCTCCCAAGTGCTGAGATTAAAGGCATGCACCACCACGCAGGACTCCAATATATATATATTTTTTAAGTCACCCAGAAGGGTCTATATTTCCAAGGAACGCTGCTTAGGGTTAGGCTTGGTAGTCCATTATCCCAGTCGTGGTTCATCTTCATTGGCAACTTGTCTCTGTTTAGAATCACCTAAGACACAGGCTTCTGGGGATGCCTGTGAGTGTTTCAAGAGAGGTTCAATTGAAGAGATGACCTGCCCCCTGATCATGGGTGGCACCATCCCATGGGATGGAGACCCAGAAGGAATGAAAATGGAAACAGGAGTGCCAGCACACCTTGTTTTCTACTTCCTGGTCTTCTCTGCTGTGAGGAATCCCAGCTGCATGTTCCTGCCCCATGAACTCTGACGGGCCTTCTCCAGCAAGATGGACCATGAGCCATGAGGCTGGGAAGACGGGCCACCCTGAAACTACATGGTGAATTCTAGGTCAGCCTGGACTTTGCAGTGGCTGGAAGCCGTGGCTTGCCTGCTCTCTCTCCCCTTCTTTCTCCTTGTCAAATAAATAAATAAAAATATATTTTTAAAAAATTGATTATTAGCTATGGACATATTTAGTATGTAAACAACACATGTTGGCACCATCCCTTCCCTCCTCCCTGCCCCTTTTCATTTTTTTAATTTTTTTATTAACAACTTCCATGATTATAAAACATATCCCATGGTAATGCCCTCCCTCCCCCCACTTTCCCCTTTGAAACTCCATTCTATCCATCTCAATCAGTCTCTCTTTTATTTTGATGTCAGGATCTTTTCCTCCTATTATGGTGGTCTTGTGTAGGTAGTGGCAGGCACTGTGAGGTCATGGATATCCAGGCCATTTTGTGTCTGGGGGAGCACGTTGTAAGGAGTCCTACCCTTCCTTTGGCTCTTACATTCTTTCTGCCACCTCTTCCGCAATAGACCCTGAGCTTTGGAAGGTGTGATAGAGATATTGCAGTGCTGAGCACTCTGGTCACTTCCTTCCAGCACCATGATGCCTTCTGAGTCATCCCAAGGTCACTGCCATCTGAAAAGAGAAGGTTCTCTACCAACAGTGAGAATAGAATTAGTGTAAGGGTATGAACATTAAGAGAAGTGCTTACTGGGTAGTTTGATGAGCATAGCATATACATTTGGCCAGAGAGCAGCAAATGTCACACCCCTAAGGCTCATGACTACTCCTGTTTTAAGTTTTCAGTATCAGAGATGTATTCCTCCCATGGAGTGGGCCTCCAGTCCAATTAGAGGGCAGTTGGTTTCCACCATGACAGACGTGCCACTATTGCACCCGTTGGCTCATTTGGCCTGGCTGGCCAAATATAAGGCTTGCAGTGCCACTGTTGAGTATCTTCACTGGTGTTTTCTCTTTCTCCCATTGAACTGCATGCAGAATGGCTTCTTCCAGCTTTCTGTCAGCTGGTCTACATGGAGGAGGTTATCAGCTCAGTTCCAGCTGGATTTCTCAGTGGTCTTGCAGCCCAAGTATGTGAAGTCTTCAGCAATAGGGTCTTACCATCTATTCCTGGTGGGAAACCAAGGGCCTCGGCAATGGCCTATAATGTTCTGGGGACATCAGGGACCTCCCTGGCCAATAACACTCCATGCCCCTTTTCTGAAGAGGCCTTCCTTGTTGGGGATGCAGGTCAACCCCACAGGGATTGTGGGTCATGCATTATGGGGGCAGCAGTCGGTTATGGGGGAGAGGCAATCTTTGTGCATAATGTCCCAATTTGTGGCTGTAACAATCTTTCCGCCTCCTTTTCTGCAAAATTCCCTGAGCCATGCTGGGAACATTTTAAGTCTACTTCAGTGATGGGCACTTAGGAGCCTCTGGATCTCTGGTTTGGTGGTGTTGAGTGTTCTCAGTGTCTATCTCTTTCACCCTTGTGCTGATATCAGATTCTCTAAGAAGGCAGCACTCTTGCTCATTTTCCCAATTCCTCTGTGGTTTCAACTGGGACTGGGTGGAGTGTGCTGGGTTGTTTATCTCCTCAGGTCCAGCTCCTGTCTGAAACAGAGAAGCAGACTTCCACACAACATCAGTCCACAGGGAACCCAGACCAGGGCGCTGGGAGGAGCCAGGAGCCAGAGGTCTGGCCTACTCACTCCACACTGCCCCCCCCCCACATAGTCAACTCAAGGAACAATAAAAAATATTTTTTTTTAACTTATCTAAGCCAGGCATGGTGGCATAAGCCTTTACCCCAGCACTTGAGAGGCAGAAGTAGGAAGATTACCCTGAGTTCAAGGCCACCCTGAGACTCCACAGTGAATTCCAGGTCAGCCTGGGCTAGAGTGAGACCCTACCTCAAAAACCACACACACACGAAAAATTATTTAAAAAGAAAGAAAGAGCTGGGTATGGTGGCGCACACCTTTAATCTCAACACTCAGGAGACAAAGGTAGGAGGATCACCATGAGTTCAAGGTGATTCTGAGACTACATAGTGAATTCCAGGTCAGCCTGGGATAGAGAGAGACCCTACCTCAAAAATACACATACACACACACACACACACACACACACACACACACACACACACACACACGAAAGGAAGGAAGGAAGGAAGGAAGGAAGGAAGGAAGGAAGGAAGGAAGGAAGGAAGGAAGGAAGGAAGGAAGGAAGAGAAAGAAAGGAGGGAGGGAGAGAGGTGGAAGGGAGGGGGGGAGGGAGGGGAGGGAGGGAAGAAGACAGAAAGGAAGGAAGGAAGGAAGGAAGGAAGGAAGGAAGGAAAAACATTATAGGAGGGAGGGAGGAAGGGAGGGAGGGAGGAAGAGAAGATGGGAGGGAAGAAATGCAATTAGAAGGGGTCTGGGTGGGAGGAGAGACCAGCAGGACTGAGAGGGGAGCATGGAGGGCAATGAGGAGTAAATTATGGACATGTAGGAAAATGTCATCACAAACCGTCTGTTATCTGTCACTGTAAAAATGCAGTACTTCAAATTGTAAATAGAAAATGCTGGGCTGGAGAGATGGTTTAGTGGTTAAGGCATTTGCCTGCAAAGCCAAAGGATCTGGGTTTGACTCTCCAGGACCCATGTAAGCCAAATGCACAAGGGGGCACATGCATCTGGAGTTCATTTGCAGTGGCTGAAGGCCCTGGTGTGCCCGTTCTCTCTCTTCCCTCTGGCTCTTTCTCTCTCTCAGGCAAACAAGTAAATAAATATATTTTTTTAAAAAAGAAAATGCTTTGTGGAGGCTCAAACAAAATGATAACAAAAGGCAAAACATGATACCAACAGACTCTCTAATCCTGTGGACAACACGCTTTGAGATCAGATAAGTGCAGGAGAAGTGGTGAGGCAAGTGGAAGTTTGCGTAGGTTTCGGGGTGTGCCTTCTCCCAGGAAGCCGAAAGCAACATGAAACTAACAAGCATCCTTTGGGTTGGGAATGGAGCTCAAAGGTGGACTTAGCCAGAGCAAGGCCTTGGGTTCCATCACTGTTTTGAAATGATTGCTGAGTATAAACTTTAAAATCAAGTGTATTTGTGTGAAGTACAAAATGTTTGGGACAGATTGCAGTTTTGTGACTTCTATGAGGCAGAATGTGTAAGCAGAGAGCAAGAGAGAGAGAGAGAGAAGCATCCAGGTAGCTTATCTGAAATTCTGCTTTTTTCTCCCAAACCTAATGGTTACAATGTCACTTACCAAAACAAGGCTGTTTGTGTTTAATGCTTAATCTGGCTGTTCTGGCTAAAAATAGCTTCATTCTAGATATATCAAGTTCTTCTACAATTTATGCCTGTATCTTCTTATTCCTATGTCTGTCTCTCTCTCTCTCTCTCTCTTACACACACACACACACACACACACACACACACACACACACAGAGAGAGAGAGAGAGAGAGAGAGAGAGAGAGAGGCTCATTTATAGCCATTTTTTTAACATAACATTTTCTTTCTTTCCGTCTTTCTTTCTTCCTTCCTTCCTTCCTTCCTTCCTTCCTTCCTTCCTTTCTTTCTTTCTTTCTTTCTTTCTTTTTGGTTTTTTGAGGTAAGGTCTCACTCTAGCCTAGGCTGACCTGGAATCCATGATGTAGTCTCAGGCTGGCCTCAAACTCAGTGATCCTCCTACCTCTGCCTTCCAAATGCTGGGATTAAAGGCACGTGCCACCATGCCCGGCTAAACCTAACTACATAGTCAATAAGGTAAAGCAATGCTCCTAGTGAGCTCACAGTAAGATATATACTGGGTTTGGGTTGTTATTCAATGGTGTACCAATTGGGTGTCATGAGTAGGGCCCTAGGTCCAAGTTCCAGCATCAAGGATGAGGGTGGGATATATATATATTGGCATTTGGTGAACATGTTTCATGAAACAAACAAACAAAAAAGCAAATAACAAAAACAAAAAAATTGGGCACATAGTGTCAGGTACAAACAAAAGAACAGAAACAAGTAAATAAAAATAAATAAATAAATAAAAATAAATAATGCTCAGTAAATTTTATCTTTTTTTTTAAATTATGTGTATGTACATGTGTGTGGAGCCCAGAGGCCAACCATGGGTATTATCCTTAGAGAAGATGCCCACCTCCTTTGAGATACCCAGGGATCCACTTATCTCCGCTGTGATTATAGGCATGTGCCACTGTACCTGGAATTGTTTCAGGGATACTGGGGCTGAACTCAGGTCCTCAGGCTTACCAGGAAAGCGCTTTGCCAATCAAATTATCTCTCCAGCCTTAGATTTATCCCTTTGTTTCTCTAAATTAGGCTAGCAAAACTGAAAGCATTAAATAAAGTACTATCTAAAGACAAAAATTGGGCTGGAGAGATGGCTCAACAGTTAAGGTGCTTACCTGCAAAGCCTAAGTCCCAGGTTCAATTCCCCAGACCCCATGTAAGCCAGATGGACATGGTGGCACATGTGTCTGGAGTTTGTTTGCGTGCCCATTCTCTCTCTTCTCTCTTTCTCATAAATAAATAAATAAAAATAAAATATAAAAAAAAAGTTTAAAGAGCCAGGCGTGGTGGTACACACCTTTAATCCCAGCACTTGGGAGGCAGAGGTACAATGATCACTGTGAGCTTGAGGCCACCTTGAAACTACATAGTGAATTCCAGGTCAGCCTGGGCTACAGTGAGACTCTACCTCGAAAAACCAAAAAAAGAAAAAAAGAGTTTAAAGACAAAATGTAATTATTCTGTCTGGAGCAAATGATTAACCATAGAAACAGAAATGTTTAGAAAAAGACGATAGAGGGGCTGGGGAGATGACTCAGTGGCTAAGGCACTTGCCTGCCAAGCTAACAATTCAGGTTCGATTGCCCAGGACCCACATAAAGCCAGATGCACAAAGTGGTACATGCATCTGGAGTTCATTTGCAGAAGCTGGAGGGCGTAGCATGCCCATTTTTTCTGTCTCTTCTCTCTCTCTCTCTCTCTCTCTCTCTCTCTCTCTCTCTCTCTCTCTGCTTGCAAACAAATAAATAAAAAAATTTAAAAAGAAGAAAGAAAGAGAGGAAGAAAGAAGGCGGCAGTAGAGTATATAAGTAAGGATTACCTTGCCTTGTGAACAAATCACTTGGCTGGGGGTGACATTTATTGGTCAGACGTGCGAAAGCATTAACCCTCAGAGCTGATCCTGACGCGAGGCGATGTCTGGGATTTGTTTCAAAATAATATAGGGGTAAGCTGAGGCTAATGGAACATTCCTTTAATGCCAGCATTTGGGAGGCTGAGGTAGGAGGACTGCCATGAGTTTGAGGCCAGCCTGGGCTACAGAGTGAGTTCCAGGTTAGAGTGAGACCCAGATTAAAAAAAAAAAAAAACACAAACAAAAAGCCAAAATAAGTACTGGGAAGATGGCTCAGAAGTTAAAAAGCCTGCTGGCCTGGATTTGATTCCTCAGTATTCACATAAAGCCAGATACACACAGTGGTGCCTGCGTCTGGAATTTGTTTGCAGCCTGGTCTGCTCATATTCACTCTGTCTCTGTTTCTCTCTCTCCTTCACAAAAAAATAAAAATAGGGCTGGAGTGATGGCTTAGCAGCTAAGGCACTTGCCTGTGAAGCCTAAGGATCCAGGTTTGGTTCTCCAGATCTCATATAAGCCAGATGTACATGATAGGGCATGGATCTGGAGTTCGCTTGCAGTGGCTAGAAGTCCTGGCACACCCATTCTCTCTCCTTCTCTTTCTAATAAATAAATAAAAACAAAAATATCTTTAAAAGCAAAAAATAGGGCTGGAGAGATGGCTTAGCAGTTAAGGCACATGCCTGTGAAGCCTAAGGACCCAGATTCAATTCTCCAGGTCCCATGTAAACCAGATGCACATGGTGGCACATGCATCTGGAGTTCATTTGCAGTGGCTAGAGGCCCTTGTGTGCCCATTCTCGCTCACTCTCTCTCTCTCCCTTTCTCTGTCTCAAATAAATAAATAAAACTAAAATCTTCTTTTAAAAAAGCAAAAAATGCCGGGCATGGTGGCGCACGCCTTTAATCCCAGCACTTGGGAGGCAGAGGTAGGAGGATCACCGTGAGTTCGAGGCCACCCTGAGACTCCATAGTGAATTCCAGGTCAGCCTGGGCTAGAGTGAAACTACCTCGAAAAAAACCAAAAAAGAAAAAAACTAAAAAAGCAAAAAATAATAACATAGGAGAGAAGGAAGTGTGTGTAATAATGTTTATCCTTCTAATTATTTGTGTTTATTATAGTTAATGTTCTCGTCTTCCATCAGAGGAGCTCCTTTTTGTAATGGACTGCCCCTAATAAAGGGATGTATAGCTGGTGAAAGTACTGAGAGTAAGTAACTACTGAGTGCTGAGCTCTGAATGGGTCACCTATGTCACCTTCTCCAAAGTTCAGGGAGAATCACGGAAGAGGGGACTGAAAGAATGTAAGAGCTGGAGGATGGGGAGGAGTGCTGTGGAGCACTGTCTTTTGGCTGTCACACACCATTGCACTCATGAATTCACACTAGTTATGAATTCCTGCACAAAACTCAACTCACCAACATTCCATCATGGCTAGGGCGGGGCTAGGAGACCCCACCCCTCCCTGAGGCATGTTGGTGATAATTGGTGATGGTTGCTGGGAGAGGAACTCTTGTTCTCTTTCTTTCCTTTTTTAAAACTTTTTATTTGATTTGATTTGAGAGAGAGCTACAGAGCAAGAGGCCAGGGCCTTCAGCCACTGCAAGTGAACCTCTTGTATATGTGCCCCCTTGTGCACCTGGCTTATGTGGGTCCTGGGGAATTGAACCTGGGTCCTTTGGTTTCGCAGGAAAGCGCCTTAAAAGCTAGGCCATCTCTCCAGCCCCCCCCCCTTTTTTTTTATTATTTATATTATTTATTTGTATACATACTTGGGGAGGGAGGGGCATGCACCAAAGCTTCTTGTTGCTAAAGTGAGAGGCTTATGTGGGCAGCTTGGGAGTTGAACCTAGGTGGAGCGTCTTCCCAGCCCCAGAGCCATGTTCGTCAGTGGGGTGGGTTCCCTGGTGGTTTGCCCATTCTCGGTGAATAACCCTCACCCTTGCTCATCAAGCAACCCAACTCCAGGGTCACAGAAAAAAACACAGGAGGGCTGGAGAGATGGCTCAGTGGTTAAGGCGCTTTGCAAAGCCTGAAGACTGGAGTTTGATGTCCCAGGATCCATGCACTGCCAGATGCACAAGGTGGCCCATGCATCTGCACGTTGTTTGCAAGGTGGAGGCTGTGGTGCACCCATTCTCTCTCTTAAACAAACAAATAAATATGAAAAGTAGAAGAAACAAAGGAGGGGCACTAATTGGGAAGAAAAGTGGGGCTTAATAGAAGTGGGAGAGGATAAGGAGGAATACAATCCAAATACATTGTAGGAAATTTTATATATATATATAAATTTATATATATGTATATATTATATAAAAATATATAATATATAATATATAAAAATATATATACATATATATACATAAAATTTATATATATATATATATATATATATATATATATATATGTATAAAACTAACAAGCCAGGCATGGTGGCTGTTGCAGTCCAGTTCGCATTGCTGTTAGAAATCACCCAACCAAGAGTAACTTCTGGGAAAAAGAGGTTTATTTTAGCTTACAGGCTCGAGGGGAAGCTCCACGATGGCAGGGGAAAATGATGGCATGAGCAGAGGGTGGACATCACCCCCTGGCCAACATAAGATGGACCACAGCAACAGGAGGGTGTGCCAAACACTGGCATGGGGAAACTGGCTATAAAGCCCTTAAGCCCGCCCCCAACAATATACTCCCTCCAGGAGGCATTAATTCCCAAATATCCATCAGCTGGGGAGCTAGCATTCACAACACCTAGGTTTATGGGGGACACCTGAATCAAACCACCACATTCCGCCCCTGGCCCCCATAAACTGATATCCATACATGATGTAAAATACAATGCTTTCAGTCTGACTTTAAAAGTCCCCATAGTTTTTATCAATCTCAATGATGTTCATACATCCCCATAGTTCAAAATCTTTTAACTGAGCCATAATACCAAAATATAACCTCAAAAAACCCATAATGGCACAGAATAAATATTCATACTACAATAGATGGCATTGGGCATAGCAAAGAAACATTCAACCAATACAAGATTTAAAACAACCAGGGCAAACATCAAACTCTGTAGCTTCAAGTCCAGCAACTCTAGCCAGTGACAAATCTTCAAGTCTGATAATTCTAACCAGCAACAAGTCTCTGGCATTCCAATTCTGCCCCTCCAGCTAGGCTACTCATAGTCCTGGGAAACTTCATCGGGGCCGGCAGCTCCTCGGCAGCCATCTCATGGTCCCGGCATCTCCACTGGGTCTCCACTGCAAGCCACGGTTCATCCTCATGGCCCCATGGGGTCTCTATGCAGGCAACCAGCAAACCTGCTTCACACTGCCCATGGCCATTTCCAAAACACAAGACCGTGTTGCAAACTCAATGACCCTCTTTCCAGCATTTCTTATACTCCACAATACCAGGCAGGCTGCCAATTTGTTAATCCAGGGGGGAATAAAGCAGACTTTGAAGAACAGGACACTCCTTGAGCACTCAGACCCCTTCAAAAGAGTCTACATTCTTCTTGTTGCCCCAGCGCAGGTCAGCTAGCCCAGTCTCAAAAGTTGTAATCTCTCAGTTGCAGCTAAACGGGCAGCAGTTCACCCAAAGATTTTCCTTTCTGTGCCATATCCCTCTGCACACACCAGTTCATTTCTACGCAGAGCAACCCTGCACAACTTCTCAAAACATGGGCACAAGAGCAAGCTTCTCACACAAACTGCTAGCCCAGTCCAGGCACAGCTCTTTCTCACCCTCATAAACCAAACCTCACAGTCCATAGTTCTTACTGCATTCAGGTCTTAGAGCTCAGACCAGAATAGTCCATTAAGCTGTACTTACAGCACTGCAAGGCATCTCTTAGGCCAAGGTTTCAACTCCTTCCACTTTCCTCTTGAAAATCAGCTACAAAAGGCTGAAGCCACATAGTCAGGTGTCTAGCAGCAACCCCACTCCTTGGTACCACTTTACTGTTGCAGTCCAGTTCGCATTGCTGTTAGAAATCACCCAACCAAGAGCAGCTTCTGGGAAAAAGAGGTTTATTTTGGCTCACAGGCTCGAGGGGAAGCTCCACGATGGCAGGGGAAACGATGGCATGAGCAGAGGGTGGACATCACCCCCTGGCCAACATAAGGTGGACCACAGCAACAGGAGGGCGTGCCAAACACTGGCATGGGGAAACTGGCTATAAAGCCCTTAAGCCCGCCCCCAACAATACACTCCCTCCAGGAGGCATTAATTCCCAAATATCCATCAGCTGGGGAGCTAGCATTCACAACAACTAGGTTTATGGGGGACACCTGAATCAAACCACCACAGTGGCACACACCTTTAATCCTAGCACTCAGGAGGCAGAGGTAGGAGGATCACCGTGAGTTTAAGGTCACCCTGAAACTATATAGTGAGTTCCAGGTCAGCCTGGGCTAGAACAAGACCTTAACTCAAAACACCAAAAAAGCAAAACAAAGAAAAAAAAAACTAACAAAAATTCATTCAAGTAGCTTGGAAGTAGCTAAGCATTCCTCCCTTAAAAAAAAATAAAAAAAAAAAAAAATATATATATATATATATATACATACATACACACACACACACACACACACACACATATATATATATTAATCTATTTATTTAACAGAGAAAGAGGGAGAGAGTGAGTGAAAGAATGGGTGTGCCAGAGTCTCCAGCCACTGCAAATGAACTCCAGATGCATACGCCCCTTGTGCATCTGGCTTATATGGGTCCTGGGTAATTGAACCTGAGTCCTTTGGCTTTGCAGGCAAATGCCTTAACTGCTAAGCCATCCTTCCAGCCCCTCCCTTTAAAAAATATTATATTTTATGTATTTGACAGAGAAAGAGGGAGAGAGAGAGAATGGGCATGCCAGGGCTTCCAGCCAGTGCAAACAAACTTCAGACACATGTGTCCCCTTGTACCCCATCTGGGGATCCCAGTCCATGGAATGATGCCACCCAACGTTAGGTCTTCCTACCTCAATTAACCTAATCTAGGAACGCCCTCACAGACATGCCCCAGAAGTTTGTCTCCAGTGTGTTCTAGAGCCTGTCAAGTTGACAATATTAACTATCTCACTCTATTTTTACATGTTATAATGCAGGAACAAATCTATCAAGATTTTATGTGCATCTGGATAATGTTTCAATTTGGCTGATTTGGTCATTTAAATCCAAAATGATTAAGTGAAGGGTCTGAGTGCATTTTAAATCATTTCTTGTAAGAGGTGATGAGTAATTAGCTCTAAGAGTGTCATCAGGGGTTATTTATACTTGCTAAGGATTAACCTCCCATCGCTCTTAAGACTGTGGAGTGTAACTGAAAAGCCTCAAACACAGCCTGATCTCCTGTTGATCCTGGCTCAGTAGTTTATATCAGATTTGTGAAAACTCTCCTAACACAAACAAGAACCAAACATAAACGTCAAATCATGACAGACTGCTATATAAATTAGATGCAAAGTACAGAGGGTTATGATTTAGTCATTAAAATGATGTGATGATGGGGGTGGTTTTAATGTAAAATATCGCCACAGCCTCCAGTGTTTATGATTAAGCCTCATACTTAATCCCCAGCGGGTGGAGCCTTTGAGAGGTGGAGCCTCACTGGAGGAGAGGTGTCGCTGGGTTGGCCCTTGAGTGTCTTTCTTTCCTTCTTTTCTTTTCTTTTTTTTTTTTTTTTTTGAGGTAGGGTTTCACTGTAGCCCAAACCGACCTGGAATTTACTATGTAGTCTCAGGGTGGCTTCAAATTCACAGCAATCCTCCTACCTCTGCCTCCTGAATATGCTGGGATTAAAGCCTTGTGCCATCACTCCTAGATAAATAATTTTTGTTTTGTTTTGTTTTTTTTGTTTTCTGACATAGTCTCACTCTAGCCCAGGCTGACCGTGAATTCACTATGTAGTCTCAGGGTGGCCTCGAACTCATGGCAATCCTCCCATCTCTGTCTCCTGAGTGCTGGTATTAAAGGCGCAGGACACTATGCCCAGCTAAATAAATATATTTTAAAAAGAGAGAAACCCCTAGGTCCTTTGGCTTTGCAGACAAGTGCTGGGATTAAAGGCGTGTGCCACCACACCCATTTTTTTTTCTTTTGTTTTTTTAGTTTTTCAAGGTAGGGTCTCATTCTAGCTCTCACTGACCTGGAATTCACTATGGAGTCTCAGGGTGGCCTCGAACTCATGGCGATCATCCTACCTCTGCCTCCGGTAGTCCTGGGATTAAAGACGTGCGCCACCATACCCGGCTTCCCTGAAATATTTTTTTTAAGTAACTCTTTTATCCTTTCTGGATTCTAGGTTCTGGTTGAAAGGCCTTCCCTATTCCGACATCATATCACTAGTTCCTTGTGCTTCCTTCTGGAGCCCGGTGTCACACCGCTGGTCGTGGGATGTTGGACAGGAGAATCTCTGCGACAGGCCTGCGGACACAGGGTAGAATGCTGGTCCGGATTGTTGACCCTTCAGCCACTAGTGGCGATAGCTTTCCTTCCCAGCAGTGATCGTCAAGCCACTAGACATCGCCAAACGTCACCTGGGAGATGTTGAAGAGATGTTCAGAGGTTAAAGGTTCTTGTTTGCAAAGCCTGCCAGCTCAAGTTCAACTCCCCCTGATGCCCACATGAAGCCAGCTGGGCATTTGTTTGCCACCATCTCTCCAGTCCGCAAACCCTGCCACATACACACATACAAATAAAGAAACAAAAATTTTAAAATATCACCTGCCATATACCTCTACTTTGAGAATCACTGTTAGGATACCCCTAGGTGCACTTTAAATCACTATTATACATGAGGTGGGGTTTTTTGTGTTTTACTTTTTAAAAAAAAGGGATCAAGGTTAGGGTCTCGTACCCCAGGCTGACCTGGAACTCAATATGCCCAGGCTGGCCTTCAACTCATGGCAATCCTCCTACCTCAGCCTCCTCCCAAGTGCTGGGACTAAAGCATACATCACCACACATGGCTCATTTTAAATTATTTTTACAGTACTTTTTATTAAACTTTATTATTTATTTGAGAGAGAGGGAGAGAGAGAATGGTCACGCCAGGGCCTCCAGCCACTGCAAACAAACTCCAGAGGCATGTGCCCCCTTGTGCATCTGGCTTACATGGGTCCTGGGGAATTGAACTAAGGTCCTTTGGCTTTGCAGGCAAACACCTTAACCACTAAGCCATCTCTCCAGTCCCCATATATATGTAAATTTTGAGGTAGGGTTCACTCTAGCTCAGGCTGTCCTGGAATTCACTATGTAATCTCAGGATGATCTTGAACTCAGAGTAATCCTCCTACCTCTGCTTCCCAAGTGCTGGGATTAGAGACGTGTGCCATCATGCCTGGCTACATTGCATTTTTCAATAAGATGAATTCTAGTTTTGTTAAAGGAGCCCGAGATCGTACTTTATGTTTATTTAATTCTTGGATAGGGACTCACTATGCTGCCCTGGCCTCAAACTCAGCTCAGGCGATGTTATTGCCTAAGTACTCTGAGTAGCTGGGCTAGCCTACCCAGCTTCTTGTTTTTTATTTTTTAATAATATTTATTTATTTGAGTGAGACATAGAGAGAGGCAGATAAAGAAAGGAGAGAGAGAGAGAATGGGTGAGCCAGGGCCTCCACCCAAGTGCAAAGGAATTCCGGATGCATGTACCACTTTGTGCATCTGGCTTATGTGGGTCCTGGGAAATCAAACCTGGGTCCTTGGCTTTGCAGGAAAACGCCTTAACCACCAAGCTATCTCTCCAGCCCCCAAATTCTTTGTAACTAAAGTTGATTGATTAACCCAAATCAACTCATCCCTGATATGAAAAGCAAAGCATTTTTTTCAATTTCCATGAACTGTAGCATTGTTTTGTTGATTAAAATACAACACAGGCAAGGAATGGTTATCACTAGAAATTGCTTTGAATTTAAAGATGGGCTTGGAGAGATCAAATATCTTTGCACATTGGCTGGGTGTGGTGGAGCACACCTTTAATCCCAGCATTCAGGAGGTAAAGGTAAAAGGTGACCTCAAGGCCTCCTTGAGACTACATAGTGAATTCCAGGTCAGCCTGGACTAGAGTGAAACCCTATTCAAGAATAAGAAATGAAAGACGGCACGGTGGCGCTCACCTTTAATCCCGGCACTCGGGAGGCAGAGGTAGGAGGATCACAGTGAGTTCGAGGCCACCCTGAGAGTACATATTGAATTCCAGGTCCACCTGGACCTGAGTGAGACCCTACCTCAAAAAAAAAAAGAATAAGAAATGGCTCTTGACCAATACCACACCTTCCAAGGCTCAAGGAACAGTGCTGAAGAGGAGGCAGAAAGAATGTAAGAACCACCAGGTGGGTGGGAAGGAGTACTCTAGGCCATTGACCCCCCACAGAGGTGGGTGCATTCATGATCCCATGGTGCTTATGATAGCCCCACTGAGGAGGGCCCTGGGGGAATGTGGGTAGAGAGGGAGCGGACATAAGAGTATAACCTGATGGGAATGTGACCAATATGCAATATGCTTATACAATGAGGTTCTCAAGAGAAAAAGAGAGAGCCGGGGAGATTCAGCAGTTATTGGCACTTGTTTTCAAAGCCTGCCAGCACATGCTCAATTCCCCAGTACCTACTTAGAGCCAGATGCACAAAGGGGCGCATGCATCTGGAGTTCCTTTGCAGTGGCTGGAGGCCCTGGCATGCCCATTCTCTCTCTGTCACTCTCAAATAAATAAATAAAAATAAACAAAAATATTAAAAATAAATAAACAAAGAGGGAAAGAGGACTGAAGAGATGGTCTAGTGGTTAAGGCGCTTGCCTTTGAAGCCTAAGGACCCAGGTTTTATTCCCCAGAACCCACGTAAGTCATATGCATAAGGTGGTGCATGTGTCTGGAGTTCATTTACAGTGGCTGGAGACCCAGATGTGCCCATGCTCTCTGTAGTGGCCTGTGTCTCTGTTTGTCTCTCCAATAAAATAAGTAAATGAGAGAAAGAGAGAGAGAGAGAGAGAGAGAGAGAGAGAGAGAGAGAGAGAAAGAAAGAGCCCCTCTGCAGCTTTGGGTAGCAGCCATAGTGATAACTGGAAACAAACGAACAGGTTAACCTTCTAATGGAAAGGAAGGGAGTAAGTTAAAACCTCATGTATTCTGTAAGCAAGGGCCTTTAACTGCTGAGCCATCTCCCAGACTCTCATCAATTCTGAAGCCCCCCCCTTTTTTTTTTTAATTTTTGTTTCATTATTTATTTATTTATTTGAGTGTGACAGAGAGAGAGAGAGAATGGGCACACCAGGGCTTCCTGCCACTGCTAATGAACTCCAGATGCGTGTGTCCCCTTGTGCATCTGGCTAACATGGGTCCTGGGGAATCAAGCCTCAAACCGGGGTCCTTAGGCTTCATAGACAAGCACTTAACCACTAAGCCATCTCTCCAGCCCAATTCTGAAGCTCTTACTTTTGCTGTGTAAATATATATTTATCCCCAAACAAAATTTAAAGAAAAATTAGAACATTTTTGTTATCTATGGTTATATTTGTTTGCTGCTTTTGCTCTTTGATGAAATTGAATAAATTTTAAACTATTGATAACTTTCATAAGTATAGACAATAAACCATGATAATTCCCTCTCTCCCCGCACGTCCCCCTTTGAAACTCCACTCTCCATCATATTGCCTGCCCCTCTCAATCAGTCTCTCTTTCATTTTGATGTCATGATCTTTACCTCCTATTATGATGGTCTTGTGTAGGTAGTATCAGGCACTGTGAGGTCATGGATATCCAGGCCATTTTGTTCCTGAAGGAGTCCTACCCTTCCTTTGGCTCTTACATTCTTTCTGCCACCTCTCTGCAATGGACCTTGAGCCATGGAAGATGTGATAGAGATATTTCAGGGCTGAGCATTCTTCTGAGCACTGGCAAGATTTTAAATATATATATATATATATATATATATATATATATATATATATATATATATATATTTATTTATTTGCAAGCAGAGAGAGGGAGTGAGGGAAGGAGGAAGTGGACATGCTAGGGTCTCTTGCCACCATGGCTAAACTCCAGATGCTTGTGAAATTCCATTCTCCATCATATTGCCTCCCCATCTCAATCATTGTACTTACATATATACAATATCAACCTATTAAGTACCCTTCTCCCTTCCTTTCTCTTCCCTTTATATCTCCTTTTTAACTTACTGGCCTCTGCTACTAAGTATTTTCCTTCTCACGCAGAAGCCCAATCATCTGTAGCTAGGATCCACATACTCATGAGCTTTTAAAGGTAACACAAAATAGGCTAAAGTTTAGCTTATGTTGAGTGCTTGCCGAGCATACACAAGGCCCTGCCTACGCTCCACGCATGGTCTACAGAAGGAGTTCCAGTGCAGCGCTACGTAGTGACACCCTATCTCACCCTTACTCTATTCCCCCCCCCACCACACACGGCGGGGGGGTGGGGGAGGGAGAGAAGTAAACAATAGAAACCATAGAAAATTTGGCAAAAGTTATGAAAAGGCACAGAATTGAAATGACAAATATATTCACAAAAGTGAGCTCACACAGAAATGTGAACTTAAAAAAAAAAAAAAAAAAGAACATTTACTTTACTTATGCAGGAAAGAGACCAAAAGGACATTGATAACGCGAAGAGTTAGAAAGCTACAGAATAAGCCGGCCGTGATGGCGCACGCCTTTAATCCCAGCCCTCGGGAGCAGAGGTAGGAGGATCGCCGAGAGTTCAAGACCATCCTGAGACTACATAGTTAATTCCAGGCCAGCTTGGACCAGAGTGAGACCCTACCTTGAAAACCAAAAAATAAAAAGAAAAAAAGAAAAGAAAAGAAAACCATATGCAAAAAGTAGCACATGCATCTGGAGTTCATTTGCAGTACCCATAGGCCTCAGCCACCCATCATCTCTCTGTGTCTGTCTTTCTTTTCTCTCTCTCTGATTGTATACAAATTTAAAAAAAAGTGACAGGGCTGGAGAGATGGCTCAGCAGTTAATGTGCTTGCCTGCAAAGCCTAACCAAGCCTCAGCATGCAAGCACATGAAATGATATTTAACAATAAGTACTTCTGAAGATTGTTCTCAGGAGTAAGATGAACTTTCAAAATGGTTTGCATACTTCCTGGCATTCTAGATATAATATAGGATTATATCATTGTTATTTATATGTGTGAAGTGAGGATGGAGCTTCAGGGTCTCTTGCCATTGCAAATAAATACCACACCCAGCCTTGAAGTCTTTGTCTGTCTCTCTCAAGTAGATAAATAAAAATAAACAAAAATTTTAAAAAATATATAGTGTTAGAAGTTGGGCGTGCCCAGCCTTGAAGTCTTTGTATGTCTCTCTCAAGTAGATAAATAAAAATAAACAAAAAATTTTTAAAAAAATGTATAGTGTTAGAAGTCGGGCGTGGCGGCACACGCCTTTAATCCCAGCACTTGGGAGGCAGAGGTAGGAGGATCGAGGCCACCCTGAGACTACCGAGTGAACTCCAGGTCAGCCTGGACTAGAGTGAGACCCTACCTCGAAAAACCAAAAAGAAAAGGAAAAAATTAGTGTTTGAGTGCTTGTGCCAGGCCCGGAGTTCTATTCTCAGCACAGAAATGAATAAAAGAAAGAGAAAAGAAAAAAAATCTTCATAAAAAGCAGACAGGTGGAAAACCTAGCAACTTCCACTGTGTCAAGATCTTGGTGTCCTGACGTCATAATCTCAGGTCAGTCTCTGCCTTCATTATCCATTGGATCTTCTAGAGTGACAGGATTTCCTAGAGATGCCTTGATTTACAGCCAGGTAACTAATGTGCTGTGCCTCATTTTATACCTTTTGGCTATACTATGATCAGCAAACTTCTCAGTAAGCACTTCTCAATGTTCGTACCCATATATTATATTATATTAATGCTGCTCTCACTTTTGGTTCAATAAGCTTCTATGGTGGTGACCTTGGGATGACTCAGAAGGCACCTTGGTGCTGAGAAGAAGTGACAGAGGAGTGCTCAGCACTAAAACATCTCTATCACACCTTCCGAGGTTCAGGGTCCATTGCGGAAGAGGTGGCAGAAATAAGGTAAGAGCCAAAGGAAAGGGTAGGACTCCTTATGATGCGTTCCTCCAGACACAAAATGGCCTGGGTATCCATGTCCTCACCGTGCCTGACATTACTTACACAAGACCATCATAATAGAAGGAAAAGATCATGACATCAAAATAAAAGAAACTGATTGAGAGGGGGAGGGGATATAATGGGGAGTGGAGTTTCAAAGGGGAAAGTGGGGGGCAGGGAGGGAGGGAATGCCCATGGGCTATTATCTACAATTATGAAATCTGTCAATAAAAATATTTAATTTAAAAAAACAAAAATAAAGAGACTAGGGCTGGAGAGATGGCTTAGAGGTTAAGGTGTTTCCCTGCAAAGCCAAAGGACCCAGGTTCGATTCCCCAGGACCCATGTTAGCCAGACGCACAAAGGGGCATGCGTGTCTGGAGTTCGTTTGCAGTGGCTGGAGGCCCTGGTGTGCCCATTCTCTCTCTCAAATACATAAATAAAAAATTTATGTAAAATTATTTTTTAAAAAAGAAAAAGACTAGGCACGTTAGGGCCTGTAGCCACTGCAAAGGAACTCCAGATGCATGCACCACTTTGTGCATCTGGCTTTATGTGGGTACTGGGGAATGGAATCTGGGTTGTTGGGCTTTACAGCAAGTACCTTAACCACTGAGCGTTCTCTCCCAGATTCTGAAACCCACCATGAGAAGAAACCACAGCTCTCACTCCAAAAGAAGAGATAGCTTATTCTGAGCCAAATATGAGTGACCATGGCTGTGGAACCGTAGATTCAGGTGGCTCCAATGACATGTTCTGCTGTGAAAATGATCGCATGAACTTGTACAGTCACAGAACACAGATGGCCACAAATCAGTCCATTTACCAAACACACAGGTGGGGACAGCAGGGGAGGTGGGTTATAGCATAGCAAGAAAGACCCTTCTATAGGTTTCAAATGTCAATGACACTCCTAGCTTTTGGGTTGGAGGAAGCAAGGTTAATAATTTCTAAAGATGTTGATAAAGGATGTTAGGTCAGACACCGAGGTGGGCAGTAAGTGGCTATTATGGGGACTAAAGACAGATCAGGATAATTTTCATTCTGAATCTGCAGCATTCCAACTTTTCCAGGAGCAGCTCTAACCAACCAGACTAAAGTATCAGCCCAGGGATGCGGTTTTTTTCAGGAAATTTCACTTCACACCCAGTAGGTAAAGAGAAGTGGCTCCAAGGAGGAGAAAGAACACTGGGAGGGGAAGCCAGGCCTGGAGCACAACGATCAAAGACAAAGGCAGTCCATCCAGCTGAAGTATTCAAGACTGAAGAGAATTATCCTGAAGGGCTTGATAGAATCACTACAAGATGACCACAGCCAGCCCTAGGCCTCTGACAAGACAATGGTCTGCTTCTCCTTAAGCAAGCCAGTACCCCTCAGATCTGAGATGTGACAAGATGATTACAGGTACCCTGCTCAGTCTTTTGGAGCCCAGCAGTCTGCATATTTTATAAAGATCTACCCTTCCAGATGCTGGAAGCAAAAGGGATCCAATGGCTGTTGTATGAGTCAGCACTCCCGCACCCAGGCCCAGCCCCTGACTGAAATCATGCCTTACCAATCGTTAGAGGTAAAACAGACACAGCATCCAGTCATTTGATGGACCTGGGATCAATAATAACTGCGGCTGGAGGGATAGCTTTGCCGTTAAGGCGGTTGGCTGCAGAGCCTGAGGACTCAGGTTCGATTCCCCAAGCCCCATCTAGGGCAGTTGCACAGGGTGGCACATGCGCCTGGAGTTTGTTTGCACAGGCTAGAGGCCCTGGCACACTCATACTCTGTCTCTGTCTCTCTCTCTCAAATAAATAAGCAAAATATTCGGGCTGGAGAGATGGCTTAGTGGTTAAGGCACTTGCTTGCAAAGCCTGAGGACCTAGATTCAACACCCCAGAACCCAGGTAAGCCAGATGCACATGGTAGCACAGGCATTCATTTGCAGTGGTTGGAGGCCCTGCCATACCTATTCTCTCTCTCTAAATAAATAGTATTTAAAAAATAAAAAGGAATGACTATTAATATCCTTTTTCCCTCTTACTAGTCTTTCCAAGCCATTTCAGTTTATGGCTTGGAAGGCTGTGAGAAGTAATTTGACTTTTAACAACTCTTGTTACCACTGCTTGGCCTTGAGTCAATTTCAGAAGATAAGACACCAAATGCGACTGTGTGTGTGTGTGTGTGTGTGTGTGTGTGTGTGTGTGTGTGTGTATGTGTGTGTGTGTGTATCTGGAAAGAAAAATAATGGTGGGAAAACGTTTAGCAGTAACCTGTGAAAGCACCAGGCAATCTCTCAGTGTTATTACTGAGCAAGTTCCCAATTCAATTAACATGCCTCTGAATTCAGCATGTGGCAAACATGAAGCTCTCCTCCCACACAGTAAGTTTTTTTTTTTTTCAAAAAAATTTTCTATTAACAACTTCCATGATTATAAACAATAACCCATGGTAATGCCCTCCCTTCCCCCCACTTCCCCTTTTGAAACTCCACTCTCCATCATATCCCCTGCCCCTCTCAATCAGTCTTTTTTGTTTTGATGTCATGATCTTTTCCTCCTATTATGATGGTCTTGTGTAGGTAGTGTCAGGCACTGTGAGGTCATGGATATCCAGGCCGTTTTGTGTCTGGAGGAGCCCGTTGTAAGGAGTCCTCCCCTTCTTTTGGTTCTTACATTTTTTCCGCCACCTCTTCCGCAATAGACCCTGAGCCTTGGAAGGAACACACAGTAAGTTTTATTTTTTCTCAATTTTTATTAACATTTTCCACGATTATAAAAAATATCCCATGGTAATACCCTCCCCCCATGCACAGTAAGTTTTTAAAGACTTTTTTTTTTTTTTTTTTTGAGGTAGGCTGTCACTCTAGCCTAGGGCAACATGGAATTCACTATGTAGTCTTAGGGCGGCCTCGAACTCACAGCCATCCTCCTACCTCTGCCTTCCACGTGCTGTGATTAAAGTCCGGTGCCACTACCCGCCAATGAGCTCAACTTTTACAGATACTCTTTCTAGAGTGGTGAAGACCCCAGACACCTTTTCTCTTGCCCAAATACACCAACGGTCCGGAAGTTGCAAACAAGTTTGGCACCGGCCTTAGGGATGGAGTGGCGTCCGTGCATACGCCCGGGAGGCATGGGGGGAGGGAGGCGTCAAGTTCTGGCTACATCACAGAATCCAGCCTGCGTTTCTTTCTGGAACTCCCTCCAGCTTCAGTAACTGCCGAGACACGACTTGCTCGAGCAAACCGTGTGCACTGGCCGGGTCAAGCTGGCCGCCCAGCCAAGGTGAGTTTAAGCCTCAGTGATTTTCTTTGTTTTCCCTCCTAATTTGAAAGAGGCTTGCACTTCTCTCCAGCCCTCTCCCACAGCCCTGTAAAGTTTGCTTTGCAAGCCTTAGTAAACTCGGTTCCCAGCTCGGCTGCCTGAGAACCGCAATTCATCAGCCAAGTCGACTCGGAGGGGAGAAAAGCTACCTTTGTGTCCATCTGAGCCACCGCGTGGCCAGCGACAAACCACCGCGGCCGAGGAGGAAACGTTTGGGTCTCGCGCTGCAGGGGGGGGGGGCCCTGGGGCGGAGCGGGTGGGGGGGAGGGCGAAACGGACCGAAGGCGTGTCCCGGGCCAGTGGCTTCCAAAGCCACCAAGGCTGCCCCAGCCCCTTTCCAAGGCGGCCAACAAAGCGTCTCAGCTGTAACCAAGAGCGGGCTCCTGCCACTCAGGCGCGACGTCGCCCGCCCACGGCTCCGCCTTCCCGCGTGTCTCCGCCCTCCTCCTCCTCCTCCTGCTCCCGGTTCCCCAGCGGATGTGAGCCACCAATCCCAGCCACCAACAAGCCTTCAAATGAAAGAGCGAGACGGCCCTCTAACGGGCGCCGGGGACGCCGGTCCCCTCCCCGGGCCGCATGGGTGCCGCGCCCGGGCGCAGCGGCTGATTCATCTCCAGCCAGGTCGGGAATGGAACTGCGCCCCGGTTCCAGTCTGGTACTTTCTCCCCAAGGACCATGACCGCTCCCCACCCCCATCCCAACCTCCTCCAAGATATGTTCTTTTAAGTGCCAAGAAAAACAAATCGTAAATCATAAGAAGGTTGCTTTTCCACCTGTTGATTCATTTTAAGTCTTGTTACTGGGAAAAAAAGAAAGGAGGAGAAAAAAAAAAAAAACTCCAGTCTTTTAAACAATTCTGGGCTTAATGCATTCTCAGGGCTTGGAGTGTCTTGGGAAAGGGGGGGCGGCGGAGGCTGGCTTTAATTTTAGCGTAATCGTCAACAGAAGTTCCAAAGTCTAGCTGGTCATCCTTTGGCTGGCTGCCTGAGCTCGGGTTTAACCTTGTTCCCACCGGGCTGTCCCCTTTTTCTGCTGCATCTCCACCGAGGTCACCCAACAAGAACCGCACAGACGAAAGTGGAGACAGGCTCCGGCACTGGAGGCCTTTTTATATTTTTATATTTTTAATTTTTTTAGTTTATTTGCATTTGAGTGTTTGGATTTTTTTTTTAAAGTGGTATGGGAAAGTTTTACTGTGACATTTGACAGTTTTCCTTTGCTTTGCTTTGCAAACAACCCGAAAACTAGACCCAGAGTTGAGGGCATGCGTGTCGCGAAGTCAGCCAGACAGCATCTGGTGTTTGAAAAGGGGGATTTCATCCAGGAACTCGGGGTTGGCGTCGTCCTAACCCTGAACCAAAATAAACCCACAGGGAACATGTGTTTACTTTCTGGTTAGTTTCTGTTTGAAATCCAGAAAGGCGGAACGGGAGGGGGGGTCCCCTAAAAGGATTGAAAACCTAAAAGTAGATAGTGTTTACCGAAACGGATGAGCAGCTCCGGCGTGGTCCACCCCCCCCCCGCTTTTTTTTCCCCCTCTCCGGGGGTCTCGGGAGGGGCTGGGGGGTGAGTCACCGCGGGGTGGTCAGGCGCGCGCCCCGGCCGTCCCCAAGCCGCGGGGACGTTTAAAGAGCATGTGAGCATGACAAGTGTCTTATTCGCAACGTGTTAGATTTCGAAACTGCTTTGCAATCCAATCCGGAACTCGCAGCTTTTAGCCCGGGGGAACAGACATTCGCCTAGAGTGTCTCGCTGTGTGTCACTCACACACTAACACACACACACTCACTTCCCACTGGGTGCGCCGCGCTGCGCCCACGGGTCAGTGGCAGCCGCACATTCTGGAAGAAGTTGGTTCTTGTTCCCCCCCCCCCGCCCCCCGCAAATACTTTTTCCTCCCGTGCCCCGCCCCTTGAATCAGCAGCGGCTGTCTCCAGCCGCGAGGGACCTTGGAGTTTGGGGCAGCTGTCAAAAACAAGGAGAGGGAGGGGGTGGGTGGATGGCGTGGGGGCTTTTCATCCTTGGAGTGGAGGAGGGGAAAGGGGGGTTGTTACTTTTGTTGTTGTTACTTACCCCCCTCCATCTGTTGCTATTTCCTAACTAAGCGCAGCCCGGGGAAGAAAGGCCCCTAAAGGAGAAAAACCCGGGACGCTGGGATGGAGGTTTCCTTCTCCGGGGCCACGGATGTGCGCGCGGCAGGAAGGAAGAAGGATGGTGGTTCTGGGCTTGGCCAACTCAGGGGCGAGGGAAGGGTGACAGCAGCAGGCGGTGGGGTCCGAGCGGAGCGGATCCCGGGGGCCGCCTGGTCCTTGGGTCCCTGGGAGAGCTGGAAGGTGCGGGGGGGAGGGGCGGAGGAGCGGCGGGGCGGGCAGGGGACGGGGCGGGCGGCTGGGGGCGGAGGCAAGACCTCCAGTACCTTCCCTCCTCTCCTCTCTCACTCTGACAGCGCCGAGGTGTGCGGAGCAGGAGCCGGGGGAACAAAGGAGCCGGGGTGGGGAGGGGAGAGGAGAGCTGGGCGAGGGTGGAGAGAGCCTCTCCACCGGCCGACTGCCAGAAAGATCCCGGCTGGAGGAAACCCAAGTGTCACTTGAATTCCAAGCCCAGAGCGAGGGCGCCTGGAATCCGAGCGCCTTGTTTTAGCCTTGGAATTACGTCCTGTAAGTTACAGGAGACTCGGGGGGGGGAAAAAATACAACGGACGATCACTTGCTTGTTTCCCCCCACACCCCACGCCGTGACTTCGCTGCTGGCCCCTCTGGACCTCGGCTCGACCACGCTCCGGGTGGGGAGTTGCAGGATGAAAAGCAGGAAAGGTAAGGCCAGCGGCCGCGAGCTGTGCGCTCCCGGGGAACACGCGTCCCCGAGAAGCGTGCGGGGCCGCATCCACCGCGTGCGCCGGGGTCGGGGCGACAGTGACTTGGTTGGTTTGGACTTTTTTTTGTTATTTGTTTGTTTTCTACTGTGCCAAGAGAGAGGCTGTCGGGGCTGGAGCGGAGGTGGTTCTCTTTGTTGAGGCTGTGTGTCTGGAATGGCAGTTGTTGTTTTCCTTGTAGACACAACACGAGGGGCAGTTGTGGGGAGACGATCCTCTCTCTCCACGATGTTGGCACGTTGTCAAGAAGCACGCTCAGCGCCTTCTTGTTTGTGTGCCTCCAACTTTCATTGTCTCCGCCGACACCCCACGCTCGGGCGCCCGCCCCCCCCAGTCGCCGCGTGGCTTCCAGTCTAGGGACGGGGATCAAGGGGTGGGTGTCAGAGGGGACCCCCGCGCCTCGCTTTTCCCTATATATGTGGAGGTGGGGCGGTCTTTGGATGCTGTTTTTTTTTTGGTCTGAAAGTTGGGATCCCGGAGCTCGCACTAGCCCCCTGGATCCTTGGCACTCCATTCCAAGGATGTGGTTTTTTTTTTTCCTTCTCCACAATCTAAGGAATGTGATCCCAGACCCCCATATCGCCCTTGTGTGTTTGTGCGCGCACACACTTTGGAAAGCTAAAACTTAAAAAAAAAAAATTACCCAGCCCCTAAAAAAGTTTTCCCACGATGAATGCTGGGCAACCCACACGAGTGGTTAGAACACATTAGGTAGTTAGAACGCAGGCGGCGTGCAGTGAGAATGTGTCCAAGTGTGACAAGCAGGCTTGGTTGCAAGTGCAAAAGAGAGCGAGGCTGTCATTGTTTCCACCAAGCGTTCGGGGAAGCGTTACGACTAAAACTTACCGTCAGTCTGGTTTAAAAGCAAAAAGTACACGAGAGCGTTAAAAAAAAAAAAAGGTCAAAGATGTTAAGAAGTCCTTTTTGAAGTTAACTTTTGAGTCCCTGGCTGGGAGGCTTCCCCACCCCCTACCCCCCAGCACCCCCGCCACGAGTGTCCCGCGGTGGACGGGAGTTGGCTTTTCTGTTGTGATTTATGTGGAGTGGTTCAAAACAGAAGTTAATCGCTCGGGGAAGCTGGTGGGAGGGAAGGAGGGCGCTGCTGCGCATGCCCGGGAGCTGCCTGGAGTTTGTAAGTCCACATTCTTTCAGACCCGGGGTTCCTAGGGGACGCGGTTCTAGAAGGGTCGCTGCGCACCCTACGGGGGGTTCCTTCTCGCCCGGTGTCCGCTGGCCGAGTTGGGCTGATGTAATTCCGTGATGGGAGCGTGAAACACGCGGAGGGCGGGCCTCCCTCCCACGCCTCTCCAGCGAGAGTGAAATTGAACCTGAAAACCCAGGACACGCTTGGTTCAATTGAAACTAGACCGAGAGAGACAGCTTGGAGAAGTTGAAGGGCAGGGACAGCGCGCGGGGCAGCTCGGCAAAGATGACTGACAGGTGGAGACCCCGTGGGAGGCGTTCTCGGTTCCGGTGGCGCCGGTGTGGGGGGTTTGGTTTTGAGTGGTTCTAATGCAAACAGAGACACACACACACACACAAACTCCGAATGCAAAGTTGGGCTTCTTCCTGGGGCGGACCCCTACCTCCGTTGTTTGGACTCTAGCTGAGGGTCTGCCCTCCCCATTTGGCACCTTCTCCCCCACCCCCCACTGGGGTCCCCAGCCCACTAATTCATCACGTGCAAAATGCCCCCTTTCCGCGGCTACAGCCACTGGCGAGGTCCCCGGGCGCGCATGGGTACCGCTATTCAAACGCCAACCCGTGGAAACAATAAAAGGTGACGCGTTGGAGGGGAAACTTTGGGACTGCTACTTGGCTCGCGGGGGAGTCGAGACTTGCAGAGGTTGCCCGGGGTTCCTTGCCCTGCACCCCCCCCCCTTTTTTTTTTTTTGTCCTGTGCACCTGGTACTGAGGATGGGAGGCCGGCTCCTGAGGATATGAGAGAACGGCCCCATTTTAAGTTGCTTGCTGGTGACCCCTAAAAGTCCCCACGGGTCCCTGGGTCGTGCCAACTCGTAGGAGGGTTTCTGTAGGGCTGAGGAACTTTCAGGAACAAAAGCTAGTAGCTCTCCTCCGGGGCTCCTCCCTCCCCGGCGAACCTCTCCCCTCCTCTTCCGACCCCAGACTACCTGGGAGGGGGAGCCCAGCATCCCGGTTGGCTCGGGAAGCGCTCTGAAGTCCATCCCGCCCATTGTCTGTCTTCGAAGTCTGATGAACATCTCGCTCGCTCTCGTTTCCTTAAAACAAAGACTTGCAATCCAAGAGGTTTAGTAGACCTTGTGTGACCCTAGTGTGCTCTCTTAGAAGACTTGACGACCGACCAGCAGATTTAAGATGACTTATTAAAAAAAAATCTAGGAAACCCTTAAGCCTTTTTATTTTTTTTTAATGCCCCCCAATATAAGATTGCGCTGGCTGGGACCACCAGTCTAGCGCACTGCGGATTCAGTGACTTGGGTGTGGAAGTTCGATCCTTGTTGCTTCTTGGACCGGGGAAGATTCAAAGATCAGGAAACTTTCTGGGGTGCCTTTCCCCTCCCCTAGTTAAACTTATCCTTTGATTAAAAAAAAAAAAAGATCTTTAATGTCTAATGCAGTTTTAAAATCCAATTTCACAACCTCTGCGCCCTCCTCCTCCGTCTAGATGTTTTAGGGCAAATCATTAAAAGTGGAGAAACCAGACTGTCCCGAGCCATGGACTCCACTGGGCCATCTTGTAGTTTTCTGAACATTTCCTTGTATGTGGATGGAGTAAGAGGCGTGTGACTCTCCCCTCCCCGGCAACTTTTTTTTTTTTTAAGTGTAAGCAAAGCAAGGCTCTGGGAAACAAGTCCTAACCGGGAAAGTTTTCAAAAGCTCAGTTACAGTAGGAAATGAGTAACGAGGAAAAAAGTCATTTTTGTTTTTTCCAAGTTGAGCCACGAGCGGTGGCGTGGGGGGGGGGGCGCAGTTTTCGAGCAGCCCTGACAGCAGTAAACGTGGTCGAGTTGCCCTGAAACATCAGCTGGCGTCGCTAAGGCACCCAAGTCCTTCACTTCCTGTTCAGCTTTTGTGCACGCACTGGAAATCTTTGTGCAAAGGTCCAGGGGACTGGCATTCCCTTTCTTTTTCTTTCTTTCTTTTTTTTCTCCCCCAAATGAACGGGGAGCAGAGTCAGTTTGGTGTTACTTAACCAAAACCTGCTTTGTGTCCCTAGCCTGCTCCGAAATAAAGCTTCTTGTCAAACGGAGATCAAAGGGCAGGCTTCCGGGGTGCTTTTTTTTTTTTTTCTTTTGTCTCATACTTTGTTACTACCAGTTTACAGTTGGGAAGTCACTGTTCGATAAGCAAATTTTCACTTTTTCTAGGTTTTTTTTTTTCCCTAAGTATATAATAAGCTTCAAAGAATTCCTGGCTTTGGAGAAGTTAGGCAAATTGCTTTATTCAGATTTGCTTAGTTAACTCAATTAACTTGATATCAAAGCGTATATGTGAGGCAGGAACTGATATATAATTAAAGTTTTCTTTGTTTTTTCACCCAAATTGCATTGTGGGTTTGAAAGTTTCTCAACTTCTGAGCTCAGCGAAAGCACTTTCAGTTTTAAATCGCCACTTCTGTTCCTTAACGTTTTAAAAACTCAGCTTCAGCCTGCTGGGCCGGTTCCCGTCCCATGGAAGGCAGTAACTAGAGTTCTGGTGTGGTATTTGGGGCTGTTTGTTAAGCCTCGAGCTACAGTGAATTTGCAAAATCATCCACTTCTTTTGTTAGAACTTGCTTGACTTCATGTCTGAAGGATTGTGCTTTTCCTGTAGGAACGCCCTCCAGCGCCTTCTGCCCCCTGCAGCCCAAAGCTAAAAATGTGTCACCAAAGTCAGTCAGTGGGTGGTTTAAAAAAGTCCTTTAACATGCACTGAATGGTGCATTGCTATGAAGAATATTTTTATTTCCTATCACAATAAACTGATTTAAGATTGAGGCTTTTTCTGAACCACAATTACATTCTACAGAAGAAAAAAAACTATACAAAGCTAAAAATAACTTTTAAACATTTCCTGACTATACTAATATTTTCTAAATATGCCTATAGTGCTTTTCTGTTAGTTTTTTTTTTTTTTTGTTTTGTTTTGTTTTTGAGACAGTGTCTTACTGTAGCCCAGGCTGATCTCAAACTCATGGCACTTCTCCTACCTACCTCAGCCTTCCTAATGCTGGGGTGTGCGCCACCAGCTAATTGCCTATAGTTTTATAAATTATAATGTCTACATTGTGAAGCCAATACCATTTATTAATTGGATCTTGTTTAAGTTCAAAACGATATTTAAATGTAAGGGTCAAGCTGGCCTGAATTTTCATCGAACTGTGATTTAAATATTCTCTATGGCTTGTGAATTCTTAAAATTTCTGAAAGGATTAAAGTACTTACCACCAAAATAGCTTCCTTTGGAGGTTTCTTATTCAATTCTCTTTGTCATGTAAGAGTTAAGACTTATTGATATGTAGCATTCTAGATTCATAATAAGCTGGCAGCCGGAAACAACCCCAAAGTTTAAGTGAACTCAATACTAGGCAGCGTAGGATCTTTTTCTAAAGTGTGTAAGAAAATTTTTTTTTTGAGGCAGGGTCTCCCAACCCCGGGGCTAACCTTGAACTCAAAGCAATCCACCTACTTCAGCCTCCCTGGGAGTAAAAGTGTGCATCACCATACCTGGCTACAAAAAAATATGTTTGTGTGTAAAGAAACTGAAAACTGAAATAGTTGTATTTAATAACGTGATCATATTGTCCATTAAAAGTGAGCATCTAATTTTGAGTGAGTAAGGAACAGGAAATGTTTGTGGAAGGAGCTGGAAAGATGAGTCAGTGGTTAGAGATGCTTGCTTGCAAAGTCTGTGGGCCCGGGTTCAAATTGTACATCTGGTGTAGCCTGGAGTGTCCATACACATTTATTTATCTTAGGTTATATAAGTAATTTGCCGGCCCTTACTGGTGGTGGAAAAAATGTACTGTGCTCTTATTTTATACCAAACCCCCAATGGAAGGCAAGAGCACCACACTTAAAATGAGCATTAGGGGCTGGAGGGATGGTTTAGCGGTTAAGGCGTTTGCCTGCAAAGCCAAACGACCCAGGTTCTATTCCCCAGGACCCACGTTAGCCAGATGTACAAGGGGCATCTGGAGTTCTTTTGCAGTGGCTGGAAGCCCTGGCATGCCCATTCTCCCTCTCTCTCTCTCAAATAAATAAAATAAACAAAAATATTTTTAAAATGATCATTAGTATGATCGCTCGAGTGACATTAAAGACCAGGTTGTCAGACACATTCTCACACTGCCTAGCAGCACCCTTCCTGTCTCAAATGTAACTACTTAACTTCTTTTGGGGAGTCTGTCTCCTGCAATGGATTAGAGAGATTTATTTTTCTGAGCCTCATGTAAAAGGAATGTGAGACGTTAAATCCACGTGGGCCAAGAAAGTGTTTCTAATAATTGATTGAGACTCTACCATGAGCTGCTAGTCACATTACTCTGGAGGCCTTTTCCATTGGACTCTGGTCATTCTGGATGGAAAAACCACCACGGTCAGTAGTAGAGAAAATGCAATGACACCAAATGGTCAAAAATCAATGATGAAAGCGGGTGACAGCTGCCCTTCGTCCTCTCCTAGGTGTTGTTGCAGCGTCTGGCAGCGAGACTGAAGATGAGGACAGCATGGACATCCCCCTGGACCTCTCCTCGTCAGCTGGCTCCAGCAAGAGGAGGAGGAGGGGCAACCTGCCCAAGGAGTCCGTGCAGATTCTGCGGGACTGGCTCTATGAGCATCGGTACAATGCCTATCCCTCTGAGCAGGAGAAAGCATTGTTGTCCCAGCAAACACACCTGTCCACACTACAGGTAAGGAAAGAATGCAAGGTTGGGGCATGCATTTTTTTCCTCAATGCGTGCTTGGGGATCCAGTCCAGGGCCTCATGCATGCTAGGCAAATACTCTACCGCCAGCCTATGCCCTTAGCCTGAACATTGTGTTTAATTTTTTTAGTCATTTTACAGCATTCCCCTGTGTCTCATTAAGCTCCTCCCTAGTCAAAAAAAAAAAAAGAATGCCTTTTCATTGTAAGCTATTATAGTGCTAAAAGCTAATAACTGGCTATTTAGAAAACACAGGAACACTTGACTCTCTTCTGTCAGTTTGCATTTCCTTTAATGTCTAAAAGAGCCTTCCTTTATGCAGGAGACATAAAAAGGTTAAACCTTACTCTATTGCCCAGGAAACTGGTTTGATATTTAAACAAGGACAGGCCTGGGTGAGGTAATTCATGTTATGTCTGTTAGCATAGTCATTTGAGCTGGGAGAAATCAGTTACTGGGAGGTGTGGCATTTTTCAGACCGGAAAGGTTTTCCTGTAGTTGATTAACTTAAATGTTGGGGCAGTAGGTACTAGGTTAACACAGTGCTAAAGGTAAGCCTTCCTCCTTCAAATCATTTTGAGATATTTTTGTGCCTGTTTGCTGGCTCCTGAGAGGACTATGGGTAATGACACCCCAAAAGCAAATTTATGTTGAAACTGGGGGAGGAGGTTCATGGCAGGAGGTAGGCCGCTCTTTCTCAGCAAGGTTCAGATTGTCTTGTAAACACAGAGAAGTATTTTTCTTTGGGGGACTGCATGGGGGGGGTGTTCTTGTACTCAGGTCTTCCCACGTTCTAAGCAAATGCTTTACCACTAAGTTAACATCCCTACTCTTTTGCCTCCATTCATTCAAAGAGTGCTCAGTTGAGCACCCCATAGAGCATTGCTCAGAACCTGCTTGCCAAGTGAATGAAGAAAGTGTTCAAGTCATACCCCTGTGATTTCAGGTGTGCAACTGGTTCATCAATGCCCGCCGCAGGCTCCTCCCTGACATGCTGAGAAAGGATGGCAAAGATCCAAATCAGTTCACGATTTCCCGCCGTGGGGCCAAGATTTCCGAAACCAGCTCTGTGGAGGCTGCGATGGGTATCAAAAACTTCATGCCATCTCTAGAGGACAGCTCCTATCATTCCTGCACAGCCGGACCCAATCCAATCCTAGGGAGGTCACTGTCTCCCAAGCCTTCATCCCCGGGATCCATCTTGGCTCGCCCATCAGTGATCTGCCACACCACCGTGACTGCACTCAAAGATGGGCCGTTCTCTCTCTGCCAGTCGGTGGGTGTGGGACAGAGCACAGATATCCAGCAAATAGCAACCAACAACTTCACAGACACCACCTCAATCGCGTACCCAGAGGACGTTTGTAAATCTGGACCCAGTCCAAACACACAGAGTGGCCTTTTCAACACTCCTCCCCCGACCCCACCAGACCTCAACCAGGATTTTAGTGGGTTCCAGCTGCTGGTGGATGTGGCACTCAGACGGGCTGCCGAGATGGAGCTCCAGGCCAAGCTCACAGCCTAACCCTTCTTTTCCCAGCACAACAGTTCTCATAAACAACGGTCCTGATTGCCGGGGTGATGGCAAGAGATAGATTGCATTATTTTATATATTTTTTTATTAATATTTGCACATGGGATTGCTAAAATGAAGCTTCCTGTTACTGAGACGTCTTCAATGGAATACAGTCATTCCAAGAACTTTAAACTCAAAGCTACTGTAGAAACAAAGGGTTTTCTTTTTTTTTTTTTAATGTTTCTTGGTAGATTTTTTTCATAATGTGAGATGGTTCCCAATATCATGTGATTCTTTTTTCCCTCCCCTTCTCCCCTGTCCCATTTAAAAAAAACATTTTTGTTCAGACTGTGCAATACTTAGAGAACCTATAGCATCTTCTCATCCCTGTGTGGAACAGGGTGCCCACATACTGTCTAATTAATCTTCATTTTTTTTCAAATATGAATCTAGTTGTTTGATGCCTTTTTTTTCATGAGGTAATAAATAAAATATTTTCTTTAAAAGTTATTGTAATGCAGAGTATTTTCTTGAAGAAAGCGCTTTAATGAAGTCTAGCACACAACAGGAAGTTGAATAGGAACAAGCACAAGTTAGGGGGTGTCGCTAGCTCTTTGAAGAGCTGTGGACAACAAGGCTGAGTAAATAAACAGGATGTGTGATATTTACTCTTTTTTTTTTTTTTTCTAAGTTAGGGCCTAGCTCTAGCTCAGGCTGATCTGAAATTCACTATGTAGTTTCAAGGGTGGCCTCGAGCTCATGGTGATCCTCCTACCTCTGTCCGGTGATAATTTACTCTTGGAAGGATAAGTAGTGGCCCTCTCATCTTTTCCTAGAGCTGAATCGTTTCCTCAGAGTTTAGCTTGACACCAAATCCTAGCTGTTTTAGCAGGGCCATATTAAACGAACAGTCTTTGAAGCAGCTGGTTCTGGCTGAAGCTTTCACAGGCATTTCCTGGGTTACTTGAATTTTCAGTGGTACATTAGGTAAGGAAGGCCTTCACATTCAAATGACCTCTCTGTTGGTATAGAAATCACCTTTGTATTGTTTTTTGGAGGTAGTCTCACTCTAGCCCAGGCTGATCCGGAATTTACTATGTGGTCTCAAGGGTGCCCTTGAACCCACAGCAATCCTACCTCTGCCTCCCAGAGTGCTGGGGCTAGAGGTCTGCCTGGCTTTGAAATCACCTTTTGAAACATTTAAAATCATTATCTAAAATGATGAACTACAGTCAGGTCTGTCTCTGATAATATTGTGAGTTTATTAAGTCAACATTTTCCAAGGTCATAAGTTTGAAAACAACAGTGTCATGGACAAGGGGAGTTTGTTGATAGAAAATGACTTTCAAAGCCCAGCTGGCCAGAAGGGAGTTGGTAATGTTCCTTTCACTTGTCACATGCCACAAAACCATTCTTTCCAGTCCTGCTTAGTGTGAAGTTCCATTGTTACACTTACGTTCTTCCCAGCCCTGCCCTAGCTATGGTTTGTCTGAGGGGCCAGGAAAAAACTTTTGTATTTGTTGAAGGAATGCAGAAAAAATTCCGACACACGTGTTTGCCTAAATATGAAAACTTGTTAGCAATAGACCCTGCTGTAGAAAGAAGAAAAATTTTTTGTAAGTGAAACAGAAGCTTCATTTATAAGTGGTATAAGAAAACAATGGGAAGGTATGGAGTCCCAGACAGTGGACATATCAGAGGGTCTCAGGAAGAGATTAAGCCCAAAGATAAATATAAACTTAAAAAAGAAACCAAAACAATAGTAATATAACACAAGTGAAATTTGTGTGGTTTAAAAAAAAATCATCATTTAGAAGTGGGTGTGGTGGCGCATGCCTTTAATCCCAGCATTCAGGAGGTTTTTTTGCAGTGAGTTCAAGGCCACCCTGAGACTACATATTGAATTCTAGGTCAGCCTGGGCTACAGCAAGACCCTACCTCAAAAAAACAAATCACCATTTACTTCGAAGATGTATTATAGGCCACATATTTTGCTATAAATTTATCAAATCCTGTAACTTTCCCACGCTGGGGTCTTTTATCAATCATTCTAAAGCATCTCAAAACTAGAGTGTTTAACATAGGCACTGTGGTTGGTCACCAGCAAAAAAAAAAAAAAGACTCCAGAATCAATGAAGCCCCCCCCCCCCAAAAAAAAGACTAGGTGGGCTGTAGCTCAGTTGGTGGAGTGCCTACCTAGTTTGATTGGCAGCACCACATGAAACTGGGAATGGTGGCATAAACCTGTAATCCCAGCATCTGGAAGTGGAACCCAGAAGATCAAAAGTACATAGCGGGCCTGGTTGGATGGCTGAGCAGTTACAGACACATGTTGCTGGCCCAGGTTCAATTCCCCAGCCACTCACAGTTGAATGCAAAAGTGATACAAGTATCTGGCATTTGCAGTAGCAAAAGACCCTGGTGTGCCAGTACTTACATGAACGCACACACAAGTGCAAAAAAAAAAAAAAGTTTATTTAAGTGGGACAGAGAAAGAGAGAATGGGCGCACCAGGGCCTTCAGCCAGTGCAAACTAGCTACAGACGGGTGTGCCACCTTGTGCATCTGGCTTATGTGGGTCCTGGGGAAGTGAGTGTCATTGAACCGGGGTCCTTAGGCTTCGCAGGCAAGTGCTTAACCACTATGCCATCTCTCCAGCCCCAAGTGTTTTTTTTTTTTTTTTTTTTTTCTGTTTGTTTTTAAATCCATGGCTAGTTTGAAGTCAGTCTAGGGTATAAGAGACTCTGTCTTAAAATAAAAGAAAAAGTCTACATTGCCTATGTTCTAATCCTGGTTGTTAAGGACTATTTTAAAACAGGTAGATAGTTGAAAAGAAATACAGGGCTGGAGAGATGGCTTAGCGGTTAAGCGCTTGCCTGTGAAGCCTAAGGACCCCGGTTCGAGGCTCGGTTCCCCAGGTCCCACGTTAGCCAGATGCACAAGAGGGCGCACGCATCTGGAGTTCGTTTGCAGAGGCTGGAGGCCCTGGTGCGCCCATTCTCTCTCTCTCCCTCTATCTGTCTTTCTCTCTGTGTCTGTCACTCTCAAATAAATAAATAAATAAACTTTTCTTAAAAAAAAAAAAGGGAAGAAGAAAGAAAAAAAAAAGAAATACAAACAGCCTGGCATGGTGGCACACACCTTTGATCCCAGCACTTGGGAGGCTGAGGTAGGATAACAGTGCAACCCTGTGTTCTAAACCCATGTGGGGCTACAGAGCGAGTTCCAGCCCAGCCTGGGCTACAGTGAGCCCTTTAAGAGGGAAGCTTGTAAAAGTTTTTCATACATACTGGATGTGGTGGCATATTACCTTTAATCCCAGTACTCAGGAGGCTGAGGCAGGAGAATTGAAAGTTTGAGGCCAGCCTGTCACCCTAATTCCAAACAATTATATCAAAGCCAAATAAAAATGATTTTTTTTCTTTCAAACTTTCACCAGGAACTTTTGGCAGGGTAAAGTTTTTAAGTTTCTTTTTTTTTTTTTTTTTGCTTGGTTTTTCAGGATAGCACCTGCTCTAGCCTAGGCTGACATGGAATTCACTATGTAGTCTCAGGTTGGCTTTGAACTCATGGCGATCCTCCTGCCTCTGCCTCTCCCTCCCCAAATGCTGGGATTAAAGGCATACAACAACAGCCCCCTATTTTTTTTTTTAGGTAGGGTTTCACCCTGGCCCAGGCTGACCTGGAATTCACTATGTAGTCTCTGGTGGCCTCAAACTCATGGCGATCCTTCTACCTCTGCCTTCCAAAGGCTGGGATTAAAGGCGTGCGCCACCACACCTGGCCCCCTATTAGCTTTTATGTAGGCATTATCACATATGTACTGAGATTACTGAAGTTTGTTAATCTTATACAAATTCATGGAAAACACAAACTTTGTAATAACATAGTCCCATTCACCTAGTCTCTGTTGTTTTTCATATATATGGTACAATTGCATTTGATAAACTCAATACAATGTTACAATTTTTGCTTAAAAGAGCAGGTGTTTAGTGAAGGAGAAGAAAACACATGTACAACAGTGTTTACCCTTTCCAGTGCCCTCCATTCTTACAGACGCAGGTGACATCTGGTGTCATGTGTATTTATTAGTGTGGGTACAGATGGCATCACGGTCACGTAAAGGTCAGAGGACAACCTTGGGTGTATGTTGGTTCTCAGTGCACCGTTTGAGGCAGGGTCTCTTCTTGTTCATCGTTTACCAGACCAACCTGAGCTCCTGGCATTTCCCCTGTCTCTGGCTCCTGTCTCAGCACGGATGTGTTGGGACTGTGGATACTAGCTTTACGTGCGTTCTGGGGACCCCAACTCAGGTACTCGTTTTTGCAACAAATGCTATCCACGGAGTCATCTCTTTTTTTTTTTTTTTTAATTTTTTTGTTGTTGTTCATTTTTATTTATTGAGAGTGACAGAGAGAGAGAGGGAGAGAGGTATATAGGTAGAGAGAGAGAGAATGGGCACGCCAGGGCTTCTAGCCACTGCAAACGAACTCCAGATGCGTGCGCCCCCTTGTGCATCTGGCTAATGTGGGTCCTGGGGAATCGAACCTCGAACCGGGGTCCTTAGGCTTCACAGGCAAGCACTTAACCGCTAAGCCATCTCTCCAGCCCCACGGAGTCATCTCTTCAGCCCTCGTTGCCCTTGAGCTTGAAGAAGTGGTAATTTTACTCATGGAGAAGTCTAGGTTAATACGCCACCCCCACCCCCAGCGCCAACTCTTCTGTCTGCATTGCTGTTTCCAATGCTGTCACATCTACCATTATTCTCTTACAGTATGCAAGGGTTTTTTGTTTGTTTCTTGGGGGGGCGGAGAGAATTGGCATGCCAGGGCCTGCAACCACTGTAATTGAACTCTAGACACTTGGGCCACCTTGTACACCTGTGAATCACCTTGTGAATCTGGCTTCCGTGGGGTCTGGGGATAGTCCAACATGGGTCCTTAGGATTCACAGGCAAGTGACTTAACTGCTAAGCTCTCTCTCCAGCCCACATGTAAGGCATTTCTTAAACTGTTTTTATGTATTTATTTGCAAGCAGAGAGAGAGAGAGACTGGATGCTCCAGGGCCTCTTGCCGCTGCAAGCAAACTGTGGGCACGTGTGTCATTTTGTACATCTTGTTTTCATAGGGATTCTGGGGAATCTCACCATCTCACTGTGGTGGTTAGGCTTTGCAAGCAAGTGCCTTTAACCTCAGAGCCATCCTTGTAAGGTGTTTCTTTGTGTCATTTTGGGATTTCAGCACATTGACTTTACTGTGACAAGCTGTTCTTTAATCCTAGGTGGAGCCCATAGAGGATCTCTTGGTTATGTAAATTTGTTTTGCTTTTCATTTACTTTTTAAACTAAATTTGGGGAAATTTCGGCATTACTCCCTTCAGTCGATGTTTGTTTCTTTGTCTCCTAGAATACTAGTCAATTTATATTAGAACCCGTGAGAGTATTTTACATGTCTATGAGATCATTTTTCTTCAATCTCATTTTTCTATATTTCAGATTCAGTAATTTGTATAATTTATTGTTGACTCACTAGCTGTTCTGTCTTCAATCTGCTATTGAGCCTGTGACACTTACCTTCTTTCTCATTGCCGGGACAAAACACCTGACCGCAAGCAGATGATGTAAGGGAAGGTTTCATTTCCAGCTTACAGTTTGAGGGGAGCCCCATTATGTCAGGGAAAGCATGGCAAGAACAGGAAGCTAGCCAGGCATGATAGTGCATCCCAGGAAGCAGAGGCAGGAGGATCGCTGTGAGTTCAAGAGACTACATAGCAAGTTCCAGGTGAGCCTGGGCTAGAGCAAGACTCTACCTTGAAACCCACACCCCCCAAAAAAAAACACATCAGGAAGCTGGTTCACATCATCACACACCCCCAAGGATGAAGTAGTCTGAGTGAGCAGAGCCATGAACACCTGGTGGGGCTGGGCTAATGAACCCCAAAAGCTGTCCCCCAGCACACACCTCCTCTAGCAAGGCTCCTTGCAAAGGCTTCACAAATCTCCCAAATTGCCATCAACTGGGAACCAAGTATTGAAAATGCATGTCCTGGGAGGGCATTACCATGGGATATTTTTTATAATCATGGAAAATGTTAATAAAAACTGAGCAAAAAAAAAGAAAATCATGTCCCTTTGAGGGACATTTCATTCAGATCACCGAGCCCATCCCTGGAAAATTTCAATTATTAATATTTTTTTTTCAAGGTAGGGTCTTGCTGTAGCTCAGGCTGACCTGGAATTCATTATGTAGTCTTAGGGTGGCCTTGAACTCATGGTGATCCTCCTACCTCTGCCTCCATAATGCTGGGATTAAAGGCGTGCACCACCATGTCCAGGTCTTTTTTTTTTTTTTTTTTCCAAGGTAGGGTCTCATTCTAGGCCATTCACTATGGAGTCTCAGGGTGGCCTTGAACTCAGAGTTGATCCTCCTACTTCTGCCTCCTGAGTGCTGGGATTAAAGGCGTGCACCATCACGTCCAGCAATGATTATATTTTTATTTATTTATTTATTTAATATTTTTTGTTCATTTTTATTTATTTATTTGAGAGTGACAGAGAGAGAGAGAGGGAGAGAGACAGATAGAGAGAGAATGGGCGTGCCAGGGCCTCCAGCCACTGCAAACAAACTCCAGACACATGCGCCCCCTTGTGCATCTGGCTAATGTGGGTCCTGGGTAATCGAGCCTCAAACCGGGGTCCTTAGGCTTCATAGGCAAGCACTTAACCGATAAGCCATCTCTCCAGCCCTATATTTTTATATTTTATTAATATTATATTTTCACTGAAGATTTGAGTTTGGTATGTCATTCATACTCAATCTCTGCTCCCCAACTCTCTCCCTCCATCCATACACATCCATCTGAAGACCCTAGAACCCCATTCATGCTAGGCAAGAAATTTACCACACGCTACACCTCAGTCTCTTATTTGATTCTTTTTTTTTAACCAAAAATCATTTGCACTTCTGCTGAGATTCCTCATTGGTTTATTAATTATGAGTGTTATTTCCTTGTAAACTCTATAATATTTGGCTTTAATGTACTTGCCTGATAATTGTAACATATTTTAATCATGGTAAATTCCCATGGAGGGATGACTGTGGACATGGCTCAGTGGTTAAAAGTACTTGCTTGTTGCCAGGTGTGGTGGTGCACGCCTTTAATCCCAGCACTCAGGAGGCAGAGGTAGGAGGATTGCTATGAGTTCAAGGCCACCCTGAGATGACAGAGTTAATTCCAGGTCAGCCTGGACCAGAGTGAGACCCTACCTCGAAAAACCAAAAAAAAAAAAAAAAAAAAAAAAAAAAGTACTTGCTTGCAAAGCCTACTGGCCTGGGTTCAATTACTCAGCCACCCATGTAAAGCTGGATTGCTGATGGGTGTTCTCTTTGGCAAGTGCCCATAGGCACATGCGCACACACAAATAAAAGTTAACAACAACAACAAAAAAAATCCATCAACTGCAATGTACTTCAGTAGGGGGTCACTTTTGGGGTCCAGTGACATTTGTTCCCCTATACGCTGGACATTACCATTGGTACATTAATAAATAAAGATCAGATGGTACTGCATTCTTTTGATGAGTTCACTGTTGCTTTAAGGCAGTTCACGAGGCCCCATTCTTCGTGTGATGGATAGCATTTCTAATCTGACCTGTCCAGTCAGGTCCCACGCTGCCACTCAGTGGGCCTCTGGCTCTCCCTCTTTTACAGAAACTCCCCTTAACCTTCCTAACTTTTCTATCTTGCCCATCCCAACTCTGTCCAAGACATCTCAAGCTAAAACTGTATAGCATTGGCCATCAGTAGCTGCCTAAAGAATGAGGAAGACAGACTTCTATAGGTTTTTGTTTTTGTTTTTCGAGGTAGGGTCTTGCGATATAGCCCAGGCTGACCTGGAACTCATGGTGACCCTCCTACCTTAGCCTCCCAAGTGCTGGGATTAAAGACACGCACCACCACGCCCACTTCAGACGTCTGCATCTTAAAGTTCCCCTCTCTAAAGGGGAGACAAAGCTCCAGTTTGTAGCTGCTTTTGCTCAAGTCTGGGAAACCTCTGCCCTGCACAGTTCTTACATTTGTTTCTAGGTTGGATGTTTCAGTTTTTTGAGACAGAGTCTCACATAGCCCAAACTGGCCTGACCTTGAACTAAGTAGGCTGGCCTTCAACCTTCCAAGACATGGGATTATAGGTGTGCATCACTGTGCCCGCTCTTTTTCCTCCTCCAAAAATGTTTTCGTGCTTTGTTGGACAAAGACAATTTTGGAAAAAAAATTATATAAATAAATTATATATGATACATACATAAATAAAAATTATACATATGTATATAATTTTTTTTTAATTTGAGAGAGAGTATGGCATGCCAGGGCCTCTTGCCACTGCAAATGAACTCCAGCTTCATGTGCCACTTTCTGCCTCTGTCTTTCTCTGGATCCTAGGGAATCAAAACAGGGGCTGGCAGGCTTTGCAAGCAAGTGCCTTTAACAGCTGAACCATCTCTGCAGCTCTTCCCCTCATCTCTCTTTTTTTTTTTTTTTGAATGAGGCAAAGGTAATTTTTCTTAAGATAAATGTGAAAATGCCCCAGAGTGTGAGGGCAAACATACTTAGGATTTCAGCCGGCCTCCAAAGAAGATTAAAAGAAAAATTCCTTTTTTTTTTTTTTTTTGACTTAGAACTCAGAAATGTCAGCAGGCCCAGCAGCGAGGGTCAGTGTGAGCAATTGCCAAAAAAAAAAAAAAAAAGTAGAATTTGATGTATAATTATTTTGTCACCCAGATCCACGTTTCACTTTGATTTGATATTTGACATGGATACTGTATTTGGCATACAATAGTCTGTATATATGTAGAAAGCCAAGCCCCTGACTAACAGTCCTTCAAACCCTGCAGGACACTGATGCAGATCAAGCCACAACGCTAAAGCGTATCTCTAGAAAGAGGCCAGAGAGTAAAAAGTAAGGTATAGAGATGAGAGTTCTAGGTCTCACAGGCTTATTCACCGAAGAATGCATTAAGAAGTGCTGATCTCTCAAAATCACGACCTGTAATTAAACATAGACTGCCTCCTGGGCCAATCACCTGGGCCGGAGAAAGGACACATTCAATACGTGCTTGGTGGGTGAGAGGCAATAGTTTAGAGCGATGGTCACAATAGCACAGCCCAGCCGACAGTTAAGGAAGCATTCATTATAAATTGATGGATAAGAATAGTAAGTCTTACAGGGACTTAGCCAAATGTCAAGGAAACAGGATTTTTGAGTGAAGTGTTTTATAGAGCCGATCGCCTGTGTGTCCTTGGAGATAGCGTGGATGACTTACCCATGACCCAAATCCCATGATGGAAATTTACTTAGCCTTAGGAGACACAGAGCTGTAGACAGATATTTAATGAACAGTGTATGTAGGTAAGGAAAATGAGACCATAGATAGATTTCAGAAAGCAAATTGAGCCGAGCTGGGAGTGGTGGCATGGGACTTTAATCCCAGCATTTAGGAGGCAGAGGTAGGAGGATCCCTATAAATTTGAGGCCAACCTGGGATTTCAGAATGAGTTCAAGGTCAGTCTTGGCTAGAGGGAGACCCTACCTTGAAACACACACACACACACACACACATACATATTATAAAATTTATTTATTCTTGTGAAAGAGAGAATGGGCAAGCCAAGGCCTCACTCCAGATGCATGTACCACTTTGTGCATCTGCCTTCACATGGGTACTAGAGGATAGAATTCAGGCCAGCAGACTTTGCAAGCAAATGCCTTTAGCCAATGAGCAATCTTTCTGCCCTTAAAAAGTATACTTTAAAGTTGGGCGCGGTGGCGCACACCTTCAATCCCAGCACTCAGTAGGCAGAGGTAGGAGGATCTCCATGAGTTCAAGGCCACCCTGAGACTACATAGTGAATTCCAGGTTAGCCTGGGCTAGAGGAAATCCTACCTTGGAAAACAAAACAAAACAAACAACAACAAAAAAATTTATTTATTTATTTGAGACAGGGAAAGAGAGAGGATGGTTGTGGCAAGGCTTCTGGCCACTGCAAATGAACTCCAGATGCCTGTACCACCTTGGGTATTTGGCTCATGTTGGTACTGGGGAATCAAATCTGGATCCTTTGGCTTCACAGGCAAGTGCCTTAACCGCTAAGCCATCTTTCCAGCCCTTAACGTTTTCTTCTAATGAAAGTTGGGTTGAAATTTGATTTACTTGAGTGACTCTGTGAAAAGCCAATATACATATGGGAGTCCTTCTGTATCTGCAGGTTCTGGAGCCTTGCTTACCCATAGTCAAACAACTACAGAAAGTATTAAATGGAAAAAAACAAGAACTAGGTGCTGGGGAGATGGCTCAAATAGTAAAGTTCTTGTTTCTCAGGCCTGAGGACCTGAGTTAGATTCTTAGCACACATATAAAGGCCCGCCTACTAGTAGGTGTCTAATCTCAGAGTGGGCACTGTGAAGGAACTCCAGGTGCATTAGCCCCCTTGTGGGCACGTGTGACATTTCGCTTGCATTACTGTGTGTCTGGCTACATGGGACCTGGAGATCGAAAATGTGTTCTTAGGTTTTGCAGACAAGAGCCTTAACTGCTAAGCCATCTCTCTAGCCCTAGTTTTTAAAATTTATTTATATACTTGAGAGAGAGAGAGAGAGAGAGAGAGAGAGAGAGAGAGAGGGAGGGAGAAAATGGACATGCCAGAGTCTTCAGCTACTGCATACAAACTTCAGATGTGTGTGCTGCCTTGTGCATCTGGCTTAGGTGAGTACTGGGTCCTTTGGCTTATAGGCAAGTGCCTTAACCATTAAGCCATCTCTCCAGCCCATAACTATAGTTTTGGTTTTTTCTCCAGGTAAGTGATAGACTCTGTTAGGATGTTGTTAGTGAGCCATAGGATCACTCAGCCAGGAAATCATGAGGTCAAACAACTGGTACTCCAATGAGTACAATACTGGTACTGTGGTGAGTTTTTTTTTTTTTTTTTTGGATTCAGGTATTTGAGATAATCAACATATTAATAACATAAGCTTTGTGTGCCTGGGCTACAGAATGAGACCCTGTCTCAAAAAATAAGCAAACAAGGGACTGGGGAAATGCAACCTCAGTTGGAAGAGTGCTTGCCTGGCATGTCCTGGGTTTGATCTTGGACTTAGAATATATATTCTTTAATTATATAATTTGTGTGTGTGCGTGCTGCTGCAAATGAACACCAGACATGTGCACCACTTTTTATTTATTTATTTTTTTTTGAGACAGGGTCTCCCTCTAACCCACACTCACCTGGAATTTACTATAGTCTCAGGGTGGCCTCAAATTCACAGAGATCCTCCTTCCTCTGCCTCCTCAGTGCTGGGATGAAAGACATGCGCCATCACCCCTGACTGCACCACTTTTTGAATCTTGCTAACATGGATGGCTTAGGAACTGAGCCTGCACCAGTAGGCTTTGAAGCAAACACCTTTAAACACTAAGCCAGATAAATATAAGTGTGTATGTATATGTAGTCTCTTTTTATCTTTATTTTTTGAAGTGGAGGTCTCACTGTAGCCCAGGATGTCCTGGAATTCAATATGTATGTGTATATAGTCTCATAGTGGCCTTGAACTCACAGTGATCCTCCTACCTCAGCCTGCCCCATGCTGGGATTAAAAGCGTGCACCACCATGCCCAGCTTAAAAAAAAATTCTTTTTTTTGGTTTTACGAGGTAGGGTCTCACTCTAGTCCAGGCTGACCTGAAACTATGGAGTCTCAGGCTGGCCTCGAACTCACGGTGATCCCCTTACCTCTGCCTCCCAAGTGCTGGGCTTAAAGGAGTGCGCCACCACACCTGGCTAAAAAAATATTTTTAAGAAGGAAATGTCAGATCTAGGGTTGAGGATATGGCTCAGTGGTAGAATACTTGTCTAGATACTTCAGGCCATAGATTCAATCTCCTGTCACCACTTATACATAAAGTCAGATTAATTTAAAAGCAACAATATGGGTTGGAGAAGTAGCTTAGCAGTTGAGGCACCTGCCTGCAAAGCCAAAGGACCCAGGTTCGATTCCCTAGGACCCACGTAAGCCAGATGCACAAGGTGGCACGTGCATCTGGAGTTCGTCTGTAGTGGCTGGAGGCCCTGGTGCTCCCATTCATTCCCTCTCTCTCCCCTCTCAAATAAATAAATAAAATGTCTTTAAAAGAAAAAGCAACAGTGTCATATTTATTGGATGCCTTATATGACTGTTCATTACATTATTATCATTATTATATTTTGAACAACTTATATATGGGTACATAAATCCATTTAGCCTCCACCACCCTAATGAGAGGTGTCAGTTCCACTGTACAGCTGAGGAAACAGATTAAGTTCAGCTTGTCTGGTGACGGGCTGTAAAACAGCCTTCATTCACATCAACACTGTTTCTGCAATCTCATTCTCTCCACAAGATGCCAGACATGAAATGACTGAGAATGAAACAGCTTCTTTTTTTTTTAACTCTACTGTTTAATAAAGGTTTGGGGGTTGGTTTGGTTGATGGCCGAGTACGCATTTTATTTTCCAAATACCTCAGTTTATTTTCCTGCCGTCTATCAAATTACCCCTTCCCCTCCCCCACTCCATTTCCTTTCCACCACATCTGCTTCTTCGGGAGACTTGCGGGAGGTGCTTCACACATCCTCCCCATTTCCTCCCTCTCATGACTAGCCCATGCCTCACATAATGAACTCCACGCCAAGAAATCTGTTTTGTAGCTTCTCTAGGTAAGCATCACTCCCAGCGTGTTATCCATCGTATTTCATTTCCCCTTGTAAGTGTTCGCTTTCTGACTGCAGTTTTGCCTTAGTCTTTTTTTTTTTCTTTCTCCAGTGTCTGTTTTTGTCTTGACCTCTCAATTATACTCTCATTATTATTATTATTTTTTCTTTCTCACTCTGCAAAAATGATGGCTTTTAAGCCAGGCTCATAGATCTACCCTATAATTCCAGCACTGAGGAGGCTAAGGAAGAAAGATCACAATGAGTTTGAGGCCAGCCTGGACTGGAGTGAGTTTCAGGTGGGCCTGGGCTACAGTGAGACCCTACCTGAAAGAAAGGAAGGAAGGAAGGAAGGAAGGAAGGAAGGAAGGAAGGGAGGGAGGGAGGGAGGGAGGGAGGGAGGGAGGGAGGAAGGAAGGAAGGAAGGAAGGAAGGAAGGAAGGAAGGAAGGAAGGAAGGAAGGAAGGAAGGAAGGAAGGAAGGAAGGAAGGAAGGAGGGAAGGAAGGAAGGGAGAGAGGAAGGAAGGAAGGATGGATGGAAGGAAGGAAGGGAGAAAGGGAGGGAGGGAGGAAGGAAGGAGGAGGGAGGGAAGGAAAAAAGGAAGGAAAGACAGGGAAGAAAACAGAGAGAGCAGGGAGGGAGGGTAGAAAGAAAGATAGAGAAGGAAGAGGGAAGGAGGGAGAATGATGAATGAGACACAGTTCTGAATCCCACGTGCAGGAATGCAAAGTGGATGTTTATGACAATGCTTTCCCAGTCTTCTCTATTCCAACCCCCAAACATCCATATTTTGGAAAAGAGGGATGCGTGTGAAGGAAAGCCAGGTGCAGGATACACTGTGGGGCGAAGAGCTTAAAAATAAATAACTCCCTCCATGCAAAGAAAACATCAGTCCTTTCCCGTCCTAGACCCAGACTGGCCAAGTTCCAGGGACGGCTCCGGCAGCCCGGGCCGTAGGGCGGGGTGCTCGCGGGGCTGGACCCGGGGCTCGGCGGGCAGGTGCTGGACCCGAGCGCAGCTCCGCGGGACTCGGAGCCGCCGAGGCGCCTTTGATCGCTCTCAGCCCGGCGGCCTCCCGAGCCCGCCCCGGCAACTTCAAAAGCGTCGTAAAGCAGACTCTAATCTCCGCCTTCCTGTTTCTGCGCCTCCCTCCGCGGGTTCCCACACCCCAGCCCCGTTTTCCCCTGAAGATCTTTGTCCCTAACCAGGCACGATTGCTTGAGGATGATCATAACCCTGCTGTCCCCCGCCTCGCTTGGAGACTCGGGTTTCTGCAAAAGGAAAATCTGGGCTGGGGCATGGTTTTTTGCAGGGACATGTAATGTGGGCATGTAACTTAATGCCTGCTAGCCCGAAGCTGGGAGTGTCAGGAAGGAGCGGTTCAGTTGTTGCGGGGACGGGGGACTCTGTCATTAGAAGGATAGGTGACACCTGAGAGCGCCAGATCTGGGAGGTGGACTGGGAATTCTGATCCAGAAATGTTCCTTACCAAGAAAGGCACTTGGTTTTTGTCTTCCGACACAAAGTCTCACTGCATACCAAAAAAATCTGCCCTTCAACTCTGTATGCTCCTGCCTCGACCTCCCCCAGTGCTGGGATCACAGGTGTGGGATGACGGTCCAGAGTGAAGACACATTTTTGTCCTAGGGAGGTAGAACAGGTTGCATCTCGTCCCTGTTCCTCCACCCCTCCTTCTTCTAATTGGCCTCTCGTCCTTTTCACTCTCAACTGCTGGTCCTTACTTGCCTTTGGGTTTTAACCCTTTCAAGGTCCACTGAATTTGAGCTTTCAGCATTTGTATGCCACTGTATTGGGGATTTTAAAAAACACCTTGTGTTTCATAGTGCAACGACACAGGAGAAAAGAGAATAGGACTAGTAGCCTTTATCCTTTAGCGAGGTTTTTTTTTTTTGTTTGTTTGTTTGCTTGTTTTTGTTTTTCATGGTAGGGTCTCACCCTGGACCAGGCTGACCTGGAATTCACTATGTAGTCTCAGGGTGGCCTCAAACTCACTTCAATCCTCCTACCTCTGCCTCCCTGGTGCTGGGATTAAAGCCTGCCCCCGATATGCCTGGCTTTTTTTTTTTAATAAATTTTTATTAGCATTTTCCATGATTATAAAATATATCCCATGGTAATTCCCTCCCTCCCCACCCCCACTTTTTTTTTTTTTTTAATGGCACCAAGGATTGAACCCAGGGCCTGGTACATGTTAAGCAAATCCTTTACCACTAAACTAGAGCCAGCCTTACAAGCAAGGTTTTTTTTTTTTTTTTTTTTTGCATCTTTAAAACATATGATTTCTTCAGCTGGAAAGATGGTTTAGTGGTTAAGGCATTTGCTTGCAAAGCCTAAGGACTCAGGTTTGATTCCCCAGGACCCATGTAAACCTGATGCACAAGGTGGTACATGTTTCTGGAATTCATTTACAGTAGATGAAGGCCCCAAAATGCCCATTCTCTCTCCCTTTGTCTATCTGCCTGTCTCTCTCAAATAAATTTATCAAGTAAAATTTTTTTAAATATATGATGTCTTTATCTAATTTAGTATTTAAAACAGTAATAATAACAACCCCCCAAATAACCAACCAAACAAATAAATAAATAAACCTTAAAGCTGTTAATAAGATTAAATGAAGTAATAGAAGTGCCAGTTGAAGGCTGCGGAGATAGCTCAGAGATTAAAGGTTCTTGATTCCAAAGCCTGACAGCCCAGGTTCAATTCCCCAGTACCCACATAAAGCCAGATGCTCAAAGTGGTGCATGCATCTGGAGTTCATCTGCAGCAGTAAGAGGTCCTAATGTACCCATTCTCTCTTTCTCTCTCTCTCTTTCCCTTTCTGTTTGCAAAGAAATATCTAGATAATATATATTTTTTTAAATTCCAGTACCCACATAAAGCTAGACATAATGCATCTGACATTTGCAGTGGCAAGAGACCCTGGCACACCCATACACATGCACATGCATGCACACACAAATTGAAAACACACACACACACACAAATTCTTTGAAAGTTTTACATCAAAGCTGAGTGACCTACAAACGGATGCTTTTGGTGAAGCTTAGCATAAACCTCCCTGGGTTGGGTTCAGAAACCTGCTTCTACTTGCTGCCTGTGGGTGAATGTCCTGCGCCCGCCTTTTGACTCCTGTCTGGCCCTGGCCTCACCCGTTCCCCAGTCTGACTTTCTCCAGCTTCTTCCACCACCAGCAGCAAACTTCCTGCCCCATGACCCCAGGTCCCTATGGCTTTTTCTCCTAGGACCTTTTGGGAGGAGGCGTCTGAGGACTTCAGCCGCTGGTTGTAGGCTGGGGCGTGGTGACCACTGACTGAGGACGAGGGAACCGTCATCTCCCAGTGAGTGGTTTGATTTTTCTTTCTACCATTGGCATCGTTTCTACAATATTCAAACTTACACCAATCTTTTTGAGTGTGTGTGTTTGGGGGGGGAGCATTGTGCATCTGTGCTCATACTGGGGATCCAACCTGGGGCCTTGCATATGCTAGGTGAGGGCTACACCAACAAAGCATGGACCCAGTCTAATCCAGTCCTTAATTTTCCCAGGGCTGACCACTCCAAGCTTCTAATTTGCTTTTGTCTTTTTTCTTGCCCCCCCCCCCACATCCTAGTGGAATACACAAAAGAGATCAGAGTTTGCGTTTTGTGATTTTGATATGTAGTGCCTCCATCCCTCCGTCTGTGGAGAATAGGTCCCAGGAATCCCCTCACCCTTTCCCACCATGGATACAAAGATCTGAGACACTCAACTCCCTTATATAAAATGGTTTCAAGCTGGGCATGGTGGCGCATGCCTTTAATCCCAGCACTCTAGCCTAGAGGGTCTCACTCTAGCCCAGGTTGACCTGGACATTCACTATGTAGTGCATGGCCTTGAAGTCACAGTGATCCTCCTACCTCTGTCTCCTGAGTGCTGGGATTAAAGGCGTGCGCCACCACGCCTGGCTCTTTTTTTTCCTGTTTTGGAGTGTGTGTATATGTGTGTTTGCCTGTGTGTGCAGTTATGCTTGCACATGTGTACGCATGCGTGTAGAGGCCAACGGTTCACGTTGATGTATCTTCTATTACTCTCTGTTCACTGAAGCTGGATCTCTCACTTGAAACCAGATGCAGCTAGTCTCGCTAGCCAGCTTATCCTGGGGGTCCCCAGTCTCTACCTTCTGACTGCTGGGGTTCCAGGAGGGCCATCAAGCCCAGCCAAAATTGACATGGATGCTGGGGGTCTGAACTCGGATCCTCATGCTTATAGGGTGATTACATTGCACACTTAGCTATCACCCCAGACATATATGTATGTATATGTGTGTGTGTACAATATGCTTTATTTATTTACTTGAGAGAGAGAGAATGGGTGTGCCAGGGCCTCCAGCCACAGCAAACAAACTCCAGATGCATGCACCTCCCCCTTGTGCATCTGGCTTACATGGGTCCTGGGGAGTTGAACCTGGATTCTTTGGCTCTGCAGGCAACCACCTTAACTGCTAAGCCCACTCTCCAGCCACCCATGTATTTTTGATCATATTCTCTGCAGGTAAACAGCAGTTGGTAAACCTTGGATGAGGAACCCAGAGGTGTGGAGAACAACTGTGTGGCCACCTGACGTAGAAGGAAGAGCCTGGTGTGAGCCTCAGAGACCCCAACAGGAAACTGGCTATGGGGCTGAACGAACTAACTTCTCTGGGCTAGTTTTCTCCCTAGGAACGGAAAGGGTTGGATTAGATGATCAGATAGCCTAAAAAGCTGTAGCTTTCTAAAGTGTATGTCAGAACACAAACAAAGAACTTCAAGAGGGCTGGAGTAATGGCTCAGTTGTTAAGGTGCTTGCCTGTAAAGCCTAAGGACCCAGGTTTGATTCCCTAGTACCACCAGATAGATACACAAGGTGGTACCTGTGTCTGGAGTTCATTTCCAGTGGCTAGAGACCCTGGAGTGCCCATTCTATCTGCCTTTTTTCTCTCTCTTGCTCAAATAAATAAAATATATTTTAAAAATGCACTACATGCCTGGCTCAAAATATATATTAAAAAAAAAAAAAACAGTGTTGAAGCCGGGCATGGCTGCGCATGCCTTTAATCCCAGCGCTTGGGAGGCAGAGGTAGGAGGATCGCCATGAGTTCCAGGCTACCCTGAGACTACGTAGTGAATTCCAGGTCAGCCTGAGCTAGAGTGAGACCCTACCTCAGGGAAAAAAAAACAAAAAAGAAGCGTTGGAGAGATGGCTCAGTGGTTAAGTGCCCTTCCTGTGAAAGCATGAGGGCTTGGGGGGACTTGAGACCACCAGACCCCATGGAAATAGTTGGGCTTGGCAGGGAAGCTCGAGACTCCGGAACCAGTAAAGAGACTCCTGCTTGAAACAAAGACCAGGCAGAAGAGTGAGGGAGCAGGACAATCTGTCTGGCCACCGTAGGTAACCAACCCCCGGTTTATCACACACACACACACACACAGAGAGAGAGAGAGAGAGAGAGAGAGAGAGAGAGGGAGAAAGAGAAAAGTAAAGCTTCAAGAGAAGAGTGACAAAATGATGAAATGACTGATGGCTTTGAGCAAAACCATGGAGAAAGGTGATTGTAAATTTTAGGGTGGAGCTGGGGCATGGTGGTGTATGTCTTTAATCCTAGTACTCGGGAGGTGGAGATAGGAGGATGGCTGTGAGTTTGAGGCCAGCCTGAGGTTGCATAGTGAATTCTAGGCCAGCCTTGGCTAGAGTAAGACCATATCTCAAAAAAAAAAAAAAAAAAAAAAAAGGTGGGGGCGGGGGAGGTTGGAAAGATCACTTAGAGGTTAAGGCCTGACAGACTTAAAGACCCAGGTTTGATTCCCTAGTTCCCACGCAAGCCAGATGCACATGGTGGCACATGCATCTGGAGTTCGTTGAGTTCGTTTGCAATGACTAGAGGCTCTGTTGCATCCATTCTCTTTCTCTCATAAATTAAAAAAAAAAAAATAAGTTTAAGAAAAATTTTCGGGATGGCACTTGAGGGAAGAGGACCGCCCACGTTAAAACATTAGAGATTGCAGAGCTCTGTTTCAAGTAGAAGGCATGAAGAGGCGCGAGTCCTGCTACCGTTGTAGACAAGATTATAAACCAGCTCAGGGTGGAGGGGCAGGGAGAAGCCAGGGCAGGAGCAGGGCAAGGGCTGTGCTGTGGTCTGTGCCTGGGCAGTGCCAGACGAGCCCGGGCAAGCCTAGGTGGGGTGTTCTCTACTAGGCACAGGTGGGGAAGACCTTGAGAGACCACAGGATTTTCTCTTTCTTGTGTTGGTGCTTAACCACTGGGCTACACTCCAGGCCCCCTTGGAGGATTTATTTATTTATTTTCTTTCCTTTTTTTTTTTTCCAAGTAGGGTCTCACTCTAGGCCAGGCTGATCTGGAATTCAATCTGCAGATCCAGGTTGGCTTCAAATTTATGGCAGTCCTCCTATCTCTGCCTACCAAATGCTGGGATTATAAAGACAAGCCACCAAGGCCAGCCCCCGTGAAGGGTTTCTTGAGGATGCATGGAACTCTAGGAAAACCTGCAGTGAGTGAGAAAGACGACTGGATTCTATCAATGTAAATCAGTTGTCTTTGGATCCTGGAGAAGAAGGAGCCTCGTGATTAAGGAATGAAAGACACAGCCTCAGGCTGGAGAGATGGCGTAGTGGTTAAGGCGCTTGCCTACAAAGCCAAAGGACTCAGGTTCAATTGTCCAGGACCCACATAAGCCAGCTGCACAAGGTGGTGCATGCGTGTGGAGTTCCTCTGCAGTGGCTGAAGGCCCTGGCACATCGTTCTTTCTCTATCTGCTTCTTTCTCTCTTTCTCAAATAAATAAAAATAAATAGAGCTGGGAGTGGTGGCACATGCCTTTAATCCCAGCACTTGGGGTGGGGTGGGGGGGGATAGATGCAGAGGTAGGAGGATCACTGTGGGTTCGAGGCCACCTGAGACTACATAGTGAATTCCAGGTCAGCCTGATCTAGAGTGACACCCTACTTCGAAAAAACAAAATATAAACAAATAAATAACCTTGGGAGGAAAAAAAGACACAGCTTTGACACCAGGACTAGCAGCTGGGCAATAGTTGCAAGCATCCACACGAGGGACATTTGAAGAGCAGGCTGCATCTTACTGGAGAGAGAGCCATAGACCAGGCAGAACTGCCTTATGCAAAGGTGGAGACAGGCGGCGGATGTCAGCAGACAGATGGGACCCAAGCTCTACGATGCCTTCAGATAGACCTGAGGCCTAGAGTTTGCCAACTGTGTACCCAAATTCCCATCAGGCAGGAACCTTCCAGTACACATGTCTATTCACCCCATCCCCACGCACCCACGCTGCCCTGGAGTTTGCGGGTGCCAGTGAAATACACATGGGGAACTCATTTCAAATTCACGGCTTGCCAGGTGTAGTAGTGCATGCCTTTAATCCTAGCACTCGGGAGGGAGGGGTAGGAGGATTGCCTTGAGTTCAAGGCCAACCTCAGAGAACATAGTGAATTCCAAATCAGCCTGGGCTAGAGTGAGACCCTACCTAAAAAAACCAAAAACAAACAAACAAAAAAGTTAAGCTAGAGCTGGCATGGTGGTGCATGTCTTTAATCCCAGCACTTGGGAGGCAGAGGTAGGAGGATCGCCATGAGTTCAAGGCCAACCTCAGAGTACATAGTGAATTCCAGGACAGAGAAACCCTACCTTGAAAAAAACAAAACAAAAATAATATAAAATAGGTGAAAACTAGATCCAAAGTACACAAATTCAAATGCCTTCTTCCTTTCTGTCCACATGTCAGGGCATTTTCCATTTGTCAGGCCATGTTTTTGGCAGAGAAGACCTACAGTGAACTCTTTAGCACTTGAAGTTTTTCCATTTATCTTTACTGTATGCAGGGGTTTTTTGTTTGTTTGTTTGTTTGTTTTTTCAAGGTAGGGTCTCGCTCTAGTCCAGGCTGACCTGGAATTCACTATGTAGTCACAGGGTGGCTTCGAACTCACAGTGGTCCTCCTACCTCTGTCTCCCTAGTGCTGGGATTAAAGGCATGCGCCACCAGGCCCAGCTGAGGTTTTTTGTTTTTAATTAAAAAAATTTAAGCCGGGCGTGGTGATGCATACATTTAATCCTAGCACTTGGGAGGTAGAGGTAGCAGGGTTGCTATAAATTCAAGGTCACCCTGAGACTACATAGTAAATTCCAGGTCAGGCTGGACTGGAGCGAGACCCTACCTTGAAGAAACAAACAAACAAAAATAAATAAATAAGTGAAAGTGAGCCGGGCGTGGTGGCACACGCCTTTAATCCCAGCACTTGGGAGGCAGAGGTAGGATCACAGAGTTGGAGGCCACCCTGAGACGATTACAGAGTGACTTCCAGGTCAGCTTGGACTAGAGTGAGACCCTACCTTGAAGAACACAAAATAAAAATAAATAAATAAGTAATATAATAAAAAAATAAATTAAGCCAGGCATGGTGGTGCATGCCTTTAATCCCTGCACTTGGGAGACAGATGTAGGAGGAGCCCTGCAAACTGAAGGCCACCCTGAGACTACATAGTGAATTCGACCCTACCTTGAAAAACAAAACAAAAAATTATTTGTTTATTTACTTGAGTGAGAGAGAGAGAATGGGTCCACCATGGATGGCCTCTAGCCAGCCACTACAAAGGAACTCCAGACACATGCTCTACCGTGTGTATTTATCTGGCTTATGTGGGTCCTGAAGGGAGTCAAACCTGGTCCTTAGGCTTCGCAGGCAAGCACCTTAACCATCTCTCCAGCCCAATGTCCGTTTTAAATGGAAGTATAAGAGCATTTCATTCGTAGGTGGAATGACCCGAATGACACAACTTCTCTTTCCTCGCTTGCACATGCTTTTTATTTTGTTCTCACTATGACTGCGCATATACTGAACTCAAGTAGCTAGACTGGTTTTACACCCCCCTTCATTAATAAGCTTATATCACACCAGCAGCTCCGAGTCGGGAAGGACCAAGAGTCAGAGGCGTCATGGTGGACCTGCCTCCTCTTGCCTTCTAGATCATCGTTTTAACAGAAGCCGTTGGCTCACACAGAGGAGCCGGAAAGAATGTGACAGGGCTCCTTGTTCATTCATGTTTTGAGAAAGTCAGCTTCTTTTTTTCTGGCTCGAATGGAAAGTATGTCCTTTTGGGGCTGGAAGCACCTCCTCCCGCTCACTCAAGTGTAGACAAAACTGGCATATTTGGCACTCACTTCCAAGTCTGCTGCCCTCCCACGCACCCATCTCCTGGGTCCCCTGGAAACCTGTGTTACCTGGCTTTGGAGGTGCTGTGTGTGGAACCTCAAGGAAAATGGAAACAGGAGGGCTAACTACATGTGCCATGGTCAAGGCCAGGGAACCCGATGGCTACTCCAGGAACTCCAGCCAGGCCCTGAGATCTCAGCACCCCTGGCCCCAGGACACCTCATGCCACCCACCATGGAAGCTCTTTGGAAGGAGAGCTCGATGATGCTTCCCCAGCAGTCATTTCCCCCCTTCCCTCCCAAATATGAAACTTTTCTATTTGGAGACTCATACAGCTTAGGCACTCTGGATGTAGAGGTAGGAGGACCGCTATGAGTTCGAGGACAGCCTGAAATGACAGAGTGAATTCCAGGTCAGCCTGGACTAGAGTGAGTGAGATCCTATCTCCAAAAAAAAAAGAAAAAGAAAGAAAAGAAAAACCATGAGGGTATTTTGAGAGCAATCACATTCACATTAAACTATATTTAAATTTGTTTTATTATACAATTATTGTTAATCTCTTATAGTGCCTAACTAATAAATTAAACTTTAAAAAATATTTTGCTTTTACTTACTTGACAGAGAAAGAGAGAGAGAATGGACACACCAGGGCCTCCAGCCACTGGAAACAAACCAGACGTGTGTGCCCCCTTGTGCATCTGGCTTATGTGGGTCCTGGGCAATCGAACCTGGGTCCTTTGGCTTTGTAGGCAAACACCTTAACCACTAAGCCATCCCTTAATCCCTAAACTTAATAAAGTTTACTAAATTAAACTTTGATGTTGATATGTATGTACAAGGAAAAGAAGCATAGAAACATACAGGATTAAGTGTGATCTGTAGATTTAGACATCCACCGAAAGTCTTGGAACTGTCCTTGGTGTATAACATAGGACCAAGGTTCTAATGCATTTGGGACAGATGCTTGAGTTTAACAACAGTGATTTGGACACCTATACCCTTTTTCTTTCTTTCTTTTTTTTTGGGGGGGGGAGGGTCTTACTGTAGCCCAGGCTGACCTGAACTCACTCTTCAGTCTCAGGGTGACCTCAAACTCACAGAGTTCCTCCTACCTCTGCCCCAGGAGAGCTTGGATTAAAAGTGTGCACCAACACCCATCTTCCCCATTTTTAAAATCTAAAGAATTGTCATTCAGAGCAACAACTTGAGGTCTGTATCTAGTTCAGTGTCAGAACACCACGCCAGGCCCTCAGTTCCACCTTGACCTTGAGAACACAGAAAGGACACCCATTTGATGTTGGCCTTGGCCAAACAAACTTCCTCACCCTCAGGTACTACGACAGGGAAACCCCAGACTCCGTGTGCCGCAGGGCAGCTCTACTAAGGATTCCAGGTCCAAGCCGGCGTGGTGGCTCGTGTCTTGAGGCTGAGGTAGGAGGATCGCTGTAAATTTGAGGCCAGGCTGGAGCTACAGAGTGAGCTCCAGGTCAGCCTGGGCTAGAGTGAGACCCTTCCATGAAAAAAAAAAAAAAAAAAATCCAGGTCCAGCAGAATGGCGTCCAGTGTCAGAGACACAAAGCCAGTCTTGAGTTTCTGCAATCTCCTAGTCTATGACCTTGCTTGAGCCCCATCTCTTCATGTATAAAATGGAAAAACAGGGCTAGAAAGATGGCTTAGTGGTTAAAGGTGCTCGCCTGCAAAACCAAAGGACCCAGGTTTGATTCCCCAGAACCCACATAAGCCAGATGCACAAGGTGACACATGTGTCTAGAGTTTATTTGCAGTGGCTGGAGCCCTGGCGTGCCCATTTTTTCTCTCTGGCTATCTGCTTCTCTCTCTCTCATAAATAAATAAATAAAATGTTTACAATGGGAAAAACATGTACATTACCTGAGTCACAGGTTTGTCATAGGATAAATGGGAAAATGGATTCTGGGGTGCTTCCTAAATCACAAACAGTAGTAAGTCACCAGGACTCATTCCTGCCATCTGTCACTGTATTCCTTGACCAGCTCACTCTTGACCCTGTATACCTTTTAGTGGATTCTCTTTTCTATTGGTAGCACTTCAACATTTTTAGATTGTACATATAAGTGACATCATACAATATTTCCCTCTCTGGCTGGCCTAATTCACTTAACACAATGGTCTCTAAGTTCCTCCATGCAAATGATAGAATCTCCTGGGTTTTTTGTTTGTTTTTGCTTTTGAAGTAGGGTCTTGCTCTAGTCCAGGCTAACCTGGAATTCACTTGATTGTCTCAGGATGGCCTTGAATTTATGGCAATCCTCCTACCTTGGCCTCCCAAGTGCTGGGATTAAAGGCATGTGCCACTGTGCCCAAACTGTTTGGTTTTTCATTAAAGTCTCTCTCGCTCTGTCTCTCTCTTTCTCTCTCTCTTTATCTATCTATCTATCTATCTATGATATAATCATATTTTAAAAACCCATTTATCTGTTGAAGCATATCACATTTTAAAATTATTATTTTTTATTTATTTAATTTTTTTCTCTGAGACAGATGGAGAGAGAAAGAGAGAGAGGGGGAAAGAGAAAGAGAGAAAGAATGGGCACATGAGGGCCTCCAGTCACTGCAAATGAACTCCAGATGCATGCCCCACCTTGTGCATCTGGCTAACGTGGGTCCTGGGGAATCGAGCCTCAAACCGGGATCCTTAGGCTCCACAGGCAAGTGCTTAACCACTAAGCCATCCCTCCAGCCCTGAAGCACATCACATTTTGAAAACTTTTTATCTGTTGAGGCATACTTCAGAGTGTTCCTACACTTTGGCAATTGTGGATAATGTGGCAGTGAGCATGAGTGTATTATTCAGGGTTTTCTAGAGGAGCAGGACTGATGGAGTGAATGTGTATTATAAAGGGGATTTTTCAGCTGGGCTTACAGGATGCAGGCTGGGAACCAAAAGCTGCTCAGTCCACGAGACTGGAGGTCTCAGCAGTCCCCATCTGGCACTGAAGGTCTGGAGGACTCCTGGAGAGCCACTGCTCTTCAGTCCACGCTGGAGGGCTGACGAAGCTGGCCTCTGATGTCCAGGAAAGATTGCAGAAGCAGCGGAGATGTCCACACCAGCCAGGGTGTCAAGGGTATCCAGGCGAAAGGATGATGGACCGAAACCTTTTGAAACTATGAGCCAAGAGTTGGTCTTTTCTCCACTGACACAGAGAATGTGAGCAAACCTTAGGGAGGTAATTATGTTCAAATGAAGTCATAAAGGCATGGCTTTCCTCACTGTGGCCATAACCCCTGAGGGATGGATTGGGCATTGACACCTCAGCGTATGAATTTGAGGAGGGAAGAAAGATAGTTTAGTACTTGGTATCATCTGGAAGTACCCAAGATGAACTTCAGAAGATTAACAGAAATGGGAAAAGTCTTAATGCATACTTGTGAATATTGCTTAGTTATATATACACCCTCAAAGCTAGCTCCATTTCCAGAGACTTCGTGTGCTGGCTGTTTCCACATCTGTAGAGTGAAGGTTTTGAGACTGGATGAAGAAATATACTTAGAGGTAAGAAGTTCAATATTAGAGTGCCAGCATCGTAGGGTTCTTCTGAGAGTTCTCTTCCTAGCTTATGCGTGGCTACCTTCTCTGTGTCAGGAGGACACTAATCCCATGAAGAAGGGGTCAACTGAAATGTTCCCCTCAGGCTCCTGTTTAGTAGTGCTATTTGGGGAGGTTGTGGAGCCTTTAAGAGTTGGGATATGGCTGGAAAAAGAAGGTCACTAGAGTCCATTTTATTCATGATGGCAGGAACGTGTGGTTGAGCCCAGGACAGGAACCAAGGGAACAACTGTTCCTCCCATTTCCTTAGATGTCTTTAGGCTGACCTCTCCACCCCTGGGTTTCACTCTCGCCCACACTGACCTGGAAGTCACTCTGTAGTCCCAGGATGACCTCAAACTCACTGCCACCCTACTACCTGAGCCTGCAGAGTCCTGGGACTACAGGCATGCAACACCACACTCAGCTTTAAAAAAAGTTGGGACGTGGGGGGATGCAGCTGGAGAGATGGCTTAACAGTTAAGGCATTTGCCTGCAAAGCCAAAGGACCCAGGTTCAACTCTCCAGGTCCCACATAAGCCAGATGCACAAGGAGCACATGCGTCTGGAGTTCGTTTGCAATGGCTGGAGGCCTTTCTCTCTCTGCCTCTTTATCTCAACTAAATAAATAAAATTTATTTTTAAAAGATTTTTTTTTTTGCCACAGTCTTCATACATATATAATGCATTTAAAAAAAATTATTAACATTTTCCATGATTATAAAAAAAATCCCATGGTAATTCCCACCCTCCCCACCCCCACACTTTCCCCTTTGAAATTCCATTCTCCATCATATTACCTCCCCATTACAATCATTGTACTTACATATATACAATATCAACCTATTAAGTATCCTCCTCCCTTCCTTTCTCTTCCCTTTATGTCTCCTTTTTAACTTGCTGGCCTCTGCTACCAAGTATTTTCCTTCTCACGCAGAAGCCCAATCATCTGTAGCTAGGATCCACATATGAGAGAGAACATGTGGCGCTTGGCTTTCTGGGCCTGGGTTACCTCACTTAGTAGAATCCTTTCCAGGTCCATCCATTTTTCTGAAAATTTCATAACTTCATTTTTCTTTACCGCTGAGTAGAACTCCATTGTATAATATGCCACATCTTCATTATCCACTCATCTGTTGAGGGACATCTAGGCTGGTTCCATTTCCCAGCTACTATAAATTGAGCAGCAATAAACATGGTTGAGCACGTACTTCTAAGGAAATGAGATGAGTCCTTTGGATATATGCCTAGGAGCGCTATAGCTGGGTCATATGGTAGATCAATCTCTAGCTGTTTTAGGAACCTCCACACTGTTTTCCACGATGGCTGGACCAGACTGCATTCCCACCAGCAGTGCAGAAGGGTTCCTCTTTTTCCACATCCCCGCCAACATTTATGATCATTTGTTTTCATGATGGTGGCCAATCTGACAGGAGTGAGATGGAATCTCAATGTAGTTTTAATCTGCATTTTCCTGATGACTAGTGACGTAGAACACTTTTTTAGATTCTTATATGCCATTAGTATTTCTTCCTTTGAGAATGCTCTATTTAGCTCCATAGCCCATTTTTTGATTGGCTTGTTTGATTCCTTATTATTTAACTTTTTGAGTTCTTTGTATATCCTAGATATTAATCCGCTATCAGATATATAGCTGGCGAAGATTTTTTTCCCATTTTTTGTTTTGTTTTGTTTTGTTTTGTTTTGTTTTGTTTTGTTTTGTTTTGTTTTTTCAAGGTAGGGTCTCGCTCTAGCCCAGACTAATCAGGAACGCACTATGTATTCTCAGGGTGGCCTCGAACTCACAGCAATACTCCTACCTCTGCCTCCCAAATGCTGGGATTAAAGGCGTGCGCCACCATGCCTGGTTTATAATGCATTTTGATCATATACCCCCTTCTAGACTTTCCTATGTTCCCCTCCCCTCTTCTCCACCTTCTGCTGAACCCTTTCTTTCCATCAGTTGAATTAACTCTTAAAGAAGAGGACCATAGACTATCTTTGCAATCTTGTATCTGGGGTAGTTCAGAATGTCATGCCTCCACCCATGGCCAAAGGTGGAGCACAGATTTCTATGCTTTTGACCAGGAGGAAGTGAGTTTCTTTAACAAAGCCCTGCTATCTCCACTCTCCTTTCTTTACTGAGAAAGAGGAGGGGGAGCACAGCTGATAATGAGGGAGGGGCCCTTCCTTAAAGGCCTCCAAGCCTGTGAATACCAGTCAAACTACCTAACATTAGGATATAGGTACTGGATACATGGAAATTGAAAATTTTGGCTGTATGTTCAAAATTTTTCATGAAAAATGTTCAGAAGGCGGGCATGGTGGTGCATGCATTTTAATCCCAACAGAGGTAGGAGGATCACGGTGAGTTCAGGCCACCGTGAGAATACACAGTGAATTCCAGGTCAGCCTGGGCTAGAGCGAGACTCTGCCTTGTAAAGAAAGTTGAGAAAAAGAAGAGTGATTTGGCATTCAATATCCATGACCAATGCAGAGGAAGTGAATAGTAACAAAACGTAACCTGTCCAACTGGTTAAAAGGCTCTTAGATTTAATAACTAACCTACGATGTTATAGTTGAAGGGTTTTGAGCCTTCAATACATAATTTTTCAAAAATTCTCCTTTTGGGAGCCGGAAAGATGGCTCAGTGGATAAAGTGCTTGCCGCTCAAGCTGGAGTGCTGGGGTTTGAACCCTAGACCCTACATGAAAAGCCAAAAGCCATGGTGGGCTTCTGTAAGCCCAGCAAGTTGACGCCTGTGGCAGGACGGGAGGATTTTATGGAAGCTCGCCGAGAGCACAGCAAAAGAACAGCAGCAGAGGGAGGTGGAAAGACAGAGGACCGATCCCAAAGTATGTCCTCTGACCTCCACATGCACACCATGCCACAGGCACCTCTGCACTCACACACACGCGCGTGCACACGCACATATGCACATGCACACACAAATACATCATAAGAGATGGAGAGATGGTTTAGTGGTTAAGGCACTTGCCTATGAAGCCTAAGGACTCAGGTTCGATTCCCCAGTACCCACATAAACCAGATGTACAAGATGGTGCACGCATCTGAAGTTCATTTGTAATGGCTAGAGGCCCTGTCGTACCCATTCTCTCTCTCTCTCTCTCTCTCTCTCTTGCAAATAAGTAAATACAAATATACGAAAATAAGCTGGATGTGGTGGTACAAGTCTTTAATCCCAGCACTTGGGAGGCAGAGGTAGGAGAATTTGCTATGAGTTCAAGGCCACCCTGAGAATTCCAGGTCAGCCTGGGCTAGGGCGAGACCCTACCTCGCAAAGCCAAAAAATAAATAAATAAATTCTATTTTAGGCATTATTATTATCATTATTTTTATGAGGAAGGGTTTCATTCTAACCCAGGCTGACCTGGAATTCACTATGCAGTCTCAGGGTGGCCTTGAACTCACAGAGACCCTCCTATCTCTGCCTACCAAGTGCTAGGATTAAGCAAATTTAAAAATATATATTTATTTGCAACAGACAGAAATATGAGAGAGAGAGAGGGAGAATATGGGCATGCCAAGGCCTCTTGACACTACAAATGAACTCCAGACACATGTGCCATTTTGAGCATCTGGCTTACATGGTGTTGCAGTCAGCTTCACATTGCTGGCAGAAAGAACCTGACCAAGGGCAGCTTGGGGGGGAAAAGGGTTTATTTTGGCTTACGGACTTGAGAGGAAGCTCCATGATGGCAAGGGAAAGCAATGGTATGAGCAGAGGGTGGACCTCACCTCCTGGCCAGCATGAAGTGGACAGCTACAGGACAATGTGACAAACAGGCAAGGGGAAGCCTGACCCCCAAAATACACTCCCTTCAGGAGGCTTCAATTGCTATATTGCCACCAGCTGGGAACCTAGCATTCAGAACGCTTAAGTGTATGGGGGACACCTGAATCAAACCACTACACATGGGTATTGGGGAATTGAACTTGGGCTCATAAGCTTTGTGAACAAGTGCATTTAACTGCTGAGCCATCTTCCCAACCCTATTTTAAATAACTTTAAAGTGTCAATTACTGATCTTGCCAGGACTATGTTGAATGTTTTCTGTGAAATGCATTATCCAATCAAATTATTACAAAAATCAATGTATTAAGCAAAATAGGTATCGATAGGTAGGGTCTCACTCTAGCACAGACTGACCTGGCACTCTCTCTGTAGTCCCAGGCTGCCCTCAAACTCACAACAATCCTCCTACCTCTGCCTCCTGAGTGCTGGGATTAAAGATCATGCCTGGCCTGACAGCTGGCTTTAACCAAGAAGGAAGAGGTCTGTGAGTTAAATGAGCTTGTCCAAGGTTATTGTGCTGATACTTGACAGACCTGGGATACCAGGCCTGGCATGCTCTTAATCTGTATTTCACCCTGTGTGCTTGCTGCTCCGGTCTTACTGACTTCATAAAGCTGACAGGTAGTTAGGGTATAGATACAGCCAGTATTCCATCTATGCAGTGGGCTTCTACCAAGATTTTGATACAGTAGACAGGTTCCTGCCTGTGTACGTGGGGCTCGGAAGGTACATTCCCAGTTGCTGGATCTTGCGCAAGTCACTTACAAATGTGCATCCCAATGTCCTTATATATAAATGGAGATACAGATGTTCACCTGTGTGGAGAAGGACTATGTCTCCATGTTTTCTTTCTTTATTTTTAAGATTTTAATTTATTTTTTTAAAAATATTTTTTGGAGAGGAACCCTTCTACACTGCTGGTGGGAATGCAATCTGGTCCAGACATGTGGAAAACAGTGTGGAGGTTCCTAAAACAGCTAAAGACTGATCTACCATATGACCCAGCTATAGCACTCCTAGGCATATATCCAAAGGACTCATCTCATTTCCTTAGAAGTACGTGCTCAACCATGTTTATTGCTGCTCAATTTATAATAGCTGGGAAATGGAACCAGCCTCGATGTCCCTCAACTGATGAGTGGATAATGAAGATGTGGCACATTTATACAATGGAGTTCTACTCAGCGGTAAAGAAAAATGAAGTTATGAAATTTGCAGAAAAATGGATGGACCTGGAAAGGATTCTACTAAGTGAGGTAACCCAGGCCCAGAAAGCCAAGCGCCACATGTTCTCTCTCATATGTGGATCCTAGCTACAGATGATTGGGCTTCTGCGTGAGAAGGAAAATACTTGGTAGCAGAGGCCAGCAAGTTAAAAAGGAGACATAAAGGGAAGAGAAAGGAAGGGAGGAGGATACTTAATAGGTTGATATTGAATATATGTAAGTACAATGATTGTAATGGGGAGGTAATATGATGGAGAATGGAATTTCAAAGGGGAAAGTGTGGGGGTGGGGAGGGAGGGAATTACCATGGGATATTTTTTTATAATCATGGAAAATGTTAATAAAAACTTAAAACTCAAAAAAAAAAAAAAAAAAAAAGAATGTAAGAGCCAAAGGAAGGGTAGGTCTCCTTACAATGTGATCCTCCAGACCCAAAATGGCCTGGATATCCATGACCTCACAGTGCCTGACACTACCTCCACAAGACCATCATAATAGGAGGAAAAGATGATGACATCAAAATAAAAGAGAGACTGATTGAGAGGGGGAGGGCATAAGATGGAAAGTGGAGTTTCAAAGAGGAAAGTGGGGATGTTGGGAGGGAATTACCATGGGATATTGTTTAAAATATGGAAGTTATTAATAAAAATAAATATTTTGTTTTAAAAAAATATATTTTTTGGAGCCAGGCATGGTGGTGCATGCCTTTAATCCCAGCACTCGGGAGGCAGAGGTAGGAGGATCGCCAAGAGTTCGAAGCCACCCTGAGAATACATAGTGAATTCCAGGTCAGCCTGAGCTAGAGTGAGATCCTACCTTAGAAAACCAAAAAAAAAAAAAAATTTTTTTTTGGTTCACTTTTATTTATTTATTTGAGAGTGACAGAGAGAGAGAGAAAGAGGCAGATAGAGAGAGAATGGGTGCGCCACTGCAAACGAACTCCAGACGCGTGCGCCCCCTTGTGCATCTGGCTAACGTGAGTCCTGGGGAATCGAGCCTCGAACCAGAGTACTTAGCCTTCACAGGCAAGCGCTTCACCACTAAGCCATCTCTCCAGCCCAAGATTTTTATTTTTATTTATTTATTAGAGATAGAGAAAGACAGCGAGAATGGGCATGCCAGGGCCTCTACCCACTGCAAACGCATGCCAGACGCATATGCTACCATGTGCATTTGTCTTATGTGGGACCTGGAGGATCGAACCTGGGTCCTTAGGCTTCGCAAGCATGCACCTTAACCACTAAGCCATTACCCCAGCCCCTTTCTTTATATTTTCTTTGTGTGACTTCTGCTTTCATCTGAAGATCTACAGGCCTTGAGGATCGCGAGGTGAGGAGTTTGATAGCTGAAATGCCACGAGAGGTACATTAACTTTGCTCATTGGTTTCCTTTCAAAATACACTTTTGAGAAGCAAAAGAGAAAGGAGACCCGGCCTGGGGGGACATGCCTTTAATCCCATCATTCAGGAGGCTGAGTTCAGGGCCAGCCTGAGGCCACATAGTGAATTCCAGGTCAGCCTGGGCTAGAGCGAGACCCTACCTCATACAAAAATAAAAAAGAAAGAGAACACGTGCGCAAGGAGCAGCCAAGACACAGAGTTTATTCCACAGCAAGAAATTGAAAAGAAATTAGCCAGGCATAGTGGCTTAAGCCTTTCATCCCAGCACCCCAGGTAAAAAGGATTGTCAATAGTTCAAAGCCAGCCTAAGCTACAGGGTGAGTTCCATTTTAACCTGAGCTAGAGTGAGACTATGCTTGGGAGGTGGGGGGAAGAAGAAAGAAAAAAGAAAGAAAGGAAAGAAAGAAAGAAGGAAGGAAGGAAAGAAAGAGAAATTGAGCATAGTGGTGTACGCCTTTAATCCCAGCACTTGGGAGGCAGAGGCAGGAGGATCACTGTGAGTTTGAGGCCAACCTGAGACTACATAGTAAATTCCAGGTCAGCCTGGGCTAGAGTGAGACCCCAATTTATGACCCTTAGATCATCTCTTTTCGTCTTCCAATCATACGTCTTCCAATTAACCACTCGTCAAGGAACACCCAAATACATGCAAGTTTCTTTGGGGCTTCATTTCTTGCCTGTTTTCTTTTGGAGTTAAGGTTTCACTGAACTCACAGAGATCCTCCTATTTCTGCCTCCCAAGTGTTGGGATTAAAGGCCTATGCCACCATGTCTGGTGAGTTTCCATTTCTTTTCTATACTTTTTGACAATTCTCATACATGTACCTGATGTATTTTTTTTGTGTGAGAGAGAGAATTGGCATGCGAAGGCCTCCAGCCATTGTAATCAAACTCCAGATCCACATGTGCCACCTGTGCGCATGTGTGACCTTGCATGCTTGAGCCAGCCTGTGTGTCTGGTTTACATGGGACTTGGAGTGGGGAACATGGGTCCTTAGGTTTCGCAGGCAAGTGCCTTAACTGCTAAGCCATCTCTCCAGCCCCCTCAGGTATTTTTAAAAAATATTTATTATTTATTTATTTGGAGGGGGGAGAGAGAAAGAGAGAGAGAATGGGTACGCCAGTGCCTCCTAATACTGCAAACAAACTCTAGACACATGCACCACATTGTGAATCTGGCTCCATGTGGGCAGTGGAGACCCACACCAGGCCGCCAGTCTTTGCAATAAGGACCTTCAACTGCTGAGCCATTTCTCCAGCACCCCCAATGTATTTTGATCATAATCTTTTCCATTATTTTTTCCTGTCCCTTTCCTCATGTCTCTGCTACATAACCCTTACTAACCCCTTCTTTTCCAACTAGTTCTTTTTTTTAAAATTATTTTTATTAATTTATTTATGGGGGTGGGGGGAATGGGCATGCCAGGGCGTCTAGCTGCTGCAAATGACCTCTAGGCGCATGCATCTCCTTGTGCATCTGGCCTATGTGGGGACTAGGGAATTGAACCTGGGCCCTTGATAGCAGAGATGGCTCATTAGTTAAATGCACTTGCTTCCAAAGCCTGTTGACCCAGGGTTTGATTCCCCTGTACCCACGTAAAGTCAGATGCCCAAACTAGAACATATTTATCTGGAGTTCTTCTGGAGTGGCAAGAGGCCCACCTGTATTTTTTTCCTCTTTCTTTTTTAGCCCCTCTCATACACAAGCTCAAATAAGTACATAAATAATTTTAAAAAGAAAATAGTATCCTTTTCTCTTGTGAAATCTGTCTTTCAGATCATTAGGACTAAATGAGGTCATAAGAGTGGGGCCCCATTGATGGCATTAGTGTTTTTTGGGTTTATTTTTCTTTTCACAATTTTTATTAACATTTTCCATGATTATAAAAAATATCCCATGGTAATACCCCCCCACTTTCCCATTTGAAATTCCATTCTCCATCATATTACCTCCCCATCTCAATCATTGCCCTTACATATATACAATACCAACCTATTAAGAACCCTCCTCCCTTCCTTTCTCTTCCCTTTATGTCTCCTTTTTAACTTAGTGGCCTCTGCTACTAAGTATTTTCCTTCTCACGCAGAAGCCCAATCATCTGCAGCTAGGATCCACATATGAGGGAGAACATGTTGGTTTTGTTTTGTTTTTGATTTTTCACTCTAACTCAGGCTGACGTGAAAATCACTATGTAGTCCCAGGCTGGCCTCAAATTCATAGTGATCCTCCTACCTCTGCCTCCCAAGTGCTGAGATTAAAGGTGTGCACCACATCCAGCCCATTAGTGACTTTTGTAAGAAGATCAAGAGAGGTTTGAGCCTGTGCTCTCACTCTACCCCACCAAGGGATGCCCTCACTTCTGTGTTGGTACGCAGCAGGAAGGCCTGCATGGGATCAGACCCTGATCCCATGCTGGTAGATGTCCCAGCTGCCTGAACTATGAGTCAAATTAAGACCTGTGGGTGTCTGTGAAGAATGTTCCAGAACAAATATGGACAAGCCCATCATTGCTGTTAGTCCTTTTACTGCTGGGGATGGAGGACAGACTCTCATCACACACACACACACACACACACACACATGTCAAAGCATGCTTGCTCTATTTTAATCCACTGTAGTTATTCTCCACAAATGCTGAAAGTGGCCCGTTTTTGTCTCCTCTGTTCTTCTGAAACCATGTAGTCATTTATGACTTTCTTGCCTATGTGGTATTAAGGGAGCCTGGGATTATCTTATATATCAGTGTCCCACTTGCCCAAATCAGCTCTTTTTTTTTCCAAAAAGCTGTAGTCCTTTTGAGTGGATAAAGATAACCAGGTGTCCACAAATTATATTCTGGAATACTCATCAAGTTAAATGTTTGAAAGTTTGAAAGGTTTTGTTTTGTGTTTTGATATAGGAACATACTTTGTATGGATACTGCTATGTTGTACATCTCTTTCCTCCTCCCTGACCCCATTCTGCTGGGGGTCCTCTTCAGTGGAGTTGCTGGTATTCCCCATAGATTTTATTGGAAATTTCATAACAACAACAAAAAAACGTTATTTCTCTAAAATGACATTTCTCATATAAGGGATGTTGTGTTCCCTGTTTGCTTTGTTTTGTTTTGTTTGTTTGTTTGTTTGTTTGTTTTTTTCAGTGTAGGGTCTCATTGTAGCCCAGGCTGACCTGGAACTCACTCTGTAGTCCCAGGCTGGCCTCAAACTCACAATGATCCTAATTCTGCCTCTGGAGTGCTGGGACTAAAGTCATGTACCACCATGCCCCGTGCTTCACTCTTAATAGAAACAGGATTTCAGAGGCTGGAGAGATGGCTTTGTAGTTAAGGCACTGGCCTGTGAAGCCCAAGGACCCAGATTCAAGGCCCCAGTACCCACATAAGCCAGATGCACATGGTACCACATGCACCTGGAGTTCATTTGCAGTGGCTGGAGGCCCTGGTTCACCCATTCTCTCCCTCTCTCTCTCTTCCTCTTTCTCTCCCTCTCTCAAATAAATAAATCAAATATTAAGAAGAGGGCTGGAGGGATGGCTTAGTGGTTAAGGCATTTGCCTGCAAAGCCAAATGACCCAGGTCCTGGGGTTTCCCAGGACCCATGTTAGCCAGATGCACAAGGGAGCACACACTTCTGGAGTTCGTTTGCAGTGGCTAGAGGCCTTGGTGCGCCCATTCTCTCTCTCCCTCTTTCTGTGTCAAATAAATAAAGAAATAAAAATAAAATATTTAAAATATAAAGAAGAAAGAAACAGGATTTCGGTTACAGGACGGGGACAGTGAGTCATTAGATTAAAACACACCCCTCACCTCTAGGTGTAGTGTACAGTCTATATACGTGGAATTGAGATGAGAAGAAGGAAGAATGGAGTCGGCAGTAAAAATTATTTTTGCCTCTGTGGCCTCTGTAATCTCTGATTCTTAGATACATATGAGCCCAGGTATACCATACACGTATGGCTGACAGGGCTGAGAGCTATTTATAAATAAAGCAGATGAGGAAGATGACCCTGGAGGTCACTTGGACTTGTGTAGGACAGACTGCACAGGCTTCTAGGAGAGGAAGAGGGGACCATGGTGATATAATGCAGGGGCGAACACCATGCTTTTGAACCAAAGATCAAAACACATGCCCTGGGCTGGGGAGATAGCTAAGTGGTTAAGGATGTGCTTACAAAGCCTGATGGCCTGGGTTCAATTCTCTAGAACACATGTAAAGCTGAATGCACAATGTGGTGAATGCATCTGGATTTGTTTGTAGCGGCAGGAGGCCCTGGTGTGCCCATCCTCTCTCTCTCTCTCTTTCTACCTATCTCTCAAATAAATAAATTAAATTAAATATTAAATTAAAATAATTAAGCTGAAGAGATGACTTAGTGGTTAACGTGCTTGCCTGTAAAGTCAAAGGATCTAGATTCAATTCCCCAGGATCCACATAACCAGATGGACAAAGTGATACATGTATCAGGAGTTTGTTTACAGTGGCTGGAGACCCTGGTGCGCCCATTCTTTCTCTCAAATAAATAAATTAGAGATATTAATAATAAATAAATGAGCTTGTTTCTTTCCCTCTGTCTCTTTCACACACTTGTGCCTCAGTGTGAGCTTATCTCCCCTTCCTCACCTGAGACCCTCGTCAGAGATCACACATACATGCTGTGAATTTTGAGCAAAATATACCTCGGGTTTTTTTTTTTTTCTTTTTGAGGTAGGGTCTCACTCTAGCCCAGTCTGACTTGGAATTTACTATGTAGTCTCAGGGTAGCCTTGAACTCACAGCAATCCTCCTACCTCTGCCTCCCAAGTGCTGGAATTAAAGGTGTGCGCTACCACGCCTGGCTTTTTTTGTTTTTTTTTTAATAAAGCACCCAGGTTTGGGGATTTTGTCATAATACCCAAAGAAGACTACAGTTAATAGACACAACTTATAACACCTAAATTTTCTGGGAAAATTCAAGATCTGTAGTTTCCTTCCTTATAGTCCAAATCTTACCCTTATATAAACTATCCAGGGCTGGAGAGATAGATGGTCAGTGGTTAGAGGTTATTGCTTGCAAAGTCTGGCGGCCCAGGTTCAGTTTTCATATAAAGCCAAATGCACAAAGTGGCACATGTGTCTGGAGTTTGTTTGCAGTGGCAGGAGAGGCCCTGGCATGCCCATACTCACTTTCTCTGCCTGCCTCTTTCTATCCCTCTCAAATAAATAAAATACATTTTGTAAAAGCTATCAGAAATCTGACTATAGAGGAAACTGTAATGAATGAATGTTGATTGTAACAGGAGAAGAGGTTATTTACAAACCAGAGAATTTGGGGATTTTTTTTTATGATGCAAACTGTCATTGTTTTCTTTTTGGTTGTGTAGAATTTGGCCTTTAGAATATTAAACATCTCCCAGATAAGAATTGTTATTATTATTTTTTTGATGTAGGGTCTTACTCTAGCCCAGGCTGACCTGGAATTCTCTATGTAGTCAAAGCAAAGCCTCCCACTCATGGCGATTCTCCTACTTCTGCCTCCCAAGTGCTGGGATTAAAAGCATGAGCTGGGCTGGAGAGATGGCTTAGTGGTTAAGCACTTGCCTGTGAAGCCTAAGGACCCTGGTTTGAGGCTCGATTCCCCAGGACCCACGTTAGCCAGATGCACAAGGGAGCGCACGCGTCTAGAGTTTGTTTGCAGAGGCTGGAAGCCCTGGCGCGCCCATTCTCTCTCTCTCTATCTGCCTCTTTCTCTCTGTCTGTCGCTCTCAAATAAATAAATAAAAATAAACCCCAAAAAATCATTTAAAAAATAAATAAATAAAAGCATGAGCCACCGCACCTGGTCCAGGTAAGAATTATTACTGAATAGTATGGAGATAATTATGCAGCATGACTACATGGTGAGCCAGTCACTCGATTCTGGAGTTTTATAAGTGAAGGACTGGAGAAATGGATCAGTGGTTAAAGGCACTTGCTTGCCAAGCCGGATGGCCTAAACTCAATTCCCTAGTACCCACATAAAGCCAGATGCACAAAGTGGCTCATGTCTTTGGAATTTGTTTGCAGTGGAGAAGGCCCTGCTGTATCCATACTCACACTCTCTGTCTGCCTCTTTCCCTATCTCTCAAATAAATAAGTAAAGCAAATAAAAATATATGCTGATTTATTTAGATGATTTTCAATGATTTGTCTATGGAATTCATTGTACCTGAAACAGAGACACACTGATGATTAATATTTATTTCTTCACTTGTTTATGTGGATTTATATGGGCACACCAGAGTCCCTCACTGCGACAAGTGAATGCTAGATGCATGTGCCATTCTGTGTTCAGCTTTATGTGGGCACTTGGGCGTCCACCCTTGAGCCAGTAGGCTTTCAAGCAAGTGCCTTTAATGACCGAACCATCTCCCTAGCCATTTTACATGCAATGCTGTCACTTGAACAAAAACTTGGTGGCAGTGGATTTGCCAACCATGACCACAAAAGTGGTGGTCACAGTTCCAACTCTTGACAGACTTCAGGCTGTCCATCAAGAAGGGTCTTGAGGAATGTAGAGATGGTTAAGGTGCTTGTCTGCAAAACCAAAGGACCCAGGTTCAATTCCCCAGGACCCACATAGGCCAGATGCACATGGTGGAGCATGCATCTGGAGTTCATTTGTAGTGGCTGAAGGCCCTGATGTATCCATTTCTCTTTCTCTCTCTGCCTCTCTCAAATAAATAAAATAAATAAGTAAGAAAAAGAGGGGTCTTGAGCTGGACCATGCCCTTAATCCCAGCACTTGGGAGGCAGAGGTAGGAGGATCACATGAGTTTAAGGCCACCCTGAGAATATGTAGTGAATTCCAGCTCAGCCTGGGCTAGAGAGAGACCCCACCTGGAAAAACAAAAAACAAAAAGATGATTCTTGCTCATCTCTATCACACCCTCCATGGCTTAAGGGATCATTGAGGAGGAGGTGGCAGAAAGAATGTAAGAGCCAAAGGAAGGGGAGGAATGCTCACAATAGTGTCTTCCAGGCACAAACGGACCTTGATTTTCATGACCTCACAGTGGTTACACAAAAGTTGCATAATAGGAGGGGGAAAAAATGTTACCTGGCTAGAGAGATGGCATAGCGGTTAAGGTATTTGCCTGCCAAAGCCTTAGGACCGGAGTTTGATTCCCCAGCATCCAGGTAAAGCCAGATTCACAAGGTGGCCCATGTGCCTACAGAGTTTTGCAGTAGCATCAGGCCCTGGCACACCCTTTCTTTCTCTCTGCCCTGTGTGGTGGCGCACACCTTTATTTATTTATTTATTTTTTGAGGTAGGGTTTCAATGTAGCCCAAGTTGACCTGGACTTCACTATGCAGTCTCAGGGTGGTCTTGAACTTATGATAGTGCTGCTTCTATTCCTGCCTCCTGAGTGCTAGGGTTAAAGGCATGCGCTACCATGCCTGGCGGTGCACATCTTTAATCCCAGCACTCTGGAGGCAGAGGTAGCAGGATCACTGTGAGTTGGAGGCCAGCCTAAGACTACATAGTGAATTCCAGGTTCACCTGGGCTAGAGTGAGACCCTACCTGGAAAGAAATAAAGCAAGAAAAGATAGGCAATAGAAGAGAGACTAGTTGGAAAGAAGGAGAGATCCAACGGAGGGGAGATTTGGGAGGCGTAAAAGGGTAGGTGGTGGGAGGGGATTATGATCATAGTAATATTTATAATTACCGGAAGTTGTCAATAAAAACACCTTTTAATAATTTTTTTTGTTCATTTTTATCTATTTATTTGAAAGTGACAGAGAGAGAGGGAGAGAAAGACAGAGAATGGGCACACCAGGGCCTCCAGCCACTGCAAACAAACTCCAGACGCATGCGCCCCTTGTGCATCTGGCTAATGTGGGTCCTGGGGAATCCAGCCACGAACTGGGGTCCTTAGGCTTCCCAGGCAAGCGCCCAACCGCTAAGCCATCTCTCCAGCCCTAAAAACACCTTTTTAAAGGACACAGTGATGGTTTAACAGTTAGGGTGCTTGCCTGGGAAACCTAAGGATGCAAGTTCCATTTCCTAGTACCCATGTAAGCCAGATGCACAAGGTGGTGCAGGCATCTGGAGTTCATGTGCAGTGGCTACAGGCCTTGGCAAGCCCATTCATTCTCACTCTCTCAAATAAATAAAAAAAACAAACAAAATATTTCAAAAAGCCTTTTATTTTTAATTATAAAAAGAGGGGCTGGGTCTTGTTGAGTGTTATAGCTCAAGATCCTTGGTAGGTTTTTAAAGGCCAAGGAGGAAGAGTGAATGCTCCTGAAGCAGGACTTGAAGGAGTGGGTCGCAACTCTATCCCCATGGTAGGTGTAAAAAGTCCTTCTCCCGCCGGGCGTGGTGGCACATGCCTTTAATCCCAGCACTCGGGAGGCAGAGGTAGTGAAAGGCCCAAGAATTCAGAAGCTCAGAAATACTATCACGCTCCAAAGGGAGCTTAAGCGGGCCCCTGCATACCTCAAACTCCAGGCTTTACTCTCTGTTGGAAGCAAGTAAAGAATCCCTCTTCTCATTATATCAGAGCCCGCTCCTAATATAAAACTAGGTAAAAGGGCATGAGATAGCCCTCGAGGATGGGAAATAAATAATGAAGTAAACCACTTATTTGGTTTCTGTAAATAGCCTGCACTATAAGCCTTACACTATAAGCCTTAATAGCCCACACTGTTAGCCTTAGTAGCTCGAACCATAAGCTATAACAGCCTGCCTCAGACCACCAAGGTCACAGGAGGCTGATACCATACTCTGCTACTCCCACCCAAGGACCTGCGCAAATGCTGACCACCAAGGTCATAAACTAATTGGCTTAGAAACTATGGGGTGGCACAAACTGACTGGCTAACACCCTGCGGGGCTCCTAATATTAGAAAATGATTGGTCTAATGCACAGGCTTTGTTAGAAACCCTATAAAAACTGTCCTGTTCCTGCATTCGGGGCTCTGCAGTCCTCTACCCCTGTGAGGTGTACGACTGTGGGCCCCAGCGCGCTTGGAATAAAATCCTCTTGCAGTTTGCATCAAGACCACTTCTCGTGAGTGATTTGGGGTGTCGCCTTATCCGGGCAGAGCGTGGGGACCCCCTGCGGGTGTTTTTTTCCTACAGTAGGAGGATAGCCATGAGTTCAAGGCCACCCTGAGACTCCATAGTGAATTCCAGGTCAGCCTGGGCTAGAGTGAGACCCTACCGCGAAAAATCAAAAAAAAAAAAAAAAGAAGTCCTTCTCCCATATGGAGGACGAGATGGCTCCAAGGCTGAGGCTGAACCGTCTTTCTCCCTAGCTGGAGCACAAAGTTCCCAACCCCTTACTTCTTTCAACCAAGTCTTCCCAAGAGTCTGTATCCTGAGGAGCTGAGTACAGAGTTAATATAGACACAGGTGGGCCTGGACTGGTCATGCAAATTAGGTGAAAATCAAGGAGACCAATCAGAAGATCCTATGAAGTATTTAAAAGTTTCCTCCAAGCTTCCTCCTCTGTTGTCAAGATGGTGAAGTGTGGGGCAGCTGAGCGGGGGAGTCCTGCCCCAGCCCCAGCTGGGTGGGATATTAAAAAGTAGTTCAAAGGGAGAGAGAAAAGTCACCAGTGAAGATACTCAACAGTGGACACTGCAAGCCTTAGATTTTGTCAGCCAGGCCGAATGAACCAATGGGTGCAAAAGTGGCATGTCTGTCATGGGGGAAACCAAGTGCGCTCTAATTGGACTGGAGGACCTCTGCAGGGGAAGGAATATATCCTTGATACTGAAAACCTAAAACAGGGGTACTCATGAGCCCTAGGGGTGTAACGACTGCTGCTGTCTGGCTAAATGTATATGCATACTATGCTTATCAAACTGCCCAGTAAGCACTTCTCTTAATGTTTATACCTATATGTTAATGCTACTCTCACTTTTGGTTGAGAACCTTCTCTTTTCAGATGGCAGTGACCTTGGGGTGACTCAGAAGGCATCATGGTGCTGGAAAGAAGTGACAGGAGTACTCAGCACTGAAATATCTCAATCACACCTTCCAAGGCTCAGGGTCCATTGCGGAAGAGGTGGCAAAAAGAATGTAAGAGCCAAAGGAAGGGTTGGACTCCTTAAAACGTGCTCCTTCAGACACAAAATGGCCTGGATATCCATGACCTCACAGTGCCTGATACTATCTACATAACACCATCATAATAGGTGGAAAAGATGATGACATCAAAATAAAAGAGAGACTGATTGAAAGGAGGAGGGGATATGATGGAGAGTGGAGTTTCAAAGGGGAAAGTGGGGAGAAGGAGGGCATTACCATGGGATATTGTTTATAATCATGGAAGTTGTTAACAAAAAAATAAAAACAATTGACCGCTGTGGGGGGGTAGGTGACAAGTGGGCGTGGTGGTTCATGCCTTTAATCCCAACACTTGCGAGGCAGAGGAGGATGGTGGAGAGTTCAAGGTCACCCTGACACCTCATAGTGAATTCCGGGTCATCTTGAGCTAGTGTTGAGCCCCTACCAAAAAATTATAAAAAAAAAAAAAGTAGGTGACAAAACCATTTGTATGAGGGGGGCATTTCCTAGCCCACCTTATGGCTTCAATCTCAGCTTGAGGTCCCCATTTTTCCCTCTTATAATGTAGCCAGGCTGATTTTTAAACTCACAATCCCTCTGTCTCAGCCTCCAAGTACAGGGATTACAGGAGGGAGCTGCTGTTTTCCAGTTTGGTTGACTTTGCTTCTAGCTTATTTGCAGTTTGTGTCATTTTTCCACCCTTCCTGACCTGTTATAACTTATAACTTATAAATTAAAATTAAATAAATTATAAATTATAACTGGGGGTGGGGTTCACAGGTAGGGATGTTTGCCTAACATGTGTGTGAGGCCTTGAGTTTGACTTCCAGGAAAACAAGGGCGACAGGAAAGGATGGAGGGAGGGAGGGGAAAAACTTCAGGTCTGGGGTGAAAATACTGACCTGACTTTAGAAACTGCTGCTGTGTGGGTGGTTAGAGCGATGGCTCAGCTTCTAAAGACCCTGGGACAAGGCTGGGGTTCGGATTCCTAGGTACCTTTGTAAAATCAGATGCACAAAGCGGTATGTACTGTTTGCAAAGGCGGGAGGACCTGGTGCACCCACACTCATGTATCTATCTATCTATCTATCTATCTATCTATCTATCTATCTATCTATCTATCTATCTATCTATCAGCTATCAACTATCAACCTATCATCTATCAACTATCTATCTATCAACCTATCTATCTATCAACTATCTATCTATCATTATCTATTGTCTATCTACATACCTATCTATTTAGCTATCTCTTGGCCTCTCACTCTGTGTGTCTCTCTCAAATAACTAAAACATTGTTTTGTTTTTTTTTTTTTATTTGAGAGCGACAGACACAGAGAGAGAGAGAGAGAATGGGCGCGCCAGGGCTTCCAGCCTCTGCAAACGAACTCCAGACGCGTGCGCCCCCTTGTGCATCTGGCTAACGTGGGACCTGGGGAACCGAGCCTCGAACTGGGGTCCTTAGGCTTCACAGGCAAGCGCTTAACCGCTAAGCATCTCTCCAGCCCTAAAACATTGTTTTTAAAAAGGAAACTGTAGCTCTGGTGTGAAGTCATCTGAGTGAACACTGGGAAGCTGGTCCAGTGTGTGTGAGAAGGTGTGGGCTGTTGGGCCAGCCCCAGCGGAAATCACCCTCTGGCTGACAGCACAGTAGTGCCTTGGAGTTAGTGGCCTGGAGAGCTGAGCAGTGCCTGCAGACCAGCGGGGGAAGGCAGGACTAGCGGCGGAAAGGCAGCCTTCAGCATGACCAGGACGCAGAGTTCCTGCTCACGACCAATAGGTCTCATAGGTCACAGACTCTGCAATGGGCCTTGTTGGAACAGGAAAACTGGGACTTATTTGTCATGAGGTCTGCTTTAAAAAAAAAAAAAAAGATGCAGAAAAAAAAAATCCCTGAAATATTGCTTACTTCCTGGAGGAAGAGATGAACTCTAAAGGGTGTTGGCTGCATTCGCTCTAGTACCACTTTGTCAATTGTCCAAACTACTCCAAACGGTTAAATGGAAGGAGGCTGGGGGCTGGGCATGGCGGCCCATGCGTTTAATCCTAGCACTCTGGAGGTAGAGGTAGGAGGATTGCTGTGAGTTCGAGGCCAGCCTGAAATTACAGAGTGAGTTCCAGGTCAGCCTGGGCTACAGTGAGACCATACCTCAAACAACAAAAACAACAATAAATAAAAGAGGGCTTTTTTCCTTTTTTTTTTTTTTTTTTTGTTTGGTTTTCCAAGGTAGGGTCTCACTCTAACCCAGGCTGACCTGGAATTCACTATGTAGTCTCAGGATGGACTTGAACTCACAGCAATCCTCCTACTTCTGCCTCCTGAGTGCTGGGCCATTTTTTCTTTTTTTGAGTAGGGTGGGTTTCAAGGTAAAGCATAGATAATGTCTACACACATGCCTGTACGCACATACGTGCATACATAATTTTTTTAATGGAAGGGGATTATGGTCAAAATACATTAGGTATATGTATGAAAATTGCCAATAAAAAAAGTTTTTAAGGGCTGGAGTGATGGATCAGGGGTTAAAGACACTTGCTTGCAAAGCCTAATGGCCCAAATTCCCTTTCCCAGTACCCATGTAAAGCCAGATGCACAAAGTGGCACATGTGTCTGGAGTTTGTTTTCAGCAGCAGGAAGCCCTGGCATGCCTATACTCATTCTATCTGCCTTTCTCTCTTTCTCTCTCTCTCTCTCTCTCTCTCTCAAATAAATAAATAAAAAAGAAAAAATTTTTTTCATGGTAGGGTCTCACTGTAGCCCAGGCTGACCTGGAATTCACTCTGTAGTCCCACACTAACTTCAAACTCACAGTGACTCTCCTACCTATGCCTCCTGGATGCTGGGATTAAAGATAGGCACCACCATGTCTCTGGTAAATATATTTTTAAAATATTTATTTGTTTATTTAAGAGAGAGGGAGGGAGAGTGAGAGAAAGAGGCAGATATAAAGAGAACATGTACCAGGGCCTCCGGCCACTGCAATGAACTCCAAACTCACGTACTAGCTGTTACATCCAGCTTACGTGGGTCTGGAGAATCGAACTTGGGTCCTGAGGCTTTGTAGACAAGTGCCTTAACCGCTAAGCCGTCTCTCCAGCCCATTTTTAAAAATATTTTTTGTTTAATTTTATTCATTTATTTGAAAGCAACAGAGAGAGAAAGAGGCAGAGAGAGGGAGAGAATGGGTGCTCCAGGGCCTCCAGCCACAAACTCCAGATGCGTGCGCCCCCATGTGCATCTGGCTAATGTGGGTCCTGGGGAATTAAGTCTTCAACTGGAGTCCTTAGGCTTCACAGGCAAGCTCGTAACTGCTAAGCCATCTCTCCAGCCCCCTCACCAGTCCATTTTTTTAAAGTAGGTTTTAGGGCTGGAGAGGTGGCTTAGTGATTAAGGCGCTTGCCCGTGAAGCCTAAGGACCTAGGTTTGATTCCCCAGAACCCACGTAAGCCAGATGCACCAGGTGGCACCTGGCTCTGGAGTTCATTTGCAGTGGCTAGAGCCCTGGTGTGCCTATATTCTCTCTCTCTTAAATAAATAAATAATATTTTTTTCAAAGTAGGTTCTAGAGCTGGAGAGATGGCTTAGTGGTTAAGCGCTTGTCTGTGAAGCCTAAGGACCCTGGTTTGAGGCTTGATTCTCCAGAACCCACGAAAGCCAGATGCACAAGGTGGCAGATGCATCTGGAGTTCATTTGCAGTGGTTGGAGGCCCTGGTGCACCCATTCTCTCTCTCTCTCTCTCTCTCTCTCTGCCTCTTTCTATCTCTGTCTGTCACTATGAAACAAACAAAAGTAAAAAAAAAAAATGTATTTTTTAAAAAGTAGGATCTAATACACATTTGGTCAAGTGAAAAAAACATCAATGTAGCCTTAAAAAAATGCATGTCCAGGGCTGAAGAGATGGCTTAGCAGTTAAGCGCTCTCCTGTGAAGCCTAAAGACCCCAGTTCGAGGCTCGGTTCCCCAGGTCCCACGTTAGCCAGATGCATAAGGGGGCGCACACGTCTGGAGTTCGTTTGCAGAGGCTGGAAGCCCTGGCGCGCCCGTTCTCTCTCTCTCCCTCTATCTGTCTTTCTCTCTGTGTCTGTCGCTCTCAAATAAATAAATAAATAAATAAATAAATAAATAAATAAATAAATAAATAAATAAATAAATAAAATGCATGTCCACATGCCAGGTATGGTGGTGCAAACCCTTAATCCCAACGCTTGGGAGGCAGAGGTAGGAGGATCTACATGAGTTTGAGATTACCTGAGACTACAGAGTGAATTCCAGGTCGGCCTCAGCTAGAGTGAGACCCTATCTTGAAAAAAAACAAACCAAAAAAAAAAAAAAAAAAAAGCATGTCCACTTGTGTAGACATATAATCTATGTAAAATCATTTTTACTGTGGTTTCTTTTTTCTTTTTTATCATAGCAAGTGATGGAAACAGCTGAAAAACCCAGCAGCAGTAGGATTTAGTAGCATGTTATGGCTTATATATAAAAGGAACACTGCGAAAGCATTCCATTGCGTAGGTGGGTCACAGTGTTCTGAAGCTAAATAATACATTACTAAATGAAAGAGGAATGCATAGAGTGTGCTTCCATGTGGCGGGAGAACTATGTCCACATCTATATATCCAAGATACGTGCTGGAGGGACATACTTAGGGGTCAAATATGGTGACTGTCACATTGAAACATTCTAGTGAAAAGTGAGCTCAGTGTCACTTTACACCCTTTCATCACCCTTGAATTTCTTATATAGTACTTTATTTTTTTTATATATTTTATTTTATTTTATTTATTTGACAGAGAATGGGCACGCCAGGGCCTCCAGCCACTGCAAATGAACTCCAGACACGTGAGCCCCCTTGTGCATCTGGCTAATGTGGGTCCTGGGGAATCAAATCAGGGTCCTTTGGCTTTCCAGTAAATGCCTTAACCACTAAGCCATCCCTCCAGCTTGGTACTTTATCTTTTTAAAAAAATATTTATTTGAGCCAGGCGTGGTGGTGCACACCTTTAATCCCAGCACTGGGGAGGCAGAGGTAGGAGGATCACTGTGAGTTTGAAGTCACCCTGAGACTACATAGTAAAGTCCAGGTTAGCCTGGGCCAGAGTGAGACCCTACCTCAAAACAGCAACAATAATATATATATATATATATATATATAATATATGCATATATATATATTTGTTTTCAAGTAGACAGAGAGAAGAGGGAGAAAATGGGCATGCCAGGGCCTCTAGCCACTGCAAAACAAACTCCAGACACATGGGCCACTCTGTACATCAGGCTTTATGTGGGTACTGGGGAATCAAACCTGGGTCGTTAGGCTTTGCAGGCGAGGGTCTTAACCCCTGAGCATTGTCTCTAGCTCCTGGTACTTTCTTTTTAAGCCCCCAAAACAAACCCACACAGATGAGTTGCTTTGCCCTGCACATACCACACTCATGACTAAAAGATCTGTGTCAGACTAGATTCAAGTGCTAGCTCATCGGAAGGCAGAGGAGGGAGAATCATGGTGACTTTGAGGCCAGTCTGTGACTGCAGAGTGAGTTCCAGGTCAGCCTGGGCTAGAGTGATCCTCTACTTTGAAAAATTAACGAACAAGGGCTGGAAAGGTGGCTTAGCTGTTAAGGCAATTGCCTGCAAAGCCAAAAGACCCAGGTTTGATTCTCCAGGACCTAGCTACAAGGTCACACATGTGGCTGGAGTTCATGTGCAGTAGATAAAGGCCCTGCAGTGCCCTTTCTCTCTCTTTCTCTCTTTCTCATTATCTGCCTCTTTATCTCTCAAAAAAATAAATTAAATAAATATATTTTTAAAAATACACAAACAAACAAATATACGCTGTGTCCCTTACCAGTGACCTTGAGGTACTTTGTGGTCTGTCTTTAGCTCACCTCATAGAGCCATCATAAGAAATGTGTTACAGAATACACAGCAAACAGCCCAGCCAGGTATGAGGAACTTTCTCAGTAAATGTGCAATGTTTAGCAATGAAGATAACATTGAACCTTTATTAAATGCTAGTCATGTGACTGACACTGTCTTTAGGGCTTTCTATATTTTAAATTCACATGATCCAAATAACAACCTTTTGAGACAGGTACCATTTTCATCCTGATTTTTACACGCCAGGAAACCAAGGCACAGAGAAGTGAAATAATTTGCCCAAGAAGACACTGTCAATAAGGAATACAGCCAGGATTGAAATGTGGTAGCATGGCTCAAATCTGAACTCTTAGATGATTCCAGAAGAATTTTTATCTTTGCTTGAGATTACTACGAGACTAAGAAAAGAGTAAGTCAAGTTCCTACAAGAACGGCTGGGAATATTTGTAAATATAAGTTTATGACAATGTTTTCCTATCCAACCACAAGTCGGAATATTATAATCATGGGGCTGGAGAGGTGGCTTAGTGGTTACAGCGCTTGCCCACAAAGCCAAAGGACCCAGGTTCAATTTTTCAGTAACCATGTGTTGTGGTTTGATTCAGGTGTCTCCCATAAACTTAGGTGTTCTAAATGCTAGGTCCCCAGCTGGTGGAGATTTGGGAGTTAATGCCTCCTGAAGGCAGTGTATTGTTGGGGGCAGGCTTATGGGTGTTATAGCCAGTTTCCCCTTGTCAGTGTTTGACACGCTCTCCTGTTGCTGTTGTCCACCTGGTGTTGGCCAGGGTTTATGTCCACCCTCTGCTCATGCCATCATTTCCCCCTACCATCATGGAGCTTTGCTTCGAGTCGGTAAGCCAAAATAAACACTTTTTTCCCACAAGCTGCTCTTGGTCGGGTCACTTCTGTCAGCAATGCGAACCTGACTGCAATACCACGTAAGCCAGATGCACAAGGTGGTACATGCTTCTGGAGTTTGTTTGCAGAGGCTGGAAGCCCTGGAGCACCCATTCTCATTCTCTCTCTCTCAAATATAAAAATAATTTTTAAAAAGAATATTATAATTAAAGTAACCCACCTTTTTCATTTTGTTTGTTTTTTGAGGTAGGGTCTTGCTCTAGCCCAAACTGACCTGGAATTCCCTATGCAGTGTCAGAGTGGCCTTGAGCACGCAGCAATCCTCCTATCTCTCTACGTCCCCTCCCAAGTGCTGAGATTAAAGGCGTCCGCTACTATGGCCAGCGGGAAAGTAACCCATCTTGCCTAGCATGTGTGAGACCCTGTATTCTATCCACAGCACTGCAAAAAAGTAAAATAAATACATAAAAATAAATCAAAAGGAAAAGAAATGTTGGGCTGGAGAGATGGCTTAGCAGTTAAGGTGCTGACCTGCAAAGCCAAAGACCCAGGTTCAATTCCTAAATACCCATGTAATGCCAGATGTACAAGTTCATTTGCAGTGGCCAGAGGCCCTGATGTGCCTATTCTCTATCTGGTGCTTTCCTTCCCTTCTTCCCCCCAACCCTCTCTCTAATAAATAAAATATTTTTAAAAAAGAAAGGAAGAAAAAGAAATGTCCTGTGGGTGTTTCTGGAAAGGTTAAGGAGGTTTTCCCTCTGCCTTTGTGGATCTGGGTGGTGTGCAGAACTCTCCCCAAGGAATCACTCCTTTGGATGGAAGCCAGCAGGGGACATGGGGTAGGCATGTCTGTCATAAGTCTACCTTCATACAGACCAAACGTACGTAGTAAAGCAATGGAGGACCTGCCTTCCTGAAGAAGATGGTCCAGGTGACCCGCTCCTGTCCACGTATCAAGTTTCTCATGGCAGCCAAGACTTAGGTAAGCCTTGAGTAAGCATTTCTGTAATATTTAACCCAAGTTCCCTCAGTTGAATATTTAATCCAATTCTAATGTGTTATCTTTGCTGGAAGGAGGGCTGGTCCTTGGCCTTCTCACAACCTTCTAATGCCGAAGTGCTCTGAGACTGTGATGAATCCAGCCTCCGAAAGATGCCAAATAGCTCAAGCCCCAAACACCCAGTCTTCTTAGGGTGTTATCCTTTCTTTCTGTCTCTAGAATCATCAGGACCATTCAAATAGTTATCCCACTTCATGACCGCGGTTGTGCAAAGTGCTCAACACTCACTCGGAGTTAGTTTGGAAATTCCCACTTTTTCATGCCAGCGCCTCTCCCATGTTCCAATTTTCCAAATAATTGTTCAGGCATCCATCCCCTCTTTCTTAAGATGTCATGATCTCCCTGTATAATCAAGGGGTCCCTGGTACACAAACCCACGGCTAGATGCAGAGATAGCTGCTCCTTGGGTAGGGTTCCCCTCCAGTCTTTCCAAACTCATTACTTTGCTTGGCTAATGTTTATGAAACAAGTTTTGTGTTGGAAGTGGCAGGCTCCCTAAGAGGCCCCTCCCCCCATGGGCCAGGCTGCAGGGTGGGGGTGGGTGGTGAATCCAACCCCACACCCGCACCCAGCCAAGGTAGCTTTCCGTGGACATGTTGGGGCAGAGGAAGCTACTCAGGAGATGTGTGAGGAGCACGTTACTGAAACGCTCCGTCACACTTGTTCCAGCTCGGCTTTTAGGATCCGCTTGCATTTGGAGGTTGCTTTCGCATTGCTTTAGGTTATCAAACACACGAGACCTTATCCTGGAAAGAAGTGATGTCAGAGACCTGGCATCTTTAAGAAGTATCTTAGGGTCTGGGAAGATGGTTTAGCAGTTAAAGGCACTTGCCATCCCTGCTTTAATTCCGCAGCCACCCATGTAAGCCAGACTCAAAAAGTGCTGCTCGCATCTGGTGTTCACATGCATCAGCAAGTACACACACACACACACACACACACACACACACGTGCGCGCGCGCATGCTAGCCCACAAATGAATATATTTTTTTTACAAAAATTGTCTTGAAGCCAGGCATGGTGGTGTACACCTTTAATCCCAGCACTTGGGAGGCAGAGGTAGGAGGATCACTGTGATTTGAGGCCACCCTGAGACTACATAGTGAATTCCAGGTCAGCCTGGGCTAGAGTGAGACCCCATCTCAAAAATAAATAAATAAATAAATAAATAAATAAATAAAATAAGTAAAAAGGATCTTATATAGGGTCTGGTATGGTAGTGCCTATCTTTAATCCCAGCACTGAGGGAGGCAGAGGTAGGAGGATCGCTGTGAATTCAATGCCACCCTGAGACTACATAGTGAATCCAGGTCAACCTGGACCAGAGTGAAACCCTACCTCGAAAAACCAAAAAACAAAACAAATTCCCTGTTGACCTTGATTCACCTATCAAGTTTGCTGGGGAAACGAACTTCTAGAGAGAAGGCTGGCAATCTTCATCAGTACCGTGGAAAACATTTTGAGCAGTGACTAACAGCGTTCAATTAGCTACAGGGCAGAGCCTGACTTTCGGCATTTATTAAAATGCTTGCCTTACTCTCTGTAAATTCAGGCTTGCACTCATTTACATACATGTAAATGAGCCCTTGGTTATCTAAACCTAGATGGTGGGGGGAAGCTCCACATTGTGCTCATTTTGCTGTTGCTGTGTGCCTAGAGCCAGCAGTAAGCCAGGTGTATTGTGAAGCTGCCCTATTCTCTCAGCTTCATTGGACATAATGCAGGATTTATAGGAGGATTTAAGACCTATTTTGTAAACTTGTAAATTAGTTGGGACTGGGGGAGGGATTTCAGACAGGGTCATCAGTTTCTGTTTGCAGGAGGAATTGATTTGATCTTGGTTTTAGCAACTCAAAGTCAAATATTGCATTGAACAAACCAGAGGTGAATTTCAGCACCTTTAATTGCCAATGGCATTTGAGAGGGAACACACTCAGGCGCTACGTTTTTTAATATGCCATTTATTTTAAAACAGCACTCAATTTATATTCTCCAGGGATGAATTTCAAAGATGAAAATAAAAACACCATCACATTCAGAGCAAAGAGTTTTGTTCAATTGCTATTAAAAAATCTAAATTAAATTTTTTGAAAAAAAAACAAAACAGGCTATTTCCTTCACTGAAATAAGAAATCTCCTCCTTTCTCTCCTTTCTTCTAAACAGATTCTCTCTAGGTAGCCCAGGCTGGCCCTGGACTCATGATCCTCCTGCCCGAATGCACGGACTTCATATTTCTACATTCAACAGCTATCTCATGTCATTTTTGGACTGGCTGAGATAATTAATGAGCTCCAGTAAAATAGAAGAATTGATTGGCGACAAGAGTGAGATGGCAAAAGTGGATGAGTGTGCGGACGTGCACCCCACAATGAGAGCTCTGTGGCCTCACTGGGGTACAGTCATTTCTCTTCAGATGTATGTTGTGGTATTTTTGTGACTGCACAGATCTTGCTTGCAGATGTAACTAGAAAAAGACGTTTATCTATATACCCATTTTCAAATTTGCTTAAGGATAGATTTTCCCAAGCACTTGGTCAGGACTGAGGAGCGGGTCCTGGGGATGCAGGGTAGGCTCTGTCCTCTTCAGCCAACAGATGACAGCAAGGTCACTTTGTGAGTATTTAAACTATCTTTTTTCTTTCTGTTTTGTGTGTGTGGCCATTTTTGGTAAAGCTGCATTCTATTTATTGTTATTTTTTATTTATTTGCAAGAAAGAGAGAGAGAATGGATACATCAGGACCTCTTGTTACTGCAAATGCACTCCAGATACATTTGCCACTTTGTGCATCTGGCTTTACATGGGTACTGGGGATTTGAACCTGTATTGAAACTGGGTCAGTGGACTTTTGCAAGCAAGAATCTTTAAGTGCTGAGTCATCTTCTCAACCCTAAAGTTATATTTTAATTTCTAATTTTTTTTTTTTTTTTTTTTTGAGGTAGGGTTTCACTCTAGCCCAGGCTGACTTGGAATTCACTATGTAGTCTTAGGCTACCCTGGAACTCACAGTGATCCTCCTACCTCTGCTTCCTGAGTTCTGGGATTAAAGGCCTGTGCCACCATGCCTAGCTAAAGCTGCATTTTAAAATAAGAGGTCTAAATATGGCCTAGATGAAAATCTGGGAAGAATGACAGAGATGGCATTGAGGGAGTTAACTAAAGGCTTGAATTTTAGACTTAAATCTGTCCTTTAAAAATTGTGTCACATTGGACAAGCCACTAAACCTCACTGAGCCAAATTTTCTATCTTGAGATATTTTTATTTATTTATTTTGAGAGAAACAGAGAAAGAGGCAGACACAGAGAGAGAAAGCATGGGTGCCCCAGGCCCTCCTGCCATTGTGAATGGATTCCAGACACATGCTCTACTTTGTGCATCTTACTTTACCTGGGTGCTGTAGAATCGAACCCAGACCATCAGGCTTAGCAAGCAAGGGCCTTAGACTGCTGAGCTATCTCTCCAGGCCCAGGATTTTTCTTGTCCTCTCTCTCTTTCTTCCTCCATTTTCCTTCTCTTCACTATCCTTCCTTCCTTTCTTCCTGTATTGAATCCAGGGCCTCATACGTGCCAAGCACGTGCTCTGCCACTAGCTACATCTCTATCCCAAGATCCCAGCAACTTCCCACTGTGAGGAAGGAACTGAAAACACATAGCATTCTTCTAATTTCCTTACACTTTGGAACTGTGTAGGAAACAAAATGGACGAAATGCATGTAAAGAAATCAAGATGAGCAAAATGCACATACGCATGGATTTGTACCTGCTTGAGGGACTAATAATAAATTCATACTCAGGTGCTGGAGAGATGGCTTAGCTGTTAAGGTGCTTGCCTGCAAAGCCTAAGGATCCAGGTTCAGTTCCCCAGTACCCATGTAAGCCAGCTGCACATGGTGGCACATGTGTCTGGAGTTCACTTGCAGTGGCTAGAGACGCTGGTGTGTCTGTTTTCATTCTCTCTCTCTCTCTCTCATTCTAGTAAATAAATAAAGTATTCTTTTAAAAATCCATTCATAGACTATACTTCTCAGTGTAATCAGTTCTCATAGCTCCAGAACATAAACTCCATTTCACAGGATTATCAAAGGAGAAGACTTCAGTTTCTCAGTGATGAAATCCTTTAGGTAAGGTGCAAGCTCTCTCCCAGCCTGCTGAGCCGTGAGCAGCCCAACACACGGTGACAATGACAGTTAGACGTGCCTCTGAACTGCTCACTTTACTCACATCCGAAGACAGCCACTGAGCTTTTGGGACTTCAGAAAAAGCACATCAACCTGAAAGCAGTGCATTAATTATTTTATTAATTTCTTCTTTTTACATTATGGGAAACATTCATCTATTTACAATTTTTTTGTCCACACACAATCTAAGTAAATAAGCCTATGAATTTCCAAGTCAGAATGCCATAAAAATGTTCCCCACCCCTCCATCTGAAGGCTTTCAAATAAATCTTTTTTTCCCCAAACCAAAATAATTTTTAAAAATTACATTAGGGAATTCAGATATGCTAGTGATTTACATTCCAGTTATTTAAAATATGCATCTAGACATGTTTTAAAAAAGAAATGGTAAATTCACAAGGGTAAGGCTTAAATGAAAGTGGTAATGCACAGTAAAACATTAAGGAGACATCTATAAATAACAGAAATATATTACAAATAAATTAGTTCTATTTACCATTTCAAATATTAAAAATCTTTTAATCCATTTCTTCATCTCTCTTTACAAAAAGGTTATGTGAATTGTATGGAAACATCTGCAAAAAATATAATAAATACTTAATTTCTTTGAACTTTTTTTTTAATGTGGGAGACAAACTGCTTTTGTAATTCCCCCCACCCCGCCCCAAGAAAATGCCCAACACCTTTATACCAAAGTTAAACAAAATAAGTAGTTTTTCAGGGTACATACATTTTTCCATTATGAACTAAGAAACATTTCTACAAATTACATCAAAAAGAATAATGTAACAAAGGTTATGCTCACACATGTCAGTTTCAGGGTTCAAGTGGGTAACAAGCAGCATTATGTGGGGGGCATGTCCTAACATCAATAATTAGCTTTTTATAAAGTGTTCATGTAGTTTAAACTGTGTTTTTGTTTTTTTTTCTTCAGGAAGGCAAAGGTCATGATGCCTCTAGGTGTTCAGCTAAAAGATTTAAAATTCTTACCAAAAATAGCTTATGAATATACAAATGCCTTTCGCTTAGACAAGATAAATAGACCTTTTCTTGTCTCTCTTTAAAATATCCTGGGCTAAATCAGTTTCCAAAGAAAATATTGTAAGATGATCTTGAATGATTAGAGATTGATTTCATGGTCCAAATCTTAACTCTGCCTCAGGGCACGGAGCTGTTGCTGTGAACATGGGTCAAGGATGGATGCTACGCTATTTCCGCTATTTCCGGTGAGTCCCAAGTCATTCGCACAATGAATGTGGCTATAGGCTACCCAAAGTGACAGTTGTCATTATTCCTGAAACCCTTATGTCGTCTTTCATTGCTGGTACCATAAAGAAAAGGTGTATCCTTTTTGAAACTAGCAAATGCTCACAATAACTATTTGCTCTAATTTGGCAAAGCAAGAGCTTTGTTCACCCTAGGTAAAAGTTGGTTTTAAAGTAAGTTAGTAGCCCTTTTCTTGTAAACCACAGCAGTAAACATTTGTGCCCTGTTGATAAAGGTAGCTCAAAGCATCAATGGCTCTGAGAGGTAGCAGATTCTCTAGTGGTTTTAGAATATGTCTGTGAACAATATCTGTTATCAAGAAGCCATCACCTCTCCAAATCTCATAAAGAAAATTAAATTAGCACCTGGCTATGAAGAGTGTATTTTTTGAAGAAAAAGAAAAAGGTCTCTGGTGCAAGTGTATTTGATGTTGTGTTTTTCTTAAGTCTTCCTTTTTTTTTTTTTTAATGGTAAATTTGTAATGCTTTAGGGTGTGAGCTTGACATAAAATGCCAGTGGTACTTTCCGGCTGCCACTCTCTAAATGTTTAAACTGCTACAAGTAAGGGCATTTGAAAACTTCAGTTAGACCCCGTGCATCCTGCCTAGTAACCATAATTAAACAGCAAACCTAACCCGAAGCTTGGATTTTGGGGGAATCCTGCCATTTCTTCCCTTCTCCAGGCTCCTGACCCCTGCAGGTCAAATTGTTCCTCTTACTTGGAACCTCAGAGATGACAGTTGCAGCACTTTGGAATGAGGCAGCATGTCTACTGGGGTAGAAAACTTTTTACTTTATCCATTTGACATAGGACAAAAATCCCGTGCCGGGGAACAAGTGAACTCTGTATAGTAGTGAGAAAGAGACTGAAGGAGAAAAAAAAAAAAAAGTCCCTGCAACATGAACTACTGGGCTAAACTAGACAGATGAGTACCTTTCAAAGGGGCGATAGGAAAGCCCAAACTCTCCCCCTTGGAAACAGCTTGGCTGTCATTTCCAGTTCCTTAAAGCAAACATGTTCTTACGTGTCCTAGAACCCCGTTTTCCCCATCCCAAACCACCACCGCAGCGGTATAATACAGAGGACAATAAAGGTCGATAGAACGTTTCAGGTCTAATAAGACAAAAAAAAAAAAAAAAAAAGTAAGTAAACCCCTTACATAGGATCTTAATCCAGCATAGTTTCCTTGGCTTTCCCTCTCTTCGTTTTTATTGCCTTTCAGAATAGATTAATTTCCCTGAAAGATCGAATTTACAATCTTCTGCTGATGGAAACATTTGAAGCGATGACTGATGAAGTGACAGCGAGGCAGTCTATAGCTGTGGAAGGCGCAGGTGCGGGGGGCGGAGGGGGGGTCTCTGCACACTCCTCTCTCCTGCACACCCAGGTCCCCCAGCGCCTAGGGTCAGCTTGGTCCCCCCTCTCCCTTGATCACTTATTGATTCCGGTGAGATAGTGTGATTTCTGAGGTTGGAAATAAACTGTTCCTTCTGCTATATATATGTTACGAATCTATTCAAAAGAGCAACCATTTAGGGGGGAAAAAATAAAAGGAATAGGATCCCTCCTTTCTTTCAATGTGGAAGACAGTTAAGTCCCAAGGGATCACCTTGTGATAACTAGATTTCTGAAAATACCCTATGTTGTGTTTTTGTTTGTTTGTTTTTGTTTTTTTAAATATTGCTCAACTCTAGGGACACACTAGCTGGAGAGAACTGAAGAGGGTGGGGTGACCTATAGGTGTCATTTCTACACAAGGTGGTCGGGTGGATGTTGACCCAGAAAAGAAGGGGTCTGGTTGGGTTGGATGTTGTGCATGAGGCAAGCTGATGACCATCAGGACCAAAGAGAGGGTGGCGGTGGCGGTGGGGCGGGGCGGGGGGCAAAGCTCGGTGAAGAAGGAAGATGGGTAAGAAGAGAGTGGCCCGAAGAAGAAGCAAGGGGCAGCGGCTGGCCGGCTAGGATGGGATGGACGGACGGGCTGGGAGGGGGTCAGGGCACCCGGACGGGTCTGTCGGGACGGGTCGTGGTCCTGGGGCTCAGAGCCGGGTCTGCGCTTCGGGGATGTAGATCTCGATGCTCTCGGCGCTCTCGGTGGCCGAGTTCTGGCGGACGGACGCGGCGCGCTTGGCGGCCATCAGGCGCTTGCGGGCCTCCTGGCGCTGCGAGCTCTCCAGCGAGCGCTCCCGGATCAGCGGCGCGGGGCCCTTGGCCGGCTTCTTTGGCACTGGAGGAGGGGCCCTTCGCTCCTGATCAAAGCAGAAGGTTCAGGACATTACACAGCTTCTCACGACAAGCTTGGGGAAGACTGGGATAGGTCAGTCGTTAGGAAACACGCACACACTCACCTTTTTTTTTTTTTTTGGTTTGTGTTTTTGCTTTTTTTTTTTTAAAAACCTAAGGATTGTTAGTTCTGACCCTGCGCACTGTTAAGAGCTAATTGTTCTCCATCATTTAAAAGATGCAGGAGCCAGGCGTGGTGGCGCACGCCTTTAATCCCAGCATTTGGGAGGCAGAGGTAGGAGGAGTGTCATGAGTTCAAGGCCAGCTTGGACTACAGAGTGAGTTTAGGACAGCCTGGGCTACAGTGAGAATCTACCTTTAATAATAATAATAATAATAAAGATGCAGAGGGGAAAAATAATCCTTTTAAACTGTGAAGTTAGTCTCTTCAGTGTGGGCATTAAAAATGCCCTCCAGAGCCAGGCATAGTGGCGCACACCTTTAATCCCAGCATTCAGGAGGCAGAGGTAGGAGGATCCCTGTGATTTTGAGGCCAGCATGGGACTAAAGAGTGAGTTCCAGGTCAGCCTGGGCTAGAGTGAGCTCTTACCTCAAAAACAACGACAATATTAACAAAAATGACTTCCAGGCACCCAGCACCTCACTCTTAATGTGGTTCTCTTTGGACCCTCCAGACTCTTCCTAGGGCCATTGATGGGCCAGGAGAAGGAGCAGCTGCAGAATCATCTATCCTTTCAGCCAGGCAGGGGTGGCTCACACCTTTAATCCCAGCATTTGGGAGGCTGAGGTAGGAAGAATGCCATAAATTCACACCAGACTAAGTTACGGAGTGAGTTCCAGGTCAGCCTGGGCTAGAGTGAGACCCTATGTCAATAATAAATAAATAAATAAATAAAATCTAATTAATAGAACTCTATATTTTCCCTGAAGAGGCAAGGCATCAGATGCAAGCTGGGTTTAGAGTATACAAACCTCTCCATCGGCCCCCTGTGCCCACCCAGCCTCCCCTTCCACCCATGCCCAAGTAATCCAATGAGGTTATAAGTCTGTGTCCCTCAGCTTTGTGGATGCTACTGTGATTTACATCTTTTTGCACCTCACACACCAATACACAGCACAATACTACTGCATAGGGTCGAGGGCACTGGTTTTTCCTATGCTGGGCAAGAGAGCCAGGTTCAACATGACTCCTCTAGAAAGCATCCTCCCAGAACATCAGTCCCTAGAAGCCTCAGATGCTAGTGGTGGCCCAGAGGTTAATTCCAACCACTGGGGCAGAAACTGTGCTACCAGAGATGGAGAGATGGCTTAGTGGTTAAGGCGCTTGCCTGCAAAGCCAAAGGACCCAGGTCCCATTCCTCAGGACCCACATAAGCCAGATGCACAAGGTAGCACATGCATCTGGAGTTTGTTTGCAGTGGCTGGAGGCCTTGGCACACCCATTCTCTCTATCTGCCTCTCTCTCAAATAAATAAATAAAAATTATATATATATATCTCATCCTGGGCTGCAGGAAACCCTACCTCAAACAACAACAACAACAAAAAAACCAACCAGAAAAAAAAAAAACAAAAAACCTAGTGCTAATAAAGTCTAACACAGGACTGAAAAAGGCTGTCCCCTTTTTCAGTAGCATGTTCTAGAACGGTTTTAGGTGTTTTCCACGCCACTGCAAAACAGTCACAGATTCCTTTAAGCAGGACAACCAGCACAGTGGGAAAGGGAGACATCTAAACCACAAAGGAGGTTGAGTTTTCAGTCTGTGAAAAGGTGCACATACCTTCCATGTTCCCATTTTAAAACGAAACACCCCAAGTCCCTTATAAAATCAGATGTGAAATTCATGTCAGAGTTAGTGATTCTGCGAGGGGTGCACTGTGTGTCTTATCACTGAGCCTCTGCACAGTGCTTCCTCCTGGCTTACCAGAGAGAAGTACTGAATTAAGAACATTATACTTGGGCTTGCGCCATGGGTTTTTAAGGTGGGACCTGCGTGTCTGACAGGATAAAAAAGGAAGGAAATACACAGTGTAAACAGTATTCTGTCAACTCTTCAACTCTTTGGTGTTTTTTTTTTTTTTCTCTTCTTGTCAGGTTCATGAGAGGATGAAAAGTTGTAATCATAGACAAAATGCATTTTTAAAAAGCCTTCAAATTTAAACCAATGACTCCCTCTATGAAAACCAATAGGTCACATATAATGATTTTTCTTGGTATCACATCTTTGGGATAGTTTAAATTTTCATGTGGGGTAACTCAGTGCATATTTTTAAAAGTGTGAATATTGGAAACTTTTTAGTCATATCCCTTTCTTTGCACACTTAATTTTCAACAATAATTTTCAAATAATCAACGAATGAAAAATTCAATGCAGTGATACGAAATTACCAGCATGTATATACCTGTGTGCTTTCTGAAAATAAGACCCAGCTACCAGCTTTGCTTACAGGTGGTTTGACCCATAAAGAAAACTACATGAGGTGCAATGTGTGGCCTCCCAAGTGAGAGGCCATATATACATCAACGCTATATTCATATTTAACACTAAAACCCTCAGTTTACTGGGTATAGAATTGGGGACAGAAGACAGTAATGACAGCATTGCCCTCCTGTCATTTACAGAGCATTTCTTGCGCTTAGATTTCTCCTGGGACCACACTGGCCCCAGGAATCCCAATATGATGGGCAGTGGAGGAATGAACTGAATTGCTGTCAGCTCTCAGATGGGTGAGGAGATCCAAAAGGGCAGGGACATCATTACCTCAAGAGGACAACCATCCCTTATTTTCAGAGGTGGTAGCTCTTGGAGCCATTTGACCTTAGGCCACAGGATAGCATGAGTTAAAAAAGTCATGTAGGGCAGACCAGCCTGGGAAGGCAGACATCAGGTACCTAGATGAGCCTGGTGGAACCACCATTATCAAGTGTGAAATTACTGTTATGAATTACAGTAAAAGAATTTACATCTTTATTTCTAAATTGTTGTCTGAGGAGCCCACTGATATTGCCCCAGGCAAATCAACAAAAAACTTTTCAAAACAAAAATCCCAAGTTTTATGATGACTATGAAACTTTGCGGTGGATATTTAGATGTGAACAACCATGATTCATTACTATATTTATGAAATGATGATCAAAGTCAGTTATTTCTCAGGGTTTCCTATCTTTTTTTCCTCAGAAACATATCCTAAGGGTATAAGGAAGTTGAACTCTTGCTCTATGGAATCATGCACTGAAGATGTCATTTATTTTAGTTTAAAAAGCAAAATGGAAGCAGTTCCTTCCAATGACTAAAATGGTTTAAAGTTTAATTAACAAAAAAAAAAGCCACATTCCCATTTTCCAATTCACAAAGACATTTTTCTTTAAAAATATGCCTGAAACATATTACAGATAAGATCCCAAATGATGACTAGGTAAACATTGTCATTACAATGAAATTAATATGATGTCAGCTCCATTTCACATTGTAAACAGCAGGACTGAATGCAGAGGCCTATTTAGACTGTCCAGTGTTTGTGCAGGCTTTTAAATGAACCATACAAAATCTACATTGTTCTACCTTCTTGTCAAGAGGATCCATCTGTTTCCAATTATTGGCCTTTAACTGATGAAGTTCATCAAATTTCATACTAATGTTTTCTATGGACAACTGCAGCATGTCCCAAAACCCCGCCAGGTCCTGGGAGGTGGGTCTTGGATGAGCATTAGGATTCTGTACAAAAGAAAGAAAAATATTTATCCATTAGTGGTGACACGAAAGCATGCACAGGGCCAAAGTGGCATTTTTCAATGTTACAAATAAGGTATGGAGGAGGTGTTCCTTTTGGTTTTTATTTTATTTTTATTTTAAAAGATGTATTTATTTATGTATTTATTTATTTATGAAAGGGAGAGAGAGAGAGGGAGAATGGGCACATTAGGGCATCCAGCCACTGCAAAGGAACTCCAGATGCAAAGGAACTCCAGATGCATGTGTCCCCTTGTGTATCTGGCTTATGTGGGTCCTGGGGAATCAAACCTGGGTCCTTTGGCTTTGCAGGCAAGTACTTTAACCACTAAGCCACCTCCCCAGCCCCCTCTTTCGGGTTTTAGACAGGAGATGTAAATGGGGCTACAAAAGGTAGTTTTATACATGCCTCCATTGGAGTCAATGATTCTCTCGAAGGTCAAGGTTGTAAAATTCCTGTTGTGACACAACAGAATGAATGGTTGTGTCAGTTTGATAAGTGGGGAGATTCTAAGAAGTTTGAGAAATCCAAGGCTGTGTGCTCTATTACAGGAAACATTTATAACTGCTATATTCACATAAAATGCCATCTTTGAAAGAAATACATAGTATATTAGTAATATGGTAGATATTCAATTCCATGCCACATGATTGAGAGAACAGATAAGAAATCTAGAATAAGATAGATTTTTTTTTTTTTTTTTTTTGAGGTAGGGTCTTATTCTAGCCCAGGCTGATCTGGAATCTACTATCTCTCAGGGTGGCCTTGAACTCACAGCAATCCTCCTACTTCTGCCTCCCGAGTGCTGGAACTAAAAGCATGTACTACCATGCCTGGCTTAGATAGTTTTAAGACTTGTGTTGAGTGAAATACTATGTAAAGAAATGAGTAAAAAATAATATTGTGAAAGTGCTCTGTGGTAGGTTTTTTTTTTTTTAATGCTAAAGATTGAACCCAGGGCTTAGCACAAATGATCTACCACTGAGGTATGTGTCTAGCCCCTCAAACTATAATTTCTTTAATAACTGAGATGTTATTAATATATAAAATAGGAAACCATTTTATCATAATATGATTTAGAGATGAATTGGTTTAAATGGATTTTAACATAAAATAGCAAATGTGAGAATACATTATCTGTACACACATACATGATTCTGTAAAGACTCATTTGCTAAAATAGTAAGCATTCTTTAGTGGCTTCCCCCTCCACCTGAGGTAGGGTCTCGCTCTAGCCCAGGCTGACCTGGGATTCACTATGTAGTCTCAGAGTGGCCTCGAACTCATGGCGATCCTCCTACCTCTAATTCCTGAGTGCTGGGATTAAAGGCGTGTGCCACCATGCCTGGCCTTTAGTAATTTTTTTCTCTCTCTTCTTTTTTCTGCCCTTCCTCCCTCCCTCCCTTCCCTCCAGTTTTTATTATTTTGAGGCAGTCTTGTGTAGCCCAGGTTAATCTGGAACTCTCTATCCTCCCCACCCTCTGCCTCAGCCTCCTGGGTGCAGATGTTACAAGTGTGTGCCATCACACCTGGCTCAGGGATTGATTTTCTTTAGTTCTATTTGCACGTGCCTGTCAATAATAAGCATAAGCCACACTTTATAGGACGTACAACAGAAAACAGACAGTCGTGAGGTTGAGGGGATCATGTGCATCGCCAATCATCAGCTGAAGAAGGATGCAGGGCACTTGGGCTGGGTTGTGGGGACTCTGTGTGTCAAGTGCCTCCTCTGGCTGGTGTCACGTTGGGTTATCTCTTATATTCCAAGCAATCAGAAACTGAACATGGGAAAATTCATGCTATATAGTAACGGAGGCCAGCTTGAACTTTAAACTTTAACCCAAGAAAAATGGCATCATCAGGCTTTCAGAAATTGCAAGGGTAGCTAGGCCTGGTGGCCCATGCCTTTAATCCCAGCACTTGGGAGGCAGAGAAGTAGGAGGATCACTATCAATTTGGGGCCAGCCTGAGACTACACGGTGAATTCCAGGTCAGCCTGGCTAGAGAGAGACCCTGCCTGGAGATAATAACAACAAAGAAATTGTGGTATACAGACAAGACTTAGTGGTTAAGGTACTTGCCAACAAAGTCAAAGGACCCAGGTTTGATTCCATAGTACCCATGTAAGACAGATGTACAAGGTGGCACATGCATTTAGAATTCATTCATTTGCAGTGGCTGGAGGCCCTATTGTCCCCATTCTCTCTCTTTCTCTCTCTCGCTCAAATAAATAACTCAATAAAATATATATATTTTTTTAAATTGCAAGGGTTGATAACCATCAAAGTTGAAAGGTTGAAAACAATTTTTACATCCCTGGATTATTGGCCTCACTCAAAATAAATACAAATAAAGATGCATTTACTCTAAAACTACCCATAGTTCTGAAATTCTTTGGAAGAAATAAATTCTAGACTCCCCCCTGTATTTTACATGGTAGAATGTTTCCTTTTATTTATTTATTTATTTTGGTTTTCTGAGGTAGGGTCTCACTGTAGCTCAGGCTGACCTGGAATTCACTAGGTAGTCTTACTATGTAGTCTTAGGGTGACCTCAAACTCACAGTGATCCTCCTATCTCTGCCTCCTGAGTGCTGGGATTAAAGGCATGTGCCACCACACCCTGCTTACTTTGGTTTTTTTTTGAGACAAGTTTTTGCTATGTTGTCTCAAACTTGAGATATTTCTGCTTGAGCCTCCTGAGTTCTGGGATTACTGGTATGTGTTATCAGACCCCTTGGGGGAATTTTTGTTGTCATTTGCTATGTTAAAATGTTATAAAGAAATACTTGTTAATTCAGGTATCAGAATCATATCCAAGTTTTGTTTTGTTTTATTTCCGGTGCTCAACATTCAACCTGAGGCCTTGGGCATGCTAAGCAGATACTCCACCTCTGGTCTTCTCTCTTAACCCCTAGAACAGATTTTAATACTGAACCAAGCACTTAAAAAAGTCTAGAATTGGTATCAACATGGCTATATACACACTGTGTACATAACTAATAACAATAATTTTTTTTTAAGTCTAGAACTGGGCTAGAGAGATGGCTCAGCAGTTAAAGCACTTGCCTGAGTAGCCTAAGAACCTGAGTTTGATTCCCCAGTGCCCACGTAAAGCCAGAGGCTCTGGCACACCTATTCTGTTTCTCTTCTTTCAACCCCTCTCTCCATTTATAAATAAATAAAATAAAAATAAAGGGAAGCTGGGTATGGTGGTACGTGCCTTTAATCCCAGCACTTGGGAGGCAGAGGTAGGAGGATTGCCATGAGTTCGAAGCCACCCTGAGATGACATAGTGAATTCCAGATTAGTCTGGGCTACAGCGAAACCCTACCTTGAAAAACAAAAATAAATAAAAGAAGGGCTGGGGAGATGTTGATCCATTCAAGGCACGAGCTTGCAAAGCCTGCTGGCCCTGGTTTAATTTCCCAGTGTCCATATAAAAAGCCAGATGCAGAAAATGATACATATGTCTGAAGTTCATTTGCAACAGCAAAAGGCCCTGGTGTGTCTATGCTCTCTCTCTCCCCCAGATAAATAAGTAAAAATATTAAAAATAAAACAAAGGAAGGAGGTTCCACAACATTCATTATAGATCAATAATAAATTTAGCAAACTGTCTGTCAATTTTTGGTTTGTTTGTTTTTTTAAGGTAAGATTTCACTTTAGCCCAGGTTGGCCCAGAATTTACTATGTCATCTCAGGGTCTAACTCACCTCTGCCTTTCAAGTGCTGGAATCAAAAGCATGCACCATCATGCCCTGCTCTCAAATGGTTTTGAGACCTCAAAATATATTTGGCCTTATCCATGTATAAAAATGTGTCTCTTAGCCATGGTTTTATGATGACTATAACTGAGCAATATGACTTCATTAAGTTTTTATACATAAAGAAGAAAGAATTCCCACTACAGTGTTCATATACTGGAGTTCAGTGACGTCTGGTCTCCTGTGTCACATGCCATAATGGCTTTTAATTGATTTAGCACCAGTCAAAGACATAATAGAGGCTTAAATATCTTTTGTCTGAAATCATTAGGACCATAAGTTGAAGTGTTGGACGTTTTAGGATTTGGGAATGTTTGCATAGACATAATGGGCTACCTTGAAGACAGAGTACAAGTCTAGACACGAGATCCATTTGTGCGTCATATATACCGTATACACAGAACCTGGAGGTAATTTCATGCATTTTTAGGGTGCTTGCATTTTTTTTTTTTACTGCAGTTCGTCACACAAGGTAAGATGTGGGATTTTCCACTTGTAGACTTGTAGCATATGTCAACACCTCTAACCTTCTGATTCTAGCAGATTTGTATTTCATTTTACTTACTTATTTGAGAGAGAGAAAGATATACAGAAATAGGCAGGTAGGGAGAAGGAGAGAGAGAAAATAGGCATGCCAGGGCCTCCAGCTGCTGCAAACAAAATCCAGATGCATGCACCCCCTTGTGCATCTGGTTTACGTGGGTCCTGGGGAGTTGAACTAGGATCCTTTGGCTTTGTAGGCAAGCGCCTTAACTGCTAAGCCATCTCTCCAGCCCTGATTTCAGATTTTTAGATTAGGGATATCTGACCTATCATTCAATGAACCCAAACATCTGTAATAGTTTTTTAAATGTACTTAACTCTGTACCATGAGCAACTAGACCATCATCTAAATCACCTAAAAGATAGATGAGCTAGGTGTGGTAGTGCGCTCCTCTAATCCCAGTGCTTGGGAGGCAAGAGGATCACTGTCAATTCGAGGCCAGCCTAGGACTACAGAGTGAGTTCCAGGTCGGCCTTGAGCTAGAGTGAGACCCTACCTCAAAAAAAAAAAAACAGAGGGCTGGAGAGATGGCTTAGTGGTTAAGCGCTTGCCTGTGAAGCCTAAGGACCCCGGTTCGAGGCTCAGTTCCCCAGGTCCCACGTTAGCCAGATGCACAAGGGGGCGCACGCGCCTGGAGTTTGTTTGCAGAGGCTGGAAGCCCTGGCGCGCCCATTCTCTCTCTCCCTCTATCTGTCTTTCTCTCTGTGTCTGTCACTCTCAAATAAAATAAACAAAAATAAAAAATTAAAAAAAAAACAGATAACAACAACAACAAAAAAGATAGGTACGGGAACAGGGAGAAAGAACGTATATGTCAGTTATTTGTCAAGTGCTGATCTCTTGATAGTCCAAGCACAAGAGGGCGTGGCTTAGTTTAGAACACGCTATCTCACTGTTCAGAGGTGGAAAGGGAGTAGGAAAGAATAGACACAACTTTTTTGGTTCCTTCTGAGTCTGAGAATCTGGTCTAGAATAATGTGTGTTTTCAAAATATTATTTTTCTCCTGTGAGGAGGAGGAAGAACTTAAGAAAAGAGTGCTGACTTTGGTTCTGGTTCTGACCAATCCTATATCTTTTTTTTTTTTTTTTTGCAGCTGTTATCCTAAGTGAAGGCACCACCAGACCACATCACTTCCTGTGGGCGAGGCCCCTCCATACAGGTGAGGAGTGGAGCTCACATCCTGGCTAGGATTTATAGGAATTGAAATCAAACAGACTAGATTTGAGTTTAGGCTCTGCTTTTTAACCAGAGGCCCATGGCTAAGTTTCTTAGCCTTCCTATGTTCGTTTCTCATCTGTAAAATCATCTTAAAAACAATGTCACTAGTAACTCCACATGGTCAGTCTGAGGACATAGCCAGGTCAGAGGCTAAATGTACTTAGCATGGAATCTGGCACATGGCAGGCTCTTGGTCTTCCTTCAGGGGGCTGGTCTAAGCAGAGTGCAATGATCTTCCTGCCTTGGTGGGACTCTGTTTCCAGATTACCTGTGTGGCAGTTTGATTCAGGTGTTCCCCATAAATTTAGGTGTTCTGAATGCTAGGTTCCCAGCTGATGGATATTTGGGAATTAACGCCTCCTGGAGGGAGTGTATTGTTGGGGGCAGGCTTATGGGTGTTATAGCCAGTTTCCCCTTGCCAGTGTTTGGCACACTCTCCTGTTGCTATTGTCCACCTTATGTTGGCGAGGGGTTGATGTCCACCCTCTGCTCATGCCATCGTTTTCCCCTGCCATCGTGGAGCTTCCCCTCAAGTCTGTGAGCCAAAATAAATCTCTTTTTCCCAGAAGCTGCTCTTTGTTGGGTGATTTCTACCAGCAATGCTAAACAGACTGCAACAACCTGTAACTGGGATTCTTGCATTTCACCACCTAAATTTCTCTAGTGACCAAGGAATAGGGCCCATTATTATGAAGGAAGAAACATCAAAAGCTGGCTTTAACAAAAGTTAATATTTCCTAGAAGTCATCAAGATTATTTTTAAAGGGGGGGAGTGTTAGGGAGATGGTGCTTGTTTGCAAAGCCTGCTGGCTACGTTTTGATTCCCCAGTACCCATGTAAAGCCAGACAACACAAAGTGGCACATGCATCTGGACTTTGTTTGCAGCAGTAAAAGGCCCTTGGTGACGTCATAGTTATAACCTCTCTCTCTCTGCTTGTAAATAAATAAAAACATAATAAATATTGCATGAAATTTTACTTTTTTTTGTTTTTAATTTGAGGTAGGCTCCTTGGCTCAGGATGACTTGAAATTCACTATGGAGTGACCTCGAACTCACAATGATCCTCCTACCTCTGCCTCTGAGTGCTGGGATTAAAAGCGTACACAACCATGCGCGGCTTCTTTTTTTTGTTTCTTTGAGGCAGGGTCTCACTCTAGCTCAGGCTGACCTGAAATTCCCTATGTAGTCTCAGGGTAGCCTTGAACTCATGGAGATACTCCTACCTCTGCCTCCTAAGTGCTGGGATTAAAGGCATGCGCCACCATGCCCAGCTGAAATTTTACTTTTATAATTGGTACAATAATTATATTATGCTTCATAATACACTTGCTCATCAAATAATTCTTTTTTTTTTTTTTTTTGAGTAGGGTCTCTCTGTAGCCCAGGCTGATCTGGAATTCACTCTGGAGTCTCAGGATGACCTGGAACTCATGGCAATCCTCCTACCTCTGCTTCCTCAATGCTGGGATTAAAGGTGTGCACCACCATACCCAGATTCCAAAACATTCTTTTTTTTTTTTTTTTTAATTTATTTGAGAGTGACAGAGAGAGAAAGAGGCAGAGACAGAGAGAGAGAGAATGAGCGCGCCAGGGCCTCCAGCCATTGCGAATGAACTCCAGACATGTGCGCCCCCTTGTGTATCTGGCTAATGTGGGTCCTGGGGAATCGAGCCTCGAATTGGGGTCCTTAGGCTTCACAGGCAAGCACTTAACCACTAAGCCATCTCTCCAGCCCCACAAAATTCTTTTTAACAAAGGTGTGCTCCATATGTGTGTGTGTGTGTGTGTGTGTGTGTAAACTGTGTACCTGCTGACTTCCTTGTGCACATATTGGCTAGTTTGAGTAATATGACTTCATTAAGTTCTTACAAATAAAGAACAAATAATTGTGTTAACTGAGATCTGTGACACGTTGGTAGTTTTGCAAATCAGTGGGATTTCTGTACCTGAGCTGAAGATCAATGAAATATTTGTGTTTTAATTTCTTTTTAATTTTTTAAAAATTTATTTAGTTATTTGAGAGAGAGAGAGAGAGAGACGCAGAGAAAGAGAGTGAGAGAGAATGGGTGTACCAGGCCCTCCAGCTACTGTAAACAAACTCCAGATGCATGCGCCACCCTGTACATCTGGCTTATATGGGTCCAGGGGAATTGAACCTGGGTTCTTTGGCTTTGCAGGAAAGTGCCTTAACTGCTAAGCCATCTCTCCAGGCCTACTTTTAATTTTTAAATATTTTATTTATGTATTTGAGGGAAAGAGAAAGAGGCATATAGATGCTTGTGCCACTTTGTGCATCTGTCTGTATGTGGGTACTGGAGTATCAAACCCTGGTCATTAGGTTTTGCGGGCAGGTGCCTTAACTGCTGAGCCATACCTTTAAGCCCCCAAGATTCTTTTTTTAAATTTAAATTTATTTTTTTTGTTTGTTTGTTTTTACAAGGTAGGGTCTTACTCTAGCCCAGGCTGACCTGGAATTCACTATGTAGTCTCAGGGTGGCCTTGAACTCTTGGAGATCCCCCTTCCTGCCTCTCCATTACTGGGATTAAAGGTGTGCACCACCACACCCAGCTTATTTTTTCTTTGAAGTAGGGTCTCACTCTAGCCCAGGCTGACCTAGAATTCTCAGCGTGGCCTCAAAGTCATGGTGATCCCTCCTACCTCTGCTTCCCAGGTGCTGGGATTAAATGCATGTGCCATCACACCTGGCTGCAATATTATTTTTTATTTTATTATATAATACTTCATATTTCTGTAAGAATAAGAAAATCGGAGATATTATGTGAAAGTCAGGAAAATGGAAAATTTTCAGATGCAGAAAAGCACGAAATGGAATTTTAACTTGGTTTCTTTTTCTGTCTGAATGCATTGTAAATGTAAAATATTTTTAATTTTTAGAAAAGTGGGAAACAGCCAGTCGTGGGGGTACATGCTTTTAATCTTAGCACAGCACTCTGGAGGCAGTTGGTGGGAGGATCGCCATGAGTTCAAGGTTACCCTGAGATTACATAGTAAATTCCAGGTCAGCTGCCTGGACTAGAGCAAGACCCTACCAAAAAAAAAAAAAAAAAGAAAGAAAGAAAGAAAGAAAAGTGGGAAACAGAATCCATCTGAAAACTAAGATTCCAGTGAGTCTTAACTTAGTTCCAATTGAGTTTTACTTTGGTTAGACCAGCCAGAAGGACACATTCTGATGGCGCTGGCTCTGGCCTAGCCGGGAGGTCACAACGATGGGGTAATGTTACCTACCAGGTTTTCTTCACACAGTTCTCTGAACTGGTAGAATTTCTGGGCCATGAGAAGCTGGGCACTGCCCACTGCAGTTCGGATTTTCCCTAGAACTGAAAAAGCAAACATAGAAGTTTACATTGTTGAGATTCAGTCTGGTAAATAAAGAGAAAGTTATGCTGTTACAGTTAGAAAAGAAAAAAAAATTCAGCATATACCCGCGCCCACTCGAGTTGTTGCTCTATTGGTCCATCACACACACACACCTTGGAAAAACACCCTCATCCTGCTTATTTCTTGGGAGTACTGGAGTTTTCCAGATGGATTGCACCAAGAAAGGAGGCAAATAATTCCCTTTTAATGGCGAGGATGAATTTCAAAAGCGTTTTCCTGGTACAAGTATGGAGTCAGTAATCCGAATTTGCTGGTTTGGTTTTCTAATCCGAACGCAAGCAAAGTAATCCTAATGGGCAGGGAGGAAATCTCCGGGCACTCACCCGACCCCATCCACAGTTCACTATCCCGCTTCCCCCCATTCCCAGCTCAGTCCCTGGTCCTGTCCCACAAGAGAAGGGTTGTCTGAGGGAGTGATGGGATTCAGCCTATTGCCTAGGGAACGCCAGCAGGATGCAGCTTTTCCAGGGTGCCCTGCACTTCAAAATAGGTTCCGTTCCCTTTGCACGGTGTGGAGTTGTTCGTCCCCTTTGCAAGAAAGCCTTTTCTCGGTCTCTGCTGACAAGCGAACACCTTCCGCTGTAAGGCAGGTAAGCTGGGCGCTCTGTGCCCCGGGGCTCCCTGTGCACAGCGACCTGGCAGCTGCTGTTGCAGGAGGCCTGCCACCACCAGGAGGTCCCCTGCACTCCCTCCTGGGCACCAGAGAACAGAAGGTGCTCCCATGGAAGACTAGAGAGAGAGCCCAGCATAAAATGAGATTGGCTGGGCTGGCAAATCTTTCTGGGAGAGAGAGAGAGTGTGTAGGATTTAAGCCATCTTAATAGTACTCTGCATTTACAGAGCTCTAGAATGTCATTAGGTCTTGTTTTCTCAACCACACATTCTCCACAACCTCTGTGGAGAAGAAAGCAGAAGAAAAACTTCATTTCCCAAGGATTTCTAGCAATCTGCTTTGATTGTTCCATAATGCCAGGCTCAATAACGGGTTATGACAAAGGTTCTTATATACCCAAACATCTCAGCCATCCCACACCTACAGGTCAAAGCATTTATGGATTCTTGAGTGGCCCCAATCATATCAAAGACCTCAGAGGCAGACATTTTCTTCCTATCACATCCCAGGGTGCCTTTGGATATTCTTTTGGAAGCAGTTCCTTAGACGTAAGTTCTTACTTTCATTCCCATCTGCTTTTAAAAATCCTTTGGGGGCCAGGCATGGTGGTGCACACCTTTAATCCCAGCACTTGGGAGGCAGAGGTAGGAGGATCGCCATGAGTTTGGGGCCACCCTGAGACTCCACAGTAAATTCCAGGTCAGCCTGAGCTAGAGTAAGACCCTACCTTGAAAAAACAAAAAAAAAGGGGGGGGGCTGGAGAGATGGCTTAGTGGTTAAGCACTTGTCTGTGAAGCCTAAGGACCCCGGTTCGAGGCTCAATCCCCCAGGACCCACATAAGCCAGATGCATAAGATGGTACATGCATCTGGAGTTCGTTTGCAGTGGCTGGAGGCCCTGGTGCACCTATTCTTTCTTCCTCTCTCTCTCTCTCTCTGCCTCTTTCTATTGTCTGTCTCTCTCAAAAAAATAAATAAAAATAAACAAATTAAAAAAAATTCTTTGGGGCTCGGGGGATGGCGGTTAAGGTGTTTGCCTGCAAAACCAGAAGACTCTGGCTCCATTTCCCAGGATCCACATTAGGCCACATGCACAAGGGGGCTCACCCATCTGGAGTTTGCTTACAGTGACTGGAGGCCAGAACACACCAAACAAACAAACAAACATGTTAGGGCTGTAGAGAGATAACTCAGCCAGCAAATAAAGTGTGTTTATAGTCTACCAAGCAGGAAGAACTGAGTTCAATCCCTAGTATCCATGTTAAAGTGTATGTGTGTATGTGTATATAATATATATATATATATATATATATATATATATAATATACATATACATATACATATACTCTGGCTGATCTCCATTAATAATAATAATAATAATAATAATAATAATAATAATAAAAGAATGAACAGCCTAGTTGCCTGGACAGGAGTATTTTCTGGGTGACCTGACTCCTATCTGGGAAGGTTTGTGAGCAGACACTTCTTAAATGAAACTGTGGCTTAAAGCAAACTCTGGGATCCACGGAAACCTCTGGGACTTATCTTTCTGAAGGACAAGATCCCAATAACAAAATCTCAGACTAAATGCTGAAAGCTTAGCACAAGTGTATGTATTCTCCAGTTTGCTCTGTGGTTTCTATAGCTCCATACAGACTCCAGCTATGCAGATATAACCCAAAACTTTGAGTTAGGCTGAGTGTGGTGGCACCTTTAGACCCAGAACTCAGGGGAGGCTAAGGTAGGAGGATTGCCCTGAGTTCAAGATCAGCCTTGGGCTACAGAGTGAATTTCTGGTCAGCTTGGGCTAGAGTGAGACCCTACCTCAAAAAAATAAAACCAGTTGAGGGGCATCTAGGCTGGTTCCATTTCCTAGCTAATATGAATAGAGCGGTAATAAACATGGTTGAGCAAGTATCTCTGAGGTAGAGAGAGGAGTCCTTAGGATTTATGCCTATGAGTGGAAAATGAAAATGTGGCACATTTATACAATGGAGTTCTACTCAGCAGTAAAGGAAAATGATGGATCTGAAAAGGATTATACTTCGTGAGGTAACCCAGGCCCAGAAAGCCAAATGTCACATGTTCTCTCTCATATGTGGATCTTAGCTACAAATGATTGGGCTTCTATGTGAGTAGGAAGAAAACTCAGTAGCAGAGGCCAGTAAAGTAGAAAGGAGATATAAAGGGAAGAGAAAAGAAGGGAGGAGGGGACTTAATAGGATGGAATTGTATATATGTAAGTAGAAGAACAGATTAATGGGGGTGAAAAGGCCTAAGTGAGGTCAGGGGGAGAGATTGAGTATAGGAAAGGTAGAGGGAGGGCTAATCAAAATCTAAGAGAATATAAATAAATCATATGGAAACCTACTTTTTTGGACAATGGAACACTCACGAGCAATAGATTCTTACTAGAACATTTTCAGTGCCAAGGATGGGATGCCTTCCAGTGAGTTGTTGGCCAGGGAGGTCCTTGATGCCCGCCCAAACATTATAGGCCATTGCTAAGGCCCTTAGTTTCCCACCAGGAATAGATGGTAAGACCCTATTGCTGAAGACTCCACATACTTGGGCTGTAGGGTCACTGAGAAATCCTGCTGGAGCTGTAGCTGAGCTGAAAACCTCCTCCATGTAGACCAGCTGACAGAAAACTGGAAGAAGCCATTCTGCATGCAATTCAATGGGAGAGACAGAAATCATCAGTGGAGATACTCAGCAGTGGACACTGCAAGCCTTAAATTTGGCCAGTGTGGTGGTTTGATTCAGGTGTCCCCCATAAACTTAGGTGTTGTGAATGCTAGCTCCCCAGCTGATAGATATTTGGGAATTAATGCCTCCTGGAGGGAGTGTACTGTTGGGGGCGGGCTTATGGGCTTTATAGCCAGTTTCCCCATGCCAGTGTTTGGCATGCCCTCCTGTTGCTGTGGTCCAACTTATGTTGGCCAGGGGGTGATGTCCACCCTCTGCTCATGCCATCGTTTTCCCCTGCCATCGTGGAGCTTCCCCTCGAGCCTATAAGCCAAAATAAATCTCTTTTTCCCAGAAGCTGCTCTCGGCTGGGTGATTTCTACCAGCAATGCGAACCGGGCTGCAACAGTAAAGTGGTACCAAGGAGTGGGATTGCTGCTGGACACCTGACTGTGTGGCTTTGGCCTTTTGGAGCTGATTTTCAAGAGGAATGTGGGAGGATTTGAAACCTTGGCCTAAGAGATGCCTTGCAGTGCTGTAAGTACAGCTTGATCGTCTATTCTGGTCTAAGCTGCAAGACCTGAAGGCAGTAAGAACTATGGACTGTGAGGTTTGGCTTGTGAGGGTGAGAAAGAGCTTTGCTTGGACTGGGATAGCAGTTTGTGTGAGAAGCTTGCTCTTATGCCCATGTCCTGAGAAGTTGTGCATGGTTGCTTTGCATAGAAATGAACTGGTGTGTGCAGAGGGATATGGCACAGAAAGAAAACTCTTTGGGTGAAGTGTTGCCTGTTCAGCTGCAACTGAGAGATTACAACCTTTGAGACTGGGCTAGCTGACCTGCGCTGGGGTAACAGGAAGAATGTCAGCTCTTTTGAAGGGGCCTGGGTGCTCAAGGTGTGTCCTGTTCTTCAAAGTCTGCTTTATTCCCCTCTGGATTAACAAATTGGCACCCTACCTGGTATCGTGGAGTATAAGAAATGCTGGAAAGAGGGTCATTGAGTTTGCAATATGGTCTTGTGTTTTGGAAATGGCCATGGGCAGTGTGAAGCGGGTTTGCTGGTTGTCTGCATAAAGACCCCATGGAGCCATGAGGATGAACCGTGGCTTGCAGTGGAGACCCAGTGGAGATGCTGGGACCATGAGATGGCTGCCGAGGAGCTGCCGGCCCCAATGAAGTTTTCCAGGACTGTGAGTTGCCTAGCTGGAGGGGCGGAATTGGAATGCCAGAGACTTGTTGCTGGTTAGAATTATCGGACTTGGAGATTTGTCACTGGCTAGAGTTGCTGGACTTGAAGCTACAGAGTTTGATGTTTGCACTGGTTTTAAATCTTGTATTGGTTGAATGTTTCTTTGCTATGCCCAATGCCATCTTTTGCAGTGTGAATATTTATTCTGTGCCATTATGGGCTTTTTGAGGTTATTTTTTGGTATTATGGCTCAGTTAAAAGATCTTGGACTATGGGGATGTATGAACATCATTGGGATTGATAAAAACTATGGGGACTTTTAAAGTCAGACTGAATGCACTGTATTTTACATCATGTATGGATATCAGTTTATGGGGGCCAGGGTTGGAATGTGGTGGTTTGAGTCAGGTGTCACCCATAAACTAAGGTGTTGTGAATGCTAGCTCCCCAGCTGATGGATATTTGGGAATTAATGCCTCCTGGAGGGAGTGTACTGTTGTGGTTGGGCTTATGGGCTTTATAGCCAGTTTCCCCATGCCAGTGTTTGGCACGCCCTCCTGTTGCTGTGGTCCACTTTATGTTGGCCAGGGGGTGATGTCCACCCTCTGCTCATGCCATCGTTTTCCCCTGCCATTGTGGAGCTTCCCCTTGAGCCTGTAAGCCAAAATAAATTTCTTTTTCCCAGAAGCTACTCTCGGTTGGGTGATTTCTACCAGCAATGCGAACCGGGCTGCAACAGCCATCCAGGCCAAGTGAGCCAAGGGGTGCGATAGTGGAATGTTTGTTATGGGGAAACTAAGCTCTCTCTAATTGGACTGGAGGCCCACTCCATGGGATGGAATTCATCTCTGATACCGAAAAACTATAATAGGGGTAGTAATGAGCTCTAGGGATGTAATGTCTGCTGGTGTCTGGCTAAATGTATATACTATAATCAGCAAACTTCTCAGTAAGCACCTCTCTTAATGTTCATACCAATATATTAATGCTACTCTCACTTTTGGTTAGAGAAGCTTCTCTTTTCAGATGACAGTGACCTTAGGATGACTCAAAAGGTACCATGGTGTTATTAAGAAGTGACAGAGGAGTTCTCAGCACTAAAACATCTCTATCACACCTTCCAGTGCTCAGGGTCCATTTTGGAAGAGGTGGTGGAAAGAATGTAAGAGCCAAAGGAAGGGTAGGACTCCTTACAATGTGCTCCTCCAGACACAAAATGGCCTGGATATCCATGACCTCGCAACACCTGACACTACCTACACAAGACCATCATAACATGAGGAAAAGATGATGACATCAAAATAAAAGAGGCTGATTAAAAGGAGGAAGGGGTATGATGGAAAATGGAGTTTCAAAGGGGAAAGTGGGGAGAGGGAGGAAATTACCATGGGTTATTTTCTACAATTATGGAAGTTGTCAATAAAAAAATTAAATAAAAAAACACGTTCAGACTATGCCAGACACCACTGTAAAAAATAAGTAAATAAATAAATACAAATAAATAAAAACAAGAGCTGGGCATGGTGGCACATGCCTTTAATCCCAGCACTTGGGAGGCAGAGGTAGGAGGATCACAGTGAGTTTGAGGTCACCCTGAGACTACATAGTGAATTCCAGGTCAGCCTGAACTAGAGTGAGACCCTACCTTGAAAAACCAAATCAATCAGTCAATAAATAAATGAAAACTCAAACCAAACAATAACAAAAACAAAGCACAAAAACGACTTTGAGCTAATGGGTCACAGTTGCATCCCATCCCCGAGCTCGGCCAGGCCACTGTAAGCTTAGCTAGGTGAGCCAGCGATTCTCAGCGGAGAAGACTTGGCTCTCAACAGTGCTTTCAGTGACGAGCGGCCATGCAAGTAGAAGATAACGTGGATATTTCCTTGGAAGGAACATAAACAACATTTTTCTACACTTAGCATCTGAGACCCTTGTGACAGCCCTTGGGGCTGCTGCCTGTTCTCCAGGTGCTTGTGCTCATGGTCCTTGCACGGAAATTCTCTGCTGGTTGCAGGACACTGGCACTTCCAGGGTCACGTGATGCCTTTGCCTGGGCCTGGGGTGGGGAGACCCGGAACCTGGTCGGAACCGTGAAACAGGAGGGGTTGGGACAAACGTGACAACTGATACTTTCTTGCCCTCCACACTTTTCTCTTCCAGAGAACTGAAAGTTCACTTCAAGACAAGAAGCTCTAAGGCCTGGAGAGATGGCTCAGCAGTCAAAGCTGCTTGCTTGCTAAGTCTGAGGGCCAGGGGTTCTATTCCCCAGTAGCCACAAAAAGCCAGATGCACAAAGTGGTACATGTATCTGGAGTTCATTTGTGGTGGCTAGAGGTCCTGATGCACCCATTCTCATTCTTTCTCCTTTATCTCCTTGGAAATAAAAGTGTTTTTTTTTTTTTTTTTTTTAAACAAAAACAAAAACAAAAGCTCTTTAAAGATTTAAGAAGGAATCTCTCAAGAGCGTTGTGGCAGTTCGTGACAATAAATGCCAGTACTTGGGAAACTGAGAGAGGAGAATTGTCATGAATGGTCAGCCTGGGCTACAGAGTGGGTGTGGAGACAGTGAAACCCTATGCCTCCCCATCCCCACCCACACCAAAAAAAAATGTTCAAATATAGAGTGTTCTTGTTTTTTGTTTGCTGATTTTTTTTTTTTTCTGTTTGACACTCACTTGCTTTTTGAAACAAAGTATTTTCTCCTGAAAGTAAATTATTTTTTTTTTGGGGGGGGGAAACGTGGTCTCACATAGCCTAGAAGTATACCACCATGCCTAGCCTAAAAATAAATTTCTTATTATATATGCCATTTACAACAAATGGGAACTACCAGAGTTAGTCAAAAGTACAAAACAAATAGGCAAGAATTGATAATGCAGTGAGAACAGGAAGTGGTATCTTGATGATGTTTGGAAATTACTCTGCAGTGTCCAGAATCCATGAGGCATATTTCTCTATTTAATAAATGAAATGGAATGTTAAGAGTACATTTCTGAGCTTTTCCCTTCCCTATGATACAGTCTAGCCTGGTGTTAGAAAGTTCTGGAATGGGCCTGTACATAAGCCATCTTTCCAAGGTAACTCTTAGATTTCACTATCATTCCTGTCTCATGGTGTCAATTAACTCTGAGGGAGCTAGTCTGGCTCTTAAGGTGAAGTTAAAAAAAAAAAAAAAAAGGCTAAAGGACTTGTGGGAGCTAGCTAACACTGGCAAGCAAAGTGTGCCTTCTTATTACATTATCATAGCAGAGATGAGCCAGGTGGGTTCTGGGAACTCATCCATTTCCTCAGCAGATATTCAGTAAGGGTATACCATATACATGCCAGGCATTTTGATGAACAGGTGTGAGTCAGTGGTAAGCAACACAAAGTCTTTGTTCTCAGAGAGCTTGCAACCTGTTAGAAAGTAGCAAGAAGGAGAGAACAAGAGGAAATGTTTGGACACAGAGGTCCACATTCTGGATTCTCAAGGTGACTTGTGTTGGGGCCGATGAAGCTGGATATGACCCAGCAACCAGAGAGGGAACAGATGGCTTCAATGGGGTTACAGAACTTTTGGTGTTGGAACAAATAAACAAACCATTTTGGGCCAAGTGTAATGGTGCACGTCTTTAATCCTAGCACTCAGGAGGCAGAGGTAGGAGGATTGCTATGAGTTTGAGGCCAGCCTGAGACTGCATAGTGAATTCCAGGTCAGCCTGGGCTAGAGTGGGACCCTACCTTGAAAAACCAAAAAGCAAAAACAGGGGCTGGAGAGATGGCTCAGTGGTTAAGTGCTTGCCTGCAAAGCCTAACAACCCGGGTTCAATTCTCCAGTACCTACATAAAGCCAGATGCACAAGATGGCACAGGCATCTGGAATTTGTATGCAGTGGCTAGAGGCCTTGGGATACTCATTCTCTCTCTTTCTCTCTATATATCTTTCTCCAGCTCTCAAATAAGTAAACAAAATATAAAAAATGAAAATTTTAAAAAAAGAAGCAGCTTTGGCAGCCATGGGAAGGTTGGCTCAGGCTTAAACATTTTGTTTTTGTTTGTTTGTTTGTTTTTTGAAGTAGGGTTTCACTGTAGTTCAGGCTGACCTGGAATTCACTCTGTATTCTCAAGGTGACCTTGAACTCATGGCGATCCTCCTACCTCTGCCTCCCGAATGCTGTGATTAAAGGCATGCACCACCACACCTGGCTTGTCTTTTTTTTTTTTTAAAAAAATTTTTTTTTGTTTGTTTATTGCTATTTATTTGAAAGCGATGGACACAGAGAGAGAAAGAGGCAGATAGAGAGAGACAGACTGGGCGCGCCAGGGCCTCTGGCCACTGCAAACGAACTCCAGATGCGTGCGCCCCCTTGTGCATCTGGCTAACGTGGGTCCTGGAGAATCAAGCCTTGAACCGGGGTCCTTAGGCTTTATAGGCAAGCACTTAATCGCTAAGCCATCTCTCCAGCCCTGGCTTGTCTTTTTTAATCCATTAAAAAAAATATTTTTTTATTTACTTATTTGCAAGGAGAGAGAGAGAGAGAAAGACACAGCGTGAGGGAGGGAGAATGGGCATGCTAGGGCTTCCAGACACTGCAAACAAACTCCAGATATATGTGCTCCCTTGTGCATATGGCTTGCATGGGTCCTGGTGAATTGAACCTGGGTCCCTTGGCTTTGCCAGCAAGTACCTTAACTTCCTAGCCATGTATTCATCCCTTGTCTTATTTATTTAGTTTTGTTTTTTTCAAGGTAGGGTTTCACTCTAGCCCAGGCTGACCTGGAATTCACTATGGAGTCTCAAGGTGGCTTTGAATTCACAGCGATCCTCCTACCTCTGCTTCTTATGTGCTAGGATTAAAGGCATGCACCACCACATCTGGCTCCTTGTCTTTGTTTTAAGTCTTAAATATTTTTGTTTTATTTTTTATTTGCACTTTGTGTGTATGTATGGAGATACTCAACAGTGGACACTGCAAGCCTTAAATTTGGCCAGCCAGGCCAAATGAGCCAATAGGTGCAATAGTGGCACGTCTGTTATGGGGGAAATCAATCACTCTCTAATTGGACTTGAGGCCCTCTTCATGGAAGGGAATACATGCCTGATACTGAAAATCTACAGCAGGGGTAGTCATGAGCCTAGGGATGTAATGTTTGCTGGTATCTGGCTAAATATATATACTATGCTCACCAAATTGCCCAGTAAGCACTTCTCTTAATGTTCATACCCATATATTAATGCTACTCTCACTTTTGGTTAGAGAAGCTTCTATGGCAGTGACCTTTGGATGACTCAGAAGGCACCTTGGTGCTGAGAAGAAGTGATACAGGAGTGCTCAGTACTGAAACATCTCTATCACACCTTCCGAGGTTCAGCGTCCATTGCGGAAGAGGTGGCAGAAATAATGTAAGAGCCAAAGGAAGGGTAGGACTCCTTATGATGCACTCTTCCAGACACAAAATGGCCTGGGTATCCATGTCCTCACAGTGCCTAACATTACTTACACAAGACCATCATAATAGAAGGAAAAGATCATGACATAAAAATAAAAGAGAGACTGATTGAAAGGGGGAAGGGGTATGATGGAGAGTGGAGTTGCAAACAGGAAAGTGGTAGAAGGGAGGGAATTACCATTGGATATTGTCTATGATTATGGAAGTTGTTAATAAAAAAACATGAAGGCAAAAAGAATAAAATGATACTAAGAACTTAACAAACAAATGTTTATTTCAGAGAAAGTATGGGTGTGACAGGACCTCTTATTGCTGCAAGCAAACTCCAGACACATATGCTACTTTGCACATCTAGCTTTATGTGGTTACTGGGGAATTGAACCCAGGCAATCAGGCTTGGCAAGCAAGTGCCTTAACCACTGATTCAGCTCCTAGCCCCACACCAGGGTTGCATTTCTTTTTGCATCTAGCTTACATAGGAGGCTTGGGAATGGAACTCAGGCCGGCAGGCTTTGCAAGCAAGCACCTTTAACTGCTGAGCCATCTTCCCAGCCCTTAAGAATTTTCTTCTTGTGCAATGCTCAATAATACTACATCATGTGGGTAGGCCACATTATTTTAAATCTGCAGTAATTCCTTTTCTTTATCAATACTTTATAGAGTGAGGTGTACATGCCTATAATCTCAGCACTCAGGAGGAACAGGCAGGAGTTCAAGACTAGCCTGGGCTATGCAATGAGGTGTTTCTCAAAAAATAAAAAGCAGCCAGGTGTAGTGGCACATGTCTTTAATCCAAGCACTTGGAAGGCAGAGCTAGAAGGATTGCTGTGAGTTCAAGGCCACCCTGAGACTGCATAATGAATTCCAGGTCAGCTTGGGCTAGAGTGAAACCCTACCTCAAAAAATAAATAAAGTAATTAATTAATTAAACTAAAAAGCAAAGTAAAATCAGACAAACATAAAAAAAAAGACACCCTACAAATTTTCTATCCAGAAAGTCACTGGGCAAATTTATAGAACAAAATATACCTGTAGTGGTTTGAATCAAATGTCTCCCATAAACTCACGTGTTCCCAATGCTTGAGTCCCAGCTGATGGCAGTTTGGGAGGTGGAGCCTTGCTGGAGGAGGCGTGTTGTTGCCGTTAGGCTTAGAGGTGTTATAGCCAGCTCCCTTTTGCTAGAGTTCAGCTCACTCTCCTGCTGCTGTTGCCCACTGGATGTTGGCAAGCAGGTGATGTCCATGCTCTGCCCTACCATCCTTCCCCTCCATCATGGAGCTTTCTCTGGAGACTAAGACAAAATGAACTCATTCCTTCAGCTGCTGTTGGTTGGGTGTTTCATCCCAGCAATGAGAAGGTGACTGCAATAGTACCTACGTGAATAACTTGTCCCCAGGCCATTGAGAAAGGGGTGGAAGGAAAAGGGCTGATTTGGTAGAGATGGTTGGAGTAAATTACAAGTCCCATGTTTGTCTTGTCTTGTCTTTCCTTTTCTTTTTCAAAGTAGGGTCTTGCTCTAGCACAGCCTGACCTCAAGGTGGCCTTGAACTCACTGTGATCCTCCTACCTCTGCCTCCCATGCCACCAGGTCTGGTCCACGTTTCTCTCAAAGATTGCACAATATGATTAGGAGAAAGACTTGTATGTGTGTGGCGGGGGAGGGGAGGCGTGCTCATTTATGCAAGCTTCTTTGAAATCTCCTGGCTTACGCTGAAGTAAAGACTGAGACATTTTAGAAAAATGCATGTCTGTTCTTTCCCCGTTGTTAGAACAAGAATGTCTCCATTTTTGGACTCTGACTGCCATTTCATTGTAATCCTATTTCCCAAGAGTGACCCAACCACCTCTCCCAATTATTCCTTTCCCTGAATGACTCAGACCACCCATGCCTATGATCACCTTCCTGGAATGACCCCAAACCACCTATCCATTTATCTTTCCTGAAGTGGGCCATGCCCTGAGGCAAGGAGGACTGCTCTGCAACCTAGGAATTACAGTGACCCCTTTAAGTATGCCTCTAGTCTATAAGGGAAGTTACTTCTGATTTGCCGGGTCAGAGCCCTTCTCAGGCTCCCTCCCCCCACAATAAAGCCCATCTCTGCTGATGAACCCAGTCTTTCTTCTCGTTTCATTTCCCACTTTTCCTAACACCAGTCACCCCAGTGGCAACACAGGAGTAGCATAAAAGGCATGAGGGAAAGAGAACGAACAGTTTCTTGGAGCCCGGAACAGTGAACCTGTGGTAACTCATGGAGTTTCAGCGCACCGATGACAGCAAGGTAAAACGAAGGCTATTCCCTCCGGGAGTGCGCCTGGCTTTTCGCTGAGTCAAAATCTGGACGTCGGGGCTGAGGGTGTAGCTGGGTGGTAGTGCGTGCTCATAGCATGTGTGAGGCCCTTGGCTTAATCCCCAGTACAAAAAACAAAAATGAAAAAATATCAGCATTCAATCATTAAGCATAGAAATCATATGTTTTCTTTATAGCCTCACCTTTTATTTATTTATTTTATTTTTTTGGTTTTTCTAGGTAGGGTCTCACTCTAGCCCAGGCTGACCTGGAATTCATTATGTAGTCTCAGGGTGGCCTCGAACTCATAGCAATCTTCCTATCAAGGTGTGCGCCACCACACCCGGCTCTGTTTCCTTTATATTCCAAGAGCAATTAGACCTCTATATCTCAGTGTCAGAACATTGGATTCTCTAGTTGCTTCCAATTCTTACTATGTTCAACTCCATGACCAGCCTCCTGCCTCCACTTTCTGGAAGTACAGGGATGTGCCACACTGGGAATCAAACTCAAGAGTTTATGCCTCCTAGGCAAGCACTCAACTGAGCTATATCCCCATCCCAAACAGACATCGTTCTTGTGCTTTTTTATTTTATTTATTTATTTTTGAGGTAGGGTCTCACTCTAGCCCAGGCTGACCTGGAATTCACTCTGTAGTCTGAGTGTGGCCTCAAACTCACAATGATCCTCCTACCTCTGCCTCCCAAGTGCTGGGATTAAAGGTATGCACTATCACACCCAATTTAAAAAAAAAAAATTATCAGCTGGGCATGGTGCCGCATGCTTTTAATCTCAGCACTGGGTGTGGTGGTACATGCCTTTAATCCCAGCAGTTGGGAAGCAGAGGTAGGAGGGCAAGAGGATCTCTGAGTTCAAAACCAGCCTGGGACTACAGAGTGAGTTCCAGGTCAGCCTAGGCTAGAGTTTTTTTTTTTTTTTTTTTTTGAGGCAAAGAAAATAAATAAATAAATATGTGTGTGTTTTCAAGCAGACACACACACACAGTGAGAGAGTGAGTGTGTGTGTGTATGTGTGTGTCTGTGAGAGAGAGAGAGAGAGAGAGAGAGAGAGAGAGAGAACGAATGGGTAGGCCAGGGCCTCTAGCTGCTGCAAACAAACTCCAGATGTGTGCGCCACTTCGTGCATCTGGCTTTACATGGGTACTGGGGAATCAAACCTAGGTGGTTAGATTTTGCAGGCAAGTGCCTTAGCTGCTGAGCCGTGTCTTCAGCCCTCTTGTGCTTTTTATGTAGCTTCCCTGAAGCCTGGACACTACATTATCACTACACTCTAGTATATCTGGCTGATCCCAAAGACAAATGCCATGCCGTGGACATGTGAGGTGGAAATCTTCTCATTGCTTTGCCACTGGAACTCATTTAATGTGTTTCTTTCCCACTTAACACCCAAGAATGTAACAGAAATTCTAACTGTTGTATACTACTTACAGCGCTTAGCTCTAGGACAGTTTCCTGCAAAGCCACACATTCGAGTGAGCTGTGATGGTTTATTGATAGTCAACTTGACGGGACATAGCATTACCTAGGAAACTAGCTTCTGGGAATCATTTTGCGGGATTACCTGGATTAGGTTTCATTGAGGTGGGAAGACTCTCCTTATCTGTGGGCACCACCATTCTGTGGACTGGGCTCCTGGATTTATACAAAAGGGGAGAGCTGGCTGAGCACATTTATTGCTTTCTGCCTCCTCACTGTGGATACAATGTGACTATTTGTCTTGAGCTCCTGCTATAATGCCTTTCTCACCATGATGAACTGAGATAAATCCTTCCTTCCTTCCTTAAATTGCTTCTTGTGTGGTATTTTATCACAGCAAGAGAAAAAGTAGTTAAGACCTGATCCCCCAAAAAAGGTGGGGAGGGGCATTATTTCTCCTAGTAATCTTCCTACTTCAATACTCTCCTGTGTAGTATGGACTGACTGCATGTCTTCATGTCTGTATTTGGTTTTCATTCAGACATAGGTCTGTCCAGCCCTCCTTTTGCTCAATCCATGGATGCTCCAGGAACCATAGGTCCGTAAGTTCCCAAGCTATTGCTGTCCTCAGTGTCTTTGCTTCTGGTGAACATTAAGATGGACAGGAGCCTCGCTCTTAGCTCACTGTGATGGCTCCACCTTAGCCTCACAAGGTCCTCATTCTTTTGGCCCTGCTCCCATGCCTTACTTCTTTTTATCTCTCCCTCCTCATCTCCCATGTATAACTTTTAATCCCAGCACTTGGGGCGGCAGAGGTAGGAGGATCGCTGTGAGTTCAAGGCCAGCTTGAGACTACATAGTGAATTCCAGGTCAGCCTGGGCTAGAGTGAGACCCTACCTTGAAAAACCAAACATTAAAAGAAAATTCTTGTTCGTATGTATCTGCCCTTTCCTCATTCTTCCCAGCTCAGTCTGTCTATGTGTTTAATCTCCAAGCAGACCATGAGCTCTTAGCATGGAAAGTTCCTGTGCACCCATGTAATCCCTGGTATCCTACTGGTGGAATAAGTTTTAAAACTGAGTCTTCTATGAACTGATGTCAACCCAAAACCAAGTTAACACCAACAATCTAGTATCTAAGCATTTTGATTCTTTAATGTTTTAGTATGTCTTGCACCACTTAAAAAATATTTTATTTATTTATTTGTTTGTTTTTCGAGGTAGGGTCTCACTCTAGCCAAGGCTGACCTGGAATTCACTATGTAGTCTCAGGGTGGCCTTGAACTCATGGTGATCCATCTACCTCTGCCTCCCAAGTGCTGGGATTAAAGGTGTGTGCCACCATGCCCAGCTATGTATTTATTCTTTTGTAAGTAGACAGACAGAGCAAGAGCGAGCATTGGCATACCAGGGCCTCATACTGCTGCACATAAACTCTAGACACATCCACCACTTTGTGCATTTGGCTTTATGTGGGTACTGGAGAATTGAACCTGGGCCAGTAGCTTTGTAAGCAAGTGTTTTTAAATGGCTGAACCATCTCCCCAGTCCCTTGCATCACTTTTTTATTTTTTGAGGTAGGGTCTCACTTTAGCCCAGGCTGACCTGGAACTCACTCCATCATCCCAGGCTGGCCTCGAACTCACAGCACTTGTCCTATTACTGCTTCCCAAGTGCTGGGATTAAAGGCATGCACCACCATACTTGGCACCACTTTTTGATTTTTTCAAGTTATTTCATTTTTATTTTTATAAAAGAGAATTGGCACACCAGGGCCTTCAGCCACTACAATTGAACTCAAGATGCATGAGCCATCTTGAGTACATGTGAGACCTTGTGTGCTGAGTCACCTTGTGTGTCTGGCTTATGTGGAATCTGGTGAATTGAACATGGGTCCTTAGGCTTGGCAGGCAAGTGCCTTAACTGCTAAGCCATCTCTCCAGCCTCATTTAAAAAAAAAAAAATAATTGTTTTTATTTATTTATTAGGGGCAGAGGGAGAGAAAGACAGAGAGAATGGGATCATCAGGGCCTCTAGCCACTGCAAACAAACTCCAGATGCCCATGCCACAATGTGCATCTGGCTAACATGGGACCTAGAATATTGAACTTGGGTCCTTAGGCTTCGCAGGCAAGTGCCTTAACAGCTAAGCCATCTCTCCAGCCCCCCATTTTTAAATTTTCAAAAAATATTTTTGTTTATTTATTTGCAAGCTGGCGGGGAGGGGGGATGGAGGGAGAAAGGGAGGGAGAAATGGGTGCACCAGGGCCTTTAGCCACAGCAAATGAACTCCAGATGTATGTGCCATTTTGTGCATCCTGCTGTATGTGGGTACTGGAAAACTGAACCCAGGTTGTCAGGCTTTGCAGGCAAGTGCCTTAACCCCTGAACCATCTCTCCAGCCTGTAATTTATTAGAAAGAGAGAAAGAAAGAGAATGGACATGCCAGGGCCTCCAGCCACTGCAAACAAACTCCAGATGCATGCACCACCATGTGCATCTGGCTTATATGGGTACTGGGGAATCAATCCTGGGTCCTTAGGCTTTGCAGATAAGTGCCTTAACTGCTAAGCCATCTCTCTAATCCTGCACCAGTTTTAAAGTTATGTTGTGTTATTATTATTATTATTTTTGAGAGAGAGAATGAGAGAGAGAGAGAATGGGCATGCCAGGGCCTTTCAGCAGCTGTGAACATACTCCAGATGGGTGCACCCCCTTGTGCATATAAGCAACATTGCATTCTTGTGTCACTTTTGCATCTGGCTATACATGGGACCTGGAGATTCAAACAAGCATTGTTAGGCTTTTCAGGCAAACACCTTAGCTGCTAAGCCATCTCTCCAGCCATCATCATCATCATCATCATTATGTTTTTTTTGAGGTAGGGTCTCACTCTATCCCAGGCTGACCTGGAATTCACTCTGTAATCTCAGGGTGGCCTCAAACTCACAGTGATCCTCCTACCTCTGCCTCCAGAGTGCTGGGACTAAAGGCATGAGCCACCATGCCCGGCTCTATTACTATTACCATTTGGATAGAGTTTCATGTAGCTTAGCTTGACTATTAACTCGCTAGGAAGCCAAGGCTAGACTTGAACTCCTAATTCTGCCTCCAGCTCCCACATTCTGGGATCCCATGTTTGTACCACCATGCCTGGCCTAAGGTAGGTTGTTTGTTTGCTTGTTTTTACTTTTTTTCTTTTCTTTCTTTCTTTATTTTTTTGAGGTAGGGTCTCATTCTAGCCCAGGCTGACCTGGAATTCGCTATGTAATCGCAGGGCGTCCTCAAACTGATGGCAATCCTCCTACCTCTGCCTCCAGAGTGCTGGAATTAAAGGCGCACACTACCACGCCTGGCTTTAATTTTTTTTTTTTTCTTGTTAAGGTGGTTTCTTATTCTTCTTGAGTTATCTTTCATTGCACTGGGTGTAGTGGCAGCGGCTGGGCTGAAGGAGTTGAGCCAAGTGGGATGTTTAAAGATGAATAAATATGTTTGCCCTGTTGTTCCTCAGTTTACAATGAGGTTCCATCCCATCATAGACCCATCATAAACTGCAAACATTACAAGTCAAAAAGGCATTTAGTCCACCTAACCTGCTAATCATTGTAGCTTAGCAATGCCTCCCACTGTACAGTCAATCCCCTCAGCTTCCCCACTGCTGGAAAATATAGGTGGCTGCCAGAGAGGATTCCACCACAGTCAGCCCAAGGAAAGGGCAAATCAACTCCAAAGCGGTTCCTAGTGAGTGCCTATTACTTTCAAATCATGCTTCCAGGCAAGTTCTGCCTTCTTTTAATCACCTTACTCTTTTTCCTTTTCATATTGTAGACTTGGTCTACAGAGTGAGTGCCAGGTCAGCCTGGGTAGGTGAGACCTACCTCAGAGAAACAAAAATAAAGCCAGGTGTGGTGGCGCATGCCTTTAATCCCAGCCCTCGCACTTGGGAGGCAGAGGTAGGAGTATTGGGGTGAGTTCGAGGCCACCCTGAGACTACATAGTAAATTCCAGGTCAGCCTGGGCTGGAGTGAGACCCTACCTCGAAAAATAAACAAACAAGTAAGTCAGTAAGAAGAAAATATTTTAAAATGGGGGTTGGAGGGATGGCTCAGTGGTTAAGGCACTTGTCTGTAAAGCCTAACAACCTGGGTTCAATTCCCCAGTACCCACATAAAGCCAGATGCACAAAGTGGCGCATGCATCTGGAGTTCATTTGCAGCAGCTAGAAGCCCTGGAGCACCCATTCTGTCTGTCTCTCTTCTATCTTTCTCTAGTTGCAAATATATTGAAAAAAAAAACAAATAAATAAAAAGTCCCTTCCGTACTTACTTCCACATACAGACTTCTGTTGAAGAAAGCAGTGGGTCACGTGGCTCTGAGCTGCTCCCCTGGAATACTGCAAACTTCGCAGGCCACGCAGGCAATGTGCCTCCAGGCCAGCGCCACCGTGCACTACTCCTCATAGCCCTTACCTCTTTCTGCCTTTGGGTGCAGCCCCGCCTCACACACCACCCCGAGAAGGACCCTGTTCCCCCATCCACCCAAAGGATGCTCTCTGGTTGGCCTTCTGGTGCCAGTGCTGTGCAAGGCAAAGTGAATGGAGTGTTCTCAAAAGCTGAGCACAAGGCTCATTACACGTGGTCTGCTTTTCGTGATTGCTACTTCCTTTCTGGTCACTAATTTCGGGTGGGCCAGAAACTTATAAAATAGATGTGTGTGCATGTGTGTGTGTTAGGATGGGGAAGAGATCTTTTAGAGACTTTTTGAAGGCCCACTTCAAAAGAAAGATGAGACTCAAACTGAAAGCCGCTAGGATGCGCCCAGGACTCCCCCACCCCTCCACCCCAACCATGCACTTGAGCTGGCAGCAGATGAATGGCAGACTCATAGACTACTGCTTTGTCTATGACCAGCTAGCTCATGGGCAGTGGAGACACAGCAGGGACAGCCCTGGACAGACGAAGCCCGGTGATCTCGCAGATAGCCTGTCACAATAATGACTGTGAACAGCTTCCGTAACCAAACCTGAAACGAGGCAAACCCTACTTAGGGTTTCATCACCAGCCCCACGTTTAGTGCCAAGGCTCACAAGCCTTCAGTGAGGGATAGGAGACCACGTTTCATCGCTGTTACCAGGCGAATTTCAAGTGGGATTAATCTGCCCCTTGCACACGCTCCCTGTTTATCGGCCTCTTTCAGATAAAGCCTGAAATTTCCACATAGAAGTTGTTCACAATTCAGGAGGCCAAGATAGATTTCGAAGCACAATCAGCCAGTATTTCATCCTGGAGCCATTGAAACCCGAGCCTGCCTTTCCCCTGCATTCCGAGTGAGAAGGGCTCCGTTCCATCTGGTGGCCTCATTCCCGGTCAGATAATACCAGACGTATCCATGTAACGTGCGAGCCGCTGTCAAGCAGCACTGAGCCATCTCCCCGAGACAGCTGTTTCACACAAGGACTGCATTGTGTGGGGAGAGCTGGTATCATTTTACTTCAAGTGCTGGGGGAAACAAGCATTCTGTCATCTGCCGTGGCCTGGAGAAAAGCCTGGCTCACTGCAGACTTCTATTCTTCTGTTATCTAGCCCCAAACTGACTCTGGACTGGGAGGGTGGAGGGCTTAAAACAAGAACCAAAGTCTTTGTTTTTGCTTTTATCAGGGGGAATAATGGTTCTCCACACCCAAAGAATTTATGGTTATACTTTTCAAAAGATAGCTTGAGGTGAGGAGTCTACAGTAAGGACTTGTTTTCTGTCTTTCCTGTGGTCAGTTCCAGGGAAACCGAAAAGTGTTTTCCAGCACAAGAAACACTGCCCCTGGGCGGAGCTATCTGGATTAGGCTAATGACTTCGCATAATGACTGATGAATTGTCCTTGAGCAACTAGATTGCAAACTTTTTCTCCTTTCTTTTCTTTTCCTTCTCTATTTCTCTTATTTTCGTTCCTTCTTTCTTCCCTCCCTCCCTCCTCCTCTCCCCTACTCTTCCTTTTTTTAGTTAGGGGTATGTATGCTGTGGATGTCTGTATTTTGAACCCAGAAAGACATTTAATAAACCAGCTTACATTTTTATGAACATGATGATAGTTTCAGGGACTGTAGCCTCTTGTGGAGATATATGGTGTGTGTGCGTGCGTGCTAGGGATTGAAACAACAGACTGGTATACTGCCAGGCAAACTGTCTACCAGCCCAACTATATGTATGTACGTACGTAAGTGTGTATGGATGTGTGTGATGTATGTGTGTGTGAATGGGCGTGCCCATGTGGAGTGCTCTTCTTCCACTTTACTTGAGACAAGCTGCTGCTTGTCGCTGTGTGTGAAGCACAGTAGCTGGCCTATGAGCTTGGGGATTTTTCTGACTCCACCTCGCATGGCATTGGAATCACAGATGTGTGTACCAATCCGGCCAGCAGGCTTGTGGGCAAGCACCTTTAATGGCTGAACCGTCTCTCCAGCTCCCTCCTCCCCACCGACAGTCGTTTTTTGTTGTCATTGTTGTTTTGAGGCAGGGTCTCATTCTAGTCCAAGCTGACCTGGAATTTACTCTGCAGTCCAGGCTAGCCTCGAACTCACAGCGATTCTCCTACCTCAGCTTCCAGAGTGCTGGGATTAAAGGCATGTACTATCAAGCCCTGCTTCCCAACCATTTTAATATAATTTTTATTTATTTATTTATTTGCAAGGACAGAGAGAGAGAAAGAGAAAGAAAATGGGAAGAACGGGTGTACCAGGGGGTTGCTTGCTGCTGCATACTCCAGATGTATGCACTACTTTGTGCATTTGGCTTTATGTGGGCACTGAGGAATTGAACCCAGGTCTTCAGGGTTTGTAGGCTAGCACCTCTAATGGCTGAGCCATCTCTCCAGCCCATCCCAACAATTTTTAAAAATATTTTATTTTTCTTTATTTGTGAGAGAGAGAATGGGCACACCAGGACCTCTAGCCACTACAAACAAACTCCAGATGCATGCACCACTTTGTGCATCTGGCTTATGTGGGTTCTGGGGGAATCAAACCTGGGTCCTCAGGCTTTGCAGGTTAAGTGCCTCAACCACTAAGCCATCTCTTCAGCTGGCTATCATTTTTTTAAGTTGAACAACATGAAGCAGTAAATCCATTCACCAAATATTTTAAGTATTTAAAAATTGGAATAAGTCTGGCACTCCACAGAATATATCAAGGAAGTGTCTTTATAATTTTCTTTTCCTTTGCTCTATCCTGTTTCTCTTTCTGTGGCAACTATAAAGATGAGATATCCCAGGAGGACTTGACTATGAAGCCACCTCCCTCCCCCTTTGCTTTCTTTCTTCCTCGCTTCCTGTTTCTCTCTCTCTCTCTTTTGATTGTAAACAATATCCTAGGGTAATGCCCTCCCTCTCCCTACTTTCCCCTTTGAAAGTCCATTCTCCAACATATCCCTCCCCCCTCCTTCACTCTCTTTTATTTTGATGTCACTGGTTTTCTTTTATGCTGTGGAAGGCGTTGGGGTGGGAAGAATATACAACATTTATTAGCTGCACAGGAGTATTGGACGCCAAGAAGCCACATCTATCGTGATCCTCAGAAGTGTTTTCCTTGCATAGGAACCAAAGAACATATCACATGTGATGGAAGAACTAGGCTTGACTTAGATATCAAAACTAATTTGTTTGGCTGTACACAGATTAAAAGAAACAGGGAGCTAGAGAGATTTCACAGTGGTTAAGGCATTTGCTTGTAAAGACTGGGGGCCTGGGTTTGAACCTCCAGAACCTACAAGAAAGCAAAATGCACAAAGTGGTACATGTGTCCGGAGTTCGTTTACAGCTGCAAGGGGCCCTGGTATGCCCATTCAATCTCTCTCTCTCCTTAAAAGAAAAACAGCAAAAGAAATAAATAAAAGTTTATTATTTTGGGGTTGGCTCTTCCTAGCCAAATTGGATTGGCCTCTTTCCTTACTACCTCTCTTTTAAAAATTAAAACAAAGAAGGAAAAAGAAAGTGAAGAGAAGAAAGGTTCAATCAGAGAAGTAGGAAAAAGAGAAGTGGGGGCTGGAGAGATGGCTTAGCAGTTAAGGTGATTGCTTGTAAAGCTGAAGGACCTAGGTTTGATTCCCCAGAACCAACATGAGCCAGGTGCACATGGTAGCACATGCGTCTAGAGTTCATTTGCAGTGGCTGGAGGCACTGGTGTGCCCATTCTCTCTCTCTCTCTCTCTCTCTCTCTCTCTCTCTCTCTCAGTCTCTCTTTCTCTAGTAAAAAACAACAGAAGCGCTCTGCCACTCCAGGCCAGTCATCAGAACAAATGAACAGTTGCCAGGGAGTCGGGGGTAAACATGTGTGGAGAGCTTTGCAGAGGCCAGTGCCAGCCAGCATAGAGTGTCATTATCTTATCAAATGTTATTCGCGTTGTATCTGTTCTGTTGGACACTTCTGTGTTCTGTGACCTTGGACAAGATACTGCCAGGGAGCTGCATGGAGAGCAAATAAGACTGCACCTGTCAAAGTCTCTAGCCACTGTCAGGGGTGCTGTAAGGACACAATCTCCCAAGTGCTACTACTACCCTCCCTTCTTGCTGCAGAGGGCTGCTACTGTTTCTGAGTCAGAATGCCTCTGGTTTAGATTTGTACCATTTGACATTGTTGGGCTTGTTTTGTTTTGATTTTTTGTCTTGAGGGTTCGCAGCTGTGCTGTTTAGAATTCTGGAACCTGGAACCTTACCAGTTAATGGTTCTCAGAGCATGAGAAAAATAGAGAGATGTTTCAAGTGTTTGTGAGATGGAATTGTGTCTTAGGAGCTAGACAGGACACCTAAGACTCACACTACACATCAGGCCAACATAAAAGTCCTTTCTGTCACCTGTAAGGCAGGTGCCCATGTCCCCAACCAGTCCTTGCCCTGGTGGGAGGAACCTAAGATCTCAGAAGGGAATACTCCTTACAGCTTGTGGAAATAGTAACTGCTAGATCCTTCTGCAATCTGAATGTGTGTGACCCTCCAAAATTCTATGTTGTAACTTAATCCCTAAAGTGATAGTATTAAGAGATGGAAGCTTTTAAGAACTGATATGGGGCCTAGAGGGATGGTTTAGCAGATAAGGTCCTTGCCTGCAAAGTCAAAGGACTCAGGTTCAATTTCCTAGGATCCATGTAAGCCAGATGCACAAGGGGGCACATGCGTCTGGAGTTCATTTGCAGTGGCTAAAGGCCCTAGCATGCCCAGTCTCTCTCTCTCTCTCCCTCCCCCTTTCTCTCTCTCTCTCAAATAAATAAAATACATTTTTTAAAAGTTTTTTTTTTTTTTTTTTTTTTTTTTACAAAAAAAATGATTTGCAGTAGGGCCCACATACATAGAATTAGTGACTTCCCTTATAAAAGATGTCCGAGAGAGCTAATGAACCCCTTCCACTATGTGAGGATACAGCAGGAAGGAGGCATCTTAGTGTCAGAGACCATGACCTGACCGCCCTAGGACAAAAGAAGAACTAACAGCCCTCATATGGCCCCTCCCCGAGGGCAAACAACAGCTCTGGAAAAATGTCACAAGACGTTCCGTTCCAAGATGTTCCAGAAAGATTACGGCCAGGTGGCCCTACCTCCTTGTGCACCTGCTTGACCCCCCCCCGCCTGCTGACTGATTATAAAAAGGCTAAAAAAATCCAACATTAAACGAGACTTTGACAAAACCTCCGCTTGGTCTCCTTCTTCTTTCCCGCCCATTCTTTCAGGTTGCAGCCCTCCTCGACCACCCCGTGTATCATTGGCCCCGCAGGTCGGGGGCAAGTGGCGCCCAACATGGGGCTCGAGGCACGGGTCTCGACCGGACGACTAACCATGCTGGAGATCTCCTCGGGATGCCGAGAGACATTTTGAAGAATGCCCCGCCATTTCGTCGCTCACGATTTCGGCTATGAGACACGGTAAGTCAGGGCCCTTATTTATTTATTTATTTTTTTAAAAAAAAACACACCTCTTTATTTATTTATTTATTTGAGAGCGACAGACACAGAGAGAAAGACAGATAGAGGGAGAGAGAGAGAATGGGCGCGCCAGGGCTTCCAGCCTCTGCAAACGAACTCCAGGTGCGTGCGCCCCCTTGTGCATCTGGCTAACGTGGGACCTGGGGAACCGAGCCTTGAACCGGGGTCCTTAGGCTTCACAGGCAAGTGCCTAACCGCTAAGCCATCTCTCCAGCCCAGGGCCCTTATTTTTCATTCTCGTCCGATTTTCAGAATGGGCCAAAAGCTTAGTAAAGAGGCTCTTTTTCTTAAGGATTTAAAGAGCTCACTCAGGGAAAAAGGAATTAAGAGTTAAGAAAAAGGACCTCATTAATTTTTTTGTTTTCATTGACAAAGTGTGTCCCTGGTTCATTATTTCTGGTCCTGATATTCATCCTGAAAAATGGCAAAAGGTCGGTAAAGACCTAAATCGCCGTATTCTAGAGGAGGGACCTGATTCCATTCCCTCCACAATTTTCTCCTACTGGGGACTCATAAGAGACATAGTGGAGGAAGCACATTCAGATCCAGATAAACAACAACTCCTTTCTGTCGCTGAATACTGCCTCTGCCCTCTCTCGCGCAGCATTTCTTTTCTTTTTTTTTAAATTATTTTTAACTTTATTTATTTGAGAGAGACAGACACAGAGAGAAAGACAGATAGAGGGAGAGAGAGAGAATGGGAGCGCCAGGGCTTACAGCCTCTGCAAACGAACTCCAGACGCGTGCGCCCCCTTGTGCATCTGGCTAACGTGGGACCTGGGGAACCAAGCCTCGAACCAGGGTCCTTCGGCTTCACAGGCAAGCGCTTAGCTGCTAAGCCATCTCTCCAGCCACCACGCGGCGTTTCTTTAGTTTCGCTTTCTTCTCCTCCTGAGAAATCCCCTTGCCCATCAGTCATTATCGATATGGGTTGTAACTCCAATAGTGCCCCCCCCGAACAATAGAAAAGTTATATCCGCCCTTACCCGAGCCTATTCCCCCCAAAACTGCTTCTCAATGTACGTCCCTCATTAACCCAGTTTTTTCAAAAAACTGCGATCCCGAGCCTCTTGATCCGGGTGACGCTACCTCTCTTGAGGAGGAGGCTGCTAAATACCATAATCCCGACTGGCCTCCCGCTGCATCGGTCCCCCCTATCATACCCCTTACCCCTCCCAGATTTGTGCACCCACTCTGTTACCCACTCTGCTACCTCCAGGGGTTCACCCCTCTACCCTTATTGCTGCCAAAGAACATCTCACTAAACAGATAGCTGAGTTACGGGATGTGCTTAAGCTTCAAAAAGAGTTTGCTCAATTATCTACAGATTTAAGCTTTTTACAAGCTTCAATTAACGAGACCATACTTAACCCCCCCCCCAAAAAAAAAAAGTCTTATGCTGTCTCTGCTCTAAAACGGCTAAATTCGGAATGCGGACATGATTCTTCTAGAAAGGGGTAGTGTAATCCACTCAATATCAGCTTCACGCCAGAAGGCAAAAGACAGGATTGGACCAACAGAGGCTTTGAGTGGGGCCTTAGGTTATATGCCTACGGGACAGACCCCGGCCTTACTTTTAAAATTAAACTTCTTAAAACACCCCCTCAGTTCCCTAAGGTTGCAATAGGACCAAATCCCATTATTCATCAATCCCCTCCCAACCAAGCAAAGAAACAAATCCCTCCTTCTCCCCCAACCCCACAAGCTGTCACTGGCATCACCCTGTTCCAACCTACCTTACCACTAGGGTTGCCTTCATTGGCAGACCTTATTCTGACCATGGTTAATACCTCTATAGAGGTCATACATCAGACCAATATATCTGAATTTCAGGAATGCTGGGTATGTTATTCACCTCGACCCCCTTTTTATGAAGGGGTAGCCTTATATGCAGAATTAACGGTGACCAATGACACCATGGCTTTACGGTGGCAACGGCAAGATGGGGTTGGCCTCACGGTCGCCCAGGTATCTGGGTGCGGGGTGTGCCTCCTGGGTCCGTCCATGCTTCCCCCTATAGAGCTTCAAACAACCTGCAATCTCACTCCTGTTGTTAACTCTAGCTTTCTCTATATTGTTGCCCCTGCTGGCACGTACTTTGCATGCTCTACTGGTCTCACTCCTTACGTTGTAACTTCCACCTTCTTAGCTCACAAAGATTATTGTGTCCTTGTACAACTCTTCCCCAAGCTAACAATACATTCCAAAGATGAGTTCCTCCATTTTTGGGAGGGAGGAACATCTCCCTCACGTGCCAAACGGGAGCCTATCACTGCCATCACTCTTGCTGTTATCCTGGGGTTGGGTGCCGCCGGAGCGGGCACAGGCATCGCTTCATTAGTCACCTCCCAACAACAATATAATCAACTCTCTTTGGCAGTAGATAAGGACTTGCAGGAATTACAAAAGGGTCTTCAAGACTTAAAGGACTCTCTGGTATACTTGTCTGAGGTGGTCCTCCAAAACAGACGCAGGCTAGACCTAGTCTTTCTACAAGAGGGGGGACTCTGTGCTGCACTTAGGAAGAATGTTGTTTTTATACGGACAAAACTGGCCTAGTTCCAAAATAGTATTGACGAGGTCCGTTCCAGTTTGGAGGAACGAAAGCGTAACCGGGAAAAGCAGGAATCATGGTACTAAAACTGGTTCTCCTCTTCTCCTCTGTTTTCCACATTACTCCCCTCTATTCTTGATCCCTTCATAGGACTCCTCCTCCTTCTTTCTTTTGGACCTTGGGCATTTAAACGACTAACTTCTTTTGTCAAAGAACAGGTTGATTCTGCCACCAGAAATTCGGTGTCTGTCCATTACCACAGATTACAGCTACAAGAAGAAGAGGGCCAAACACATGAGGCACCCCTCGGCTCTCCTTCGGCCCGACTTGATTTTTCTCCCTTGGCTGACAACAGGTCATGGTTTCGATTCCCTAAATGGCTGCGAGGCTCCCAATGACGGGATTATTATGGTACCAAGCCCAGGGCCACACCGCTAAGCTATGGCCGCAGCCAGAGACAAGAATATTGTAGGGCCCATTCCCTGGAGGCCATCCACATAGCCTAAGACAGGCGGATCACCTTCCATGAGATGTGATCGTGGCCAATGACGGGATTACTGTGGATCCAGGGGTGGAGGCAGCCCTCATAGCTTAAGACAGGCAGGCCATCTTCAGTAACTGGTGCTGGGACTGGAAGCATACCACATAGCCTAAGACAGGGTACCTTGCCCATTTCAATTATATAAAGAGGGAGGAAATGTCAGAGACCATGACCTGACCGCCCTAGGACAAAAGAAGAACTAACAGCCTTCATATAGCCCCTCCCCGAGGGCAAACAACAGCTCCGGAAAAATGTCACAAGATGTTCCGTTCCAAGATGTTCCAGAAAGATTACGGCCAGGTGGCCCTACCTCCTTGTGCCCCTGCTTGACCCCCCCTGCCTGCTGACTGATTATAAAAAGGCTTAAAAAAATCCAACATTAAACGAGACCTTGACAAAACCTCCACTTGGTCTCCTTCTTGTTTCCCGCCTGTTCTTTCAGGTTGCAGCCCTCCTCGACCACCCCGCGTATCATTGGCCCCGCAGGTCGGGGGCATCTTAGAAGTAGAGAGTGGGCCTTCACCAGGGCCTTGATCTTGGACTTCCTAGTCTTTGAAATGGTGAACCACACATTTATGCAGTTTATAAACTACCCAGTTATAGCAGCCTACACAGTCTGAGAGAATACTTGTTAGGTATTTTTAAAAATATTTAAATTTTTTTTTTTTTAATTTATGTATTTGAGAGCAAGAGAAAGAGGCAAATAGAGAGAATGGGTGCACCAGGGCCTCTAGCCACTGCAAATGAACTCCAGATGCAGGCACCACTTTGTGCATCTGGCTTCACGTGGGTCCTGGAGAACTGAACCTGAGTCCTTAGGCTTTGCAGGTTAGTACCTTAACCACTAAGCCATCTCTCCAGCCCAGTACACACACACACACACACACACTTACATACATACATACATACATACATACATACATACAGTCACTCTGTAGTCCCAGGCTGGCCTCAAATTCACAGCGATCCTCCTACCTCTGCCTCCTTAAGCGCTGTAATTAAAGGCGTGCATCACCACACCTGGCCCCAAAATATTTTTTTAAAATTAATTTTTGTTTATTTTTAAGTGAAAGGCAAACAGAGAAAGAGGGAGAGAGAGAGAGAGAGAGAGAATGGGTGCACCAGGGCCTCCAGCCACTACAATCGAACTCCAGATGCATGTGCCACCTTGTGCATCTGGTTTACTTTGGGTACTGGGGAATTGAGCCTCAAACCAGGGTCCTTAGGCTTCACAAGCAAGCACTTAACTGCAAAGCCATCTCTCTAGCCCCCAAAACTTTTTTTTGTTGTTGTTTTTTTGTTTTTGTAGAGAATGAGTCTCACTCTAGCCTAGGCTGGCCTGGAATTCTCTATGCAGTCTCAGGGTGGCCTTGAATTCCCAGTGATCCTCCTACCTCTGCCTCCCAAGTGCTGGGATTAAATGTGTGTGCTGGCGCTTTTGTTTTTAAGGAAGTCACAGGTCTTCAAATTAGAAAGAGTGACATCTGTCCACCGACTTCCTTTTTATTGGGAAGCTTCTTGTCTTTCAGTGGGACTAGCCTAGCTCTGGTTTGCAGTAGGACCCCATAAGGTTACACACCTGAAGCTGTCAGGAAAGGAAACGCAGGAAGCACAAGGCAGCCAGGACCCCCACCCCCACCCCACGGTGCACGCCCAGGCACGGGGCATCACTTACTGTCTTCCGGGAGGTTGTTTTCCCGCTCTTCTCGCTCCATCTGTTGGCACCATCCTTCCATGCGGTCTCGCTCTGCCTGGAGAAGCTTCAGGAACCAGTGACCATCCCGGTGGCACACAGACCTCTGAACGGCCTCCAGAGGGTCTTCCGTGATAGAGTCAATCCAGGGGTCCGGAGGAGGCAGGATCGAAGGGTCAAAATCTGTGTCAAAGTCATCGTCCGCGGCACAGGCATGGTAATGGTTTCCCGAACCCTGAATGCTGACGGTGGAGGTGCTGGCGTCCCGGGAAAACTGTCTGGCCACTGGGCCAGGACAGGAATTGTCCTCTATAGATTCCAGAGAATTTTCCAGGTTATCATGGAAGTCCAGATCAGCCTGTACTGCAGTGGTCACGCTATTGGACCGAGTGAACCTGCGGAAGCTTGGGAGAACAGAGAAAGGAAATTCAGTTCAAAGATGGCTCTTGAAGCAAAATTTCAGTCTAACTTATCCTGATGAATGCCACAGTGGGGTGGTGTGTTTTGTGTTTGGAGAGAGAGTTGGGGATGACCTTTGAAAGAAGCGTATTCATTGCCATAGCTCCAAGGAAATGAACATGAATCTCTCATTTCTGTTAAATGTGCAATGTTAAATAAAGTATATCAAGAATTTTTTATATAGGTGAAGCACAGAGCTACCGAAGTCAGTATGATGACCAGTGTCCACCTTCTCCCCCAGATCATCGTGATAGGGAAATCATCGTGATAGGGAAGGGGATAATTTAGTGAAATCTCTCTCTGTTTTTCGAGGTAGGGTTTCACTCTGGCCCCAGGCTGACCTGGGATTCACTATGTACTCTCTGGGTGGTCTCAGACTCATGGAGATCCTGCTATCTCTACCTCCCAAGTGCTGGGATTAAAGATGTGCATCATGGGCTGGAGAGATGGTTTAGCAGTTAAGGGGCTTGCCTGCAAAACCAAAAGACCAAGGTTTAATTACTCAGTATCCATGTAAGCCAGATGCACAAGGGGCACATGCATCTCGAGTTTATTTGCAGTGTGGCTAGAGGCCCTGGCACACCCAATCTCTGTCTATCTCTTCTCTCTCTGCTTGAAAATGAATAATAATAATAAAAAAAAAAACAGTTAAAGATGTGCATCACCATGCCTGGCTCAAGTCAGTTGAAGCTTTGTGTGGTTGGTTTAGAGATAGAGAGAAAACATCCTAGCCTAGAACAAGACTATTATAGACACTGCATTGTTTTCCCTCCTAGGGTCATTTCTTACCACATAAGACTTCCTGAAAGCAAATCATTTGGTTCCCCTTCAAATTAAAACCTCTTTGCTTAGTAAGAATTCACTGAGCTGGGCATGGTGGCACACATCTTTAACCCCAGCACTTATGAGGCAGAGGTAGGAAGATTGCTATGAGTTCGAGGGCAGTCTAGGACTACATAGTGAATTCCAGGTCAGCTTGGGCTAGAGTAAGATCCTGCCTTGAAAAACAATAACAAAAATTATTCACTTATCAGGGGCTTGAGGAGATGGTTCAGTAGTTAGAGGCACTTGCCTGCAAAGCCTGCCTGCCTGGATTCAGTTTTCCAATACCTACGTAAAGCCAGATGTACAAAGTAGCACATGCCTGTAGAGTTTGTTTGCAATGGCAAAAGACCCTGGCACACCCATACTGTCCTTCACACTGCTTGCAAATAAATTAATTAAAATTAAACTTAAAAAATAATTCAGCCCGGCATGGTGGTACACAGCTTTAATCCCAGGCAGAGGCAGGATGATTGCTGTGGGTTTGAGGCCACCCTGAGACTACATAGTGAATTCCAGGTCAGCCTAGGCTAGAGTGAGACCCTACCTCAAAAAATGAAAAAGAAAAAAGTGACTACAGTATTGAACAGTGTTTGTCAATGAGACAGTGAAAATGATCACATATGTCATGACTCTGGCCATTCACTATTATGAAGTTAGACCAGTTTTTGTTTTTTTTTTTTTTTTGGTTTTTCGAGGTAGGGTCTCACTCTGGTCCAGGCTGACCTGGAATTAACTCTGTCATCTCAGGGTGATCTTGAACTCATGGCAATCCTCCTACCTCTGCCTCCTGAGTGCTGGGATTAAAGGCCTGCGCCACCACGCCCGGCCAGTTTTTTTTTTTTTTTAATGACATCTGCTAACATTATCAGACTTAGTCACCTTTATAAGCTCTTTAATGCTCAAAAGGGACAAAGTGGGGCTGGGGAGATGGTTCAGTGGTTAATGGCGTTTGGTCTAAAGCCTGTCAGCCTATGTTCAAGTCCTCAGCACCTATGTGAAGCCCAGTGCAAAGTGACACAAGTGTCTAGCATTCATTTGCAGTAGCAAGAAACCCTGGTGTGCCCATGTGTGCATGCATGCATGCGCACGCGTGCGCATACACACACATACACACACACACACACACACACACACACACACACACACACACACGGGGTTCAGCAGAGGGGATTGGGGGAGGGTGACAAAGGAGGATGGTGAGAGGAAATTATGTAAATTTTTAGTTCTATGTATTTATTTGTGTCTGTGTGTATGGACATGTTAGGGTCTCCTGCTGCTGCAGACTAACATGGGACACATGCCTTTAACCACTGAGCCTTGTTCCCAGCTCCTTAACAGTGTTTCAAAATAAAATTTAGAAAATTAAGGGGCTAGAGAGATGACTTAGCAGTTAAATGCTTGCCTATGAAGCTTAAGGATCCTGGCTTGAGGCTCAGTTCTCCAGTACCTGTGTAAGTCAGATGCACAAAGTGGTGCATGTGTCTGGAGTTCCTTTGCAGTGTCTGAAGCCCTGGTGCACCCATTCTTTCTCTCTCTGTTGCTCTCAAATAATTTTAAAAAATTGTTTTAAAAAATTTAGAAAATTAAACACACATGCATAAGTAAATAGTTTTTAAAGTCTCATGTTATACCCACTCAACTAGCTGGGCAGCTAAATAAATAAATTTAAAAACAGACAAAGATTAAAAAAATAAAGTCAGGTATGGTGGTGCACACCTTTAATCCCAGTGCTCAGAAGGCAGAGGTAGGAGGATTGTCATGGGTTTGAGGCCAGCCTGAGACTACATAGTGAATTCCAGGTCAGCCTGGGCTAGAGTGAGACCCTGCTTTGAAAAACAAAAATAATAATAATAAATAACAAAAGACATTGTATGAAAGTCTAAGAACAATGTTACAAGTCTCTTGCATGAACAAGGAAAGGAAGGATGATTTTGGTTAAAATGTTCCTTACACCTACCACTCATTTCTTGGCTTTTCCTGCATTTTCCCCTTTTATCCCCACGTGCTAAATGTCATCTTTAACGTGGAGCTTTCTCTCCAGCTGCACGTGTGTGTAGCTTGGATGACTCTCCTAGCAGCAGTTGACATTCTGGCTGTTGCATTAGCCCCAAATCACCACTATAAAGACATTGGGCTTCATTCCCTAAGACCATGAACTGCCAGAGGCATTGCACTTCCAGACAGACACAAGAACGAGTGTCCGCTCTTTGCATTCACGGGCACTTGCCGGAGACGAATCTGCTGCATGTGGGAAGTGGCATGGCTACTTTCCGTGCACCTGTTTTTATCCACACAAAGCTGCTCCACCAGCATTCCTGAGAGCCGTCTCTTGGCTGTGGGTCCTGTAATAGAACCACCTTCTTAAGAAAAATTACTTGGCAGTAGATTAGTTGAAGTTTGCAGTTTAGTCACCCAGAAAGGAATAAAAGTTAAGTAAAATCAAAATGGTTTTGGGATTAAAAGCGGTGCCTTTGAACTGGCGCAGCCCAGTCCAAGCAGCTAGCTTCTATCAATTAAGTCCTCTAAGCAGTGATTTCTTCCACCCAGAGCTCTCAAAGAATGTTCTGCGCCACAAAACTGTTTCATGTCTTTCATGTGCAAAGTCCCTTGTGGGTGAAGGCTGTAATCAAGTTGTTGTTGTCTTAAAAAGGTTGACAGGAACGTAGAAGAGGGTTACTAAGATTCATTTCTGTATTTTTGAAAATCAGTCAGCTGTTGGTTAAACCTAAAAGCTGAATGAAGCTTGCTGTTTCCAAACTTACAAGTTCCAGCATTGAAATGTCTTTGGTTCTCCATGCCCTGCACCACCATGTAATGATCACATCCTCCAAACAATGCTGGCCTTACCCAGCCGAGGAGCAGCAGACAACAGACTATGAAAGATGGGATCAGCCAGAGAGGGGTTACAGTACCCAGTGTGTTCTGAACAGCAAGCGAGCGAGCGAAAAGTCACCTTTCCCTTACTTTTCTATATATAACAGGTTACAGTCCTATCCTTAAATACCCAATACCCTTACCCCTGATTGACAGGGCTGTAGTTAAATAAGTGAATGAAAATGATGTGCAGTTGTTTTCTTCAGAATATGTGTGTGTGATGCTGGGGTTTGAACTCAGAAACTTGCACATGCTAGGAGTGGTGGTTTGAATGAAATCCTCCCCCTGTCCGTCCCCCCCCCCACAGGATCATGTGTTTTGAATACTTGGTCTTCAGCTGGTCGCAATCTGGGAATGTTGTGAGGCCTCTGGGTGGTGAAGCCTTGCTGGAAGAGGTGTACCTCTGGGGCTGGGTATTAGAATATATAGTCCAGCTGAGGACTTAGTACCAAGTACAACAACTTGATTACAGTATTTAGACAACTTCCACCCACATGATGTGACACAATGTGATGTCCTCTGTTTGCTCTTTTTTTATTTTTATTTTTAATATTTTATTTATTTGAAAGAGAGAGGGATGAAGGGAGGGAGAGAATGTGTGTGCCAGGGCATGTAGCCACTGCAAATGAACTCCAGATGCATGGGCCACCTTGTGCATCGGGCTTATCTGGGGACTGGTAAATCGAAGCTGGGTCCTTTGGCTTTGCAGGCAAGTGCCTTAACTGCTAAGCCATCTCTCCAGCCTCCTGTTCTTTGTTTTTATTTTATTTTATTTGGATTTTCAAGGTAGGGTCTCTCTCTAGCTCAGGCTGACCTGGAATTCACTATGTAGTCTCAGGGCAGCCTCGAATTCATGGTGATCCTCCTACCTCTGCCTCCCAAGGGCTGGGATTAAAGGCGTATACCACCACACCTGTCTGTTCCTATTTTTTAATTTTTTAAAATATTTATTTGACACAGAGAGAGAGAGAGAGGGAGAGAGAGAGAAAGAATGGGTGCACCAAAGCCTCCAGCCTCTGCCAATGAACTCCAGATGTGTGCATGTCTTTTACGTGGGTACTGGGGAATCAAACCTGAGTCCTTTGGATTTGCTAGCAAGCACCTTAACTGTTAAACCACCTCTCCTGCCCTGTTGTCTGTTCCTACCAAGCTTTCCCTACCACCATGAAGCTTTCTCTTGAAATTATAAATGAAGTAAACCCTTTTCTCCTATAGGCTGCTTTTGGTCAGGTGTTTTGTCCTAGCAACAAGAAGGTAACTGCTACACTAAGCAAATGCTTTACTACATAAGTGCACCTCCTATCTGACATGTTTGCTTTTTCTCTCTGTGTGTGTGTTTATGTGTGTGCAGTATGCATGTTGGGCTAGAGGACAACCTTGGATGTCCTTCCTCAGGTGTTATCTACCTGTTATTTATTTTGACTTAGGGTATTTACTGGTCTAGGATTTACCAAGTATGCTAGACTGGCTGGTAGTGAGGGGGAGGGGGGCGGGGAAGATGGCTCAGTAGTTAAAGGTGGTTTCTTTCTATGCCAGTCAGCCCAGGTCCAATCCCCAGCATCCACATAAAGTCAGATGTGCAAAGTGGCACATACATCTGGAGTTTGCCTACAAGTGGTAAGAGGCCCTGGTATGCTTTCTCTCAATCTCCCTTTTTCTCTGCAAATAAATATTTTTTTTTTTAAAAAAAGAGTTCCAGAGCCCCAATCCTGGCACTCAGGAGGCAGAGGTAGGAGGATCGCCATGAGTTCAAGGCCACCCTGAGGCTACATAGTGAATTCCAGGTCAGCCTGGACCAAAGTGAGACCCTACCTGGAAAAAAAAGAAAAAAAAAAAGGAGTTCTGGGGAACCACCTTCCAGCATTGGGATTATAAACACATGCTATCATGCTTAGCTTTCTTTATACATGAGTTCAGGGAACCATCTCAGGTCTCCTTGCTTGCAGAGCAAGTATTTTACTGACTAATCTATCTCCCCAAACCTTATGCTGACATCTTTCTATTTATTTATTTATTTTGAGAGAGAGTGTGAGAGGAGAAAGAAGAAGAAGAAGAGAGAGAGAGAGAGAGAGGGAGAGACACTGGGCACATCAGGGCCTCCAGCCACTGCAAAGGAACTCTAGAAGCATGTGCCACCTTGTACATTAGGCTTACATGGGAACTGGGGAAATGGGTATTGGGGAATCAAACCTGGGTCCTTAGGCTTTGCAGGCAAGTTCCTTAACTGCTGAGCTATCTCTCCAGTGCCTGCGCTGACATATATCAGGCATTCAACTACCGAGATCTAAGCCATGAAGTCATTTTAGAGAAACAAACTCAGTCGCATGTGGCAGAATCCCTGGTCTCTGGTTACCCCCTCTATCTCCCTCATTAGAGCAGTTAGCTTCTCCTTGCTTGGACAAACCACCCAACTGGAAGCTGCCCGAGGGAGGAAAACATTTACTTCAGGTTTACAATCTCTAAGGGAAGTTTCATCATGGTGAGAAAAGCCTGGCTGCCAGTTTACAATATCACACATACACAGCAGAGAGAAAACAGCATGAGCGAGCTAGCTCTGTACATCCAGCGGACTGGACTACCAAATTCCAAGGTTCGCACCCCAGCAACACACCTCCTCTAGCAAGGCTTCCTGTCCCAAAGGCTCCACCAGCTGGGGACTAAGCAGGAAGCCTCATCATAGACATTCGAGGCTCTGGGGGACATTTTATATTCATACCACCACACTCATTCACATGACCGTTGCTTTTCAGGACTCAGTGCAGTTGCCAGGGGGTGAATGCTCGTCCCAGACTGTTCTTTCTCTTCGTAGGAACCTTCAAAGCTCCAGTCAAGGCTTATATAGCATCTGAAAATGCTATTCCTCATGGGCAGCTATCTTGGCGTTCTGTGAACTGGCGCCCTTTCTGATGAAGACCCTGTTTGGCTCAGTGTACAAAGTAAAAGAGCAAAAGGAAGGAAGGTGTGAGGAGACTGGGATCAAGCAGGAATCCTTTAATCTTTTAATACCAGCACTAGGGAGGTCAAGGTAGGAGGATCACTGTGAGCTCGAGGCCAATCTGAGACTACATGGTGAATTCCAGGGCAGCCTGGGCTACAGAGAGACCCTACCTCAAAAAAAAGGAAAAAAAAAAAGATGAACACTTTCCCTAAAAGTTGACTTTTTCTTGTCAGATCAGTTTCCAGGTTAGAACTTAGCACAGAGGACTACCAAGCTGTCAGGCAGCTCTTGCTTAGAATCAGCTGGAAAGAATATATCTGCTCCTGCCTGGATGCAGCTAGTTTGTTTCTATGTCTGCCTTAAAACTGTTTCACAAGGGGCTAGAGAGATGGTTCAGCATTTAGGGTGCTTGCTTGCAAAGCCTCACAATATGAGTCCTATTCCCCAGTACCCACGTAAAACCACATGCACAACGTGCTGTGTTCATCTGGAGTTCATCTGCAGTGGTTATTCTTTGTCTCTTTCTCTCACTTCTTGCAAATACACACACACACACACACACACACACACACACACACACACACATACACACTTTTTTAAAGTAGAAGCAGGCATGGTGACTCATGCCTTTAAAGCCAGCACTCGGGAGGCAGAGGTAGGAGGGTCACCGTGAGTTCGAGGCCACCCTGAGACTACAGAGTGAATTCCAAGTAAGCCTGGGATAGAAGGAGACCCTATCTCAAAATAAATGAATAAATAAAAATAAAGTGTCTCACAAGTACCTGGGAGACACTATTTTTAAGCCTAAAGTCTGAATATTGGATTCTCAGAATCCACATAAAGTCAAATGCATGTAGTACACACATCATACCTGTAATCTCCATGTGCCATCTCAAACAAGAGGGAAGGCAAGGACCAACACTCTGAGGTTGTCCTCTGACCTGCACATGTGCACTGTGGCATGTTTGTCCATATACATATACACCCATCCCTCCATCCATGCCCCCCATCCATACACAGAGAATACATGCACACACAAAAATGAAAAAAACTTTTTAAAAATATTTTATTTTTATTTATTTGAGACAGGGAAAGAGGGAGAGGGAGACAGAACAAGAGAGAAAGGGCCCGCCAGGGCTTTTAGCCACTGCAAATGAACTCCAAATGCATGTGCCACCTTGTGCATCTGGCTTATGTGGGTCCTGGGGAATCGAATAGAGGTCCTTTGGCTTTTCAGGTAAGTGCCTTAACCTCTAAGCCATCTCTTCAGCCCCAAAAGAATTTTTTTTGAGGTAGGGTCTCACTCTAGCGCAGGCTGACATGAGATTCACTACGTAGCCCCAGGCTGCCTTGAATTCATGGTGATCCTACTCTACCTCCTGAGTGCTGAGATTAAAGGTGCGTACCCCACACCCAGCAAGGAAAGAACTTTATAAATAATTTCTAAATTTTATTTATTTATTTATTTTTAGGGAGAGTGTTACAATATATGGAGAGGGACAGGGAGAGGGAGAGAGAGAATGGGTGGGCCAGGGCCTTTAGCCACTGCAACAAACTCCAGACACATACCTGTGCTTCTGGTTTATGTGGGAAATCAAACCTGGGTCCTCTGGCTTTGCAGGCAAGTGCCCTAACTGCTAAGCAATCTTTCCAGCCCAAGAATAGAATAATTTAAAAACAAAAACTATTTCACAAGTTTATGTTGACCACTTAAAATCTTCCATTATTATCATTCTTCAGCCTGAAAAATCTTTTTAAGCAAAAATAAAGAGACTAGGTTTCCAATAGGAAGTCTCTCTCCATTCTGAATAATAGTGGTGCAGTGTGAAATAAAGACGGAGAATAGAAAATACTGACAGTGGGCCAGTTATCTTCTGACAGCTGCTGAAAGGGCCAGCACATTGCTGGACTTCTGTTAGCATGAGCTGAGCACATGCTCATTGCTCTGATGGGCTGTCACTATGGGAACCTTGGTTCTGAGTCTCAACAAAGCAACAGAAAGGAATTTCTTTGCCTCAACAAATGGGGCCTTAAATTCATCCTTGGCTCCTGACTGGAGGTCACTAACAACAGTGTGAGAGATCTCAGTGACAGCATTTTATCTAGGTTTGTTTTTAGTTAAATGAAGGTCATTGGCTTATGAACCAGTCATTATTACTGTAAACTAACTGGTCTCAAAAATAATGCAAAAAAAAAAGAAAGAAATAAAGGAAAGATGGAAGGTAGAGAAGGAGAGGGAAGAGGAAAGGAAGGAAGGGAGGGAGGGAAGGAAGGAAAAAGAGAGAAAGATGAAAGCCAGGAATGGTGGCACACATTTATAATCCCAGCGCTAGGAAGATTGAGGCAGGAGGATGATGAATTTGAGGTCAAACTGTGCTGAGAGAAAGAGGGAGGAGAAGATAATGAACTTGAGAGGGGATGAGAGGAGAGAGAATGGAGAGGAGAAAGAAGGGGAGGACTAAGATGTACATTTAGGTCAAGTTTCAGGCTTTTGAAATTTGAACTGCATGAAGACCTCACTTCGGGAACTCGGGTGCCCAGAAGGGAATTGTTTGGCCAGGTCACAGTATTGTCAGGCTGGTAAAGGAAAGGACTTTGTCCATGGAGAGGCCTAGGCTGTGTGGTTCTCCAAGGAGATCTTGAAGGTGGGAGGAATCTAGACTTAATAGGTTGGCAGAAAAGTGATGTAAGTGACAGCTAAAGCAAGTCCAAGCCCGTGATCCTTGGAGAGGCTGCAAGAAGGTGCTACCTTGAGTTTTCCATTTTTTTTTTTTGTTTGTTTCCAAACATCTTGATAAGTAGAAAGGCATACATCACTAAGAGCCCAAATATTTACACCTGGAAGTCATTTGTGACCCAAGGGGATCCCTATGGTAGCTGTCATTGTGTGAGAGGACACTGTGCTAGCTTTCCACTAGCTTGTGAGCTCCCGTCTTTCTCTTTAAGACACGGTCACATGTGTTAGAATGCTGACTCCATCTTTGGACTCTTGACTACCAAGAGCGACCCAACCACCCCTCCCAATTATGACACTCTTAGAACCCAGACCACCCATCTCCACTGTCACTGTTCCGAAGTGGCCCGAGCCCTGAGGCAAACACTGACCACCCTACAACTGCAGGTTCCAGTGATTCCAACCTCCCTGTAAGTAACCCACACTCTGTAAGGGAGGGGCCTTTGACCTGCCTGGTCAGAGCCCTTCTCAGGATACCCCAATAAGTTTGCTGTTGAGTGGGACCATCCGTCTCATTTCTTTCCCAGCTTTTCTTTTTCTTTTTTCTTTTCTTTTTTGAGTTAAGGTCTCACTCTAGCCCAGGCTGACCTGGAATTTGCTACTTTGTAGTCTCAGGGTAACCTTGAACTCACAGCGACTCTCTTACCTCTGCCTCCCCAGTGCTGGGGTTAAAGGTGTTTGCCACCATGCCGGGCTTTTCCCCTGCTTGTTCTAAGATCATGTAGCCCAGGCTGGCCTCAGACTCTCTAGGTAGCAGAGGATAACTTTGAGTGCTTTTTAAAAAATATTTTTAAAATTTATTTATTTGAGAGCAAGAGGAAGAGAGAGGGAGAGAATGGGCTTGCCAGAGCCTCCAGCCACAGCAAACGAACTCCAAATGCATGCACCCCCTTGTGCATCTGGCTTATGTGGGTCCTGGAGAATCAAACCAGGATCCTTTGGCTTTGCAGGCAAACACCTTAACCTCTAAGCCATCCCTCTAGCCTCCAATTTTGAGCTTTTGATGATCCTGCCTTTGCCAAATGCTAGGATTACAGGTCTGTACTACATAGAAGATGTAAAGCACAAAGGGTTTTAGAACACAGAACTCTGTTACTTTTGGAAACACAAATGGAAATAGAGACAATTTTGGTGGAAAATCAAAAGTATCAGAGTTTTATTCACCAGGAGTATCTGTTTTTAGAGATGGAAGAGACTCTCATCAGAGCAGCACTGTCCTTCAGTACCTGTGACTCAGCCTGTGTTCGTACATCTGTTGTAATACCTGGGATCATTTGCAAATTATTTTATTTTATTTATTTATTTTTGGTTTTTTGAGGTAGGGTTTCACTCTAGTCCAGGCTGACCTGGAATTCACTATGCAGTCTCAGGGTGGCCTTGAACTCATGGTGATCCTCCTACCTCTGCCTCCCAAGTGCTGGGACTAAAAGCATGTACCACCACTCCCGGCTTATTTTATTTTTATACTTATTTATTTTTATTTTTACTTTTTTAAGGTAGGATCTCACTGTAACTCAAGCAGACCTGGAATTCACTCTCTAGCATAACTCACAGTGGTCCTCCTATCTCTGCCTCCTGAGTGCTGGGATTAAAGGTGTGTGCCATCACGCCCAGCTAAGAATTATTTTATTTTTTGAGACACGCTGGCCTTGAAGTTATGAATCTTGTGTCTCCTGAATGGGATGAAACCCAGCCTATCTAGCTCTCAAGCACATTTGGACCAGCATGTTGTTCTTTTTCACTGTCAATATATCCTAGACGTCTGAGTGTCAAGCACAATGGAGAAGAGGAGGATCTACACAAACAGGAGGTCACAACGGGTGGAGATCTGAGCTGGAGAGATGGCTTAGCAGTTAAGGCCTTTGCCTGAGAAGCCAAAGGACCCAGGTTCCATTCCCCAGTATCCACGTAAGCTGGATGCACAAGGTGGCACATGCATCTGGAGTTCGTTTTCAGTGGCTAGAGGACATGGTGCACCCATTCTCCCTCTCTAGCTGTCTCTTTCCTCTCAAATAAATAAAATATAAAATATTTTTAAAAATAAAATGTAGAGACTTTTAGGCATGTACTCAAAATATCCCAAGTATCCCTCTGCTCTGATTACCATTCCACAAACATGCATGAAAAGATCTTGGCTTTCCCTTTAAAAAAAAAACAAACAACAACTAATTAATTAATTTTTTTTTTTTTTTGGTGTGTGAGTGAGTGCAGGTGTGCCCTGCCACGATGTGCATGTCAAGGTCAGAGGATAACTTTCAGGTTGGTTCTGGCCTTCCACCTCATTTGAGGCAGGGTTTCTTGTTCACTGGGAAATTCTCTTTGCCATAGGTGCCCTGGGATTATAGAAGTCTGCCACAGTTTCCAGCTTTTATATAGGATCCTGGGAATCCAAATTCAGGTAGTAGTCAGGGTTGTGAAGGAAGTGTTTTATCTGCTGAGCCTTTGCCTGAGCCCCCGACTTTCCCTCCAAGTGCTCATACCTCTAAACATGCTCACTGTTAGCCCGACATTATAGTCTGAATATGAAATGTCCATCATAGGCTCATGTATTCCACTCTGGTCCCAAGCTGGTGGTGCTATTTTTGGAAGTAGCAAAAACTTTAGGAAGTGGGGCTTAGCTGAGGACATATGTCTAAAGCTTACACCTAGTCTCTGTTCCCTTCTTTCTCTGCCTCCTGCCTGTCTGCCATGAGTTGAAGAGCTTCTGCCACATGCTCTGGCTACAGCTATGGACTGAATCCTCTAAAACCATAAGACAAAATAAACATTTGCTCAGTCAAGTAGTTCTCTCAAGTATTTTTATCACAGCTAAGCAGATATAACGAGTCCAGAAAATTAGTACCAGGAGTAAGGTCATTGCTATGACTAAACTTGACCAAATGGTTTTTAAGCCTTTGGGTCTGGTTTGGAGGAAGAATTTGGAAGAGTTTGGAGCTGGAGAGATGGCCCAGCAGTTAAGACACTTGCTTGCAAAGCCAGATGGCCTGGGTTCAATTCCCCAGTACCCACCTAAAATCAGATGCATAAAGTGGCGCATTCGTCTGGAGTTCATTTGCTGTGGCAAGAAATGTGGATAGCAACCATGTTCATGAGGTTTCAGGTGGAAAGAAGGATTCTAAACTGGGAAACAGAATAGAAGCCATTCACATTATATTCTGTCAAAGAACTTGCCTACATTTTTGTCCCTTCCCTAAGCTTATGGTTTATGGCTCATGTCTATAATCCCAGAATTTGGGAGGCAGAGGTAGGAGGATTGCCACAAGTTCAAGGCTAGCCTGGGCAACAGAGTAAGACTTTATCTCAAACAAAAATAATAGATAAAATAAAATGGTTATGGTTTTTTACAGTGGACACTGAAATCCTCAAGTTTGGGCAGACAGGCCAAATGACTGAACAAGTGCAATAGTGGCATGTCTGCTCTGGGGGAAACCAACTGTTCTCCAGTTGGACTGAAGGCCCGCTCTATGGGAGGAATACATGGCAGGGGAGGTCATGAGCCTTAGGGGTATAAAGCCTGCTCTTGGCTGGATAAATGCATATATTACTCTCACCAAATTTTCCTGAAAGTGCTACACTTAATGCTCATACTCATATATTAATGCTACTCTCACTTCTGGTTAGAGAAGCTTCTCTTTTCAGGTGGCGATGACCACTGGGATGAACCAAAAGGCAACATAGTGCTGAGAAGAAGGGATGGAGGAGTGTCCAGCACTGAAACATCTCACACCCATCACACATATATGAACATACATTCACAGAGGCATACCATACACACACAAACACACGCATGTGCACACAAAAGAAAAAGAAGTCCCAAATGATAACTGGGGACATTAAGAAAGATGCCTGTGCTAGAGAGATGGCTCAGCCCTTAGGGCATTCCCACCTCTCCTCTTTGGAATGGAAATGTTTACTTTGTGCCATTGTATATTGGAAGTATAAAACCTACTTTTTAAGTTTTTCAGGAGCTAACAGCTAGCAGTTTGCCTTGAGTCTTAAAGGAGAATTTGGACTTCAACTTATTTATTTATGTAAATTTTCTACTTTTTTTGAAGTACGATTTTACTGTAGCCCAGAGTGACCTGGATCTCATTCTTTACTTCCAGACTGGCCTTGAACTCACAGAGATCCTCCTACCTCTGCCTCTTGAGTGCTAGGATTAAAGGCATGTGGCACCATGCCCAGCTACTTAATTAAAAATATATGTATGTGTGTGTGTGTGTGTGTGTGTGTGTGTGTGTGTGTATAATTTGCATGTAGAGAGAGAAACAGAGAAGAGAGAGAGAGAATGGGCACACCAGGGCCTCTAGCCACTGTAAATGAACACTAGGAACATGCACCACTTTATGTATCTGGCTTTATGTGGGTACTGGGGAATCAAACCCATGTTGTTAGACTTTGCAAACAAGCACCTTAACCACCGAGCAATCTCTCCAGCCTCCAGCTCATTTTTTTTGGTTTTGTGAGGTAGGGTCTTACTCTAGCTCAAACTGATCTGGAGTTTACTCTGCAGTCTCATGCTGGCCTTGAACTAACAACAATCCTCCTACCTCTAACTCTTGAGTACTGGGATTAAAGGTGTGTACCACTATGCCAGCTTAATTTATTATTATTATTATTATTATTATTATTATTTTATTTATTTATTTTTGGTTTTTTCAGGTAAGGTCTTGCTTTCTAGCCCAGGCTGACCTGAAATTCACTATGTACTTTCAGGGTGGTCTTGAACTCACAGCAATCCACCTACCTCTGCCTCCCGAGTGCTGGGATTAAAGGTGTGTGCCACCACGCCCAGCTTCAACTTTTTAAAAAAGTTATTTACTCATTTACTTGAGATAGATAGAGAGGTATAAGTGTGCCAGGGTCTCTTGCTACTGCAAGCAGACTCCAAATGCGCTCACCATTTTATGCCTCTGGCTTTATGTGAGCGCTAGGGAATCAAACCCAGGTTTGCAAGCAAGTGCCTTGAACAGCTGAGTCATCCCCCCTGCTTGGACTTAAACTTGAAAAATACTTTGTTTTTATTTATATATGTGTGTGTCTGTGTTCGTGAGTGCTGGAGTCTTTTGCTGCTATAAACAAATGTGAGATGCCAGTTTTTGCATCTGGCTTTACACAGGTACTGAGGAATTGAACCTGGATAAGCAGGTTTTGTAAACCGGTGCCTTTCACTGCTGAGTCATCACTCCAGCCCCTGAACTTGAACTTGTAAACAATGCTGGAACTGTTCCTGACTGTGAGGACTCTTGAAGACAAACTAAAGGCATTTTGCATGCTGAATAACAGCCATGAGCCTTTGGGGGTTGGGACAGAACAGTATTGTTTGAATATGATATACTCCCTCCCCGACAGACTCATGTGTTGAGTGTTGGGTCCCGAGCCAAACAAATAACTTGGTGCAGTTATTTAGGAAATAGGGCCTAGCTGGAGGAAGGAGCCACTGGGCTGGTGATTTTGATGATTACGCTCGTTCTCTGGTCTCTTTCTTGCTCTCTGCTTCCTGTCTGTTTCTAGGTAATGAAGCTTTGCTGCCTCATGCTCTGGCCACCACAGTGTTCTGCTCAGTGGGACCCAGGATCCATGGAGCCAAGAAGTGAAAATGCTTGAGAGACACACAAAGAGCTAGGTTAAACATCTGTGCATTAGGGCCAGGCTTGTCCTCCACAATCCTGATTGTAGCACAGTCCACTGGGTTTTAACCTTGCCACATCCCTGAGGTTGACTCTCAGCGTCTTTGGGCCCCGGATGTTCAGTACCCCACAGTCGATACTTTTGTACTGCTGACTAGAGGGGTCACATCTTGGCCATCAGGATGCTGGGAGCTCAGTGAATTTGAGGAGGCTCAGGCCCCAGGCCGTCGTCACATTCTGTCTGTGAGTTTGCATGCCTATTTTGAGTACAGTGATCCTATTCTCAACTTTGTTGGCATGTTCTAGATCAGACACCCTTAGCTTTGTCTGTGAAGAAGACAAACCTGTGTATTCTGCAAAATGGGGAAGGACTGACTGTCCATGGCTCAGTGATTCCTGGAGCTTTTAGTCTCATCCTCATCCCCACTTGCACAGTGCCCAGTGCTACTACTAGGAATTAAGAGTAAGTTCTAGTGGTTAACGTGCTTCCTTCAAAGCCAAAGGACCCAGCTTCATTTCCACAGGACCCACATAAGCCAAATGCATAAGGTAACACATGTGTCTGGAGTTCATTTGAAGTGCTGGAGGCCCTGGAGCACCACCCATTCTTTCTGTGTGTGTCTCTCTATATATCTGCTTCCATCCATCCATCCATCCATCCATCCATCCATCCATCCATCCATCTATCTATCTATCTGCCTACCTACTTCTCTCTCTCTCTCTCAAATAAAGACAAATTTTAAAATAAAAAAGTATGTTAGTCCCCATTTTTTTGGTAGTTAGTCAGGGTTACAGACCCAGAAATAGTATCACTGATGACCAGTTCAGAGAACAGAGTCCAAGGATTAAATTCCAAAAAGCCCTGACTCAGGCTGGAGAGATGGATTAGCAGTTAAGGTGCTTGCTGGCAAAGCCAAAAGATCCTGGTTTGATTCTCTAGGAGACACGTTAGCCAGATGCACAAGGGGACGCACGCATCTGCAGTTCGTTTGCAGTGGCTGGAGGCCCTGGCATGCCCATTCTCTCCCTCCCTCTCTCTCATTCTTCTGTCTCTCAAATAAAATATACCAAAAAGCCCTGACTTACCATGATTCACCAAGATATCAGCTGACCACCAGCCCCTTTTCCTTTTTAAAAATGTATTTATTTATTTGTAAGAGACAGAGAAAGAAGAGAATGGGTGCACCAGGACCTCTTGCTGCTGCAAATGATCTCCAGACACATGTGCCATTTTGTCCATCTGGCTTTAAATGGGTACTGAGGAATTGAACCTGGGCCATCAGGCTCTGCAAGCAAGTGCCTTTAATTGCTGAGCCATCTCCCCAGCTTCTTCCCCCCACTCTATTAAATCAAGAGCCCCCATAAACATTCAAAATAACTAATCCAGTCCACCTTGACTTAATGGCGGATTTATCTCCCCCAGGGTAGAACCCCTGTGCACACTCAAAGTAACCAATGTAATCCACTCTGACCTAATGCCTAATTTACATACCTGAGGCTCTAACAACCCTTTGTCTCAGTCACCACATGGATTACTCACTCAGGGCCCCTCCCACCTTGGGAGCTTTCTGCTTGACTCTAAGAATACTTGCTGTCTATTTTGTGCACACCTGTCAATTCTTTGTGGCTTGTAAGACAACAGACTGGAGAAAGACATTAGTCAAGGGAGTTCTAGTGACCCTTGAGTGGCACTGTAACCCCAAAGCTAAGCCCCAACCAGAGCTGAGAAAAGTTCTGTCACTCTTAAAACGTATAATACTTCCTACCGGTCCCCATGCCTTCTGAAGATTCTTGAATGTTTTATTTTTATTTATTTATTTATTTGACAGAGAAGGTGGGTTGGGGGGAGAGAGAATGGGCATGCCAGGGCCTCCAGCCACTGCAAAGGAAATCCAGACTTGTGCACCCCCTTGTGTATCTGGCAATGGTGGGTCCTTGGTAATCGAACCTGGGTCCTTCAGCTTTGCAGGCAAACTCCTTAACTGCTAAGCCATCCTTCCAGCCCTTCTGAAGATTCATATGTGTGCATGTGCTCTTGTATGTGTGTGTAGGCCAGAGGATAATGCCAGGTGTATTTTTCATTCTCCACCTTATTAAGTTTTTTTTTTTTTTAGTTTTTTTTGAGGTAGGGTTTCACTCTAGTCCAGGTTGATCTGGAATTCACTATGGCAATCTTCCTACCTCTGCCTTGCAAGAGCTGGGATTAAAGGCACGTGCCACCATACCCAGCTTCCACCTTATTTTTTGAGAGAGGCTCTCACTGAACCTGGAGCTCACTGATTTGCCTAGACTAGCTGGCCAGAAAGTCCCAAGGATTCTCTTGTGACCTTATCCTCAGTGCTGGGATTGTAAATATGCATGTGGCTGCACCTGGTCTTTTATGTGGGTTCTGTGGATCTGAACTCAGTTCCCATGTGTGGTTTGTGTGTGTGTGAGCACACATGCATGCATGCACACACATGTGTGTCTTGAAACTCCTTCAATAAGAAGTCATCCTAAAAACAATGTGGGTTGGAGAGATGGTTTAATGGTTAAGGTGCTTGCCTAAAAGGTCTCAGGACCCAGGTTCGATTCCTCAGAACCCATGTAAACTAGGTGCAAAAGGTGGTGCATGCTTCTGGAGTTTGTTTGCAGTGGCTAGACGTCCTGGTACACCCATTCTCTCTCTCTCTCTGGTAAATAAATAAAATATTTTAAAAAAGCAATACAGCTAAGCCAAAAGTGGGGGAAAGAGGAAGCAAGTTATGGGCCATTTACAGATTGGAACATTGTGTAGCCAACAGAAGAACTTGGCTGGCTGTAATGGTGCAGACCTATAATCCCAGTGCTGAAGGGGCAGAGGCAGGAGGAGCACCTCAAGTTCAAGGCCAGCCTGGACCACATAGTGAAACCTGTCCTGTCTTAAATTTTTTTCTGAGTTCTTTGCCATGAGTTATTAATAATAAGGAGTAAACTTCTGTTGTAATGATACTTAATATTTTTAAAATGTTACAAGGTTCTATACAAAGGACAATTTCAACAACTTTTAATATGTTCAGGGGCGGGGAGTGTAGCTTAATGATATAGCATTTGCTTAGCATATGTGAAACTCTGGGTTTCCATCCCCCACATATTAATGGGAAATGTGTGGGAGAAGATATACTTTCTATTATTTCAGAGTTAATGGAGGAAATTATTGAGGATTTAATTTTATTTACGTAAGTTATAAGCTTTCACAATATGTAAACACTGTTTTACTTATGGTTGACTTATTTAATAACACACAGACCTTCTCAAAAAGATGTAGCCAGGGGCTGGAGAGGTGGCTTAGTGGTTAAGCGCTTGCCTGTGACGCCTAAGGACCCCGGTTCAAGGCTTGATTCCCCAGGTCCCACATTAGCCAGATGCACAAGGGGCACAAGCATCTGGAGTTCGTTTGCAGTGGCTGGTGTGCCCATTCTCTCTCTTTCTGTCTGTGGCTCTCAAATAAGTAAGTAAAAATAAACAACAACAAAAAATTAAAAAAAAAAAAAAAAAGATGTAGCCAGGTGTGGTGGTGCACACCTTTAATCCCAGCACTCAGGAGGCCAAGGTTGGAGGATCACTGTGAGTTCGAGGCCAGCCTGAGATTACATAGTTGAATTCCTGGTCAGCCTGGACTAGAGTGAGACCCTGTCTACAGGGAAGTGGGGGAGGGAAGAAGTTATACACATGCAGTTTTTTCCCAGTATTCCAAAGCCAATCAGTTAAGAGACAGTTCACATAGCCCTGTATCTTCTACTACAAGTGAATCAGCATATGGCTTTTATAGCAGAGGTCATCACGGCCTTGCCCTTTGTATCCACTGCTGAGGTCAGTCACTAGTGGCCTCATGTAACAAAGTACAGTTTGAAGCTGAGTAGATGCAATTGTTACTTAAGGCAAGCAGAGCTCTTTGGGAGCCTCTTGTTTTTATCGTCTTAGTCAACAGAAAGGATTGGCTTTACGAGATTTGCTAATTATCAGTTTGAAAGACTGGAGAGCAGTCAAAGGGTGGGAGAGAATGGGATGGGATTTCAGGGGAGGGAATGCTTGAGGAAAGAGTTGTCATGCATAATCTGCTGCTGTGCTTAGGATCTGTCCTGCATATACGCAAATATATACCCTGTGGTTCCTGAAGATCATTGCTACTAGCTGGCCTATAGAGCAGAAGCTGATGAGAATGCTGAATTTCAGCATTGCTTTAAAAGAAGCAATCGTCTTGCAAGACAACACAGGCCTTCAGCATCCCGAAATGCTAAACACTTGACCTTTAGATAGGATTCCTCTGTGCCCAGTTCCCACCCCACCGGGAGCCGGCCCAGGAGAGCAGACCTGGCACCCTTGCTGTCCATGGCATTTTGAGGACTTCACGGCTGCCTGCCTGCCTGTCAGCCAGTATCCTAGAAAGATTTGTAGTTCTTCCTTCGAATGCTCTTTTTGAAGTGGATAGCTGCTCGGAGCATTTCATTTTTGTGTTTATTTTGTAATGGGTTGCTCCTTTTATTTTGGTTTAGAACATTGAAGAGCATCTTAGGTTTGCAAGTTTCCTCCTCAAAACAAAACAAAACACAAAAACGAAACAATTAATTGAGATGGGCTTACTGGTCTGATTTTGGTTCCTAAGTTGTGATCGTTCAAAAGCCTGTTGATCTCTTACAGAAACTTTTCATCTTCATTTCTTTATGCTTTTTTCTTTTTGGGGCTCAGTTTTCTTTCTTTTTCTCACTCTTTGTTAGGTTGCTGCTTTATTATATCGGACTGTTTGTTTGAGGAAGGAAGAGCTGGTTTGTTACCGCCATTCCTGTGAAACCTCCTTGTTAACACTAGATAATGAGATGAATGGAGAGGAAGAAAAAAAAAAAAAACAGCTCCCCTCCTCCTGCTCATTAAGTGATCTCCACAGCCCAATTTTCCTTTCTCAGGTGCTATCTAAATGAATTTCCACCAGCAGAATTATAAAGGGAATTAGAGACAGGAGAGAAAAGTCATCCTTCCCTGCTTGACAATGGCTTTCATTTGGAGAAGTCCAAAACAGTCATTAACATGAATTTAAATGCGTACTTGCATTACAGTGGCAAACTCTAAGGTGACTGTGAAGAAAGTATGTTTTGGAAAGTTAAGCACAAAAACTGGCCTGCCAACCTTTTCAGGAGATGAATTTGCTATGTTATTTAGTCCTTTGGTTAGTTGGTTGGTGTTTTTGTTGTTGTTGTTTTGTTTTTTGAGGTAGGGTCTCCCTCTAGCACAGGCTGACCAGGAATTCACTTTGTACTCTCAAGGTGGCCTTCAACTCACAGGGATCCTACCTCTGTCTCCTGAGTACTGGGGCACCTTCGCTTGTTTTTGAGACAGGGTCTCGTTCAATGTATAGCCCAGGCCGGCCTCCAGCTAACCATTTCCCTGCTTCAGTTCCCCTTCCCCTCCCCCTAGGGCTGGGATTTGCAGGCATATGCCACAACATCAGGCTCTAGAGGATGATTTTTTTAAATTTTTTTTTGAGGTAGGATTTCACTCTAGCCCAGGCTGACCTGGAATTCACTATGTAGTCTCAGGGTGGCCTTGAACTCCTAAAGGCGTGCACCACCACGCCCAGCTTCTAGGGGATGAATTTTAAATAAATCGCTTTACTCAGTTTAATGATGGACTGACCAGCCTACGAACTTCAATAACACAATAAATGGTGGTGAATATCTGCAGTAGGATTAGAAGTGCATGGTCCATTTGAGGCCAGCCTAAAATACAAGAGAACTTGTCTCAAAAACAAAACACTACTTTAATCTTTAGAAATATCTGAGCTGGGGAGATGGCTCAGTGGTTAAAGGCACTTGCTTGCAAAGCTTGATGGCCCAGGGTCAATTCCTTAGCTATCCACATGAAGCCAGATGAACGAAGTGACATAAATGTCTTCATGTACAGTGACAGGAGACCCTGATGTGCCCGTTTACACACTCACTATCTGTCTCTCTCAAATAAATAAATAAATATTTTTAAAAAGATTTAGAGGGCTGGAGAAATGGTTTAGTGGTTAAGGCTCTTGCCTGCAAAGCCAAAAGACTCAGGTTTGATTCCACAGGACCCACGTAAGCCAGATGCACAAAGGGGTGCATACATCTAGAGTTTGTTCACAGCGGCTGGAGGCCCTGGCATGCCCATTTTTCTCTCTCTCTCTGATTTCTCTCTCTCAAATAAAGCCAAAATAAAAAATATTTTTTAAAAATTTAGAAATACTATATACTTAGGTATATAATAGACTAGAAACCCTGTATTTAGTATTCTACATGCCAAGTATTCAAAAACTTTACTAAATATAGTAAACAATAACATGCCTAAGACAATATATTAATACTAGTACCATTATCTATTCTGTTTTCCAAAATTGATGAACCTTATTTTATTTATTTATTTGTTTGGTTTTTTGAGGTAAGGTCTCACTCTGTCTAGCCCAGACTGACCTGGAATTCAACACATAGTCTCTGGGTGGCCTTGATCTCTTGATCCTCCTACCTCTGTCTCCCAAGTGCTGGGATTAAAGGTGTCACCACCACGGCCTGTAAGGGAAATTCTTCCCTGGTTTTTTTCCTTTCCCTTCCCAGCAATGCTTGGAGGGGGAAGTGAATCCTCCTTCCTGTTTTCCTGCTCTCTTGTTTTCACACTGTCCTTAATAAACTCTCAGAATTTACCCTTCTCCATGTCCTTCAATAACTTGGACAAGGACCTGAAGTTGGGGTTCACAAGCCTGGGGGTTTCCTGCATCTTTATAGATATATTGATCCCTCCTAGGTCTCAAATTACTGAGATATTTTTTATTTATACACAGAGAGAGGGAGAGAAAGAGAGAATGGGTGTGCCAGGGCCACTAGTCACTACAAATGAATGCCAGACACATGCACCATCTGATGCTTATGTGGAACCTGGGGAATTGAACCTGGGTCCTTAGGCTTCGCAAGTAAGTGCCTTAACAGCTAAGTAATCTCTCTAGCTCATTTTATTTTATTTTTTTAAAAAGATTTATTTTTATTTACTTGAGACAGAGAGAGAGAGAGACAGATAGAGTCAGTGAGAATGAGCATGCCAGGGCCTCTAGCCGCTGCAAATGAAATCCAGACGTATGCGACACCATGTGCATCTGGCTTATGTGGGACACGGAGAATCAAACCTGGGTCCTTAGGCTTCAGTAGGCATGTGCCTTAACCACTAAGCCATCTCTTCAACCCCACCAGCCCTATTTTTTTGAGACAGGATTTCAAGTAGCCCAGACTAGCCATAAAATTCCCAATGTAGCCAAGTATGACCCTGACTCCTAATCTTCCTTCCTTAGCCTCCTAAATGCTGGGATTACAAGAATGTGCCACCACATCTGTCTTTAATTTTAGAGAGAGAGGGAGTGAGTGAGAGATAGAGAATTGGCACGCCAGGTCCTCAGCCACTGAAATCAAACTCCAGACACTTCTGCTACCTAGTGGGCATTGTGACCTTGTGTTTGCCTCACCTTTGTGTATCTGGCTAATGTGGGAGCTGGAGAGTAGAACCTGGGTCCTCAGGCTTTGTAGGCAAGTGCCTTAACTGCTAAGCCATCTCTCCAGCCCTATTTTTTTTTTCTTTTAAGAGATGGGATCTCACTGTGTTTCCAAGCTGATCCCAAAGTCCTGGGCTCAAGGGGTTCAAGTAGTTGGGACTACAGTCTAGTTTTTATTTATTTATTTATTTTTGTGAGGTAGGGTCTCACTCTAGCCCAGGCTGACCTGGAATTAACTATGTAGCCTCAGGGTGGCCTTGAACTCATGGTGATCCTCCTACCTCTGCCTCCCTAATGCACCACCATGCCCGGCTTTTTTTTTTTTTTAATAAAACATGCATTTGGCTTTATAAAACTTAATAAGGTCTGGAGAGATGGCTCAGTGGTTAAGAACAATTACTTGCAGAGCCTCACAGCCCTGGTTCAATTCCTAGTACACACTTTAAGACAGATGCACAAAATGGCACATGCAATCTGGAGTTCTTTTGCAGTGGTAGGAGGCCCTGGCAATGCCCATTCTTTCTCTCTCCCTCCCTATCTCCCTCTTTTGGTCTTTCTCATAAATAAATAAATCACTTAGGAAAAGGTGGGTTTGTTGGTGTAGTCCTGTAATTCCATCTGCTTGGGATGCAGAGAAAGATCAGAAAGTTCAAGGCCAAGAGCCGGGTGTGGTGGCGCATGCCTTTAATCCCAGCACTCGGGAGGCAGAGGTAGGAGGATTGCCTTGAGTTCAAGGCCACCCTGAGACTCCATAGTGAATTCCAGGTCAGCCTGGGCTAGAGTGAGACCCTACCTAAAAAAAAAAAAAAAAAAAAAAAAAAGAAAGAAAGAAAGTTCAAGGCCAGTGTTGGGCTACAAAGTAAGCTCAAGGCTGGCCTCGATGCAGCTCAGTGGTAGAGTGCTGACCTAGTATGTACAAGACCATGTCTTCAATCGTCAGTACCACAAACGTACACAGACACATAGTCTTTTATATCCCAGGCTAGCCTCAAACTCACTACATAGCCAAGGATGGCTTTGAACTCTTTTTTTTCTGTTTTTCAAAGTAGGGTTTCAGTATGGTCCACTATGTAGTCTCAGGTTGGCCTGGAACTCACAGTGATCCTCCTACCTCTGCCTCCCGCATGCTGGGATTAAAGGTGTGCGCCACACCCGGCTTTGAACTCTTCTGATTTTATGTGAGACAGTGAGAGCACCACCACTCCTGGCTTTATTATCATTTTTTAAATCTTTTTATTTACTTATTTGCATGTAGAGAAATAGCAAGAAAAGATAGAGAGAGAGAAAGAAAGAGAGAATAGGGCCTCCAGTCACTATAATCAAACTCCAGAAGTGTGTGCCACCTTGTGCAGATGGGCGACCTTATGTGCCTGGCTTATGTAGGACCTGAAGAGTTGAACATGTAGGCTTCAACGTCAAGTGCCTTAACTGCTAAGTCATCTCTCTAGCCCTGAACTTTTTTGTGTGTCTGTTTGTTTTTTTAAAGTCGGGTCTCACTGTTGCCCAGGTTGACCTGGAATTCACTGTGTAGTAACTGGGTGGCCTCAAACTCATGGTGATTCTCCTACCTCTGCCTCCCAAGTGCTGAGATTGAAGGTGTGAGCCACCATACCCGGGTAGCTTTGAACTTCTGAGCATCCTGCTTCTACCTCCCAAGGGCTAAAGTTACAGGTGTGTGAAATACTATGGCTAGAACCTAGGCAAGCACATTAGCAACTGAACTACAAGTCCAACCCATCCATAGGTTCTTACTGAATGGGTGGATGATATCCAAATGAATTTTCCTAACTAGCACATCGAAAGAGACATAACACTGACGACATTCTTACTTGTGACATTGAGCTCATCCTCTTCCAAGACTCCAGTTTACTTCAGTCAGCCAACATTTACTACATAGTAAACTCAAAGACACAATAATGCTACAGGGGACTATGTCAATGAAAAAGAGTTTGTTCCATGGGCTGGGAAGATGGCTCAGTGGTTAAAAGCACTTGCTTGCAAAGCCTGCCATCCTGGAATCAATTCCCAAGCTACTTATGTAAACTAGGTGCAAAAAGAGGAGCAAGTGCCCGGTGTTGGCTCACAGTAGTTTGGTGCCCTGGTGTGCCCATGCAGACACATGTATGCACTCACACGTGTACAAATAAATAATTTTTAAAAATAGTTTTGAAGGGCTGGAGAGATGGCTTAGTGGTTAAGTGGTTAAGCCTGTGAAGCCTAAGGACCTCAGTTCAAGGCTTGATTCCCCAGGACCCACGTTAGCCAGATGCACAAAGGGGCACATGCATCTGGAGTTCATTTGCAGTGGCTGGAGGCCCTGGTGTACCCATTCTCTCCCTCTCTCTCTTTCTCCCTCCCTTCCTCTTTCTCTGTCTGTTGCTCTCACATATAAATATAAATAAATAGTTTTTAAATGTATTTTTTTCTTTATTTGAAAGAGGGCTGAAAAATGGCTTACAGTTAAGGCACTTGCCTGCAAAGCCACAGGACCCACGTAAGCCAGATGCACAAGGTGATGCACGCATCTGGAGTTCATTTGCAGTAGCTGGAGGCCCTGCAGCAGCACCCATTCTCTCTCTGTGTCTCTCTTAAATAAATAAATAAATAAATAAATAAAATAATATTGCTGGGTGTGGTGGCTGACACCTTTAATCCCAGTACTTGGGAGGCAGAGGTAGAAGGACTGCAGAGAGGTCAAGGCCACCATGAGACTACATAGTGAATTCCAGGTCAGCCTGGGCTAGAGTGAGACCCTACCTCGGAAAAAAAAAAAAAAAAAAAGAATAGTTTGATCCATCAGTGACCTTACAGTGTGACCTCAGAAATTCCTTCCAACAATATAATTCATGTACAAAACCCTGGATTTCCCTCTTCTATATACTAAGATTCTACATTAAGCTTACTTTGAAAAACAATCTAAGACAGGAGTAGTAAACCTGGGGTTTTTTTTTTTATGTGGGGGAGGTGGTTTCAAGGTAGGGTCTCTCTCTACCCCTGGCTGACCTGGAATTCACTGTGTAGTCTCAGGTTAGCCTTGAACTCATAGCAATCTTCCAGACAGAAAGAATGGGCATGTCAATGTCTCTAGCCACTGCAACTCCAGACACATGCACCACTTTAGGTATCTGGCTAACGTGCATACTGGGGAATCGAACCTAAGTCCTTAGGCTTTGCTTTAACAGCTAAACCATTTCTCCAGCCCTTATTTTTAATTTAATAGCATTAAATGTGTTTTAAAGTTGTAATACAGATGTGGTGACACATTCCTTTAATCCCAACACTCAGGAAAGTGAGTGGGATGATCTTTGTGAGTTTGAGCCCACTCTGAGATTACAGGGTGAGTTCCAGGTCCGCCTGGGCTAGAGCAAAATCCTATCTCAAAAAAGTAAACAAATAACCCCCCCCCTTAAAAAGCAACCAACAATATTTCTGGGGAAATAGCAGACATGCTAGCCTTGCACACTTGTAAACTCCAGTCCTGTGATGATAGCAGAGAGTGGGCTCAGACACTGTCACTGGGGGTCACTGGGGCTCAACAACAGCAGCAACAGCAAAGGGAACCCTCTCAGTTGGCTCAGGATAACGATAAAATGTGGGCAAGCTCTCTTTTCTTCCTCCTCTTCATTCATCACTCATGGAGTACATATGAAACCCAGTCAGGCACTATGTGAGCACCGAGAATAACAGATAATGATAAATAACAAAAATGTTTGCCAAGACTTATGAAGAGGAAGATTTGATCCTTCAGTTGCCACTTGCAGCCCTCATATGAATGTGATGCGTTCCTGCTAAAGCTGACGTGGAGCGGTTGCCTGGATTGTTGGATGGGAGAGAACCATGTACTATTGGCTCATGCTTGCCCTCGAAATGGTCCCCAAGCTGGAGGACAAGCTCACTGAATGAGTAGGTGCATCACAGGCGTGGGGACAAGCACTTTCAGCATACTTGCCAGCACCAAGGCGAGAGAGGACGGACGGTAGGAACTCACCACTTCTCCTCTTCTACTTGCACTCCCACAGACTGGAACTTACTGGGTGCTCTGCTCTCCCCTGCTTTCTCAGGTTCCTCAGCATCATCGACCTGCAGAAACCGCCAAGCAAACAGATCCTGTTCAGTTATCTCACTGCTGAGACTAACATCCTCTCGTCACAAACGTCTGTAACATCACTGGAGCATCTTGTGATCTGTAAACTCTTTGTTTAATGTTGTGTTCTTTTTTGAAAACACTATTACCCGGGCGTGGTGGCGCAAGCCTTTAGTCCCAGCACTCTCTAGGCAGAGGTAAGGGGACGGTGAGTCTGAGGCCAGCCTGAGACTACAGGGCAAGTTCCAGGTCAGCCTGGATTATTTAGTGAGATCCTACCTTGAACAAACAAAAGAAAAAAAATTATCATACATTTTTGTGATCTGGTTGGTTAAGTCTGGGGATATAAAGACTTACTTAAGGCTGCAGAGATGGATTAGCAGTTAAGATACTTGCTTGCAAAGCCCAAGGACCCAGGTTTGATTTCCCCAGTACCCACATAAACCATATGGACAAGGTGGTACATGCATTTGGAGTTCCTTTGCAGTGGCTTAAGGACCTGGTACACTCATTCTCTTTCTCTACCTGCCCCCCCCCATAAAATAAATAAAATATTTTTTAAAAGATTTTTAAAAACATTGATATGTAGAGGTGACTATGTAATTACCTGTGAATACTACATTAGAAGAGAGTTACATACAAATGTGCCCTTGGAAGCTCTAGGCAGCTGAAGATTTTCCTTTTTTTTTTTTTTTTTCAAGATAGGGTCTTGCCCAGGCTGACTTGAATTCACTATGTGTTCTCAGGCTGGCCTCAAATTTACAACAATCCTCCTGCCTCAGCCTACCAAGTGGTGGGATTAAAGGTGTGTGAAACCACATATGACAGCTGAAGTATTTTTTATTTTTTGTTTTTTTTGAGGTAGGGTCTCACTGTAGCTCAGGCTGACCTGGAATTCACTATGTAGTTTCACAGTGGCCTTGAACTCACGGTGATCCTCCTACCTCTGCCTCCTGAGTGCTGGGATTAAAGGCATGTGTCACTGCACCCAGCTTGAAATATTTTTTAAGAGTGGCAAATTCATTTATTTTTTATTATGCCATTAGTAACATTATTATTATTAACCTTATTAAGATAGAGTAATTTCATTTTCTTCCCCTCATACTAAAGATTTAACCTTGAATATCACTTCATAGTTTCTTTTAAGAAATATTTTGTTTGGGGAATTCTGGGTAAAATGGTGGCATAGTAGCCATGCCAAAGTAGCCTGAGGTGGGGGTGGGGGAAATAAGCAGCAAAACAGCGAAAATACACTCCTCTATCAAAAAGTGAAGGTGCATAAGGAATTATCAACCTCAGCAGAGAAGCAGGAAAGACCTGTGTTTCTAGCAAGCAGGAAACCAGCCAGAACCAGCCCCCACCATGGGAGAAGCCAGGTGAAGGGATTTTCCACACACAGCAGCCTCCTCACACAGTCAAGAAACCTGAAGGGGAAGACAGCAGGGACCAGCTGAGCAGCTCTGGTACCACTCCCGACACTCTGCACAACCTCCCTTGCCCCAACCTCCAGTGCTGCAAACCACCAGAGAATCCCCCCCAGCCCAACAGCACCCAGCACATCTGATCAGAACACTAGATCCAGTGACCCAAGCAGCCTAACTGAGCCCATAGCACAACATAAGGGGATCGAGGCGGGCACTCGGCATAGGTAAGATTGGAAGCCATCCCAAAAGGTAACGGCCCACTGACGCAAAGCCAAGTGCACAGGCCTGCACTGGAAGTACGATTCTCTCCTTCCAGAAATCAGGACAGGTTATGTGTTAGATTTAAGCGATGTGTTCTTGGTGGGCTTTACCATTCTCAAATAAGCTGTATTTCGGTGTTGACTATTGTTGTCTTTAATATTTCCTGATTTATAGGGCCTTCATCTTTTTATTCTATCATTATTGGGGACAGGGGCTCACTTGGGTCCCAGGCTGACCTGGAAATCATTTCAGACCAGAAATCTCAGCCTCCCAGTTGACAGGAGTAAAGGTGTGGGGGCAACACAGACCCTTAGGGACTTTGCCTATGTTAGATTATTTGTTTTAACCCCCACTCTGTGCTGGTTCTGATTGAATGTGTGTGTTATTTGGTTGAATTTTAGAATTTGCCAGGCGTGATGGTGCACGCCTCTAATCCCAGCACTCAGGAGGCAGAGATTGACATGAGTTTGAGGCCAGCCTGAAACTACATAGTGAATCCCAGGTCAACCTGGGCTGGAGCAAGACCCTACCTCAAAATAAATAAATAAAGAAAATAAAGAAAAAAGAAAATAAAAAAGAATTTGCCCATAATTTGCTCCACCCAGCCTGCTAGAATACCTGCATAGCAGGCAAACTCAACACCTAGGTTCATTTCTGCTGTTACTCTGGGAGTAATATAAGAGCCACACTGGCACCTTAAGCTTCTACCTTGAAGATATATAAAGTTGGGTTTACACGTCTAAGAATACCACAGGTCATAAGAAAACCCAAGTATCAAATTAACTCAAGATGCAAAAAATCTCTACATTATAACATTAGAAATACAAAAAAATCAAGATAATACAATTCCACCATAAATTATAAATACATCAGAAATGACCTCCAGTGAGACGAATTTAGATGAACTGTCTGACAAAGAATACAAAAGATTGATTACAATTATGTTCAAAGAAATCAACCTGGGCATGTTGGCACATGCGTTTCATCCCAGCATTCGGGAGGCAGAGGTAGGATCACCGTGAGTTTGAGGTCACCCCGAGACTACATAGTGAATTCCAGGTTAGCCTGGGCTAGAGTGAGACCCTACCTCAATCAATCAATCAATAAATAAATAAGAAGAAGAAGAAGAAATCAAAGGAATAAGAAAACAAACTCCTGAAGGAATCCCAAGAGAACTCAGGAAACTAACTTAATGAAATAAGAAGGGCAATATAAGATATAAGAAAGGAAATAGAAATAATGAAAAAATACCAATCAGAAATACTAGAAATGAAACAACAGAGTAAATCAAATAAAAAACTCTATATTCACCTTAACCCTTTGGAAAAGAAGAACAAGGAAAACAAAAAATCAGTAGATGGGAAAAAATAATAAAGATTATGACAGAAATAAATGAAATAGAATCCCCCCAAATACATACAAAGAATCAATGAAATAAAGAGTTGTTTCTTGGAAAGTATAAACAAGATTGATAAACCTTTAGCCAATCTGACCAAAAGAAAGAAGAGACACAATAAAATCACAGAAGAAAAAGGTACCATTATTACAGATATTACTGAAATTCAGAAGATCATGAGGACATACTTTAAGAACATATACTCTACTAAGTTTGAAAAGCTGAAAGAATGACTTCCTTGATTGAAATGGATGATTTCTTTGATTTATATGACCTACCAAAATCAAATCAAGAATGGGATAAGCCATTTAAACAGATCTATAAGATCAAAGTAGTTATAAAAAAAAATCTTACAGCTAAAAAAAGTCCAGGCCCAGATGGATTCACAGGTGAATTTTACCAGACCTTCACAGAAGAACTAACACCAATGCTTCTTTCAAACTTCCATAAACTTGAAAATACCAAATACTAAATGGGGAAAACTTGAAGCTTTTCTACTAAAATCAGGAACAAGACAAGGGTGTCTTCTTTTATTTAACATAGTACTGGAAGTCTTAGCTATAGCAATAAGGCAAGAGACACACATAAAAGGGATACAAATTGGAAAGGAGGAGATCAACTTATTATTTGTAGATGATATGATTCTATACATAAAGGACCCTAAAGACTACCAGCGAATTGTTAGAGATGAGAAACACTTTTAGCAGCATAGCAGGATACAAAATAAACACATAAATCAGTAGCTTTCTTATATATAACAAAAAACATGCTGAGGATGAAATCATGGAATCACTCCCATTTACAATTGCATCAAATAAATAAATAAAGTAACATGGAATAAACCTAACCAAGGAAGTGAAGGATCTCTACAATGAAAACTTTAAAACACTCAAGAGAGAAATTACAGAAGACACTAGGAAATGGCAAGACATCCCATGTCCTTGGATTGGAAGAATCAGTATTTTGAAAATGTCATCTTACCAAAAGCAATCTACACATTTAATGCAGCAATCCCCATCAAAAATCAATGGCATCTTCATGGAAATAGAAAAAAAAAAAAATCCTAAAACTCATTTGGAAGCACAACAATCTCAAAAAGCCAAAACAGTTTTGAGCAATAAAAATAAGGTTGACAGTATCATCATACCTGATTTTAAACTATATTACAGAGCCATAGTAACAAAACAGCATGGTACTAGCATAAAAACAGACATGTAGGTCAATGGAACAGAATAGAGGACCCAGATGTAAGTCCAGCAAGCTACAGCCATCTGATTTTCAACAAAAATGCCAAAGATAATCATTAAAGAAAAGATAGCCTCTTTAATAAATGGTGCTGGGAAAACTGGATATCTATATGTAGAAGAATGAAAATAGCTGGATGTAATGGTGCACACCTTTAATCCCAGCACTCAGGAGGCAGATGTAAGTGGATTGCCATGTGTTTGAGGCTACCCTGAGACTGCATAGTGAATTCCAGGTCAACCTGGCTACAGTGAGATCCTACCTCAAAAAACAAACAAGCAAAAAAATAATGAAAATTTATCCTTATCTCTCTCCATGCACAAGAATCAAGTCCAAATGGATCATAGGCCTTAATATCAGACCTGAAACTGAAACTGCTAGAGGAAAAAGTAGGGGAAACCCTGCAACAAATTGGCATAGGCAATGACTTTCTGAATATAACCCCATTGCTCAGGAAAAAAAACCACTAAGCAACCACTGAGACCTCATGAAATTAAAGGCTTTGTATGAAAAAGACATTACAAGTCGTTGCCAAGGTTCTTGGTTTCCCACCAGGAATAGATGGTAAGACTCTATTGCTGAAGATACCACAAGCTTGGGCTGTAAGGTCACTGTGAAATCAAGCTAGAGCTGAACTTAAAACCTCCTCCCTGTAGACCAGTTGACAGGAAGCTGGAAAAAGCTATGCTGCATGGAGCCCTATGGGAGAGGGAAGTCATCAGTGGAGATAAACAACAGTGGACACTGCAAGCCTTAAGTTGGGGCCAGCCAGGCCAAATGAGCCAATGGGTGCAATAGTGGCATTATGACATTCTTATATTATGGGAAAAACCAACTGCTCTCTAATTGGTTTGGAGGCCTGTTCCACAGGAAGAAGTACATGTCTGGTACTGCAAATCTAGTCAAAAGCCTATGGCAGGAAAGGTCATAAGCCCTAAGGGTATAATACCTTCTGGTGTCTGGCTAAATGCATATATTATGCTTACCAAACTGCCCTGTAGGCACTTTTGTTAATGTTCATATCCATATATTAGTGCTACTCACATTTTTGATTAGAGAAGCTTTTCTGATGGCGGTGGCTTCTGGGATGACTCAAGAGGCACTATAGTGCTAAGAAGAAATGACAGAGAGGTGTTTAGCACTGAAACATCTCTATCATATCTTCCAAGGCTCAGGGTCCATTGTGGAAAGAGTGTAAGAGCCAAAGGAAGGGTAGTACTCCTTACAATATACTCTTCCAGACACAAAATGGCCTGGATATCCATGACCTCGCAGTGCCTGACCCTACCTACACAAGACCATCATAATAGGAGGAAAAGATCATGACATCAAAGTAAAAGTGAGACTGACTGAGATGGAGTGTGGATTTGTAAAAAGGAAAGTGGGGGAAGGGAGGGCATTATGGTTTATTTTCTATAATTATGGAAGTTGTCAATAAGAAAAGTTTAAGAAAATTATTTAGGGCTGGAAAGATGGCTCAGTGGTTAAGACACTTGCCTGCAAAGACTAGGGATCCGGGCCCAACCTTCCTTGGTAGGAAATAAATATTTTACTTATTTGTTAGAGAGAGTGAGAGCAAGAAACAGAGAGAATGGAAACGTCAGGGCCTTCTGCTGCTGCAAACAAACTCCAGATGCATGTGCCACTTCAGTACATTCAGGTTTACATGGGTCCTGGGGAATTGAACCCAGGCCATAAGACTGTGCAAGTAAGGGCCTTTAGCCACTGAGCCCTCTCTCTCTTCAGCTCCAGGGTTTCTTTTAAAAATGATTTATTTATTTATTTCCGTATGCATATACATGCAGGATTGTCTGCAACTGTAAACAAATACCAGATACATATGTTACTTTCTGTCTCACTTCATGCAGGTGCTGGCAAGTATGCTTGACCACTGAACCATCTCCTTAGCCCTTGTTTCATAGTTTGAAATATAATTTTACATAGTATATGCATATTATGGTGTACAGAGAAGATATTCCCATATGTAGCTGATAGCCTGTGTGACATTAGTTTCAGCTCAAACAAAAAGCAACTAGGTTTGTTTTTGCCCCTCTTTGTCTCTTACTGCTTTAAAAGAATGGTAGGTGCATTTGCCCCAAGTTGCTTCTGGCTTTATGTGTGTGTATGTGTGTGTGTATATATATATATATATATACACACCAGGGAACGGAGCCTGACCATCCTGCTTTGTAAGTAAGCACCTTTAACTGATAAATCATCTAAAAAAAATAACAAAATAAAAAGGGGCCAGGTGTGTGGTGTACACCTTTAATCTCAGCACTCTGGAGGCAGAGGTAGGCTTGCCATGAGTTTGAGGCTAACCTGGAGAGAGTGGTTAAGGTGGTTGCCTGCGAAAACTAAGGACCAAGGTTTGATCCTCAATACCCACGTAAGTTAGATGCACAAGGCAGCACATACGTCTAGAGTTTGTTTGCAGTGGCTTAAGGCCATGACTGGCACCCCATTCTCTCTCTCATCTGTTTCCCCCTTTCTCTCTCTAATAAACAAAAATAATTAAATAAAATAAACAGTGTTTGACTTGAAATTGAAATCAAATTATATAAAAACGCACACCTTTATATATTCTAGAATAACATGTAACAGAACATCTCCCTATTCAAGACTGAACGCTCATCCCATCCATTTTAGGCTCTGTAATACACATGTTAATTCATCAAAGTCCCCTGTTCTGTTGAGTTGCTTTTCCAGCTGCTGGAAGCTCATCTCCTACACCCATCAGTGGAACCAGGATTCCCCAACTACATCCCCCAGGCTTCTTTACCAGATAGCCTACAAGTTATGTTCTAGCCAAGGAAAGCAGGAGGACAGAAGGGATTTCCAGGTTTCCACTATCTCCTGTGTCCATTATCATCTGAAGACAGCTGTGGCTCCAGCCTCCAACACCCTCTAACAGGCCCTGCTGTAGCTGACTGGAACACCTCACTCAGGCTGGGCACACACCTGCTTGAGGACCTCCCGAGTGCTGAAATTATGGTAGCCCCTCCCTTCTCCTCATGATCCCATAGTTTTAGGAGAGGTAACTGCTTGTGGCAGTTAAGTGCTCTGTCAGCCTCCTACTCCTGTCTGTGCTACCAGTTTCATGTGTTAAATTGCCCTCTGTTTGAGAAATGAGCCTAGCCTCCGATTTCCTGAGTCGATGTCACATGACCATAGACTTGTCAATTAAAAATGTTTAGGGCTGGGCGTGGTGTCGCACGCCTTTTAATCCCAGCACTCTGGAGGCAGAGGTAAGAGAATCACTGCGAGTTCAAGGCTACCCTGAGACTACATAGTGAATTCCAGGTTAGTCTGGGCTAGAGTGAAACTCTACCTTGACAAACAAAACTAAACAACAACACAAAGTTTAGGATGTCAGCCAAAGCAGGATGTTGCTGCCTTATCCATGGGGTAGAATAAATACTGCCGCCTGAAGCCAGGTCTAGTAACCTGTAATCTCAACACCGAGGCTGAGGCAGGAGGACCACTGAGAATATAAGGTAAGTTCAAGGGAAGCCTGGGGTACCTTATGAGAACATGTCTCAAAAAAGGAAAACAGAAGCTGGAGAGAAGGCTTAGTGGTTAAGGCACTTGCCTGCAAAGCCAAAGGACCTCAGTTCAATTCCCCGGGACCCACATAAACCAGATGCACAAGGTGGTGCATGTGTCTGGAGTTTGTTTGCAGTGGCTGGAGGCCCTGGTGCGCTCATTCTCTCTCTCTCAAATACGAAAAAAGGAAAACAGGCTGGAGAGATGGCTCAATGGTTAAGGTGCATGTCTGCAAAACCTAACAACCTGGGTTTGATTCCCCAGTACCTATGTAAAGCCAGATGCACAAAGTGGCACGTGCATCTCAAATTCGTTTGCAACAGATAGAAGCTCTGGAGTGCTCATTTTCTCTCTTTGAAAATAAATATTTTAAAATAAAATAAAACAAAAACCAGAAAAGAATAACCCAAATTATCTCTACTTCCAGAGATGCATGACAGTATTTCCCTGATCCTTAATGCATTAAAAAAAAAAATGAAGTCGGGTGTGGTGGCTTACACCTTTAATCCCAGCACTCAGGAGGCAGAGGTAGGAGGATAAACCAAGGGTTTGAGGCTAGCCTAAGACTACAGAGTAAATTCCAGGTCAGCCTGAGCTAGAGTGAGACTCTACCTCCAAAAAGAAAAAAAAAAAAAAAAAAAAAACCAGAGAGGCAGGCATGGTGGCACATGCCTTTAATCCCAGCACTGGGAGGCCGAAGTAGATCACTGTGAGTTCAAGGCCACCTGAGATTACATAGTGAGTTCCATGTCAGTGTGGGCTAGAGCAAGACCTTACCTCTAAAAAAAAAAAAAAAAAAAGTAGGTAGGTAGGTAGGTACGTAGGAGGTAATAAGGATGAGAAAGGCAGACATGATCCTCACAGTGGTACAGGTATCCAAACCTTGCATGAATGGGGCTAAGTGTCATGATTGCATTAAGGCATATTATGGCGACTCCCCCTCTTAGATACAAATATTAGCAAATACCTCTTATCTTTTCTTCTTTTCGTGTGTTGGGGATTGAACCTGGAACCTCTTACATGCTAGACAAGCACTCTACCACTAAGCCATAGCCCCAGCCCAGGTGTCACCTTTCTTACATGACATTATATTAAATTTATACAATTAATTACAAAAATCTTCAAAAGAAATTTCAGGGCAATTCAATCTTAAAAAAAGATTAAGAAACTTCCGGCTAAGATGGCGGCGTAGGTACCACGCCAAGCAGCCTGGGGGGGGGAAAAGACCAAAAAACCTCAGCAAAATACACATTTTTACTAAAAAGTGAGGTGTATAGGAAACTGAAGCGGCAGCGGAGAAGGAGGAGAGATCCAGAGCATCCAGAGCCCGCACAGGCCGGCAAAAGCGGCCCCGGCAGCTCCGCCAACCGTATTATAATCAAACTTCCAAACACACACACCAAAGAAAAAATATTGAAAGCAGTTAGAGAGAAAAATCAAGTTACCTACAAAAGCAAGCCCATCAGGATTACAGCAGATTATTCAACACAAACTTTTAAAGCCAGAAGGGCTTGGAGTGATATATTCCAAGTTCTGAAAGATAACAACTGTCAACCAAGGTTACTTTATCCTGCAAAGTTATCCATTCAAATAGACGGAGAAATAAGGATATTCCATGACAAAAGCAGGTTAAAGGAGGATTTGAAGACAAAACCAGCTCTACAGAAAATACTTGATAGAATCCTCCATGCTGAAGAAAAGGAAAAGCACTCATATAAGGAATCTAGAAAAAACAAGCAATACTCAAATACTAGTTAACAGAAGAGAGCACAGGTAGAACCAGAAACACACACACACACAAAAAGGCAAACATAAATACACACCTTTCAATAATATCTCTTAATATCAATGGCCTCAATGCCCCAACGAAAAGACAGATTCGCAGACTGGGTTAAAAAGCAGGATCCTACAATTTGTTGTCTCCAAGAAACTCACCTTTCTACAAAGGATAGACATTACCTTAGGGTGAAAGGTTGGAAGACGGTGTTTCAAGCAAATGGGCCTAGAAAACAAGCAGGGGTTGCTATCCTAATATTGGACAGGGTAGACTTTACTCCAATGTTAGTCAAGAAAGATAAGGAAGGTCACTTTATATTGATTAAGGGCACACTCCAACAGGAGGACATTACAATCCTAAACATATATGCACCTAACATGGGGGCTCCCAAATTCTTCAAACAAACACTATTAGAACTAAGGTCACAGGTAACACCAAACACAGTGGTGGTGGGTGACTTTAACACCCCACTCTCATCAATTGACAGGTCATCCCGGGAAAAAATAAACAGAGAGGCATCTGGACTAAATGACATCATAGAAGGAATGGACTTAACAGATATATACAGGACATTTCATCCAAATGCTGCAGAATATACATTCTTTTCAGCAGCACATGGAACATTCTCTAAAATATATTAGGACACAAAGCAAATCTTAACAAATTCAGGAAAATTGAAATAATTCCTTGCATTCTATCTGACCACAATGGAATTAAACTACAAATCAGTAGCAAGAAAGGCTATAGAGCATACACAAAATCATGGAAACTAAACAATACACTACTAAATGATGAATGGGTCAATGAAGAAATCAAAAAGGAAATCAAAAAATTTATAGAGTCAAATGATAATGAGAACACAACATACCAAAATCTCTGGGACACAATGAAGGCAGTTCTAAGAGGTAAATTTATAGCCTTAAGTGCCTATATTAAGAAATTAGAAAGGTCGCAAATAAACGACCTAATGCTTCGCCTTAAAGCCTTGGAAAAAGAAGAACAAGGCAAACCAAAAATCAGTAGACGGGAAGAAATAATAAAGATTAGGGCAGAAATTAATGAAATAGAAACAAAAAGAACAATCCAAAGAATTAATGAAACAAAGAGTTGGTTCTTTGAAAGGATAAACAAGATTGATAAACCCTGAGCAAATCTGACCAAAAGAAAGAGAGAAGAGACACAAATTAATAAAATCAGAGATGAACAAGGTAACATCACAACAGATTCCAGAGAAATTCAAAAAATCATAGGGACATACTATAAAAGCATATACTCCACAAAGTATGAAAATCTGAAAGAAATGGATGATTTCCTTGATCTATATGACCTACCTAAATTAAATCAAACTGAGATTAATCACTTAAATAGACCTATAACAAACATGGAGATCCGAACAGTTATCAATAATCTCTCAACTAAAAAAAGCCCAGGCCCAGATGGATTCACTGCTGAATTTTACCAGACTTTTAATGAAGAGCTAACACCATTGCTTCTTAAGCTTTTCCAGGAAAAAGAAAAAGAAGGAATTCTAACAAACTCCTTCTATGATGCCAGCATCACCCTGATACCAAAACCAGGCAACGATAGAACAAAAAAAGAAAATTACAGACCAATCTCCCTCATGAACATAGATGTAAAAATTCTCAACAAAATATTGGCAAACAGAATACAAGAGTATATCAAAAAGATCATTCACCCTGACCAAGCAGGCTTTATCCCAGAGATGCAGGGATGGTTCAACATACACAAATCTATAAATGTAATACATTACATAAACGGGTTGAAGGACAAAAATCACATGATCATCTCATTAGACGCAGAGAAAGCATTTGACAAAATCCAACATCCCTTCATGATAAAAGTCCTACAGAGACTGGGAATAGAAGGAACATATCTCAATATAATAAAGGCTATTTATGACAAGCCTACAGCCAACATATTACTAAATGGGGAAAAACTGGAAGCTTTTCCACTAAATCAGGAACAAGACAAGGGTGTCCACTGTCCCCACTTTTATTTAATATAGTTTTGGAAGTCTTAGCCATAGCAATAAGGCAAGAGACACACATAAAAGGGATACAAATTGGAAAGGAAGAGATCAAGTTATCATTATTTGCAGATGACATGATTCTATACATAAAGGACCCTAAAGACTCTACTGGCAAACTGTTAGAGCTGATCAAAACCTACAGCAATGTAGCAGGATACAAAATAAATACACAGAAATCAGTAGCCTTCATATATGCTAACAACAAAAACACAGAGGATGAAATCAGAGAATCACTCCCGTTCACAATTGCATCAAAAAAAATAAAGTACCTTGGAATAAACCTAACCAAGGAAGTAAAGAATCTATACAATGAGAACTTTAAAACACTCAAGAAAGAAATTGCAGAAGACACTAGAAAGTGGAGAAACATCCCTTGTTCCTGGATTGGAAGAATCAATATGGTGAAAATGGCAATCTTACCTAAAGCAATCTACACATTTAATACAATCCCTATCAAAATTCCAAAGGCTTTCTTCATGGAAATAGAAAAAACAATCCAAAAATTCATTTGGAATCACAAAAAACCTCGAATATCTAAAATAATACTGAGCAACAAAAATGAGGCTGGTGGTATTACCATACCTGATTTTAACCTATACTACAGAGCCACAGTAACAAAAACAGCATGGTACTGGCACAAAAACAGACATGTAGATCAATGGAACAGAATAGAGGACCCAGATGTAAGCCCAAGTAGCTATAGCCACCTGATATTCGATAAAAATGCCAAAAATACTCAGTGGAGAAGAGACAGCCTCTTCAGCAAATGGTGTTGGGAAAACTGGATATATATCTGCAGAAGGATGAAAATAGATTCTTCTCTCTCGCCATGCACAAGAATTAAGTCCAAATGGATTAAAGACCTTAACATCAGACCTGAAACTCTGAAACTGCTAGAGGAAAAAGTAGGGAAACCCTTCACCATATTGGTCTTGGCAAAGACTTTCTGAATACAACCCCAATTGCTCAGGCAATAAAACCACAGATTAATCACTGGGACCTCATGAAATTAGAAAGATTTTGCACTGCAAAGGACACAGTGAAAAAAGCAAAGAGGCAACCTACAGAATGGGAAAAAATCTTCGTCAGCTATATATCTGATAGAGGATATACAAAGAACTCAAAAAGTTAAATGATAAGGAATCAAACAAGCCAATCAAAAAATGGGCTATGGAGCTAAATAGAGAGTTCTCAAAGGAAGAAATACGAATGGCATATAAGCATCTAAAAAAATGTTCTATGTCACTAGTCATCAGGGAAATGCAGATTAAAACTACATTGAGATTCCATCTCACTCCTGTCAGATTGGCCACCATCATGAAAACAAATGATCATAAATGTTGGCGGGGATGTGGAAAAAGAGGAACCCTTCTACACTGCTGGTGGGAATGCAATCTGGTCCAGCCATTGTGGAAAACAGTGTGGAGGTTCCTAAAACAGCTAAAGATTGATCTACCATATGACCCAGCTATAGCACTCCTAGGCATATATCCAAAGGACTCATCTCATGTCCTTAGAAGTACATGGTCAACCATGTTTATAGCTGCTCAATTTATAATAGCTGGGAAATGGAACCAGCCTAGATGTCCCTCAACAGATGAGTGGATAATGAAGATGTGGCACATTTATACAATGGAGTTCTACTCAGCGGTAAAGAAAAATGAAGTTATGAAATTTGCATAAAAATGGATGGACCTGGAAAGTATTATACTAAGTGAGGTAACCCAGGCCCAGAAAGCCAAGCGCCACATGTTCTCTCTCATATGTGGATCCTAGCTACAGATGATTGGGCTTCTGCGTGAGAATGAAAATACTTAGTAGCAGAGGCCAGTAAGGTAAAAAGGAGACATAAACGGTAGAGAAAGGAAGGGAGGAGGATACTTAATAGGTTGATATTGTATATATGTAAGTACAATGATTGTAATGGGGAGGTAATATGATGGAGAATGGAATTTCAAATGGGAAAGTGTGGGGGTGGGGAGGGAGGGAATTACCATGGGATATATTTTATAATCATGGAAAATGTTAATAAAAATTAAAAAAAAAATTAAAAAATAAAAAAAAAAAAAACAAAAAAAAAAGATTAAGACAGTTGGGCTAGGAACACGACTCAGTGGTTCAAGGTACTCGTTTGCCAGCCTGGGCTGGCTTGAGGTCAATTCCCCAGACTCCGTGTGAAACCAGACACACAAAGTGGCACATGGGTTTAGGGTGTGTTCACAGCAGCAAGAAGACCTGGCATGCCCATTCTTTTTTTCCTTCTCTCTCTTTCCCTCTTATTCTCGCAGATGAATGAAAATAAATTGAGAGAAGTCATGACAGGTGATAAAATGTCACTCTTTTAGCTAATGGTAGTGATAAAGGGGACAATATTAATAGCAACAACTAAATCTAATGTTTGTTCCTTATCAATCTTCACTACACCTTATCAAGTACCAAACAAAATAAAAGCCATTTTCATTCTAATTTTCCAGATGAAAGAATCTGGAGCACAGAGACGTGAAGCAGGGGGTCTAAGTTCACGCAGGTTACGGAGTAAATTGTGTAAATATTAAATGAGAAGGGTTGGGGTGTGTTTTTGAAATTCCAGAGGTGGAAGGTGGTAGGAAATTCACCATCCTAGTGTTTCAGGGTTTGGGATTAGGTTTCTGTATATTGATATTCGAGGAATATTTTACATGTTAGGTTTTTATTTGCTTACTATTCCCAACCAGGCGGCAGCATAATGTGATGTGGTCCCATGACTGGGAGAGTCTTGGCTCTGTCAACATGAGGTGCGAGATCTCGGGTAACTTATTCAGCCCCTGTGTGCTCTTCTGGAGGGGAAAAATAACAGTTACATCCATGCCACAGAATAGCCAGAGGGGTTAGAGAAACACTCGTTGCTATAGTTCCTACCTCGAGGGCCTCCCAAAGGCCCATTAGCTAAAGGGTTAGTCCTCGGCCTGGCACCATTAGGCGGTGGTGGAACCTGTAAGGGGTGGAGCCTGCTAAGAACTTCCAGGGCATATAGGGCGCTCTCTTTTCTCTTTCACTTCCTGTCTGTCCAGAAGTCAGCAGCGTGCTCTATCCCATGCCTTCTGTCACCACTGGCTGTCTTACCATAGGCCCACAAGTCACGAGACCAAACGACTATGGACATAAATCTCCAAATCCAGTAACCTAAACTGGGTGTGGTGCCCCACGCCTTTCATCCCAGCGCTCAGGAGGCAGAGGTAGGAGGATCGCTGTGAGTTTGAGGCCACGCTGTGAGTTCGAGGCCACCCTGCAACTACATAGTAAATTCTAGGTCAGACTGAGCTAGAGTGAAACCCTACCTCAAGAAAATCAAACAAAAATTTAAAAAAAGTCTTGAGGGCTGGCGAGATGGCTCAGCAGGTAGGGGTTTTCCTTGCAAAGCCTACCACCTCAGGTTGGGTATTCATGATCCATGTAAAGCCGGATGCAAAAACTAATGAACTCCAGAAGCATGCTCCACTTTGTACATCAGGCACAAATACATGGGTATTGGGGAATTGAACCCAATTTGTCAGTCTTTTTTCTTTTATTTTTCCATGTAGGGTCTTGCTCTAGTTCAGGCTGACCTGGTGACCTGGAATTCAGTATGTAGTCATAGGGTGGCCTCGAACTCACAGTGATGCCCTACTTCTGTTGGGATTAAAGGCACGCACCACCACATCCAGCCAAAGTTGTCAGTCTTTGCAAGTAAGTGCTCTTAACTGCTGAGTCATTTCTCCAGCCCTGATATATTTTTTTATTATGGAAAAACACATATGACATAAAAGGTAACCATTTTGACCACGTCTAAGTGTCCTGCTCAGTGGCACCAAGTGCATTCACATTGCTGTATAGTCATTGCCAACACCCACCTATAGGACTTTTGTCATTTCAAATTGAAACTATTCCATTAAATGATAACCCTTGGGGTTGGGCTGATGGTTCAGTTGGCATTGTAGCCAGCTTCATGTTGCTGGTAGAAAACACCCACCAAAGAGCAACTTGTGGGAGGAAAGGGTTTATTTTGGCTTACAGACTCAAGGAGAAGCTCCATGATGGCAGGGGAAAATGATGGTATGAGCAGAGAGTGGACATCCCTGGCCAATATCAGGTGGACAACAGCAGGAGAATGTGCCAAGCACTGGCAAGGGGAAGCTGGCTATATGACCCATAAGCCTTTCCCCCCAAACATATCACCTCTAGGAAGCTCCAATTCCCAAACTGCCATCAGCTGGGGACCCAGCATTCCAAATACATAAGTATGTGGACACCTGAATCAAAGCACCAGAGGTGGTAAGGTGATTTTTGTGCAAGTCTGAGGACCTGAGTTCAGATGCCCAGCCCCCGCCGTGCCAGGCAGGAGTGACTCCTCCCCTGTAATCTCAGTATCATGGAGGCAGAGAACTCTAGGTCAAGCTGGACAGCCAGACGAGCTCAATCAGTGAGCTCTGGGTTCAAGTGAAAGAACATTGCTCAATAAATTAGGTGGAAGCTGGGTGTGGTGGTACACGCCTTTAATCCTAGCACTTGGGAGGCAGAGGTAAAAGGGTCACCATGAGTTTGAGGCCACCCTGAGACCTAAATTCCAGATCAGCCAGGACTCGAGCAAAACTCTACCTAAAAAACAAAAAGAGAAAAAAAGAAAGAAAGAAAGAAAGAAAGAAAGAAAGAAAGAAAGAAAGAAAAGAAAGTCAATAAATTAGATGGGAGAATGACCGAGGAAGTCACTCTATGTCCAACCTTTGGTGTCCAACTTCTGGTCTCCATATGCATGTGCATTAGTACATACATGTGTCACCTACACACAAGCACATACAAACATGTATAACACATGCCCATATGTATTTGAAAACAACAACAATTAAAAAGAACTTTCGTAGGAATCTAGATTTTTTTTTTTCTGGACATGGTCGTGTATGCCTGTAATCCCAACATTATAGAGGTTGTGGCAGGAGAATTTGGAGTTCCAAGGCTGGCTCCAGCTACAGAGCAATTTGGAGGCCAGCCTGGGCTAGATGAGACCTGACTCAACACGACAACAATAATAAGTAGCTCAATCTTGACAACAACACGAAGGATAAATGAAGAGCTCAAAACGCAGGAAGCTGAAGTGACCTGCCTAGGATCATAGAATGCCAAACTCCACTCTTCCCTACTCGGCAGTTCCTTCGGTGGTAGGAGGGGAATTAGCTTCTGTTGGGGTAAGAGGGATAGGAGTTGCCCTTGGGCCCTGGCCTCCTACAGTGACATCTACTTCCCATTTCCAACACTCCATGTTCACTCAGGAAGCCTGACAACTTGTGCTATGATAACCTGGAAGTTTGAGTCACAGCTACCAGAGAAAAGTGCATTGCCTTTTCAAAGTGAACTCTGCAGTGTGAACTGTGGAAACACCCCGCACTTTTAGATGCACCTAGCATGGATTCAGCGTGGCTGGAGTTTGTGGATACCACATCAGCGGGCACCTGCAGAATCACACAGTGACCCTGAGACTACAGAGTGAATTCCAGGTCAGCCTGAGCTACAGTGAGACTCTACCATGGAAAACAGAACAAAACAAAAAGGAAATGACTAAATAAGGAGAGAGAATGACTCTTCTCTGATGGAAAGAAATTTCTCCTATGATAACCCAAGCCAAACAGGTGAAAAACAAAAAAACAAATCAAGATCAGCCAGATGTTTGCTTTAGAAAACTTAAAATGTAACCATATGTTTCCAGAATATTTCCATTCGTGGAAAAGTGAGCTGTGAAGGTATTTTTATGAAACGCATGATTAAGTAACCAACAATAGGGCCGGAGCCGGTACATTCTTTCCTCATGATGCGGGGCTGTGAGTTACTGCTTTCCACACCATCAGGTGCTTTGGTCTTAGCTCCCCACATCTTTGAGGAATGATGCATGGTTTTCTTCCCATATGGCACTTCAATAGGGTTGGGCATACTTTTTTTTTTTTTTTTTTTTTGAGGTAGGGTTTTGCTCTAAACCAGGTTGACCTGGATTTCACTATGTAGTCTCAGGCTGGCCTCCATCTCGTGGTGATCCTCCGACCTCTGCTGCCCAAGTCCTGGGATTAAAGGTACGTGCCACCACACCAGGCAGAGAGAGAGAATTTGAATGGGCGTGACAGGGTCTCTAGCCATTGCAAATGATTTCCAGATGCATTTAGATTGGTTCTGTTCTTATATTGTCTCAGGTGAGGCAAGAATTCCAGACATGTGTGCCACCTTGTGCATCTGGCTTACATGGGTCCTAGGGAATCGAACCTGGGTCCTTTGGTTTGTAGGCAAATGTCTTAACTACTAAACCATCTCTCCAGCAGCCTGGGTTGGGTGTATCTTGTTTTCATTTGTTTGTTTTTCAATGTAGGGTTTCACTGTAGCCCAGGCTGACCTGAAATTCACTATGTAGTCTCAGGGTGGCCTCGAACTTACGGCAGTTCTCTTACCTTTGCCTCCTGAGTGCTGGGATTAATGGTGTGCACCAACATGCCTGGCTCTAGCCCTGGTTTTTAAAGATTTATTTTTATTTATTTATTAGAGACAAAGAGAGGGTATAGGGAGAGAGAGAGAGAGACAGAGAGAGAGAGTGAGAATGGGCACTCCAGGGCCTCTAGCTACTGCAAACGAACTCCAGACGCATGCGCCACCATGGGTATCTGGCTTATGTGGGACCTGGCGAATAGAACCTGGGTCCTTTGGCTGCACAGGCATGCACCTTAACTGCTAAGCCATCTCTCCAGCCTTATCCCTGGTTTTTTCGTTTTTTTCCTTTTCTTATTATTTTTTTTTTTCGAGGTAGGGTCTCACTCTGGCTCAGGCTGACCTGGAATTCACTATGTAGTCTCAGGGTGGCCTCGAACTCTTGGCGATCCTCCTACCTCTGCCTCCCAAGTGCTGGGATTAAAGGCATGCACCACCACACCCGGCTCCCTTTTCTTTCTTTTTTTTTCTCGAGGTAGGGTTTCACTCTAGCTCAGGCTGACCTGGAACTTACTATGTAGTCTCAGGGTGGCCTCGAACTCATGGTGATCTTCCTATCTCTGCCTCCTAAGTGATGGGATTAAAGGCATGCACCACCACGCCCAGCCCCTGATTTTTTCTTTTCAAAGTAGGGTCTCATTCTAGTCCAGGATGACCTGAAATTCACTATGTAGTCTCAGGCTGGCCTCGAACTCACAGCGATCATCCTACCTCTGCCACCTGAGTGCTGGGGTTAAAGGCGCGTGCCACCATACCTGGCTTTAACCCCGATTTTTTTTTTTTTTTTTTTTTTTGAGAGTGACAGACACAGAGAGAAACACAGATGGAGGGAGAGAGAGAGAATGGGCGCGCCAGGGCTTCCAGCCTCTGCTAACGAACTCCAGACGCGTGTGCCCCCTTGTGCATCTGGCTAACGTGGGACCTGGGGAACCTAGCCTCGAACCGGGGTCCTTAGGCTTCACAGGCAAGCGCTTAACCGCTAAGCCATCTCTCCAGCCCTAACCCCGATTTTTAATCATATTGAACAAGGTAGAAAACCCAGAGCCAATAGTTTGCAAACCTGGCCCTATACATAGCTATAACATCCCAAATGGCAAAATACTAATTTGAAAAAACAAAAACAAAAACGAGAAGTGTTCTACTTCTTAGCCATGAGATCCTATTTCAAAGTGCACCAGGGAGGCTATTTACCTGTATCCCAATAGACAGGCATCGGTTTTTCTTGAAGTCCTTCTTCCTGTCTTCAGTGGTGACAGTGGCTATGGTGGTGGTGGTGGTGACAGCGGCAGTATTATTGGCCATGTGTTGACTTGCGGGGCCGTGGATCTGGGCATTTGCGGCCTCGATGGCAGCCGTGAGAGCTTTCATACTGTCCAGACTTTCCGTGGAGTTGCTGAGGCCAGACTGGCTGATAATGTCTCCCCGCTGGCCCTGTCCGTCCATGTAGGCATCCTGCGCAGACTCTGTGCTGCTCTGGGCTGTGATAGAAATGAAAGGTTTCGTGGTAGTTCTGGGTGGGACTGGAGGTGGTGTCTTCTTATATGTTGTAATGCAAGATGACACTGGAAGACAGTGAAAACAAAGACACTGTGATTCCTGCGTGGGCCTTAGTTCCGGATATCGTCAGTGACAGCCATTGGAAATCAAGACATACAAAAAACACTCTAAGACATTGAACATGAAAACAAGTCCGTGGACGGATTAAGTGAGGTCTCTGTTAGGGGGTGGGAGAGAGGTGGTATTACCTGGGCCACCTCTGGGGGTGACACACCCACAAAAGCGAAAGAAAAAGATTGGGAAAACATCAACCCTGCTGAAATGGAAAATTCTGGGATGGGAATTGTGACTCAACACAAACTAGACACGGCTGGCCAACTGCAGAGCTCTCTGCGGGCAGTGATGGTTTGGACACACCGGGATACAGCCAGACGCGTGGATCCGCATCTGCATCACAGGCAGGTACTCGCTGGAAGAAAGGGAGGCACGGAGGATGTGAGCATGCGCAATCCGATCCTCACAGGAAACGGGAGGTACGGGAGGCACAGCTGGGTGCCACAGGTGTGGATGTTCAGTTTCTCTTCCCAATACTCCCCTTTATCCCTTCCTGTCTTTTTCCTTTACTACTTGTCCTTCTTTTCCTGGCCCCCTCTCCTCTCTCCCCGTCCCATTACAATCCAACTCCTCTCCTGGAGAACCCTTACACACTGCTTCTCGGCTTTCCACTTGCACGCCTTTAATCCCAGCACTCAGGGAGGCAGAGGTAGGAGGATCACCATGAGTTTGAGACCACCCTGAGACTACATAGTCAATTCCAGATCAGCCTGGGCTAGAATGCAATCCTACCTCTAAACCCCCCCCCAAAAAAAAAGAGAGAGAGAGAGAGAGAGAGAGAGAGAGAGAGAGAGACACTAAACCAGGCTTGGTGGCACATGCCTTTAACCCCAGCAGTTGAGCATTTGGGAGGCAGAGGATTACCATGAGTTCAAGGTCACCCTGAGACTACACAGTGAATCCCAGGATTCCAGGTCAGCCTGGACTAGAGGAACACCCTATCTCGAAAAAACAAAAACAAGAGTAACAGGACCTGGGAGATGGCTCAGTGACGAAAAGTGTTTGCTGGCCTGGGTTCAATTGCTCAACACCCAGATAAAGCCAGATTTTAAAAAAATAGCACAAGCATCTAGCAATCAGTTGTGGTAAGTGATAAGGAACCCTGGTGCAAACACACACACACACACACACACACACACGTGAAAATAAATAATTTAAGATAAAAGATAGGGCTGGAGAGATGGCTTAGCAGTTAAGCGCTTGCCTGTGAAGCCTAAGGACCCCGGTTCGAGGCTTGATTCCCCAGGACCCATTTAGCCAGATGCACGAGGGGGTGCACGCATCTGGAGTTCATTTGCAGTGGTTGGAGGCCCTGGCGCGCCCATTCTCTCTCTCTCTCTATCTGCCTATTTCTCTTTCTATCACTTTCAAATAAATAAATAAATAAAAATTTAAAAAAAAGATAGCAATAGTAATGTTTCCTGCCCCTCCCGCCAGGATTGTCTGCGAATTAACTGAAGGAAGAAATCATGCATATGTCTGGAAAGATGTTTGCACATTAAATAAACGTGGCCAGCTATCAATTTCCTGAAGTGTGATTGATAAAAATTCACTGTATGAACCTTCCAACTAAGCTTATCCCCTGAAACATACGTCTATAACACTTGCTTTTTTTTTGTTTGTTTTGTTTCATTTTTCTTTCCTGAGGTAGGGTCTCACTCTAGTTCAGGCTGACCTGGAATTCACTATGTACTCTCAGGGTGGCCTTGAACTCACAGCAATCCTCCTACCTCTGTCTCCCAAGTGCTGGGAGATTAAAGGCATGAGCCACCATGCCTGCCTCATCTACAACATCTTAACAAAGCAAAAAAAATTATATATATATAATTATATATATATATATATATACATATATATATACATATATGTACATACATATATATGTATATGTATATGCATGCACGCGGGCTGGGATTAGGGGAGATGGCTTAGCATTTAAAGGTGTTTGCTTGCAAAGCCTGCAGGCCCAGGTTTGATTCCCAGTATCCTTGTAAAGCCAGATGCACAAAGTGGCGCATGCATCTGCAATTCCATTTGCAGGGTCAAGAGGCCCTGGTAAAACAGGCATGGTGGCACACATCTTTAATCCCAGCACTTGGGAGGCAGAGGTTGGAGGATTGTTGTGAGTTCCAGGCCACCCTGAGACAACACAGTGAATTCCAGGTCAGCCTGGGCTAGAGTGAGAACCTACCTCAAAAAAAAAAAAAAGAAAAGAAAAGAAAGAAAGACATGAGGCCCTAATGTGCCCATATTCTCTCTCTCTCTCTCATTCTCCCTTAAATAAATGAACAAATAAAAATAAATTAAAAATAATTTTTTAAAAAAACGCAGTCCAACTTTTTCATTTTTAAAATTTCTTCTGCTAAGGTTCCTGAGAGAGGTTAGACCTTGGAGGAAGATCCCAGGGCTTGCTCAGCCTCAGGTTCATCCTACTGGCCCAGAAAGGCCCTGGCTGGATCACGTCCAGGCAGAAGGGATTGGCAAGTTGGATCACTCCATTGAGTTGCATGTGCCTTAATGCTGTACAGCAACCTTTCTGGTTGCTACTTTCTGGTTTCCAGAAAGAGCTAAAGGGCGGCAGCTGAGCTTGGGAGAACACTGTCTTAGTTACTTATCTGAAGACCCCAAGTGGGTGGAAAGGTGGGAGTCATAATTAGGATAGAAACACTCTACTTAAATCAAATGAAACGAGACCATTACATTATGTCTCAGTCAAGTCTTTACAATGTGAGCCCATTATTTCGCTTAAGATCGATTCTCAGGACATTCAACTCACTCTGTTCCAAAGAAACTGAATGACACATTCTAACATGAAAGGCCCAATCTTTGGGATGATTTATGTGTGTATTACTTGTTGGCTGTCTTTGGTTTCTTCTTTCTATGTGGATAAACTGAGTGATGAGCCAAGAAAAGAAAAACTTATTTTATTTTCTGTAACATACAGAAAGACCCTTGACATGAGATTATCATGGGAGTGGATGGTTAGGTCCCATTATTATTATTATTATTATTATTGTTTTTTCGAGGTAGGGTCTCTCTCTAGCTCAGGCTGACTTGGAATTCAATATGTAGTCTCAGGCTGGCCTTGAACTCACTCCTACCTATGTCTCCAGAGTTCTGGGATTAAAGACATGTGCCACAATGCCCGGCTAGGTCCCTTTATTTATTAGCGAGTGACTTGATTTGGAGACCTCTGCCTCCTGCATGGCCCACCCACTTCCCAGAGCAACAAGCAGTTTTCTTAGTGTCAGGTTGGTTAAGGACAATGTTGGGGACATGGCTTCTTCAATACACTGGCTCAGTCCCCAACAGTGAGAGACGGTGAGAATTTGAGATTCTCCCACTTCTGGCCAGAGCACTGGATGGTAAGAGGACAGGACCCTCTGCCATGGAGTGATGGAGGACCTTTGCTATGAGGTTTTACCATCCAGAGAAGGTAGGCAGGATTCTGTTGGAGCCAGACTCGAAGAAGCACCATCTAGTCACCAAACAAATGGAATTCAAATCTACAAGGTGGCTTTTTTTTTGGGGGGGGGGGATGAAGGGTTCTGGGGAGTAAACCCACAGGGCCTTACTCATGGTAGGCACACATTCGACCACTAAGCTTTACATTTCAGGGGACAGGAAAGTACTCCAAATCAAGCTACCACTCCTGTCCCTTCTTCACTCCCCAGTTCTTTTGCACTCCAAGCCTGTTCTAGAAAATCATACAACTAACCTTTCTCTCCCCACATCACTCTTTCCTAGCTCTGCAGGTTAGGCCCTAAGCTCTTTCCTCTCATATAATGATGTCTTTTTTAAAATGTATTTTGAGAGAGATAGAAAGAGGCAGAGACAGAGAAATATATATGGAGAGAGAGAGGGAGGGAGGGAGAGAGAGAGAGAGAGAGAGGGAGAGGGAGAGGGAGAGGGAGAGGGAGAGGGAGAGGGAGAGGGAGAGGGAGAGAGAGAGAGAGAGAGAGAGGGAGAGAATGGGCAGGCAGGGTCTTTTCCGCCACTGTAAATGAACTCCAGATGCGTGTGCCCCCTTGTGTGCATGTGTGACATTGTGCACTTGCATCACTATGTCTGGCTCTGTGGGACCTGGAGATTCAAACACGAATCCTTAGACTTCGCAGGCAAACACCTTAACTGCTAAGCCATCTCTCTAGCCCATGTGTATTTTTTTTTAACACTACCCTGAACTAGCCTACTCCTATTGCTATCTCCCAGCTGGTATGACAAGATGCGACATCCATCCTATGCTTTTCTCATCATGATGAAGTTTCCCTTAAAACTGTAAGCTGAGGGCTGGAGAGATGGCTTAGTGGCTAAGTTGCTTGCCTATGAAGCCCAAGGACCCAGGTTCAATTCCCCAGTACTCACATAAGCCAGATGCGCAATGTGGCATGTGTGACCCATTTTATCTTTCTCTATTTGCCTCTTTCTCTCAAATAAATAAATAAATAAAAATTGTAAGCTGACTTAAGTCTTTTCCACCAGTCAGCTCTTCTTGTTGGGTGTTTTCCCTAGCAAGGAGAAGGTAACTGCTATATCATTGTTTTCCTTTACCCTGATATGTTTATTTGTTAATTTCAAATAAAATCAATTTGTTTCTTTTTCTGGGTCCTGGTACCCTGCCCAACGAAAACCTGTCTGGAAGGACTCCTGTCCACTTAGGAGACAATGGCAGGTTCCAGTGATGTCACCTTCATTTAGTTGACACCACAGAGGTTGGTTTTCACATTTAGATTGAAAACTTAAATAGATGCTGGGCCATGTTGGTGCACATTTTTAAGCCTAGCATTCGGGAGGCAGAAGTAGGAGAATCACTGTGAGTTCGAGACCACCCTGAGATTACATAGTAAATTTCAGGTCAGTCTGGGCTAGAGTGAGACCCTACCTCAAAAAACCAAACAACAACAAAATAAATTAGATAGCAGATTAGCCAAGCGTGAGGGACACCTGCCTGTAATCCCAGCACTTGGGAGGCAGAGTCAGGAAGATTAGGATTTTAAGGCTAGCCTCAGCCACATGGTGAGATAGTGAGGTCAAGACCAACCTGAGATACATTAGATCTTATAAGGGTTTGAATATAAAATATTCCCCCATAGATTCATGTGTTTTGGATACTCGGTCTCTAGGCCGGTGGCAATTTGGAAGACTTGTGGTGCATTTGGAGGTGGAGCCTTGCTGGAGAAAGTAATCAAAAAATCTCAGGGCCAGATGCGGTGGCACATGCCTTTAATCCCAGCACTTGGGAGGCAGAGGTAGGAGGATCGTCATGAGCTCGAGGCCACCCTGAGACTACATAGTGAATTCCAGGCCAGCCTGGGCTAGTGAGACCTTACCTTGAAAAATCAAAAAAAAAAAAAAAAAAAAAAAATCTCTTTTGGATCTAAATATATTATTTTAAGGGATTTTGTTATTGTTGTTGTTTGTTTGGTGCTAGAGTTTGAACCCAGGTCTTCAATCATGCCAACTAAGCAAGAGTAACCATGCTACCAAAGAGGCACAGCAAACTACTTTTTTTTTTTTTTTTCCTAGACTGCTGTTAAGCCAGAAGTGACTCACTCAGCCTGCAGAAGTAAAGTGTTTGTTGGGAGTAGTGTCAGGTGGTCTCATTGAATTGGCTTGAAGATCACCAAAGGAGAAAGAGCTGCCTCAACCTACTGTCTTGTTTCTGCTGGGGACTGAGTTCTCTCCTGATTTGGCCTAGCTAAAGAGAAATTGTTAGCAAACTCTCAAAAGGAAAGGGCTTTATTAAAAAGATAAAGATATGTATATATATATTTAAATCTAGGGCCAGGGGCTGGAGGGATGGCTTAGCAGTTAAGGTGCTGGTCTGCAAAGCCAAAGCATCCCCATTCAATTCTCCAGGACCCACATAAGTCAGATGCACAAGGGGGCACATGTGTCTGGAATTCGTTTGCAGTGGTTGGAGGCCCTGGCATGCCCGTTCTCTCCCTATCTCTTTCTCTCTCTCTATCAAATAAATAAATAAAATACATTTTTAAAAAATCGAGAGCTGGAGCAATGGCTTAGCAGTTAAGGCGCTTGCCTACAAAGCCTAGGAACCCAGGTTCGATTCCCCAGTACCCACATTAAGCCAGATGCACAAGATGGCACATGCATCTGGAGTTTGTCTGCAGCGGCTAGAGGTCCTGGAATGCACATTCTCTCTACCTACCTCTCCCTTTCTCTCTCAAACAAATAAAATATTTTTAGAAATCTAATGTAGTTGTCAGTGAAGTTTTGTAACTGACTTTTATCAGCTTGCTAAGGTTGATGGTGTATACCTCTTCCTACCTCTACACGCAGCTTAAAGTTGACCTTGGTGTGAGTGGTTAGGGGAGGAATACTGGTAAGTGCTATAAATGAGCAAGTGTACCTTTGGAGAGTCCGTTTCTGGACACTTTCAGCATATCTCTGTATAGAATGGTCCCATTCAGATTGTTGTCTGCAGAATGAAGCAGTTGCAAACCACTATATGTGATACTGCGCATGCTGTTATGAAAATTGAGAGAGAACTTTAAGAAACATTTTAAGGGGCTGGGGAGGTGGCCCAGCAATTAAAGGCACTTGCTTGTAAAGTCTGATTGCCTGGGTTTGATTCCCCAGTAACCACGTAAAGCTAGGTGTGTAAAGTGCCGTGCATGTGTCTGGAGTTCTGTTTGCAGTGGCAAGAGGTTCTGGTATGCTCTTTCTTTCTCTGCTTGCAAATAAATATGTATTTAGAAAAGAAATATTTAGACAGATAGCTTAGCAGTTAAGGAGCTTGTCTGCAAAGCCAAAGGACCCAAGTTTGATTCATCAGGACCCACGTAAGACAGATGTACAGGGTGGCACATGCTTGTGCAGTTTGTTAGCAGTGGCTGGAAGCCCTGGCATGCCCATTCTTTCTGTCTTTCTCTTCTCCCGCCCCCCCCCCCCGTCTCACTCAAATAAATAAATACGAAAAAAAGAAACATTTAAAACAATATTTGTTGTGGGTGTATGTGCACATGCACATGCATGCCAGGGCCTCTTGCTACAAACAAATACCAGACACTTGAACTACTTTTTGGGTCTGGCTTTTGTTGGTGGCTTGGGAATTGAACCTGGGCAGCAGGCCTTGCAAGAAAGTGCCTTTAACCACTGAGCAACTTTCCCTGCCCGAAAATGATATAGTTCAGGATTTGTCTAGGATGTGTAAGGCCCCAGGCTCATTTTCATCACCATGAAAACAAACAAAAAACCCTTTTATAGCAATCTTCTATAGTATTTTGTCTGCTGAATCTAATCAAAAAGAAAGCAGTGGACTTATTCTCTGCATGCTTTGGTTCTTTACATTTCCTTTTTTGAGTTGCAGATTTTTATTGCTTCTGAGAAAACCATCAGTCTGTAATATATCAAACATACACAATACGGGTCCCTTGCCACAGGTAATCCTGCAAATCCTGAGACCTCAGCAGAGGAGGTCAAGTGAGAACATTTCCCAGAGGTAACTGGAAGCTATGGGCTCTTTGGGGAAGCACACTGATTTGAAGCGGCCAAAAGGTAAAAAAGAAAAAGAAAGTGCTGGAAAGATGGCTCAGTGGTTAACAGTACTTATTTACAAGGCCTGCTGACCCTGGGTTTGATTACCAAGCCACCCACATAAACTGAATACAAAAAAGTGGCACAAGCTTTTGGTGTTTGTTTGCAGTGGCAAGAGGCCCTGGTGCACCCCCCCATCACCTATGTATGCACACACACACACACACACACACACACACACACACACATAAACACATAAAAATTAAAAGGACCCAGGCATGGGTGGCACACACCTTTGATGCCAGTAGAGTGAGACAGAGGTAGCAGGATAACTGTGAGCCTCGGACTACAGAGTGATTAGGTCATCCTAAATTACAGAGAGATGCTACATGTAAAATCGAACAAGAAAACAAACAAAAAAGAAATGCATACTGAGGACCTAAAGAGACAATACAGAAGCAGAATAGGAATTTGAATATCGGGTAAGGAACCTATCTCTGAAGAGATTGCATGAAAGTCTGGTGAATACCTTTAACCCCAGCCCTTGGGGAAGCAGTGGTAGAAGGATCTCCAAGAGTTCAAGGCTACCCTCTATATAGTGAATTCCAGGTCAGTTGGGACTAGAGTGAGACCCTACCTTGAAAAATCAAACTGAACCAAACCAAACAAGACAAAGATTTTGAATAGAAGTGTGGTGTCCAGGACAATGGAAGGATCTTAGTGTTATATTGTATCCTGTTCATCTCCCCAGTGTTGGGGATGGAAGCCAGGGACTTATATATGCTAGGCAAATGCACGATCATTGAGCCATATCCCAGGCCTGAGCAGCTGTCTTTAATAGGAAATTGTACTTGCTTTGAAAGGAGATAAACTGTGTTTCATGTGGAATGGTTTAAGTGGAGGGTGTGATCACTAATGGGCGGATAAACTGGCTGGGTTTTGAATCATCTGGGAGACTGGAGAGGCACAGCATGTCTTGTAGAGAGGAGCAGCCATGGGAAAGGCCCACTGTGAGTATGGACCTGGGGCTACGTTAACTAAGAAGGAAAGCCAACGGAAGATTGGCATTCCCTTTCCCTGTTTCCTGGCTCCCCACGAGCTGGAAGGTGGAGCTCCCCCATGCTCTTCCCACCATGATGGACTGATACCTCTGTTGCAGATACATAGGACAAACACCCAATCAGAAGCAGCTGTCGGGAGGAAAGGGTTTACTTCAGATTTACAAAAGCTGGCTCACTTCCATAGAGCCACAGAAGACAGACACAACCAAACAGCCAGCAAGCACCACCAGCCAGAGCTTCAACTCTGAACACACTTTAGGGCTGGACTCCAGACGGAGGTATGGTGGGGCCAGCAGTGACGCCTCCTCCACTAGGCTGCTGGAGACTTAAATAGGAAACTTAACCTTAAACAAAAAAAATCCCAAGATGCCGGGCATGGCGGCTCACGCCTTTAATCCCAGCACTTGGGAGGTAGAGGTAGGAGGATCGCCATGAGTTCAAGGCCACCCTGAGATGACAGAGTGAATTCCAGGTCAGCCTGGACCAGAGTGAGACCCTACCTCAAAAAAGAAAAATCCCCAAGGATATGGGGTACATACATCACATTCAAACCACCACAGCCTCTAAAACTATAAGCTGGAAACAACTCCTTCCTCCCTTAAATTTTTTGTTTGTTTTGTTTTGTCAGGGATTTTTGTCACAATTAGCAAAAATTGACTAACACAGGACTTGGGAAATGGCTCAGCAGTTACAGGTGCTCGTCGGCAAAGCCTGGCAGCCTGGGTACAGTTCCCTATTCCCCACGTAAAACCAGACACAAAAAGTGGTGCATTGCTTCTGGAATTCAGTTGCAGTGGCAAGAGTCCCTGATGTGACCATATTCTATCTTTCTTTCTCTGTCTTGCATATAAATAAAATTTAAAAAAAAATAGGTGACTAATGTAGGGGGAATGCTTTGTTTGGAAGTGAAGGAAGGCAGAAGGCTTTTTCACTGACTTGTCAGGCAGTTGCCTAGAACCCCGCATGGGCTTGATGGGCAGAAGTCTCCAAGGGAAGTGGTAAGAGCTTGGAGACGTGAACAGTAATACTTCAGGGCTGGGAGGGTACCTCAGTAGTAAAGCTCAAGGCCCTCACTTGGACAGTCACAGTAAACAAAACTGTAGTCCTCACTTAGTGTGAGGACTTGGTCATGTGTTCTCAGTCCCCAGAGCTGTGGAAGCACAAATCAGTTCATTATGGGATTGGGAAATTACAGAAACTATACCAATGTCTAAGAGATGGGTGAACTTGGTGACAAGATTTAATTTTTTAAATTTATTTTATTTAGTTGAGAGAGGCAGATGGAGAAAGAAGCACAGAGAGAGAGAGAGAGAGAGGGAGAGAATAGGCACACCAGGGCCTCTAGCCATTGCAAATGAACTCCAGATGCATGTGCCACCTTGTGCATCTGGTTTATGTGGGAACTGGGGAATCAAACCTCAAACTGGGATCCTTAGGCTTCACAGGCAAGTGCTTAACCACTAAATCATCTCTCCAGCCCAAGATTTTTTATTTTTATTTTTTTCCAAATGGAGTCCTCAGCTCTTGAGAGGCAGAGGTAGGAGGATTTCATGAGTTTAGAGCCAGTCTGAGACTACATAGTGAAGCCTAGGTAATTTTGGGCTCGAGTGATACTCTACCTTGAAAAAACACATGGAGTCCTCACAGCTTTATGAATGAGTGAGAACTAGAAAAGCATGTGAGAATAGAGTGCTATTACACTGAGGTGGATAGGAAGTCAGCAAGGTTGGCGAATGCCTTCATTTAATCTCAGCACTCAAGAGGCTGAGGTAGGAGGGCTGTCATGAGTTTGCGACCAGCCTGGAGTTACACAGTGAGTTTCAGGACAGCCTGGGCTACAGTTAGACCCTACCTTGAAAGAGACCAAAAAAAAAAAAAAAAAAAAAAAAAAAAAACACAAAAACACCAAAAAACCAAAAACCAAGATGTAAATAGGGACTGAGGAAATAGCTCAGTAGATAAGAACTTGTGGCAGCTCAAACTGGAAAACCTTCATTCAATCCCCAGACCCTACATTAAAAGCTGTGGTGGGCTCCTGTACTCCCAGCATGCTGACCCTGATAGTGAGATGGCGAGCAGACACAAGAATTTTCTGGAAGGTAGTGGCAAGTGTAGCAAAGAAAAGCAGCAGAACAAGAAATCCTTCAAATGATATGGAAAAGCAAGGATTGAGTTAAAAGTTGCCCTGTGACACCCGCACTCTCGCCATGCATGCATGCATCCACCCTCATGCACATACACAAACATGCATGCACAAACACAAATAAATAAAATATTAAAGTGGGAGACTTCTGGTTAAGATGGCAGTGTAGGAACCATACCAAATCAGCCTAGGGGAGAAAAATTTTAAAAAAAAAAACAGTAAAATACATTCTTGTACTACAAGGTGAAAGTGTATAAGAAATTACAAACCACAGAAGAGAAGGAGGAGCGATCCAGAGCATCTAGAAACTGCAGAAGCAGTCAGAGCAGCTCCAGCAGCGCCACCACCAGATCTGTGCTGCTAGGCTTGGCCTGAGCCACAGCAAAAGCCAGGTGAGATTTTCCACTCACACCAACCTCCTCGCAAACTCAAGAGATGTGAAGGGGAGGATGGCAGGGGCCAGCAGACTGGCTCGCAGGAGTGGACCAGCAGGAGAACTTCAGCCACCATTCATAGCACCCCCCGCCCCCCACCAGCAGTGCAAGCCCCAGAGGCCTGGGAAGGGAGCTCACCTACACAGCACCCAGCACAGGCGGTCAGAGCACCCACTGACTCCAGCCTACCTGAGCCCACAGCCCAGCAAAGAGGGACCCAAGCAGGCACATAACTGAGACCAAAGCCATCCCAAAAAGTAACTGGGATTACACCAGGTCAATACAAATAAATCTGGTATATAGGCTTGCATCAGAAGTGCTAATTGCACCATCCATGCCAGGGTAAATTATATGTTAAATCTGATGGGTGGTCAGATTTGCCCTTCTTAAATAAGCTATATTTTTGGCTTGTCATATGTTGCTTCCTGATTTATAGTGTCTTTGTCTCCTCTTCTGTTGTTCATTGGGGCAGGGTCTCACTCGGCCACAAGCTGACCTTGGAACCCTCAACAGACCAGAAATCTCAGCCTCCTCAATCACAGAATTAAGGGTGTAGGGCAACACACATCCTTAGGGTGACTTTGTTAGAGGATCTGTTTGTCATAATGCCTACTCTTACATAAATACTCTGTGCTGGTTTTCATTGAATGTGTATATTGTTTAGTGAAATTTTAGAATTTGCCTGTATTTTGTTCCACCCAGCCTACTAGATTATGCTCACAGCAGGCAAACCCAACACCTAGGGTTACTGTTGTGGTTATTCTAAGACTCTTAAGAGTCACACCTAGCAACTTAAACTCCTGTCTTAAAGATCTATAACATCAGATGGATTGATACATCTAATAATACTGTAGATAATTCGAAAACCCAAGCATTAAATTACTCCAAGATGCAAAAACCTCTATATTGTAATAGAAGAACACAAAAATCAAGACAATATAAATCCACCAAAAATTATAAATTTATCAGAAATTACCTCCAATGAGATTGATTTATGCCTAAGAAAGATTTCAAAAGAATAATTATAGATATGCTCAAAGAAATCAAAGAGGACACAGGAAACCAATTTAATGAAATAAGGAGGTCAATATAAGACATGAGTAAGACAATAGAAATAATAAAGAAATCATTCAGAAATACTAGCAATGAAAAAAACAGTAAGTCAAATAAAAAAACTCTGCAGAAAATCTCACCAGTAGAATGGATGAATGAGAGATCATAATATATAAACTAGAAGACCAGATGAAAGATCTAATACAGTCCAACAAAGATAAAGACAAACTAATAGTAAGGTATGAATGGGAATTTTAAGATATTTGGGACACCATGAAAAGATCAAACATAAGAATTCAGGGTATAGTAGGAGAAGAATTTCGCTCCAAAGGCATAGTAGGTGTTTTCTTTTTTCTTCTTTTTCAGTTGGAATCCTTTTAATATTTAAATATAAAAAGTAAGCACTGACTTTATTTTTTAACACACAAACGCCAAAATTTTCAGAGGAAATGAGCTCCTGTTCTGTCCACAGCCCCATCACCCCATCTTCTGGCTGAAACTGCAGCCAACCTGTCTCGCCCCAACATACACAAGGATTCCTAGTGGCTGTTTTAGTGGCTGTTTTGCTCTACAGCTGTGATGTATTTTGTCAGTTTCATTTTGTGTGCATGTCCCTCTCTTAGCCTGTGGAGCTAAGTAGAGAATTCTCAAAAGAAGAAATACAGATGGCATATAAACATCTGAAAAAATGTTCTACATCCCTAGCTATCAGGGAAATTCAGATTTAAACTATGTTGAGATTCCATCTCACTCCTGTCCCACTGGCTGCCATCATGAAAACAAAAGAGCATAATGCTGAGGAGGATGCAGAAAAAGGGGAACCCTTCTACACTGTTGGTGGGAAAGCAATCTGGTCCAGCCATTGTGGAAATCAGTGTGGAGGTTCCTCAGACAGCTAAAAATAGATTTGCCATATGACTCAGCTATAGCACTCCTAGGCATATATCCTAAGGCCTCGTCTCACTACCTTAGAGATACTTGCTCAACCATGTTTATTGCCACTCTATTCACAATAGCTAGGAAATGGAACCAGCCTAGATGTCCCTCAAGTGATGAGCAGATATTGAAGATGTGGCACATTTATACAATGGAGTTCTACTCAGCAGTAAAAAAAAATGAAGTTATGAAATTTGCAGGAATATGGATCTGGAAAGGAATATATTCAGTGAGGTAATCCAGGCCCAAAAAGCCAAATGTCACATGTTCTCTCTCATATGTGGATCCTAGCTACATATGTTTGAACTTCTATGTGATAGGAATAAAACTCAGTAGCAGAGGCCAGTAGGCTCGAAAGGGGATATCAAGGGGATAGAAAGGAAGGGAGGGGGGACTTAATAGCATGGTATTGTATATATATAAGTAGAAGAACAGATTAATGGGGGTGAAAAGGCCTAAGTGAGGTCAGGGGAAGAGATTGTATAAAGGAAAGGTGGAGGGAGGGTGTTGCAGTCGGGTTCGCATTGCTGGTAGAAATCACCCAACCAAGAGCAGCTTGTGGGAAAAAGAGGTTTATTTTTGGCATATAGGCTCTAGGGGAAGCGCCATGATGGCAGGGGAAAATGATGGCATGAGCAGAGGGTGGACATCACCCCCTGGCCAACATAAGGTGGATAATAGCAACTGGAGAATGTGCCAAACTGGCATGGAGAAACTGGCTATAACACCCATAAGCCCACCCCCAACAATATACTCCCTCCAGAAGGCATTAATTTCCAAATATCCATTAGCTGGGAACCTAGCACTTAGAACACCTAAGTTTACGGGGCACACCTGATTCAAACCACCACACAGGGCTAATCAAAATCTAAGAGGATATAAAATAAGCCACATGGAAACCTACTCTTTCAGACAATGGAACACTCAGAAGCCATAGATTCTTACTAGAAAATTTGCAGTGCCAGGGATGGGATACCTTGCAATGAGTTGCTGGCCAGGGAAGTCCCTGACACCCCCAAAACATTATAGGCCATTGACAAGGCTCTTGGTTTCCCACCAGGAATAGATGGTAAGACTCTATTGCTGAAGACTCCAAATACTTGGGCTGCAAGGTCACTGAGAAATCCTGCTGGAGCAGAAGTGAAATTCTCCTCCATGTGGACCAACAGAAAGAAAGCTGAATAAAGCTACACTGCATCCAGTTCAATGGGGGAGAGAGAAATTACCAGTGGAGATACTCAACAATGGACACTGCAAGCCTTAAATTTGGCCAGCCAGGGCAAATGAGCCAACAGGTGCAATAGTGGCATGTCTTTTATGGGGAAAACTAACCACTCTCTAGTTGGACTGGAGGCCCGCTCCATGGGATTGCATACATCCCTGATACTTAAAACCTAGAGCAGACCTAGTCATGATCCCTGGGACGCAACGTCTGCTGGTGTCTGGCTAAATGTACATACTGTGTTCACCAAGCTGCCCAATAAGCACTTCTCTTAATGTTCATACTCATATATTAATGCTACTCTTACTTTTGTCTAGAGAAGCTTCTCTTTTCAGATGGCAGTGACCTTGGGATGACTCAGAAGGCACCATAGGGCTGAGAAGAAGTGACAGAGGAGTGCTCAGCACTGAAATATCTCTATCACACCTTCCAAGACTCTGGGTCCGTTGAGGAAGAGGTGGTGGAAAGAATGTAAGAGTCAAGGAAGAGTAGGACTCCTTACAACGTGTTCCTGTAGACACAAAATGGCCTGGATATCCATGACCTCACAGTGCTTGATACTATCTACACAAGACCATTGTAATAGGAGGAAAAGATCATGACATCAAAATAAAAGAGAGAGTGATTGAGAGGAATAAGGGGTATGTTGGAGAATGGAGTTGCAAAGGGGAAAGTGGGGGGAGGGAATTACCATGGGTTATTGTCTATAATTATGGAAGTTGTCAATAAAAAATAAATTGAGTTAAAAAATTATATTCAAGTGATGTGAATAGTGGAAAAAGAAAGCCAAATGAGGAGGTCAGGGAGGAAATCACCAACTACACTGTTTGCTAGGAATGCTGAACGTTCCAGTGCCCCAGAGAAGCATCTGGAACTGAGGAGGACAGAACTGCCAATCGGGACATTGCCCTTGCTGTTCCTATGCAGGGAGCTCCTGTGCTATTGTTGGCCATAAGTTTAAACAACATGTTGTTCACAGTGATGTATGAACACAGGCAGGGCATCCCATCAATTGTGAGGCAAAATGTGGTCTGGTGTTGTTCTTTCAGTGAGGAAAAATAAATCACAAACCCAGGTGACAGAAAAGATACTGAGTTGGTGGGTAGGGGGCGGCGGCTGAGCAGTTGAAGTTGCTTGCATGCAAAGCCTGCCAGCCTGGGTTCAATTCTTCAGCACTCACATAAAGCCAGATGCAAAAAGCGGCACATGTGTGCTGTTTGTTTGCCGTGGCAACAGACCTTGGTGTGCTCATATACAGACACCACACACACGCACATGTGCGCGCGCTCAAAATAAATAATTGATAACATGCTTAGTTGAAGAATAAATCAAAGTTTTTGGCATGACATTAGGCCTTCCTAATTTCCAGAGAGCAACAGTGGAAGTAAGACCTGGCCTTATGTATGAGGAAGTTCCTAGTATCCCCCTCTGGTTGATGGAAACATTAAGGCTCAGAGCAGGTAACAGATGCACTCTTGTCATGTAGCTACTGAGAGGCAGTTAGCTGGGCATGGTGACAAATGCATTTAATACCAGCTCCTGGGAGGCAGAGGTAGGAGGATTGCTGTGAGTTCCCGGCCAGCTTGAGACTACATAGTGAATTGTGAATTCCAGGTCAGGCTAGGCTAGAGGGAGAACCTACCTCAAATAAATACATAAATAAACAAAAATAAATAAATAAGTGAATAAAAGGCAGAGTTAAAGAATTCAGGCTGGGCGTGGTGGCGCACCCCTTTAATCCCAATACTCGGAAGGGAGAGGTAGGAGAATCACCACGTGAGATCGAGGCTACCCTGACACTGCATAGTGAATTCCGGGTCAGCCTGGGCAAGAGTGAAACCCTACCTTGAAAAATGAAAAGGAAAAAAAAACTTCAGGACTCCACAGCCCACCTCTTCATTTGTCTAAAGCACCTAAACTCTTCTCCCTAGTACACCTCCACCGCGCTGACTGTCTGGGGACTGACTCTCTTCCAGCTCCCAGCCATGCCGTTCCATTTTACATGTCCACTGCATATGGTGTCTTCAGCAGTAGGGTCTTACCACTAACCTTTGGTGGGTCATCAAGTACTCTGACAGAAACCTGTCTGTCTTTTAGGAAACCTTGTAGGACTCTCTAATCAAAAGCTCATTGTGGATGACAGCCCCATGCTGGTATTGGGAGTTACAGGTCAGTGCCCATGAAGAAAATGACGAAAAAGATAACTAATATACAAGAGAGAGAAAGGGAGAGGGAGAGGGAGAGGGAGGGAGGGAAGATGTAGAAGGTTAAGGCTAGCCTTGATCCTACCCTCTCCAGTGTCTTGTGGTTCAGGTGTTCCCTGTAAGGGCCTGGTGAAGGTTCAGCCATTTGGTCTGCCTTTTAGGAAGTAGAATTTTATGGTACCATTGCCGTTTGGGTCTAGATTTGTGTTTCCCACCCCTTCAATGTCCTCCCCTCCTTCCCCATCTACTCAACATCTTGTCCAGCTCAGCCTAATGCTGTCAGATGTCAGAGACATGCTTGCACACACAGCTCTCTGCACCCTGCAGGAACTCACCAGAGGTTTAGTGAATGAAAAACTGAAGTGGTCAACAAGAGGTGCAAGAGCTGGGACCAGTGCAGCCAGGTGACATGGCTGTGCCTATGAGCCTATAGCCCCAGCTACTCAGGGGGCTGAGGGAGACTTGAACTCAGGGTACCAGAGAGAGAGAGACTATGCATCAAAAATCAATCAACAGGCCGTGTGGTAGCACACACCTTTAATCCCAGTACTTGGGAAGCAGAGGTAGGAGAATCACTGTGAGTTTGAGGCTACACTCAGACTACATAGTGAATTCCAGGTCAGCCTGGGCTAGGGCGAAACCCTACCTCGAACAACCCCCCCCCCAAAAAAATCAATCAATAAATAGATTTTTTTTAAAAAGATTAGAGCTGGTGAGGTAGCCCAGTGGTGGACTGCTTGGGTCATGTGCAAGGCCTGTATTCAATTCTCAGTACCACATCCATACACAAAAACAAATAAAGTAAATTAATACATCTTAATTTTTTACTTTTGGAGAGATGGCTTAGTGATTGGAGTGTTTGCATGTGAAGCCTAAGGACCTAGGTTCAAGTCTCTAGTACCCACGTAAAGCCATATGCACAGTTGGCACAAGCATCCGGAGTTTGTTTGCATTGGCTGGAGCCCCTGGTGTGCCCATTTTCTCTCTCTCTAATAAATTATATACATATATATATATGTATATAATTTTTAAAAATTAATCTATTTATTTGACAGAGAAAGAGAGAGAGAGGGAGAGGGAGAGGGAGAGTGGGAGGGAGAATGGGTGCACCAGGGCCACCATCCACTACAAAGGAACTCCAAATGTATGCACCCCCTTGTGCATCTGGCTAAGTAGGTCCTGGAGAACTGAACCTGTGTCCTTTGGCTTTGCAGGCAAACACCTTAACCACTAAGCCATCCCTCCAGCCCCCAAATAAAATATTTTTTATTTTATTTTTAAAATAAAAATGAAGGGAGAGAATGGGCATGCCAGGACCCCCAGCCACTGCAAATGAAATCTAGATGCATGGGCTACTTTGTGCATCTGGCTCATGTGGGTCCTGGGGAATAGAACCTGGGTCCTTTGGCTTGGCAGGCAAGCTCCTTAACTGCTAAGCCTTCTCTCCAGCCCACATTTATTTATTTATTTTTAAACAAACTGGAGTGGTTGCACACGCCTTTAATCCCAGCACTTGGGAGACTGAGGTAGGAGGATTGCTGGGGGTTCAAGGCCAGCCTGAGACTAATTTCAGGTCAGCCTGGTCTAGAGCAAAACCCTACCTCGGAACACAACAGTAAAAAGATTAGAAAAAATTAAAAAATAAAAATGTTCAGCCAGAGCTGGGCATGGTGGTGCACGCCTTTAATCCCAGCACTTGTGAGGTAGAGGTGGGTGGATTGCTATGAATTTGAGGCTACCCTGAGATTACATAGTGCATTCCAGGTCAGCCTGGGCTAGAGAGAGAGACCCTACCTCAAAAAAACAAACAAAACAGTTGGGGCTGGAGAGATGGCTCACCAGTTAAGGTGCTTTCCAATGACTCAGGTTCGATTCCCCAGTACCCACATAAAGCCAGATACATAGTGGCGCATGTATCTGGAGTTCATTTGCAGCAGATGGAGGCCCTGGATCACCCATTTGGTCTCTGTGTCTGTCTCCTCTCTCCCTGCAAATAAATAAATGCATTTATTTTTAAAAGACTAAATTTAAAAAAAAGGGGGGGGGGGGCTGGAGAGTTAGTTGGCTTAATGGTGAAGGCATTTGCCTGTGAAGCCTAAGGATCCAGGTTTAATTCCACAGCACCCACATAAACCAGATGCAAAAGGTGACCCATGAATCTGTAGTTCCTTTGCAGTGACTAGAGGCTCTGGTGTGCCTATTCCTCTCTCTCTAATAAGTAAAACAAAATAAACTTAAAAAAAAAAAAAAGCCGGGCATGGTGTGCACACCTTTAATCCCAGCACTGGCAGAAGCAGAGGCAGGAGGATCACCGTGAGTTCGAGGCCACCCTGAGAGTACATAGTGAATTCTAGGCCAGCCTGAGCTAGAGCAAGACTCTACCTCAAAAAATCAAAACTCAAATCAAATCAAACTGTTGAAGAGAGAAACCCAAGCCGAGACAAAGTCCATATGGAAAAGTAACTACTTTGTTTCAAAAATATTTACAGCTTCCCATTTCCAGGCCACCCAAAGTGTTGTGTGTGGTCATTGGCGAGAGGCATGGATGCCAGGCTGTGCCCGCCCAGGTGGGGTGTAACCCCTTCCATAGCCAAGCCCATGGCTGTGAGGCAGAGCGCATCCCACAGTACGCTCTCCTGGTTGGTTTTGGATCCGGGGGAAGTGACTGTGTGAGAATGATCTCCACTAAAGCCAGCCTCCATGGTAACCACACAGTCCCAGTCACTGTAGAAAAGCGGCATGCGGGTGTGAGCGCGCAGGGGAGGAGGGAGTGGGAGGAGAGACCAACAGGGCAATAACTCTTACAGTCATCTGTTCGCCTCGCCAGTTGGTGGTTACTAGGATTCCAGACACTTCCTAATGCCAGACAAATGCCCCAAGCCTAGGCATGTCTGGCTTGGAGATCTATTCAACTGATAGCCTCCCGCCTCTTCTGGGGAGAGCCCTGCTACGTTGCTAATCAAACACAACATTGTTCTCAGAAGGAAGAAAGGAAAGGTTTGTTCCAGAGCTACGACGTTTTGGGGGTTGTTTATTTATAATTTTTATTTTTTATTTCCCTAGAAGCTTCCAAGTAACAAGTCACTACAAGCTTCCTGAGGCGAGGCTGTTTTTTTTTTTTTTTTTTTTTTTTTCTTTTTTGCACAGAGCCATGTACTGTAAAAAAAAATCTAGGGAAGGAGGGAGGGATCAGAAAGTTAAGAGTCATTTAAAAAAAAAAAAAGCCCCAGGCACTTGATGCCTGGAAATGATGTAAGACGCAGCCACTCCTCTGTTAGAGCTACAACCAAACAATGCTCGGGCTATCCACAGCAGCTGCTCTCCAAATGTCAGCGCCAGCCCAGTGGAAAAAACCTGAAACCCACAAGCTTCCAGAAGGACGGTGGCGTGCCTTGCCTTTTCCCAGCCGCATTTTCCCTGAGCGCTCTCGGGAACCTGGCAACAGGTAACGTGGCAACCTTTGACTTATGAAATGGCCAGTGGGATAATTTCAGGCAACAGATGGATTGTTTTCAAGCCAGCTGCATCTCTCCTACCGCCCCCACGCCCAACTCCCCCTCCCTCTCTCCTTCCCCATCCAAAGTCTGAGAAAACAAACTAGTGCTGGGGGCTAGCCTGCTGCTCTCCAGCGTCCCCTGGTGGCCAAGCTTGGAACAACCGCTTAGGTACTCTAAGCTTCGAGACTCCGCTGGCAAGGTAAGCAGCGCTGTGGATAGGGTGGGCAACTTTTGTTGGACTTGTCCTTCAAAAATAATAATAGTAATAATAATAATAATAAGGGGCTGGAGATATGGCTCAACGGTTAAGGCGCTTGTCTTCAAAGCTTAACAAACTGGGTTCAAGTTCCCAGTAACCACAAAAAGTCTGCTGCCCAGTGTGGCGCACCCTATCTGAAGTTTATTTGCAGCGGCTGGAGGCTCTGGCGCGCCCCCATTCTCTCTCTCCTAGCTATCTCTACTTGCAAATAAATAAAAAGTATTTAAAAAAAAAAGCAGAAAAAGCAGAACTCAAAATGTCTTACTTTTTATCTTAGCACTTTAACATTCCTTCCCCCAACCTTACTTGTAGGGCAAAACCTGTGGGTTGGGGTCCCACCCTAGGATCAGTGAGGGTTCAAAACTCAGGATCAGAGAACCAGGCAAGTCTGTAATTAATTCCTAATACCCTCCGCAGGCTGAGGTGGGAAGATCCATTGTTCAAGGGCTACATAGCCAGACCCTGTTCCCAAAACCCACCAACAAAACTGGGATTCCTGATGCGATGCGTGCCACTCGGCATTTTCCACGTTTATCTTAATTTGTATGTTAGATGCAGAAACTGATCTTTAATCTTCTTATTTGCAAAGATAGCTTAAGATGACCAGACTGCATCCCAGCTTCCAGGAGAGCAGACCTCCAAACCCACCTTCGCTCTCCAACACCCAGCAACAGGCGCGGCGCAGTGTTTTTAACCTGCCTCTCCCTCTCCTTACTCCACCCTGCAGGTCTGTGGACCACAGCTGGGAGCTGCTGTTAACCAGAGGACCTGGCATCCTTTCCTCCTGCTTCTGTAAACGCTAACCAGAACCTGAGAGGTTCAGATCAAAGTAATTGTTTTCTTCAGAAAGTCCCGTAATTAACTAAATTAGAGGACACTGAGTGATGTGTGTGTATGTGTGCAGTGGGGAGGGGGTGTCTTTAAGAAGGTTCAGGCTGAGGGGTTAAGGCCAAAGACCTGTAATGTGGACTTTAATGAAGTTTGACAATCAATTAAGTAATATTAGAAGCCTGAAGGTTACCATATGTGAAACGAATTGTTGCTGCACAGACATTTGATTAGCATTTATCCAGACCATCTAATGCTGAAGACTGGGAGCCTGGGGCTCTGCGCAGGGTTTGGCCACTGGCCAAGGTAAAATGACAGTCTTCATAGAACCAGGACGTGTGTGTGTGTGTGTGTGTGTGTGTTTTGAAACGAGGGCACTTAGGCCATCATGCTTACTCATTTCCATGGCGAAGTGTTGTTTCCAGTTGGGAATTTGATCAGGATTTCACGCTTCATTTTCCCGGCTTTTCTAACAGGTGCTGTTGAGTCATGCAGTCACACAAACGACAGCCGTGACAGTTTCATCACTGAAGATTAACTTCCATTTGTTCCATTACTTTATGAAGTGATTTCTGCCACTGAGTCAGGCACATCACTTCCTCTTAGACTTAGGCATTCCCTCCCCCTCCAACATGTGTAATGATGTGTGTTTTTCAAAATGTGGCCCAGCCAGGTCTGTAGGTCTTCCTGGGTTGAATGGACTGTTTACAGAAAGGGAAGATTCAGGGGCCCAAGGTCAGCGTTACAGAATTATATAAGGTTTCCTGTTTGGGCAGCTGGTCTACCAACTGCTCAGATTAGGTCAGACTGTTTCCATGCCAGCTGGGTGTGGTGACACACACCTGTAATCCCCGTGCTCAGAGGTAGAAGCGGGAGGATCAGAAATTGAAAGTAATCTTCAGCCACATGGGCAGTTTGAGGCTAACCTGGGACACATGAGACCCTGTCTCAAACCAGACAGCATTACCAGGAGTCTGGGAAGGAAACAGTGCCCAGAATAGGAAAGGAGATTATTCTTTGAAGGTTTTCATCAATTAGCCTTTACTGGTGACCATATGTCACTTCTCAGCACTCTGGTCCTATATTCTATGCTAGGTGAAATTTTTCCCTCTAGCCAGATGCTAATTGGGCATTATTGACTGTCTTATCATTTACACCACTGCAGTTCTTAGAATAGGTGTGTCCCTGTAGTCACACCATGGTGAATGCTTGTTGTTTTTATTATTGTATTTATTTACTTGAGAGAGAGAGAGAATGGATGTGCCAGCACCTCCAGCCACTGCAGTGAACAGATGCATATACCACCTAGTGCATCTGGCTTACGTGGGTCCTGGGGAATCAAGCCTGGGTCCTTCGGCTTTGCAGGCAAGCGCCTTAACTGCTAAGTCATCTTTCTAGCCTATGAATGCTTGTTATATGAAGGAATGAGGAAAGATTTCCTGGAGAAAAAGGGAGAAGGACTAATAGCAAAGAAAAATCGTGAGGGCAGAAGTAAAACGAGTATCTCAGCCAAGTCTTTCTCTGTGGACTCGGATGTCACCATCCAGTCAGCCCTGTAGCCATAGGTTCACTTCGGCTTTTACCAACTGTCGATGGCAAATATTTGGGAAGAATAACTGAGCCGATGTTGAATGTTTCCAAACTTTTCTCTTGTTCTTTTTTTTTTTTTTCTTCCCTAACCAGTACAGTATCACAACTGTTTGCCTGGCATGGTCATATTGCAGTTGGACAGATATTTGGGAAAGATGCTGCCTCCTGTTTCCCTGGTAACATTTAAAAGAAAAGAGTCACTTCCCTGACCACAGAAACAGTCCTCTGGTCCTTGGTGGAGCCTGTCACTCACCTGATCAAAAGACCACTCCCCACCTATAAGACGTGCCAAAAAGGTGGCAGGAACAGTTAGTCCCTCGGTGAGAATGTGCACTATGCTGCACAGAGGCCCCTCCCCTGAGGCAGTTGCTTGAAGAACCTTATTGAGGAGCCTGCCTGCTTGAGGTCGAACTCATAATGCATAACTTTACCTTTTCTTCCTCTTTCTTTTTTTTTTTTTTGTTTGTTTGTTCATTTTTCAAGGTAGGGTTTTGCTTTAGCTCAGGCTGACCTGGAATTCGCTATGTAGTTTCAGGGTGGCCTTGAACTCATGGCTATCCTTCTACCTCTGCCTCCCGAGTGCTGGGATTAAAGGCGTGCGCCACCACACCATGCCCTCTTCCCTTTCTTCCTGTGTTTCCCGTTCCGGTTCCTGGGGAAATCTTCAGCATGCTCTCCTGACACTTTGGAGCTTCTTCACCCAAAGCACATGGATAGAGTTTGTTTTCAGTGGCAAGAGGACATGGAGTGCCCATCTTCTCTCTCTGTTTGCAACTAAATAAAAATAACTTAACAATGCTATTTTTGCCCTCGCCTCCTTATTTCTGTTTGGCATGCAGCATGAACTCGAGTTTCTGAGGCTCTGGAGTTCAGCGCATCTGGGCAGAGGAAGGCCCCTTGCTCTCAAAGTCTGCAACAGCAGTGTATGCTGTTCTAGCACTCAGGAGCTGAAGCAGGAGGCTTGCCAGTTCAAAGCCAGCCTGGACAACACACTGAGACTCTGTCTCAACACCAAGGTCTTGGGGAGGCGGCTCAGTGGGAGAGCCCTTGCCTCGCATGTGCTGTGGGTCTGATCACCAGAACCACACCAAGAAAATGCAGTGTATGGGAGGATGAGCACAGGCCGCAGTCAAATACCACCTGAGGGTTCTGACATCCACAGGAGGAGGAGGTGTCTACTGTGACTTCTCCAAGATACCAAGGAAAACTAAATCACCTTTTGTCCCCGAGACCCACTTCTGGGTGGTCAGGTACAATCATGACCAGCCAACATTTGACGTGGAGTTAGGATGTCAGACTTCCACCTTTTGTCACCTGCGGGTACAGCATGCACCTAGCAGGCATGGGGCTCTGGGGGCAACTTCTAGTGCACACACAAAAACCTGGGTTCTCTTCTTATCTGTACATTATCCACCTAACATCCTTTCTTTCTGTTGGTCAGTACCTAATAGGTGCCCCTGACCTGCGGGGCCATGGCGGTCAGGTCATGGTCTCTGACAAACAGGCACTGGGCGGGTGGCTGCTGAGGGGCCAGGATACTAAATACCCTATTCCTGTGTGACGGCGTTCCTTGAACTTAAAGAATAAATACATATACATATGTGTGTGTGTGTGTGTGTGTGTGTGTGTGCACGCATGCGCACATGTGTGCATTTAAAAAATATTATTTATTTGTTTATTTACCTGTTTTATTTGAGAGAGTGAGAGAGAATGGGTGCACCACAGCCTTCAGCCGCTGCAAATGAAATCCAGACACATGAGTCACCCTGTGCATGTGGCTTACGTGGGTACTGGGGAATTGACCCTGGGTTCTTAGGCTTCAAAGGCAAGTACATTAACCACTGTGCCATATATATGTGTGTATATATATATATATATTTTATTTATTTATTTATTTATTTATTTATTTTGAGGTAGGGTCTCGCTGTAGCCCAGGCTGACGTAGAATTCACTATGTAGTCTCAGGCTGGCATCGAACTCACAGCGATCTTCCTCCTGGGTGTTGGGATTAATGCTTTGCACCACCACACTTGACAGAGAAAGAGAGAGAATGGGCATGCCAGGGCTTCGAACCGCTGCAAACAAATTTGAGATGCATGTGCCATTCTGTGCGCCTGGCTTTATGTGGGTACTAGGAAAGCACACCTGGAATGTTAGGCTTTGCAGGCAAGAGGTTTAACTGCTGAGCAAATATCTCCAACCCCTTAAATATTTTTAATTTTAACTTTTTTTTTTTTTTTTTTGAGGCAGGGCTTCACTCTTGCCCAAGCTGACCTAGAATTCACTCTGTAGTCTCAGGGTGGCCTCAAACTTACCAAGACCCCCTGCCTGTGCCTCCTGAGTGCTGGGATTAAAGGTGTGTGCTACCACGCCCAGTTTAAATAGTTTTTAGAGATAGGATCTCATGTAGCCTAGGCTGGCCTCAGACTGAGGATGACCACCTCAAATTTATGATCCTCCTGCCTCTGTCCTCTGCAGTATATTGGGACTATAGGCATGTACCACCATTTACCCCCTTCTGTCTGTGTACTTAAAATGGATGTCTAAGGACCAAGGACCTTTCCTTTTTTCTTTCTAGTTGTTTGTTTTGATTTTTTTGTTTTTCAAGGTAGGGTCTCGCTGTAGCCCAGGCTGACCTGGAATTCACTGTATAGTCTCAGGGTGGCCTCAAGCTCATGGTAATCCTACCTCTGCCTCTCTATTTTCTGTTGGGCCACCATGCCCTGCTTTGTTTTGATTTTTGAGGCAGGGTCTCATGTAGCCCAGGATAGCCTCAAGCTCACTACTGAGTCAAGGCTGGCTTTGAATTCCTTATCCTGCCTTTCTCAAGCATTTGTTGTTCTTTTCTTCCTTCATACCTCTTTTCTCTGTTATTCTTTTCTTCCTTTCTTGCTTCTTTCTTTCAGTATTTTTTTTTCAAATTATTTTGTTTTTTAGGCTAGCATATACAGGAATGGGTTTCATAGAGAATTTTCCCAAGAATTTTATTTTATGAGAACAAGTGTCACTTGCTCAGTGAGTTGCTGGAGTTGAGAGGCTAAGACAAATTCAGAGTGGAATCCCAACAGTGCCCGGGTGTGTTAAGTAAGCCAGACGTGGAGTGTTCCATCCTGGGCGGCTCTAAGGAGTAGCTGAGGTTTCCATGGGAGACATGGCAAAGTGTACCCGGCACATAGTGCCTGTGTGGCTTCAGGAACGAGAGCGCTGTTTACAAACCAGAATGTGTCACCTCTTTGGGAGTCCAGTCCTTCTAAGTCCTAACTGTGGCTGGAGCATGAGTTCAGTTTACTAGTGGCCCTTCACGAGAGAGGGTGGGTCTACCACAGTAACCCGAGCCCCATGAATGTGAGCCAGGCTTGGGGACTGGGCTTTCCCTGGAAGCAGTTTTTGGCACAGGACAAACTGAAAGCCTCAGACTTGGAAAACAGGATGTGTGCAGAAGGAAAGAAATAAGCAAACGCACCCAGTGCTCCTTGTTGGTTTCAGCAGGATGAGAAATAATCATTAGCAGGGTCTGGACTGCAGGGCCTGTGGGAGGCTACAGCAGCCCTGGGCTGTGCAGTTAGGCAATTACTCATCCCAGCCCCTTCCTTCTTCCTCCTGAAACCCCCTCCTCTTAAAGGAGAACTATCCACATTAACCTGTGGAATTCTGTCAGTTCACTTGGCCCAGAAAGGATGCCAGCTCCTGGTGGATGCCCTGGTAGCAGGATCAGCACTGGAAATGACATCTCCTCCGGGTCTCTCTGTGACAATGACAGGAAGGCATAAATCTGAAACCTTGCTCAGCACCCCTCAGGGCTCTTTCCCATCCCTTGAGTATTTAAAAGGTCCTTAGAGACTGCTTTTTTTTTTTTTTTTTGGTTTTTCAAGGTGGTCTTACTGTAGCCTAGGCTGACCTGGAACTCACTCTGTAGTCTCAGGCTGGCCTTGAACTCACAGCAGACATCCTACCTTTGCCTCCCAAGTGCTGGAATTAAAGGCGTGCGCCATGCCTGATTAGACTGCATTTAAATTTTTCTTTTTGTTTCTTTGTTTCTTTCTCTCTCTCCTCCCTTCCTTGAAAATGGGCAGCAGGCCCCTTGCTCTTGCAAAGGAATGTCAGACACACACACCACTTTGTGCATCTAGCTTTATGTGAGTAGTGGGGACTTGAGCTTGACGCTGGGTTTAGCACGTTTTACAAGCAAGCGTCTTTAACTGCTGAGTCATCTCCCCAAGTCCTCAAAACTGCTTGTGAAATGTCATCTGGATGGTTTGAGGGTGTCCGCTGAGTGGTGTAGAACGTACTGGGCATGTGCAGGACCCGGGGTTAGATCTTTAGTATAAAGACCAGTGAGTGACTGTTGGACACCTTCCATTTGCTAAATTAAACAAAAATACCCTACCAACCTTTTAAAGTCAGAATTAAAATCGGTATCAATGTACTCTTCCCAACCCCATCCTCCTCCTCCTCCTCATTCCCTCAGTGCTGTAGATGGTCTCATTAAATTCTTAAAACAACTATGCAGAGGAGGTTACGGTCTCCATTCCACAGATGAAAAGGAGGCTCACCCCCACTATCCAGGGTGGAACTGGCTTGGAAAAGAGACTCTTCCCACTGACCGCTTTCGCTTTCCACTTATCTTTCAGAGAGCTGCCTTCTGCCTCCGTCCTTAAGAATTTCCTTTGAAGCTGAACATCGTGGTGCACACCTGTAATTCCACTCCTGGGAGGTAGGAGGTGGAGGCAGGAGGATCGGAAGTTCCAGGCCAGTTTGAGCCACTCTGACACAGATTAGGAGCAAGGTAACTTTCTTTGACAGGTAATCCCTTAGGGACACAGGGCCCAAAATACTGTAGACACTGCCCAACCCTGGTGAGATGGCGATAAGGAGCCATCTCAAGGCTTCCTCCTTAATTCCCTGCTCCCCCCACCCTCCTTTCTGAGCCGGCACTCTCCTCCCTGGCCCACCAACTAATCAGGGCCCTTCATATACATTTGAACTTGGCAATCAAGCACATCCCAATTGGATGCCTAATTTGTAAGAGGACCTCATCCAAGTCCCCATTGTGAATCCCCCCCCCACCCCCGATCTTTTTTTTTTTTTCATCCTCTTGAGACCCCTCCCAGTTGATTTGCTGTAGTTCAGAATCCTGGCTACAAGTTTATATCTGCAAGGGAATTTATCATTCTGCCTAACACAGTTTGGAAATTTTAAAAAATATATATTTATTTTGACCAAGAGAGGAGAGACAGATAGAATGAGAGACTATGAATGAATAGGCATGCCACTCCAGATGCAGGCGCTACTTTGTGCATCTGGCCTTACGTGGGTGCTGGGGAGTCAAACCCAGGCCTGCAGGCTTTGCGCACAAGCACCTTGAACCACTGAGCCATCTCTCAAGTCTGGAAACCATTTTTTATTTTTTATTTTATTTTATTTATTTATTTATTTATTTTTGGTTTTTCGAGGTAGGGTCTCACTCTGGTCCAGGCTGACCTGGAATTAACTCTGTAGTCTCAGGGTGGCCTTGAACTCATGGCGATCCTCCTACCTCTGCCTCCCGAGTGCTGGAATTAAAGGCATGCGCCACCACGCCTGGCTGGAAACCATTTTTTAAATGCACATCTGTATGCTGTAATTCCACCCAAGTGATAACCAAGATAACACTTGTAACATAGAATTATGTTATAATTATGGAATAAACTGAGATGGTTGCCAGGGTCAGGTTCTGGGTTTAGGATAGCAGACCAAGACAATTTTATTTTATTTTTTAATTTGAGGCAGGGTCTCACTCTAGCTTAGGCTGACCTGGAACTCACTCTGTGGCCCAGACTAGCCTCAAACTCGGTGATCTTCCTACTTCAGCCACATGAATGCTGGGATTAAAGGCCACTACACCCAGCTCCAAGATATTTATTTAATTTACTTTTGTTTTTTTGAGATTGGGTCTTGCTCCAGCCCAGGATGACCTGGAATTCATTGTGTAGTCTGAGGGTGGCCTCGAACTCATGGCAATACTCCTCACTTTGCCTCCCAAGTGCTGCGATTAAATACATGTGCCACCATGCCTGGCTAAGACTTTTATTAATTTATTTGAGAGCGACAGAAACAGGGGAGAGAGAGAGAGAGAATATTGGCGCACCAGGGCCTCTAGTCACTGCAGGTGAACTCCAGACACTTGTGCCCCCCTTGTGCATCTGGCTAACGTAGGTCCTGGGGAACTGAGACTTGAACCGGGGTCCTTAGGCTTCATAGGCAAGCGCTTAACTGCTAAGCCATCTCTCCAGCCCTAAGATTTTTATTTTAATGTCAGGAGAAACTGTGAGCTCTGAATTGACAGAAAGAGAGGGAATGACACAGAACTTTGGGTTATAGGAGAGTTAAGTGTTGTAGGGGAGAAACTCAAGGTGAGTGTGGCTGAGGTAGAGGCTCGGGGGAGGTGCTGGTCCCTATTCTCAACCCTGGGGTACTCAATTACCATGACAGGAGGTGATGGCCCAGTGGGAGGAGGGAGAGTGGAGGAGGGAGAAGGAAACAGCCCCAGGACTCTGGGTGGGGTGAAAGTCCATGATGGGGCACTGCAAAAATAACCCCAAAACTGATGTGTGACTACACAGATGATACATTAGTGACTTGACAGACCTAGCTAGATCAAGCTCCAGTTTTATGACCGCAAACCAATACTGTACTACCTCTTGGTGTGATTTATATTTTAGTTTTTAAAATGAACTATAAAAACTCAAGACAGTTCAATATTCCCCCCACCCCGAGTCTTCTCTCTTATCATAGGTTAAAAATTTTAATAAGTAACAATTTTGAAAGAGCGATGGTAAGCAAAGCAAATCTACTGAGCCCGAGGATGCTCAAATCGGTGGGACTGGCTCACGGTGACAGCTGACGGGTGCTTATAAATGAGAACTGCCCCGTCACTGCGGCTTAGCTTCCAGACCCAGCTCTGGTGCAGGAACGCGGAAAAACTTTGAGGAAAGTAGAGCTAGTGTGTGGATTGAAGTGAACTCCCAATAAAGCCTTGGAAAATAGATCATGGGGAAGGAAATCGTTTTGATGGCCGCTGCTCCAAGGTTCAGCCAGTTGGAGTGGTGGATAACCTTGTCAGGTTCCCAGATAAAGGCAAGTCTTGTCACCCTCAGGCACCTGGCTGAGAGGTAATAAAACGTTTGTCTTATCTTCTGAGAGTGGAGTTAGGCAAAGCCGAGCTTGCGGAAATTATAGCATACTGAAATTGCCTTTAGTTAAAAAAAAATAAAAAGCAGAGGAGGGGGAAGGGAGAAATGAAAATGGTTTAGGGCTGGAAATTGTGTTTCTGTCCTTGGATTTAAAAGAGGAAACATGCAAAACAGCAAGAAGTTTTCCTTGGAGTGAGAAAAACAGCCAGGCTGGACTCCCCTCACCCGGGCTAACAGGATTGCTGACAGCTCTGACCCACGTGACAGCCAAGACAAGAGGCTCAAGCTGCTGAAAATCCCCCAATCTTCTTAGGGCGCCTTTCTTTCTACATGTAAATGGCCGAGTCATTGCTTTGGTAAGGAGGGAAGGAAGTTACAATCACACGGAGTGACTCATTCTTCCCTGTTAGCTCCGGCTGTTGGATAAAAAGTTTCAGCCGAACCAGCAACAAATGTGCTTTAAATACAAGCACAGTAAGGGAATTCCTCTCTTTTGGGATGAATGCCATGCACACAAAAGAGCCCCTGTTGACATCTCATTTACAATCTCCCCCAGGACACAGACAAGACCGGTTCAATAAACCCAGCTCAGAAACACCTATTGTTCCAAATCCTCCACTACCAACAGGCTACCATCACACCCCATGGCTTTGCAAAAGAAGAGATTTAGACAGTGGAAGACTGGGACTGTGGAAGCCTTGCAAAGAGGCAGGGAAAAAAGCCCTTTGACCTGATGTCATCAAAGTGTGCATGCAGAATAAAGTTAATAGTTTTCCCTTTTTTTTTCCTTCTGAGAAATGCCTGTACAGTCCTAGGCTAGTTACTGTGGTTCCTGATGCCAACACTGTTAAGAAATGACTGCTAAATGAAAAGACAGCTCAACATAACTTATTCTCAACCTGGCAAGACCCCTAATACTGGGCACAGCAAAGTATGGGTGAGTCTCAACTATGAGCTGTTTGTTCCAGAAAGAACCTTCTAGCTCAGTGCTCGAACTCACGCTTGCCCACTGAGTCCCTCCTAACCATCTCCCACCACTTGCTCCCTCTGTTAATGAAAACTCGGACGTTTTCTGAAGTTATATAATGCTTTTCTTTGGCTATGCCTCAAACTAAGGAGCGTGTTTGAGTTTTCCGAGAAGGGGAGGGAGGATTTAAAAAACAATGCTCACTAGCTTTACATTCCTAATAGGCTTTCCAGTTAACGTTCCTAGTGCATCACCTGACCCCTTTATGCCCAGGATTCTAGGCATTATCTTTACTCTGTTGGATCCTTCTCTCCTATCTCTGACATCATGCTGGAGTCATTCTACATCTCATTTGCCCCTTCCTGGGTCCCTGGGTCCCACTATTTATTAACCTTTCACCTCGGGCTCTCTCAGCTCCAAGCTGTGACTTATTAATTAATGAGTCATGGGATGAACAGAGGTGAGTCATGGCAGTATCCCCGTTTAGAAAAGGACAAGGATGAAACAGAAAATACCCAAGTGCATCACAGGGAAAGTATTGTTGCATGAAGCAACTCAGTGTGTTTGTCTCCATCCAGGTGGAGTATTTGGAGACAAACAACTGAGACTGTCTTACCCTTGCTTCCAAATTGCTGGACCTACTTTGTACAAGTTATAATGTGAAACAGAGCCTATCACTGAAGTTTACAAATCTGCCCCAGGGGAAAGTGTTCCATTTTGGGGGTCAGGCAATTCCTCCCATCTGGTTTCCCGCTCACTTTTCAGGCCTCATGACTCCCTGACCAACTTTTACTTGTCATTTCAACCCAATCAAGTTCTCACTCAGCCAGGACAGTTTCTTCCCCTCCTCCTTCTGCAGCTAGCAAGCTTAGGTGTCGCCACCTACAGGAAGACCGTTGAATTGCACATCTAAATTTCTCTCATTCTCTGCGTTTCTGACCTGAGCCGCCAGTTAGTACATTCAATTATCTTCCCGGTACTCGGACTGGATTTTAAGCTCCAAGCCTCTCCACTGCTCAGTTGCTGTCTTAAGGTAGGCTGGCCAGGCACACGGGGAAAACAGCCACCTGTAGCAGCTGGAGACTGAAACAGCTGCACCAGGAACGTAAGCGCCCAAATAGCAGCCAGTCAAGACCACTCAGGACCAGTTGGACCAACTCCTTAGCCATCCATTGCTCCGTTAAATGGTTTTTCTGTTGCTAAGGCCTTACAAAATTGCCCGTTCTTATCATACTTCCTACACTTTGACACATCTCCAAACCCCATATAAGGGGGGGGAAGGGGTGAGAGCCACCTGGTCTTGGAATGCCATTAGAGTTTCACCACAATGAAGCAGACACTTTTTAGAAGTGATTTTGCTAAAAAGCTTCGCCTCCATATTTGTGCTCCTTCTTTTGCCCATCTATCACCTTGTTTTAACTTTCAAAATTACTGTGTTTAGCCGGGCGGTGGTGGCGCACGTTTTAATCCCAGCCCTCAGGAGGCAGAGAGGTAGGAGGGTCACTGTTAGTAGGAAGCCAGCCTGGGACTACAAAGTGAATTCCAGGTTAGCCTGGCTAGAGTGAGACCTTACCTCAAAAACAGTGGGGAGGGGATGCTGGAGAGATGGCTTAGCAGTTAAGACACTTGTCTGCAAAGCCAAAGGACCCAGGTTTGATTCCCTAGGGCTCATGTAAAGCTGGATGCACATACTTCTCTATTTGCTTCTCCCTCTCTCTCAAATAAAGAAACAAAATATTTTTTAAAAGTATTGTGTTTAGGGCTAGAGAAACAGCTCAGCAGTTAAAGGCACTTGCTTGCAAAGCCTGATGACCCAGGATCAATTCCCCAGTACTCATGTATAGCCAGATGCACAAAGTGACACATGCATCTAGACTTCATTTACAAAGAAGCCTGGCATGTCCTCTCTCTCTCTCTCTCTCTCTCTCTCTCGCTTTCTCTCTCTCTCCCCCCTTGAAAATAAATAAGTAAAAATGTTTTTTTTTTTTAAATTTTTATTTTATTTTATTTTTTGGCTTTTTGAGGTAGGGTGTCATTCTAGCCCAGACTGGCCTGGAATTCACTATGTAGTCTCAGGGTAGCCTTGAACTCACGGTTCAATCCTACCTGCAATCCTCCTACCTCTGCCTCTTGAGTGCTGGGATTAAAGGCGCACTATTTTTTATTTTTTAAAATAAAATGGACGTGGTGGTGCAGGTTTTAATACTAGCACTCAAGAGGCACAGAGGTGGGAGGATCACTGTAAGTTAAGGCCAGACTAACTAAAAATGACTTCTAGGCCAACCTGGCAGAGAGTGAAACCCTGCCTTGAAATAAACATGGCACACAGACACACACACACACACACACACAGACACACACACACACACATTAACAAGAGTGGAGAAGTCGGGATCTTGAAGCTGACTTCTTAAGAAAGACTAGCCAGGCCAAATGAGCCAACAGGGGCAATAGTGGCTCATCTGTTATGGGGGAAACCAACTGCCCTCTAATTGGACTGTAGGCCCACACCATGGGAGGGAATACATTCCTGATACTGAAAACTTAAAACAGGGCTAGTTATGAGCCCTAGGGGTGTAATGTCTGTTGTTGTCTGGATAAATGTATATACTATGCTTATCAAACTGCCCAGTAAGCACTTCTGTTAATGTTCGTACCCTTATATTAATGCTACTCTCACTTTTGGTAGAGAACCTTCTGTTTTCAGATGGCAGTGATGTTGGGATGACTCAGAAGGTATCATGGTGATGGGAAGAAATGACCGCAGTGCTCAGCATTGCAATATCTCTATCACACCTTCCAAGGCTCAGGGTCTAATGCGGAAGAGGTGGCGGAAAGAATGTAAGAGCCAAAGGAAGAGTAGGACTCCTTACAATGTGCCCCCCCCAACACAAAATGGCCTGGATATCCATGGCCTCACAGTGCCTGACACTACCTACACAAGACCATCATAATAGGAGGAAAAGATCATGACATCAAAATTAAAAGAGAGACTGATTGAGATGGGGAGGGGGTATGATGGAGAATGGAGTTTCAAGGGGGAAAGTGGGGGGAGGGAGGATATTACCATGGGGTATTTTTTATAATCATGGAACTTGTTAATAAAAATTTGGAAAAAAAAAAAAAAGAAAGGCTGGTCCACGATTTATGTGGTGCAGGACATCAAACCCTGGGCCTTGTGCATGCTAGGCAAACACTGTACCAATTGAGCTATACTCACAATCCCCAGAATAACAAAGTTTGGAGACAGATATTTGATTTCTAGCAAATCACTCTGTCTTACTTTGGGATCCTGAATATGTAGAAAGAAAAACAGAACTCAGTAATTTCTTTCTTTCTTTTTTCTTTTTCATTTTTCTAGGTAGGGTTTCACTGTAGCTCATGCTGACCCGGAATTCACTGTGTTGTCTCAGGGTAGCCTTGAACTCTGCTTCCCGAGTCCTAGGATTAAAGGTGTGCGCCACCACACCTGGCCAGAACTCAATAATTTCTAAGAGCCCTTCCAGTTACAATTGGAACCTTTGACTTGAACTTTTTCTCTCTTATTTTTCTTTATTTTTTTAATTTTTAAAAATATTTTATTTTTATCTATTTATTTATTTTGAGAGAAGGAAAGAGGGAGGGAGGGAGGGAGAGAAGGAAGGAGGGAGAGAGGGAGGGAGGGAGGGAGGGAGAGAGAGAGAGAGAGAGAGAGAGAGAGAGAGAGAGAGAGAGAGAGAGAGAGAGAGAAAGAGAGAGAATGGGAACGCCAGGGCTTCCAGCCACTGCAAACGAACTCCAGATGCGCATGCCACATTGTACATCTGGCTTACATGGGTCCTGGGGATTGAACCGCGGTCCTTTGGCTTTTTAGGCAAGTGCCTAAAAGTCATCTCTCCAGTCCCCTTTTAATTTTTTCTATTTTTTAGAAAGAGAGAGACCGACATAGAGAGAGGGAAAGAGAGGGAGAAAGAGAGAACTGGCATGCCAGGGCCTCAGCCACTGATATCTACCTCCAAACACTGTGCCACCTAGTGGGCATGTTTGACTTTGTGCTTGCCTTATCTTTGTGTATCTGGCTTAAGTGGGATCTGGAGAGTTGAACATGGGTCCTTAGACTTCGCAGGCAAGCACTTTACCCAGTAAGTCATCTCTCTAGCCCTCTTTCTTTTTTTTGAAAGGCACGGTCTCACTGTAGCCCAAGCTGACTTGGAACTCACTCTGTAATCCCTGGCTGGCCTCAAACTCACAGTGATCCTCCAACTTCTGCCTCCCAAGTGTGTATAGCTAATATTTGAATCCAGTCTGACACTACATCTTTTGGTCATGTGTGTGTAGGGGTGTGTGTGAAATTGAAGGTGTGTGCCACCATGCCCAGTTTGAACTTTCTTTCTCTCTCTCTCTTTTTTTTTGGTTTATTTTTATTTATTTATTTAAGCACGATAGAGAAAGAGGCAGATAGATAGAGGATGGGCACTCCAGGGCCTTCAGCCACTGCAAACAAACTCCAGATGCATGCGCCACCTTGTGCATCTGGCTTATATGGGTACTGGGGAATTGAGCCTCGAACCGGGGTCCTTAGGCTTCACAGGCAAGCACTTAACCACTAAGCCATCTCTCCAGCCTGAACTTCCTTCCTTCCTCCCTCCCTCTCTCTCTCTTTCTTTCTTTTTAAGTATTTATTTGTTTGTGGAGAGATAGAGAGAAAGAGGCAGATATATAGAGAGAATGGGTACACCAGGGCTTTTAGCACCTCAAATGAACTCTAGATGCATGTGCCGTCTTGTCCATTTGGATTACATGGATACTGGGGAATCAAACCTGGGTCCTTTGGCTTTGCAGGCAAGCACCATAAGTGCTAAGCCATCTCTCCAGCCCTGAACTTTCTCCTTAAGGACTAGAGAGGTGAAAAGACTTTCCCTAGGTCAAAAAGCATTTTAGGAGAAAATTATTATTCTACAGGTTTAAACTTAATTAATTTAGTTAGTAGTGGGGATTGAATCAAGAGTACAGAGCATGCTAGCAAGAGCTCTACAACTGAGCTGCATTTCCAATCCCCATAATGTTTTATCTATCTATCTATCTGGGCAGGATTCTGCCACATACATATATATATATATATATATATATATATATATATATATATATATATATATATACACATACACACACACACATATATGTTCATTTATGTATTATGTATATGTATATCTCAAGATATATTTATTTTAGTCTCTCAAGCTGGAATTCAGGCAAATACCCAGCACTCTGAAACTTGTAAAAAGCGAGCAGTAAGGCTAGGCTGTAGCTTACTGATAGAGTTTGCCTGGCATGGATAAGGACCCGGGTCTGATCTCCAGTACTGAAGAAAAAGAATGGAGGGAGAGGCCAGGCATGGTGGTCCACACCTTTAATCCCAGCACTTGGGAGGCCAAGGTAGGAGGACTGCTATGGGTTCGAGGCCAGCTTGAGCCTACATAGTGAATTCCAGGTCAGCCTGGGTTAGAACGAGACCGTACCTTGAAAAACAAAACAAACAAACAAACAAACTAACTAACTAACAAACAAAAGAATGGAGGGAAAAAGTTTACTTGGAAAGTAGAATACCACTGTCAAGTTTATGTTATGGTAAAGAAAAATTCATACAATCAAAGAACAGAGGGGCTTAAACAATACACACACATGAACTCGACAACGCCCATAATGGATTCCTACCTGGGCACATCCAAATGTTTAAAAAGACAGTTTCATAGTTGTCTGCTCTATAAGATGTCTATAAGATGAAGTTGAAAGTGAGCAGAGTATGTTAGTGTACAGCTGTAAGTCCAGCACTAGGGCAGGAGGACTGTGAGTTTAAAGGCTAGCCTGGGCTATACAGTGAGACCCTGTTCCAAACATAAGAAAACTTTTGAAAAGAAAAAATTGAGCAGGAAAAAAAAAATTAGAGAATGCCCTGTATCCCAGTGCAACACAGCCATTCCAGAGTCACAGTGCACAGACACGACATCCCAAAGGTGGCTGACTTCCCCTGCCGCTCTAAGGAGGGCGTGGGGCTGGCATCTGAATGTAGCCAGCTCTTAGGTTGGAACTGCTCTCAGTTCTTGTGACCCATCCCCCTTCCTCCCTTCCCCTCCAGACCATAGTAAAACATTCCCAGCTGCCAAGGACAGACGTTCATGATATTTACTGTAGAGTTTGAGTTGAGATAACCTGTTCTATAAAACAGAATTATCAACAAGTAGAAATGACTCCTTCTGAGCAGGGGGGGAGGGGTATATGACAGTGGCTGCTCCTTTGAAAGTGGTCCTCCGCAAGATTTCACTCCCTCCCCATTCTGAATCCTAAAGCCACACCTGACGCTCATTGCTAAGTAGTCTTTCTTTATATTTACAGACCTCAGACCATCTGGTGACCTTCAGATAACACAGGAATGCACAACGCTCCTAGTCTTCAGTCCTGGGCACCAACTAACACAAAGCATATAAATTGCTGTGAGGTTTAACTTGCAGAGAAGTAATCATTTGTCTGAAGAGCTGGAACTAGCCTTGGAGGTCAAGGTCCATTGTCTATAATGACCAACGAAGGGGAAAGGAGCCACATATGCTGGAAGATGAAAAGTTCACGCATCTTAGCACTCCGGCCTGGTTCTGTCCCTCCTGCCTATTAAAAAAAAAAAAAAAAGCCCTTTGTGGGGCTAGATGGATGGCTTAGTGGTTAAGGAGCTTGCCAACAAAGCCAATGGACCCAGGTTCTAGTCTCCAGGACTCAAGCCAGATGCACAAGGTGGCACATGTGTTCATTTGAAGTGGCTTATAGGCCCTGGAGTGCCCATTTGCTGTATCTCCCTCTTTCTCTCTCTCAAGTAAGTAAATAAATAAATATTTAAAAAAGCACTTTGTGCTGCTGAGTTTCTTAAGATGGAATACTGATAGACTTTCCATCTTCTTAGAGCTGGCTCTCTAATAAGACTGATTTCCTTCCCACCAAGTCTTGGCTCCCAAGTACTGGTTTTGCAAGCATCCCAGATCTGGGAAGAAAATAAATAAACAGCCTTTCAAACATCCCCACATCCTCCATATATATCAGGTGACTTCTTACCTGACATGCTTGGGTCCAGAGATATTGCTTCTTCTTTTTTTTTTTTTTTTTTCTTTTGTTTTTTTGAGGTAGGGTCTCACTCTAGCCCAGGCTTACCTAGAATTCACTATTTACTTTCAGGGTGGCCTTGAACTTATGGTGATCCTCCTACCTCTGCCTCCTGAGTGCTAGAATTAAAGGCGTACACCACCACATCCGGCTTGGAAATAGTTTTGATTTTGCAATCTTTTGGATGTTGGACTATAATGCATAGACTTTATTAAAGGAGGAATGGGAGCAAGATAGCTTTTTTTTTTTTTTTTTTTAAATAGGCAGTCAGCTAGGTACAGAGGCCCAAAGAAAACATGGATGCCACCTCCCCTGGTCTGGCAAGACTAGAACCTACCTTTGACCCGGTCTCATCCAAGATGGCTGGCTGCCTACAAGCAACAGTGCCCAACGGTCCCCGGCTGTCGCTCCCTGATGCTTCAGTTTAGTCAGCCTCTTGACTTCACCAACCAGCCAGGTCTTTCCTCACACACCTGACTGATGATGAGGCGTATCTCCTTTTTTTTTTTTTCAAGGTAGGGTCTCACTTTTGCTCAGGCTGACCTGGAATTTTCTATGTAGTCTCAGGGTGGCCTTGAACTCACAGTGATCCTCCTACCTCTGCCTCTTGAGTGCTAGGATTAAAGGGCTGTGCTTTTATTTTTTATTTTTTGATTTTGTTTTAGAGACACACAGAGAGAGATAATGGGCATGCCAGGGCTTCTTGCCACTGCAAATGAACTCCAGACGCATGCACCACCATGTGCGTCTAACTTATGTGGGACCTGGAGAGTCAAACTAGATTCCTTAAGTTTGGCAGGCAAGTACCGTCATGGCTAAGCCATCTCTCCAGCCATGATGAGGCTCATGTTAATTGGATATTTATTCCATAAATGGGCTTGGCATGTGTGTATTACTCTCTCTTGGACCTTTTCATTGTCATGGCACCTGACTCTCCTGATCCTTGCTTTGGCAAGCTCTTCCCATTGCCAGTCTGGTTTCGAAGGGGGAGATTTTTTTAAGACAAGCCCACAGACTGCCTTTTTTTCCCCCTTTTTTCAAATGAGAGAATTGGTGTGCCAGGCCCTCCAGCCACTACAATCAAGCTCTAGACGTGTGTGCCCCCTTGTGCCTATGTGCGACCTTGTGTCACTGTGCATATGGCTTATGTGGGACCTGGAGAATCAAACAGGAGTCCTTAGGCTTTTCAGGCAAGCCCCTTAACCAGAAAGCCATGTCTCCAGCCTGGACTTTTTAAAAAAAAATTTATTTACTTATGAGAGAGACAGAGAAAGAGGCAGAGAGAGAGAGAAGAGAGAGAGAGAGAGAGAGAGAGAGCACAACAGAGAGAGAGAGTGCAACAGAGAGAGAGAGAGAGAGAGAGAGAGAGAGAATGGGCATACCAGGGCCTCCAGCCACTGCAAACAAACTCCAGATGTGTGCACCCCCTTGTGCATCTGGGTTACATGGGTCCTGGGGAATCAAACCAGGGTCCTTCGACTTTGCAAGCAAACGCCTTAACTACTAAGCCATCTTCTCCAGCCTCCCCTTTTTATGGTGGGCGTTTTTCTGTTTGTGTTCCACATGTGTCTTGTTCTGGGTGCTCTCTTTGCCTAACTACACGTGTGTAGTTCTCCCTTGGTTCTTTCTTCACTCTGCTGCTTTTTGCTTTCTGGCTCCCCTTGGCAAACCCTCCCCTTCCCTTCCCACAGGCTGGAAAAGGAGGGTTTCGCGTTTGCCATTTGCCCGGCACTTCCCGCTTGCTTTCTACAAGGATTTGTTCTTGGAGGCTTTCCTCGTACGTGAAGGGGATCTGTTGACTTGGGCTCTCAAGCTTTTCTTTCTGCGTGTGTGCCCAGACTTTTCCCCATGTGAGGGAGACTTTCTCCATCTCCCCCCACCCCAGCCAAGATCACCTTTTGGCTTAGTCCTCCCTCTGGATCTGAATTCTCCCTGAAATTAGCCTCGTAATTTATAATTTATCCTTCTTGGAGTCTGAGGTTTCAACTCTCTGCTTAATCGGATAAAAACCCAAAAGTTGGGGTCCACAGGCCTGGGATCCCTTGCATCTTCATGAAATTTAATTCCTCCCTGACCCCACAATCCAGCATCATGATTGCCTGAGAATCCCTAATCTAATTTTCCCCCCTCACATTGACTGTTTTTGAAGGAAACCTTATATGATTGACACATTGAAACAATAAACACGGTTTGAAGAGATGGCTCAGCAGCTAAGGAGCTTGTCTATAAAGCTTAATGATCAGTGTTTGATTCCCCTGTACCCACATAAGCCAGATGTGCAAGGTGGCACATACATCTGGAGTTTATTTGCAGTGGCTAGAGGCCCTGGTGCACGCATTCTCTCCCTCTCTGTCCATATCTTTCTGCTTGTGAATAAATAAATAAAATATGTAAAAAAAATTAACATTGCTTGACTCTCCCTTCACCCATCCTTCCTTCCCTTCTTTCCTCTCTCTCCTCATTGCCAGAGAGCAAACTCAAGGCCTGTCATATGTGGCTCTACCGCCAAGCTACACCCCTAATCCTGTCTTTAAAACCATAAGGAACAATGACCCACAAACACAGCCAAATATTATCATAAGCTCTTTTATGATCTGACATTTTCACATATAACTCGTTCTCCTTTCCAGAGCATACCATCTTCTTGTATGCCTGTGGTAAACATTGTTTACTTCCTTACAAATGCCCTCCCTGTCCTTGCTGAAAGATCCCTCATGCTGTTGGACTTTTCCATGTAGTTATGACTTAATGGGAGGGCTGGGCCCCTCTCTGGACACTTAGACAGATCCTTCATTGGGCTATAGAAAAGATATGAGAAAGAGAGGCTAGCCCGAATGCTTTGTGTGGGTTTAATTATATAAAGCAACACAATGACAGGGATTTGAAAGAAAATAGCCTCCTTTCGTAGGTAGGTAGTTAGGGACACAGGCCTAAAGGAACATGGATGCCAAGTTGCCCTGGTGAGACTTTAGAAGGCAACTTTAGTCTGACACAAGATGGTGATCAGGAAATCCTAGTCTGGTTCCATACGGAGGTCAAGAGCAGTTTCCTGGTTTCTTCCATAATTTCTCTCAGCCTCCCCTCCCCCCATCACCCACAGGCTCTTTCTGAGCATGTGTTTTCCTTCTTGACCCTTCAACCAATCAAGGTCCTCTAAGTACATTTAGACTTAACCTATGATGCTTCATCCCAATTAGGTGCCTAATTCCCATCTCCAGGGTTTTAAGAAAAACCCAGTCCAAGTCACCACCAGCACAGGAACCCTCCCAGCTTTCCTGCTTTATTTTCCTAAAAATCAATAAATCTTTACTTACTCTTCTGTGTGCCTGCACTTACAAAGCCTTTGGGAGTTGTGACAAAGAGCTTGAGATCTGCTGGTTTGGGGAGTTAAGGTGGCTTTTAAGTTCCCAGCATTCTAATCCCTAAGCCACACCCCTCCAGAGACCCCTCCCCTTGCTCTTAAAACGGGTAACAACCAAGTCAGGGGCATCTTTCTCCTGAATACTGTCATCTGTGAGAGACACTGGAACTGCGGCATCCATGGGTCACTCACAGGAACACTGGTCTCTGAAAAGCACACCGTGGGGATGATAGTTACCATAATGTAAGAATTGATTTTGGGGCTGGAGAGATGGCTTAGCAGTTAAGGCACTTGCCTGCGAAGCTTAAGGGGTCATGTTCCACTCTCCAGATCCCACGTAAGCCAAACGCACAAAGGCCAGGCAAGCGCGAAATCACACATTCCCACTAGGTGACACAAGCATCTGGAATTCCCTTATAGTGGCTGAGGCCCCAAGGCTTGTGCATCTGGCTTACATGGATCTTGGGAATCAAACCTGGGTCCTTTGGCTTTGCAGGCAAATGCCTTAACTGTTAAGCAATCTCTCTCTCTCCCTAAAAATTAAACACACACACACACACTCTCATTGGTTTTGAGCTGGGTGTGGTGGTGCACGCCTTCAATCCCAGCACTTGTGAGGAGGCAGAGGTAGGTGGATTGCTGTGAGTTTGAGGCCACCCTAAGACCACATAGTAAATTCCAGGTCAGCCTGGGCTAGAGTGAGACCCTATCTCAATGGCACCCCCCCAAAAAAAAAGTTTTGATAGATTCATTAGTGAGTTTAACTTCTGGATTTGCTATTATTTGAGAAAATAAAGACTTTATCACCTAAATCACTTTGATTTCATTAAAAACAATTGTTCTTATTTTATTGGCTTGGCACTCATGCAATGACTTACAGACGCTGTCTGGCTCCTTCTCTGTGAGGTCACCTGCTCATTCCCCAAGCTTCACCTCAGGGCTGTCCTGCGAGGATGTCCCACCTGTGCAAATCTCCTTATATGCTCCTTAGTGTGGATCTGTTGGAACACTGTTAGCTGACAGCAGAAGACATGGCTCAAATCTTTGTCTACTGGTCTACTTCCCTGTTGAGTTGTATGATTATAGGTGGCCAAGTCTATCTCCACACTAAATTTTCTCTATTATGATGAAATTCTCAGTGCTGGCCACCCAACTGCTTCCATCAGTAACCTGGTGACTAGTATCCATGTTCAGAACATGCTATCCCTAAATATGTCACCTTGGCATTTGAGAAACCTCAGAAGTAAGAAGGCCATTTATATCTTCTTCACTATTTCTTTTTCTTTTTTAAAGGCATGTGCTATCATGACCGGTTTCTGATATTTTTTTAATTTAAATTTCATTTTATTTATTTGAGAGAAAGAGAGAGAGAGACAGAGAGAGAGAGAGAGAGAGAGAGAGAGAGAGAGAGAGAGAGAGAGAATGGGCATGCCAGGGCCCCAGCCACTATAAATGAACTCTGGACACATGCACCACCTTGTGCATCTGGCTTACATGGATCCTGGGAATCAGACCTGGGTCCTTTGGCTTTGCAGGCAAATGCCTTAACTGCTAAGCCATCTCTCCAGGGCTATTTGTTGATGCTGACCGAAAGTGACTGTAAGTTGGCCATTCTCTGACCGCCTTCCTTTACTTATGAAGACCATCATGTGACATGCGTCCCTGTGCTACACCCAGAAGAAAGGCATGTTCCTTTCATGAAAGCCATGAAACCTGAGCCCATTCTCTCTGCTCTTTCTCTCTCAAATAAATAAAGTAAAATTTAAAAAACTTTTTAAAAAAGTTCATTTTCCTCTGGTCTCAATTTATTTGCCCTTCCCTTACAGAGACCATGTACCACACAGTGTGAAGTAGACACAAAACCTCCTATCCCTGCCCCTCTAGTTCCTATAGATTTGAGGAGATGTATAGATAGGAAAAAACTGACTAAGCTGCTAAGGGTGTGTGCTTGGTACTTGAGATCTTGTCTACCTTGGGGAATGCCCTGCATCTGATTTCTAGTGCTTCACTAAACAAATAAGCAAACATGCAAATAAATAAATAGGAAGAAAGGAAATGGAGATATGGCTCAGTGGGTAAGATCCTCACTGTGCAAACATGTCGACCTGGGTTCATACCTGTAACATCCACCTAAAGGCTGGGTACACTGGCGTGTGCTTGTAATCCTAGCACTGAAGAGGTGAAGACAGGAAGATCCATTGCTAGGGATTGCTGGCTGGCTGGTCAAACAGAATCAGTGAGCTGTAGGTTCAGTGTGAGACCCTGTCTCAACAAGTGAGGTGGAGGGTTGGAAGATGGCTCAATGGTGAAAGGCCCTTGCTTTCAAAGCCTGCTGGCCTAGGTTCAATTCCCCAGTGCCCATGTAAAGCCAGATGCACAATACGGTACATGCATCTGGAGTTCATTTGCAGGGGCAAAAGAACTTGGTGTTCACACACACACACACACACACAGTTTTTTCTCTAATAATTTGTTTTTTGAGGTGTGGTTTTGCTGTAGCCCAGGCTGACCTGGAATTCACTGTGTAGTCTCAGGGTGGCCTTGAACTCTCAGATATCCTCCTACCTCTGCCTCCTGAGTGCTGGGGTTAGAGGTGTGTGCCACTATGCCCAGTTTATAATAAATATATTTTTTATTTTTTATAATTAACAACTTCCATAATTGTAAACAATATCCTATAGTAATGCCCTCCCTTCCCCCACTTTTCCCTTTGAACATCCACTTTCCATCATATACCCTTCCCTTCTCAATCAGTCTTTCTTTTATTTTGATGCCATCATCTTTTCCTCCTATTATGATGGTCTTGTGCAGGTAATGTCAGGCACTATGAGGTCATTCATGGATATCCATTTGCAGGCAAACGCCTTAACTGCCAAGCCATCTCTCCAGCCCCCATAATAAATTAAAAAAAAATATATCAGGGCTAGAGAGATGGCTTGGCAGTTAAGGCACTTGCCTGTGAAGCCTAAGGACCCAGAACAAGATAGTGCATGTGTCTGGAGTTCATTTGCATTTTCTTTCTTCCTATCTCTCTCTCTCTTAAATAAATAAATATTTAAACAATATTTCCAAAAGTGAGGTGGAGAGCGACTGATGAGGACAACCAGTGTTGACCATCTCCGGCCTCCACAACTATGCGCACCCACATTTGTGCCGACACACATACCCAATGCACACACGGAAGGAGAAAAGAAAAAGAGAGCAAAGAAAGACAGTCCTCTGAAGACGTTCCATTTCCATCTTTTGTGAGCTCAACCTACTTGCAGGGACGCCCATTGCTCCTTCTCCTGTCTGCTTCAGATCTCAGGATTCCACGCCCCTGGGTGCACACCCCATAACCCTTCAGCTGTGGCTCTCGTCAGATTCCTGTTTGCAGCTTCCCCCTTGGAAAGGGAAAGTTAATTCTCAAAGCCCCCCCCCCCACTCCCTTTTGTCTTTTCCATTAACACGCTGCCCCACGCCCATGCAGTCCCACAGCTGGCTGGCTCCTGCTTTTGTCTGGGGGAATGTAGAAACCGCAGGGTGGGCTTCTGTCACTAAGTGTTTCCCTTTCCTCTGTCATCAGCACTAAGGGTTCCATCCCGAGTGGGCCATCATGAGAGACTTGAATGGGGCTAGCTCCCTCTGCTGAAGTTCAAGTGTGCACTTGAGGCTTGGGTATCTCAGAGTCTCCGCAGGCTCTCTGTGCACCCAACCAGCTCCCCCCCACCCCAGTTTACTATGGTAATGAGGTAAGACACTAGCCCCAGATTTCCCAAATTCATTACTTAAATGACTAAATATCTCTCAAGTTAAATGGTGTTTAAGACTGTAGTTTTGGAGGCTTACTTGGATTGAAAATTGTGCTACCAGGGACATGTGTTTAACTCCCCCCCCCCCAATCTGGATTTTTTTGTTGGCCTAGAACTCCTGATCCTCTTGCTTCTACCTCCATAAATAAAGAAATAAAGAAATGAAAGTAGAAAAGAAAATAACACCGAGGATTTCCTCTATTTCATTTTGTCCTTAACAACACTCTGGGGAAATTATTCACTCTAAAAAAAAGTCTGGGGCTGGAGAGATGGCTTAGTGGTTAAACGCTTGCCTGTGAAGCCTAAGACCCCGGTTCAAGGCTCAATTCCCCAGGACCCATGTTAGCCAGATGCACAAGGGGATGCACGCATCTGGAATTCGTTTGCAGTGGCTGGAAGCCCTCGCACGCCCATTTTCTCTCTATATATAGATATCTCTCTGCCTCCTTCTCTCTGTCACTCTCAAATAAATAAATAATTTTTTTTAAAAAGTCTGTGTGCACATGTGTACTCAGGCAGGCGTGTGCAAGTGTACATGTGTGAACATGAGTGCACAGGCAGGTGGAGGACCCAGGACGGCCTCAGGTGGGAGATTGAAACTTAAAAGGTCACAAGACCCCTCCCCAAGGTTATAAAAGCAGTAAATAACTGCTGGGGGGGGGGTGGTGGGAAGAACCCACCTCTCTGACCAGCTGAACTGTGTGCAGATCTTGCAGTGAGCTCCCGAGACACCAGCTTCCCACAACTGGTCGGTCACCTATGCGGGGTGGACTTTCCTGTGATGCGACTGCCTTTGAGTCATTCACGCTTCTGAGGTGAGCTCTCACTCTGCTCTGTAAGTCGCCCCGATAAAGTCACTGGCTCACCAAAACTGGTTTTGGTCTGTCATCTGTACCCCATGTGGGGTAAACAGACGTGTGTTTATGCTCCCCCCACACCCCAGAAAAGCTTCACGCAATGCTATTCTTCACTTGTATAGGGAGCTCCTGTGATTGGTGCAAAGACACCTTCCGGTTGTCTGGATCACTTTTCCCCCCAATGTTTTACTTCTTTATTTATTTGAGAGAGAGAGAGAGAGAGCGCGAGAGAGAGAATGGGCGCACCAGGGCCTCCAGCCACTGCAAACAAACTCCAGACACATGCGCCCCCTTGTGCATCTGGCTTACGTGGGTCCTGGGGAATTGAACCGGGGTCCTTGGGCTTCGCAGGCAAATGCCTCAACTAAGCCCCTGTCTGGCTCACTTTATGAGCAGACCTGGTGACACTCTTGTGGACCCTTCCACCTCTGGTGCTACAATATTTGGTGTCGGGTAACAAGCTGTCTTTTTCAGCCTTCTTTGGATAACCCCCCTTAGTGGAGCAGGTTGGGCTGGTGAGCAACAGCCCTAAGGATCAGGGTCTTAGACACCTGAGTGCTGTACCTATGGCCGTAACTCTAGCTGCTGTCGAGAGATGAGGAACACCAACACCACAGGCTACTCAAGCACCAAACTACTGCTTTAGCGCTAAGTGTCCGCGCACCACAGCGCCACACAGGCGCTGGGACACTGGAGATGTCACCCGCTACCACTCCCGGTTGTCCAATACGCTGCTCACTGATGTCAGAAGTCAAGGGTTGCAAAGGCTGCAGGAACTAATCCTGGAATGGGGTCAGTTTCGATTCGGGTCAAGCAAAAGAAGCCCAGGCAGCCCATGGGGGAAATGGGAAGACCTAGCCAGTAAGCCCTAGGGATCTTCCCATCTCTGGGATCCTCCCACTGCTGGCTTTAGGAGAATGTCCCACCATGCCTGTTGGGAGTGATGGCTGATGCCTTCACACTCAGCACTAGGATGGCTGAGGTAGGAGAACTGCTGTGAGTTTGAAGCCAGCCTGAGCCACAGAGTTCCAGGTCATCCTGGGCTAGAGTGAGACCTGGCCTCAAAAAAAAAAAAAAAAAAAGAGAGAGAGAGAAAGAAAAAGAAAAAGAAACCAGGCAAGGTGGCAAACACCTTTAATCCCAGCACGCGGGAGGCAGAGGTAGGAGGATCGCCATGAGTTCGAGGCCACCCTGAGGCTACATACTAAATTCCAGGTCAGCCTGGGCTAAAGTGAGACCCTACCTCGAAAAACCAAAACAATAAAAACTGTGGTCTTTGGGGGCTGGGAAGATGGCTCAGTGGTTGAAGGACTTGCTTACAAAGGCTGCCAGCCTGCTGTGATTCCCAAGCTGCCCACATAAGCCGAAAGCAAAAGTGGCACAGGCTTCTGGTGTTCATTTGTAGCAGCAAGAGGCCCTGGTGCTGCACGCGGATGTGCACACACAGAGAAATAGATAAATAAAACATGAACAGATATTTTAAGCCAGGTGTGTTGGCTCATGTGTATAATCCCAGCACTCATGAAGCTGAGGTAGGAGGATAGCCATGAGTTTGAGGCTAGCCTGAGTCTACAGAGTGAGTTCCAAGTCAGCCTGGACTATAGTAAAACTCTACCTTAAAAAAAATAAAGCAGAAAAGCAAAGGAAAAAAAAAAAAAAAAAGGATAAGGCTGGGAAGATGGCCCAGCAGTCAAAGGTACTTGTTTGCAAAGCCTGACTGCCTGGGTTCAATTCACAAGTACCACATAAAGCCAGGCAAACAGTGTTGCATGTATCTAGAGTTCATTTGTAGTATTGGGAGGTCCTAACATACCCATACTTTCTATCAAATAAATAGGGGCTGGAGAGATGGCTTAGCCATTAAGGCACCTGCCTGCAAACCCTAAGGACCGAGGATCAATTCCTAGTACCCACATAAACCAGATGCACAAGCAAGATGGCATATGCATCTGGAGTTTGTTTGTAGTGGCTGGAGGCCCTGTCATGCCCATTTTCTCCCTATACATATCTGTTGCTGTCTCTCAAATAAATAAATAAAAAATATATTTTACTGAGACTCCATAGTGAATTCCAGGTCAGCCTGGGCTAGAGTGAGACCCTACCTCGAAAAAACAAAAAAAGAAAAACAAATATATTTTAAATGGTGCAAAGTTGAAATAGTATACTTTAACAATAGTAAATTATCTCTAAATAATGTTTTAAGAATTCAAAGGGGAAAGTGTGGCGGGGGGAGGGAGGGAATTAACATGGGATTTTTTTTATAATCATGGAAAATGCTAATAAAAATTAAAAAAAAATAAAAATAGAAAAAGAAAATAAGAATATTTTAGTGCTGGAGAGACGGCTTAGTGGTTAAGACATTTGCCTGCAAAGCCAAAGGATCCTGGTTTGATTCTCCAGGACTCACATAAGCCAGTTGCACAAGGGGGCGCACACGTCTGGACTTCGTTTGCAGTGGCTGGAGGTCCTGGCGCATCCATTCTCTCTCTCTCTACCTCTTTCTCTCTCTCTGCCTCCTTCTCTCTTTCAAATAAGTAAATAAGACTATTTAAAAAGTATATTTATCCCCTTGCACATCAGCCAGGGCCCAGGTGAAACTGCAGAGGAATCGGTGTGATGAGCAAGAGCGCTGCCTCCAGGGCGAGCCTGACAACCTGCGCCAGGGGGATGGAGACACTGAGGACGCTCAGAACACACTAAAGCACAAATCCAGAACCTGCTGAGAACGCAACACTGAAGTCGACCTAAAACATGCCCACCCAGCTCAGGGAACTTTGCAGAAGAGGGGGCAGAAAGATTGTAAGAGCCACAGCGTGGAAGGGAGTTTCCAGAAGTATTCCCCGCCCCTGCTCCCACTCCTCCCTCCCCCCAGTGACTGGCTGCTGCTCTCTGATCTCTTAACCCACAGCTTCATGGCGAATGCCAGCAATCCCACTGAGGAGGGCCCTCAGCGGAATGGGGGCAGGGAGGAGGGAAATGATGGTCCCAACACATGATGTGTCCACACAAAATTTCTACTTAACGATATGAAAAAGTGTATTTCAGGGCTGAGGGTGTATGTAGGTACTAGGGATTTGACTTGGGTCCTCAAGTTTGCACAGCAAATACCTAACCTACTGAGCCATTTCCCTGACCGTTGATCTCTACTTTCTGAACTAGAAACTTACTTCCCAAGAGAAAGCCCTTCCCAGGATACCCCTGTTTGAATTTCCAGATGAGTGGCTAGCTGGTGTTGCAGTTTGGAAACTAAACAACCTGACCCAAAGCCCATGTATTGAAGAGCTGTCCCAGAGGCAGCAGTGTTGAGAGGTGGGGCCTTGGGAGGTCATTGGACCAGCAGGTTCCCATCTCATTACTGGATTAATCCATTGATTTATTATTATTATTTTGGTTTTTTAAGATAGGGTCTCACTTTAACCCACCATGAACTGGAATTCACTATGTAATCTCAGGCTGGCCTCGAACTCACAGTGATCCTCTTACCTGTGTCTCCCGAGTGCTGGGACTAAAGACGTGTGCCACCGTGACTGGCTCCTTTTTTTGTGACTAGGTGTTTCACACACACACACACCACACCATAAACACACTTGCTAATAAACAAATCATATATTTGTATACAAATAAATGCATTACTATTAAATATACTATACCATTAATCATACTTATTTATTTAATCTCGTTCCATTAAGGCTGTTCAGAGACGGATGTTGTACCATGTTACACTGACAATTACAGTCCAGGGCCCAGCCAGTAAAGAGTTTTTTTTTTTAATTTTAATTAAAAAAATTATTTATTTGCAAAGAGAGAGAGAGAGAGAGAGAGAGAGAGAAAGGAGACAGACAGAAAGAGAATGGGCACTTCAGGACCTTGTGTCCCTTGTGCATCTGGTTTACACGGTTGTCCAACCTGGGTCCTTTGGCTTTGCAGGCAAGTGCCTTAACCCTAAACCGTTTCTCCAGCCCCACTACAGAGCTTTGAAAGGGCAGGAACCCAGAAATCTAGTACCAGATGGGGCTGTTTGCTTAGTTTCTGCTTGGCTGGGTGAGTTCCCTGTCAGAGCTGTGTCTTGAGGGTGAAATCATTTTTCTACCACACAACCCTTTCAAAGGGCAACAGACAGAACATCACTGTCTGTTGTTTGATTTCCTCTGTGTCTAGTGTGTGTTTTTGACCCTGTGGAATTTCTGGGATCAGATATGAAATTATCTATCAAACCAAAAACCTTCTTGGGGAGGGGTGAGGGAGCTGCTGGCTCTGGGGCCAGTGAGCTTTAAATGCTGGTTCTTGGACCTTCTCTATCTTTCTCCCATCCCTAACCTAAGGCAGTTATGAACAGACAGTTGGCACACTTTTTAGTATTTATCTATTTATTTGACAGAGAGAAAGAGGCAGGGGGGAGAGAGGAAGGGAGAGAATGGGTGTTCTAGGACCTCAAGCCACTGCAAATGGACTCCAGACACATGCGCCACCTTGTGCATCTGGCTTATGTGGATCATAGGGAATTGAACCTGGGTCCGTTGGCTTTGCAGGCAGGTGCCTTAATTGCTAAGCCATCCTTCCAGCCTGGGGCACAATTTTAAAGTATTTGCCCCAATTGTATGGAATCCACCTTCTATACTGGGAAAGAATCAAGGTGATTTTTGTTTGTTTGTTTGTTTTTTTGTTGTTTTCAAGCTAGGGTCTTGTTCTAGCCCAGGCTGAGTTGGAATTCATTATGTAGTGTCAGGGTCGCCTTGAATTCACAGTGATCCTCCTATCTTTGCCTCCTGAGTGTTGGGATTCAAGGTGTGCGCCACCATGCCCAGCAGTGAGGTGATTTTTTTTCCCCTTTATTTGTTCATTTTTAAAAAATTTTTAAAAATTATTTATTTATTTTTTAATTTTTAAAGTTTTATTAACATTTTACATGATTATAAAAAAATATCCCATGGTAATTCCCTCCCTCCCCACCCCCACACTTTCCCCTTTGAAATTCCATTCTCCATTACAATCATTGTACTTACATATATACAATATCAACCTATTAAGTATCCTCCTCCCTTCCTTTCTCTTCCCTTTATGTCTCCTTTTTAACTTACTGGCCTCTGCTACCAAGTATTTTCCTTCTCACGCAGAAGCCCAATCATCTGTAGCTAGGATCCACATATGAGAGAGAACATGTGGTGCTTGGCTTTCTGGGCTATTTGTTCATTTTTGAGGCAGGTCTGAAGTAGCCTGGGCTAGTCTCATATTCACTATGTAGCTGAGGATGACCTTGAACTTTTGATCTTCCTGTCTCCACTTCCCAAGTACTGGGATTTCAGGTGTGCACTACACCTGGCTTGGAGGTGATCTTTTTGGATCTTGCAGGATTCTAGTTCACTATTGTGAACTGTGTCCCCTGTCCTGAAATACATAGGTTGTATTATTCCTAATTATTAGAACCTTGGGATGGATGTAAACATATTGTGAAATGGGCTCTTTAAAGAGGAGGGGAGAGGAGAGGAGAAGAGGGGAGGGGAGAAGGGAGGGGAGGGGAGGGGAGGAGAGGAGAGAAGAAGAGGGGAGAGGAGAAGAGAGGAGAGGACAGGAGAGAAGAGGAAAGGAAAAGAGAGGAAAAGAGAGGAGAGGGGAGGAAAGGAGAGAGGTGAGGTGAAGAGGAGAGAGAATAGGAACACCAAGGCCTCTTGCCACTGAATCCAGATTCATGTGCCACTTTGTGCAGCTTGCTTTATGTGGGTGCTGGGGAATGGAACCCAGTCCACCAGGCTTTATAGGCAAGCACTTCTAACTGCTAAGCCGCCATCTCTCCGGCCCAGCGGTGATTATGTTAACAGGAGTTTATTAGGGTGGGCCTGATTACAGAGAGATAGGATATCTCTCAGATATTGCTCAGATGGGACCAGGAGAACGCAGCCACATCCAGGGCAAGGGGGGAGTCTTCTGACCTTGCTAATACCTTGATCTTGGACTTTTGGTCTCCAGAACTGTGACAGAATAAAATTTTGTTGTTTAAGCCACCCTACCTGAGGTACTTTATTATGAGACTGATGCGCTGCCTACTGCGCTAAGAGGGTGACAGGTACTTTATTATGATAACCCTCTCAGACTGTGATTTCAGCTGAGAACTTCAGAAGGCCAGAATCAATCCTTTGGGTTACAGTACTTTCCTGCATCTACTATGATTTCAGTGGGAGATGTCTTCCAGACGATGCAATCTTTGCCCTCAGCTGGTGGTATTATTTTGGGAGGCAGTGGAAACTAGAGGAGGAGGGGCTCAGTTGGAGGAAGTACATCACAGGAGTTGTGCCTTTGAAAATTATTCTCCAAGCCAGTCCCCAGTCCTCTCTCTTTTTCCTTCAAGGCAGGGTCTTCTAGCACAGGCTGGCTTGGAATTCACTCTGCAGCCTCAGATTCACGGTGACCCTCCTACCTCAGCCTCCCAAGTGCTAGCATTTAAGGAGTACAGCGCCATGCCCAGCCTTTCCCTGTTCTTTAGGTCTCTCATTTCTGTCTGTCATGAGATCGGTGTCCTCTTCCCTTTCTCACTCTCTCTTTCTTTCTTTCCTTCCTTCCTCCCTCCCTTCTTCCTGCCTCACTCCCTCCCTTCCTTCACAGGGTCTCACTATTGTAGCCCGCCTAGACTTAGAACTTGCTACGCAGCCTAGTGTGGCTCAACGTGGCAATCCTCCTGCCTTAGCCTGCCAAGTACGCAATCGCAGGCAAATACCACCACTCCCAGTAGTTATTTGTGTTTTAGACTGGTGAGTTTGTGGCACTTGCTGCAGCAGCCATCAGAAGGCAAAACAAGTAATAAGGATAGGAAACTCTGAGAACAGCTGCCGTGACATGTAAGGAGAACAATGGTGAGCAATGCCCAGGAAAAAATAAAATGACAAAGATTTCATCCCTTAAACAAGTAGTTCTCAAAGGGTGCTTCCCCCATGGGATCAGAAGCCCCTGAGAACTTGTGGGGTCTGTCTTCTCAGGGTTCCTAGCCTTATGAGGCCAGATGCTCTAGGCGTGCCTCCAGATACCTGGGTTTCATCAGCCCCTTCTGTGGATGCTAAGGGTCACCCGAGAAGGGACCGGTTCGTTCCTTATGGACAGAGGGTGTCGGTGCACCCGTGTGGATGGAGAGTATCTGTGAACTCTTGTGTGTGTGCTCGGTACAAAGGTTCCTACTGAATGTACGTACAATGAAACCCGCTTATTTCACTACTTATGGCTGCCTTAGAACCTGAGCAGGATGGGCCAAGTTATTCTCCCACAGACTGGCTCTGTAGGGGGAATGGGAGAGGAGGGAGTGTGCCCCCTCCTGGCCTGTGTCTGTTGAAGCTATATCCTGGAGTGAGCCCCACTTGTCCCAGTGAAAGGCTTCCCTCCTCTCCACTTTCTCCTCTCCCTGTTGCCTGAGGCAGTCTGGCCCTGGCTGGTTGCAAAGAGGAGGAACTCACTTTCAGTGCGGGGCGAGGTCATCCCTTCACCATCAGCTTAAGGGCTCAGAACACACAGATGCTGATTTGAATCTTGGATCTGCCTCATACCAACTGGGTGAACATGGGTGCTTTGACTCTACATCTTGATCTGTAAAGTGGGCATGGCTACAAGTCTTGATGGAGGTAGGGAGGTGAAGGTAGACTGGAGCAAATTGTGAAGGCCCTGTGGTCCAGGGCCTAGAGCAAAGGGGAGGTTAATGCTATTCTCTTTCCCCTCTCTCTCTCCCTCCCTCCCTCCCTTCCTTCTTTCTTTCTCTTTCTAAACATTTTTATTTATTGTTTGCAAGCAGACAGAGGCAGAGCCTCTAGATGACAGGGCCTCCAGCTGCTGTAAATGAACTCCAGATGCGTGTACCACTTTGCACATCTGCCTTTATGTGTGTTCTGGGGAGTGGAACTCCAGTCATTAGGTTTTGCAGGCAAGTGTCTTAACCACTGTGCCATCTCTCCAGCCCTGCTATTTTCTTGAGTGTAACTAGCTGTAGGTAGTAGCTTTTATTATTCATACTTTCTCTGACATGAGCTTTCAATTTTCAGGCTTGATGTATATAAGCAATCCCTACAATACATACGAGTTCACATACAAAAGGGTTCTGATACTGTGTGTGTGTGTGTGTGTGTGTGTGTGTGTGTACACACATGCAAGGAACTCTTTCAGTTTACACACCTTTGAAGAACCTGAGTGAGAAACAGTGTGAGCAGAGCTTAAATGCGTTGAGGGCTGGGAGTGTAGTTCAGGGTAGGGCGCTGGCTGAGCATACAGGGGACCCCAGCATTGCAAAACAAAAAGCGGGTTTCTGGTAACTTGAACTTGATGGCACTTTTCTCAGTGGGGCGGCCTGAAGCTGCACCCTGGTGGACGGCAGAGTGGGCAGACCTTCTCCCCACGGCCTACATCTGTCTGACCGTTAGGCCTGGTACTTTTCCTCCCTTCCCCTCAGCAGGGCCTCCGCATCACCCAGACAGCTGCTGCCACATTCCACCGCTCCAGAAGCGGAAGTAAGGCACTTTGAGGCCCTTTGTGGGTGAGTGACAGCGTTTGAGATGAGATCAACCAAATGCCAGTGTTGAGGGAAACTACCCTTTCCTTGAGTCACCTCTGTCCCACACCTTCTCACGATACACACGAATCCAGCCTGGTGACTGCTGGCCTATGCCACCAGAGTGTGTCGGCTTTGGACAGTGAGACAATGGGCTCTTGTGATCAGTTGAGCAAGCCTGCTCAAGCCTGCTCGCACCTGTCACGACACCCCCACCCGTGTCCTTGCCTGTGTATGGCTCTGTGGGAATCGCTCTGGGCCTTGGTTCCTGGTAGAGGTTGAGGGATAGTCCAGCTTCCTGTTGATGTTGCAGGGTTTTTTCCTCAGCCACCACATGAAGACACAGGGAAAGCATCCCAGGAAACCAGAAGGGCTGGGCCAGCCTCTGGAATTTCAGAGCTGACAGCTTGGCCCCACTTGTGGCTCCTTTTTTTTTTTTTTTTTTGCTGTGTCATGTTCTCTCAGCTGTTGGGCACTTTGGTAGCGAACTTACCTCCCGGATCCCACATACTTTAACACTTTCCTTTCTTAGAAAGAAAAAAGCCCATTTGTTGTTCCCTTACAGAGTTTAACTTAAAAAATTTTTTTTTATTTGAGAGAGAGAGTGAGAAAAAAAAAAAGCATGGGAATGCCAGGGCATTCAGCCATTGCAAAACGAACTCCAGACATATGCACCACCTTGTGCATCTGGCTTACATGGGACCTAGGGAATCAAACCTAGGTCCTTTGGTTTTGTAAGCAAATGCCTTAACTGCTTAGCTATCTCTCCAGCCCCCAAATCTAACTTTTTACTATTCTGATGTCCCTTAAAATTATGATACAGAACTATGTGAAACTAACAGATAAAAATGACCTCCTCCATGCTTTGTTTTTTGTTTTTTGTTTTTCGAAGTAGGATTTCACCTTAGCCCAGGCTGACTTGGAATTCATTATGTACTCTCAGGGTGGCCTTGAACTCAGGTGATGCTCCTACACCTGCCTCCTGAGTGCTGGGATTAAAGGCATGTGCCACCATGCCTGGCCACCTTTTCTTTTTTATTTAAAAATAATTTTTTTTTTTTTTAGGTAGGATCTCACTCTTGTCCAGGCTGACCTGGAATTCACTATGTAGTCTCAGGGTGGCCTCAAACTCACAGCGATCCTCCTACCTCTGCCTCCTGAGTGCTGGGATTAAAGCCGTGTGCCACCATGCCTGACTCTCTTTTCCTTTTTAAAATTCAAATTTCTTTTGCTTATTCTGTTTAACTAGAAGGAGGAATGGGGTCATAATGTTACTTCTGATTTAGGCTACTTGCATCCAAGGGGACCTCAAGAGAAAAATAGACCAGAGGTCAAGAATCAGACCACAAAGACCCACCCAGGTAGCCTTTCATTGCACACTCCTCCTCTGTGTGCTAAAAGCCAAAAGATTTCCCACTGATGTGCCCAGGAGTAATGTTCACCCCCGTCCCCACACATTGCTCACATGAAAAACTGGTACCAAGAGGCCTTGCTGCTAGGAGTGCTGGTCTGAGATGTCTCCACTCCTGCCCTTTCTTCTTTTCCAGTGTGTGTGTGTTCATGTGTGCGTGTGGTTACATGCATGCCACAGTGCATGTGTGGAGGTCAGAGGACAACTTGGAGTATTGGTCCTGACCTTTCTTGTCAGGCCTGCTAGCAGCTGATTTTTCCTATTTCTGACTCCTGTCTCCCCCCAGGTGCACTGGGATTACAGATGTGCTCCACAGTGGCAGGAATTTTTTTTAAACTTATTTTTGTTTTTATTATTTATTTGAGAGGGAGAAAGAGACAGATAGAGAGTGAGAGAAAGGGCATGCCAGAGCCTCTAGCCATTGCAAACAAACTCCAACCACATGTGCCACCTTATGCATCTGGCATATGTGGGTACTAGGGAATTGAACCTGGATCCTTTGGCTTTACAGGCAAGCACCTTAACCACTAAGCCTTCTCTCCAGCCACCACAGTGACAGGCTTATTTTATTGGTTTATTCAGGTAGGGTCTCACTCTAGTCCAGGCTGACCTGGAATAATTCACTATGTAGTCTCAGGGTAAGCCTCAAACTCACAGCAACCCTATCTCTGCCTCCCGAGTGCTGGGATTACAAGCGTGCATTATCACACCTGGCTCAGTGGCAGGCTTTTATGTGGGTCTGAGGATCAGAACTCAGGAACTCACGCTTGTGGGCTGAGTGCTTTATCTACTGAGCTATCTCCTCAGTGCAGTCACAGGTATGGTGTTGACCTGTTTCTCTAATGGGATGTGTGCCTCATTTCCCTCCCGTCATTTTCTGCTCCATGAACATCCAGCTCCAGACATCACATGTCCAGTGATTTTATGATTGCTAAATTCTATTTGGAAGATTATACTGGTTGGACATGGTGGCTTGGGTCTGGAATCCCAGTACTTTGGAAACTGAGGCAGGAGGATCACCACAAGTTCCAGTTCAGCCTCACCCATACAGTGAATCCCTGTGTCAAAAAAGCTAGGGCTGGGGCTAGAGAAATGACTTAGCAGTTAAGGCCTTTACCTGCAAAGCCAAAGGACCCAGGTTCAATTCCTCAGGACCCACATTAGCCAGATGCACAAGGGGGAACACGTGTCTGGAGTTTGCAGTGGCTGGAGGCCCTAGCACGCCCATTCTCTCTCCCTCTTCCTCTGTCGAATAAATAAATAAAAATAAAATATTTTTATTTTAAAAGCTAGGGCTGGAGAGATGTTTTAGTGGTGAAAGGTGCTTGCCTGCAAAGCGTAAGGACCTACGTTTGACTCTCCAGGTTACACATAAGACAGACGCGCAAGGTGATGCAAGTGCACAAGGTTGCACATGCGCAGTAGAAGGCTCACACACCTGGAGTTTGATTGCAGTGGCTGGAGGTCCTGGTGCACCAATTCTCTCTCTCTCATAAAAAAAAAAAGAAAAGAAAAGGAAAGAAAGGGGAGCTAGCTCAGTTGGTAAAGTGCATGAAGACCTGAGTTTGATTCTTAGCACCCATGAAAGAAAAAAGAGTGTGGTGTGAGCCGGGCATGGTAGCACAGGCCTTTAATCCCAGTACTCGGAAAGCAGAGGCAGGAGAATCACTGTGAGTTCGAGGCCACCCTGAGACTACATTGTGAATTCCAGGTCAGCCTGGACTAGACTGAAATCCTATCTTGAAAAACAAAAAACAAAACAAAGCAAAACAAACAAAAAAAGAGTGTGGTGTGAGCCTGTAATTCTGCATCCTGTCATGGAGACAGGAGAATCCCTGGTACTCACTGGCCAGCCAGGTTAGTCTGATTGGTGAGCTGCAAGCCGGTGCGTGCCTGCGTGCGTGTGTGTATGCGTGCGTTTGGGGCAGTGGATGGAGAATGATGAAGAGAGACCACCTCAGGTGAAGCACCTTGCTGTGTTTCTGTAAAGTTCTTCCACTCGGTAATACTCAAACAATGACCAACCGCCCATGTGCACACATGCACACACACACAAGGAAAAAACTAAAAAGCAAAATCATAGTTTCAATCAGTAACTTATGTTAAAAGAGGTTAGATTTTGAGAAAATTCCAACATTCACAATGAAAAATGGTTTGTTTAAGCCAGTTAGACCAAAAATATGTTTTACTTTTGAAGGACAGCATGTAGATTTGGGGTTGCCTAATTTTGGGATTGGGATTAGGATTGGGATAGAGAGACGTATAGGCAGATGAAAATGTTTTTCTTTTTAAAGAGGAAAAGAAAGAGAGACAGAGCACAGCAAGCCAGGGCCTGTTGCCGCTGTAATGTGGGTAGTGAGGAATTGAACCTGAGTCTTTAGGCTTTGGAGCAAGCGCCATTAACCACTGAGCCATTTCTCTAGCTCAAATTGTTTAATCTTAGGTTGTGGTGGTGTTTAAATAACTTTGTAAGTATACTAAAAAATAATGAATTGTACAATTTGAATAGGTGAATTCAAAATAAATTATTTACTTATATACCTGTGTGTGTGTGTGTGTGTGTGTGTGTGTGTGTGTGTATGCACGCACACATGTGTGTATGCACATGCACAGGCATACAGGATCTCAAGTGCCTGTGCAGCTTATGTGGGTAGCTATGGAATTGAATCTAGGCTGGCAGGCTTTGCAAACACGTGCGTTTAACCACTGAGCCATCTTCCCAGCCCCAGAATGGTTGAATTTTATAGATGTGAGTACTACCTTAGTGGTATAAAAGTTTAATTATCAAAGAAGCATGTGGCCTCAAAAATAATAGCCCTAATATTTTATTAGAGTTTTTTACAAAATTGAAAATAAAGTCAAATGGTAAAATTTCTAAAATGAATAATTTTGTCCTTTGACGTGTGGTTTCTGGTGTTGGGATCCATAAACAGTGTATTCTGGAACAAAAGAAAAAGTATGGTTTTCTAGGGCTTTTCTGAATTGCAGCTTGTGCATTTCTGCCAGAAGATTTTCCAAAATAAATGTTTGTGTCAATATATATTCCCCCAAGGGGGTATGAGAGTTCCTCTTGCCCACCTCTTCCTCAACATTTCATATTGTTATACTTTATAATTTTTGCTGAACTGGGAAATGTGTAGAGGCATCTCATTGTGGTTTTAACTTACTTAGTCGGAATTACTAATGGCATGAACACTTTTTTTTTTGACTTTTTTTGACATTTGGATCTTCTTTTGTCAAGGGTAAAGTTGGAAGAAAACAGTCAAATGCAGCAGTAGTTTTCTTTATTTTTAATGCTTATTGTATTTCATTTCAGGGGCTTTTCCATACTCCTATATCATTTTGGAAGCTTTTCATATTTAGGTCTTAAGTTCAAATTAGATTTGAGTAGAAGGGATATGTTGTGATGACTAATTTTATATGCCTACTAGAGTGTGCTATGTGGTACCCAGACATTATTCTTGGTGTGTCTGTGAGAGTTTCTGGGGAGACTGACATTTGAGTCAGATTGACCTCTCAATTATGAGCGGGCCTCCTAAAATCAATGACAGACCTGAATAGACCTAAACAGACAGGCTGCTAGGGAACTCCTGTGTTGCTGCTACCTTCTAACTGCTGGGACAACACGCCCGACCAGAGCAGCTGATGGGAGGAGAGAGGAAGCTTCATGGGGCAAAGATGGCAGAGCCAAAGCTGCACATCACCTCTGCCACCGCAGGTGGAAATCAGTGGCAAGAGAGCAAGTCAAAGGCAGGCAAAGTGGTGCCTCTTGATGCTGCAAATGACCTCCAGATGCATGTGCCACTTTGGGCATCTGGCTTTACATAGGTACTGGGGAACTGAACCCGCGCCATCTGTCTTTGCAAGCAAGCTCCTTTAACCGTTGCTCCAGCTCTCCATCCCTCCAGCCCTAAAAAAAAATTACCCAGCTTCAAGTATTTTATTATACTAATGAAAAACAAACAAATAAACAAACAACCTGAAGATTACATTTGCTCCTGTGAGCCAACCATCATAGGGGAGAGGAAATGATCTGGAAATTTTGTTAGATAAAGGTGTGGGGCTTGTGGCTCCAAATGAGCTTCTACTGGACAGTGAGCATTAGGTGGCAACCATGTGAGAAGGCCATGCTGGGCACACATGACCCCAGCCGACAGATGAGAGCCTCTATCTGGGACAGCCCACAGAGGAGCTGCCATTAAGCTGGGTGTGGTGGCTCCTGTCTGTGATCCCAGTACTTGTGAGGCTGTGGTAGGAAGGTCACCATGAGTTTGAGGTTAGCTTGGGTCTCATGTAACCCAGCCTGGCTTCAAATTCCCTACGTTGGCCTTGAACTTTTGGTTTTCCTGCCTCTCAAGTCTGTTGTCCACCAAGCCTTGTTTATGTGGTGCTGGGGGTGGAACCCAGAGCCTGGAGCGTGCTAGGCAAGCACTCTACCAGTGGAGACACATCCCCAGCCTTTTCATGTATGCTTATTCCAACTTGCTCCTGAAACGTACCGCCTTTACACTGACCTCTGTCCTTCGAAAATAAAGAAGTTGGGGCTGGGGGATGGCTCCGGGTGTGAGAATGCTGCGCAAGCATGAGGGCCTGAGCTCTGCCTCCCGCCAGGCCCCGTGTGAAAAGCTCCGTGTGGTCACTCATGCCTGTAACCTTACCATGGGTTGGGTGGTGAGGGCTGGGGAGAGGCTGGGGAATGAGACTTTTTTTTCTTTTTTTGGCATTTATTTATTTGAGAGTGACAGACAGAGAGAGAAAGAGGCAGATAGATAGATAGAGTGAGAGAGAGAGAAAGAGAAAGAGAGAGAGAGAGAGAATTGGGCACACCAGGGCCTCCAGCCAGTGCAAACAAGCTCCAGATACCCCCTTGTGCATGTGGCTAATGTGGGTCATGGGGAATCGAGCCTCGAACCAGGGTCCTTAGGCTTCACAGGCAAGCGCTTAACTGCAAAGCCATCTCTCCAGCCCATGCCTAGATTTTTGATTTTCATATGGGCTCTTGGAGTTGAATTCAGCAGTCTCTGGTCTGACAGGCCCTCATGCTTAAGCAGCCAGCATGCTTCACTGCTGAGCCATCTCACCAGCCATATATTTGTTTTTCTAATATTTTTATTCATTTTCAAGCAGAGAGAGAGAGAGAGAGAGAGAGAGAGAGAGAGAGAGAGAGAGAGAGAAAGGGAGGGAGAGAGAGAGAGAGAGAGGGAGCATGAGCCAGGAACCCCCAGACGCTGCAAACCAACTCCAGATGGATGTACCACTTTGTGCATCTGGCTTTATGTGAGTACTGGGGAATTGAACTCTGTTCTTAGGCTTTTCAGGCAAGTGCTGTACCATCTCTCTATTTCATTTTTTAAAATTAATTAATTATTTTTTGTTTATTTTTTTGAGGCATGATCTCATATGGCCCAGGATGGCCTAGAACTCACCATGTAGTTGGCAGTGACCTTGACTTGATTCTCCCATGCCTACTTCCCAAGTTCTGAGATTATAGGTATCTATTGCCATGCCCAGGTCTGAGTTATATTTTGAATATATCAAATTACTTCATTTTCTGGCTTAAAAATCTTCAATGTCCTCTTAATTTATTTTTATAATTTTTATTATTATTTTATAATATTTTATTTTTATTTATTTACTTGAGATAGAGATAGAGAGAGTGTGTGTGTGTGAGAATGAGTGTGCCAGGGCCTCCAGCCACTGCAAACGAACTCCAGATGCATGCGCTGCCTTGTTCATCTGGCTTATGTTGGTCTATGGACTCGATCCTGTGTTCTTAGGCTTTGTAGGCAAGTGCCTTAACCACTAAGCAATCTCTCCAGCCCTGTTGTAATTTTTTCCCCTAAAATAAAGCTTGCTTAATTTGTTGAGTTTTCACTTGCCAATTTTTTGTGAACTGCAAGACATGAACTCAGAGACCCTGGCTTGATCTGTTGCGCTCAAAACAGGCAATCCTGCACCAGGGCCTATATCCTGCAACATCATCACATGACACCAGAGGTCACCTGCCCGGTACTTTATGCCCTGGTGTGTCCTTAATGCCATCGTTCTTGCACTTTGAGGCCATTACTATGTAAACTAAGGATTTCTTGAACATTAGCACTATACCATGACAGCTAATCTGATAAACCAGAGAGCTAAGTGGCCTCTAAGGGACCCACAGGTCCACTGACCTCTGTGGGCACACTGGACCAAGGATGACTCATGTCCTGGAAGGGACAGAACAAGGTGGTGCAAGAAGTTTTTTTTCTTTTTTTTCAGACTACTCAGACCAGCATTCAACCTAAAGCACATGAACTGTTTACATCTGGAATTTTTTTTCATATGTTTATACTGTGGTAGACTGGGTAAAGTGAAACCCCAGAAAGCGAATGTACAGATAAGAGGGGACTACTGCATTTCCTGCTTGCCTGCTTTGACATGGCTGCTGGAAGTTCTCACCCTCTTCTTACTTTTTCTGTGTGCGGGGCTGTGGATCAAGCCCAGGGCCTCACTCTGCTGGGCTGTCACTCGCTGCTCAGCCGCACCCTAGCCCTACAGCCCTTTCCTCATCTGGCCACTTCCCACTGATCTCTCAGGACTGCTCTCGTCCCTTCTGTGAGGCCTTCCTGGACAACTCACAGTGGCCCTGTGATTCCTTAGCCCTTAGAAGCTATCTTCCCAAGAGATTATATCAGAACCTACATTATTTTTATTTTTAATTAATTAAAATATTTACTTACTTGCAAGCAGAGAGAGAGAGAGAGAAAAGGGAACACTTGGGCTTCCAGCCACTGGAAATGAACTCCAGATGCATGTGCCATTTTGTGAATCTAGTTTACGTGGGTACTGGGGAATTGAACCTGGGTCATTAGGTTCTGGAGGCAAGCACCTTAACCACTGAGCCATCTTTCCAGCCCTAATGTGTTTATTTATTTATTTATTTTTGAGGTAGGTAGGGTTTCACTCTAGCCCAGGGTAACTTGGTACTCTGTAGTCCCAGGCTGGCCTTGAACTCACACTGATCCTGAAACCTTTGGTCCAGGCTGGCCTTGAACTCTTGATTCTCCTGCCTCAGACTCCCCTCTGGGATTATAGGTGTGTGCCACTATGCCTGGCAGAACCCACATAACACCCACCTCTGAATCAGTACCCAGATTACACACAGTGCTTAGCTCAATAAGACTTTTCGTGGGCTGGGGAAATGGCTCAGCAGTTAAGGTGTTTGCCCATGAAGACTAAGGACCTTGGTTTGATTCCCCAGGACCCACATAAGCCAGATTCACACAGGGGCGCATGCACTTGAAGTTCATTTGCAGTGGCCGGAGGCCCTAGTGTGCCCATTCTCTCTTTCTTTCTTCCCCCATCTCTCTCTCAAATAAATAAATAAATATTTAAAAAGATTCTCAATTATACTTTTGTATTTTTCTAAATATAAAAGATTATAAACTTTTAAAAGATTTTAAAAAATAAAATTTTAAATATAAGATATATTTATGATATTTCATATTAAACTAATCTATGTGCCTTACTGAGGCTACTGATCTTTTCCCAAGAGTTAAGTTGGGCTGCTTATAACATGGGCCCCAAAATGTGCCTGGTCATCTAGTGTGTGGGTAGGTTACTCTGTCCTTCTGATTATCATTTGAAAGACTCTGCATGGGGCTAGAGAGATGGCTTAGTGGTTAAGCACTTGCCTGTGAAGCCCAAGGACCCCAGTTCAAGGCTCGATTTCCCCAGGACCCACGTAAGCCAGATGCACAAGGGGGCGCATGCATCTGGAGTTCATTTGTAGTGGATGGAGGGCTCTCTTTCTCTATCTGCCTCTTTCTCCCTCTGTCTGTTGCTCTCAAATAAATAAAAATAAACAAAATTAAAATAAATTAATTTAAAATGATTAAAAAAAAGACTGCAAATTTATGGATGGCTAGCAGGGACAGGTAACAAACAAGAATCAGGTAAGGGCTAATGAAAGAATTTCAGTTGTTCCTAATTTTAAGCCTCACACTTCAATGATACCAAATGCAGAAGCTTGGGCTTGGGGGTGTAGCACATTTGGTGGAGTGCTTACCTAATATGCATGAAGCACTGGGCTCAATTATCAGCTTGCAATCCCAGTGGATGGGAGGTGGAAGCAGGAGAATCATGAGTTCAAGGCTACTGTTAGGTCAAGATGGGCTTCCCCAAAATGGAGTCACCAAAGACAGCAGGATGGCAACAGATATCAGGGAGTGGGCCACCCACATTCCTCAAGAAACCACCCAGCCATCATCCCTTCCTTGCCTAACAATGCCCCAGGTCTAGTTTTCCTGTCCCCTTATCTCTCAAAACACCAGGTTACTGCTCTGGTGTCACACCCTGGCCAGCTTAGATCTCCCCTAAAGAAACCTTTCTTTTACTTCCCCCTTCCTCACCTTCCCCCAACTGAACAGCTCTATTAATGTCCACCATCTGTAACCCCAAATGGACTCCTTCATTCTTGAGAGTCAGTCCTGGCAGCTCGTGTTTTTCCCCTGAATAAAAGCTTCCATCTTTGCCTCAGATTGGTCTGAGTGGTCTTGGTCACTCCTGAACCTTCCAGCTACAAAGCTAGTTTAAGGCACATGAGACTCTACCTTAAAAAAAAAAAGAAAAAAAAAAAAAGAAAAAAAAAAAAGAAAAGAAAAGCTCCCAGAAAAATCTCCATCTAAACCAGGTGTGGTGGTGCATGACCTTAATCCCAGAGGTAGGAGGATTGCTGTGAGTTCATAGCTATCTTGAGACTACATAGTGAATTACAGGTCAGCCTGGGCTAGAGTGAAACCCTACCTTGAAAAACTAAAAATAAATAAATTTTAAAAAAGTCTCCATCTTGTCTGTCCTTTAGAAATAGGGTTAGTTTACTGGGTGGTTAGATATAGCCACGCTCCCCCTCCCCCCCACCCCAGGTAGTTTCACTCCAGCAGGTGCAGTCCTGGGCTGGGCTTGAATTTACCAGGAACCTCCTACCTCTGTCTCCCAAGTGCTGGGGTTAAAGGTGTGTGCCACCACGCCCAGATGCCAGGCTTTGTTTTGAGGCATTTTTCTATATTTATGGGCTAGGAGTATAGTTCACTAGGAGTATCGTATAGTAGAGCCTTTGCCTACCATGATTTGCCCTCCAGAGCAACAATGAGAGATGAGAGAGACAGAGACTATGTAGTAAATAGTTAAATATCTGGAGTGGTAGGTAAATAGCTCAAACTCCATTTTACAGATGAGAAAAATGTTCTACAGAGAGTGCTATGGCTTGGATATGAAGTGCGCCCCGCCCCCCAAGGCTCACATGGTGAGGACCTGGTCCCCAGATGGTAGATCCAATCATCGTGGGGTAAGTAGATTGTAGGCAAATCCTTGATGGGTTTGGGTTCTGACGGCATTTCTGGGAGACAGTGGAAAGTAGATGGGACCTGGGTGGAGAGAGGCGGTCACAGGATGTGTTCCTTCCCTGGTACTTTCTGTACACCTGGTTGCCACGAGGTGAGTCACTGTCCCTGGCCGTGACGTTCTGCCATGTCAAAGGCCCAAAAGTGAGTGAGCCAGATAATCAAGGACAGAGACCATTGAAACTATGAGACAAGGTAACTTTTTCTGCTTTGAACTGTTTCTCTTAGAGGTATTTGTCACACTGACCCAAACAATTTCTTCCCCGCCAAAAATGAGATTAATACAGAGTGTCTTAACACACAGAGGATCTGAATTTCAATTACAACGCAGTCATTAAGTTCTCACTATGAAGTCCCCTCCCTTGGTTTTCGAGGTAGGGTTTCGCTGTAGCCCAGGCTGGAATTCATTATGAAGTCTCAGGGCAGACTGAGTCCACTCATGGTGATCCTCCTACCTCCCCAGAGCTGGAATTAAAGGCATGCGTTACACCATGCTCGGCTACGCTATGAAGTTGTAAACCTTAGAAATACTCCTTGCGTTAATCTAACCTTCCTTCTAATATAGTATGCTCCAAACTCAACATTGGCTTATGTGTGAGAAGGCCATGTATGAAATAACCATGGCATAAAAAAGACTTCAAATGAAATGAAACTTGTTTTAAGAAATACTGTTCCCAGTTACCTGTTACTTTCTACCTTCAATAAAGCATACATGTTGGCCAAAGCTAAGGAATCTCTGAAAATCTCTACCTCTAAAACCTTTCTATCCATAAAGCATCTGCTTGCCAGCTTGTGGTGGTTTGATTCAGGTGTCCCCCATGAATTTATGTCTTCTGAAGGCTAGGTCCCCAGGTGGTGGCAATTGGGGAACTGGAGCCTCCTGGAGGCAGTGTATTGTTGGGGGTGGGCTTATGGGTGTTGTAGCCAGCTTCTCCTTGCCAGTGTTTGGCACATTCTCTTGCTGTTATTGTCCACCTGATGTTGGCCAGGAGGTGATGTCCACTCTCTGCTCATGTCATTGTTTTCCCCTGCCATCAGGGAGCTTTCTCTCGTGTCTATAAGGCAAAATAAACCCTTTCCTCCCACAGGCTGCTGCTGGTCAGGTGTTTTCTTCCAGGAACATGAAGCTGACTGCAACATAGCTAGTTCCACATGTTGTGGGCATGTAACTGTAAAAAGGAAACCAAACAACACCTATAATGTCTGCTCTTTCCACCTAAGGCAGCAATGGCCCCAAGAAACGCTGTTGTATATAAAACAATGGGAGGATTAGCTGTGTAGACATTCCGGTTGAATACCATGTACACACAGGGATCAACAGAAAATGTCCTTCACAGTTTATTTTAGTGGACCAATTGGTCAAGAGAGGGCATTTTCCAGGGCCATACATACTCCAACCACAATATTAAGAAACTTGTCTAAACGTGCTGTCTAAATTATGGTGTGCTCTACAGTTAACAGGAAGGGCACATTATAATTTTGGATTGAATATGTAAAGGCCATTTTCCAAATTTGGACTTGAAATCCTAGAAATGACTTTGATAGCACCATGGAATTGGCTTCAAGTCTGCTAATTAATAGGATGCTTTTAATTTTTACTTTTTTTTTTTGTTTGTTTGTTTTGTTTTTTGTTTTTTGAGGTAGGGTCTCACTGAGGCTGACCTGGAATTCACTATGTAGTCTCAGGGTGGCCTCGAACTCACAGCAATCCTCCTACCTCTGCCTCCCGAGTGCTGGGATTAAAGGCGTGTGCCACCACGCCCGGCTAATTTTTACTTTTTTGAGGTAGGGTCTCACTTTAGTCCAGCCTGACCTAGAATTCACTATGTAGTTTCAGGGTGGCCTTGAACTCACTGTGATCCTCCTACCTCTGCCTCCTAAGTGCTGGAACAAAAGGCGTGCACCACCACACCTGGCTCAAGTCTGCTAATTAATTAGGCCATTGTCCTTAAGAATTGTCCCCTTACGCAATCTATCACTTAAGAGCAAAAGGTTTGTTTGCATCGAAACTTTCCAGTAGGCTGCTAAAGTGATGAACACAAATCTGAGGATGTTGAAACTTGCACTTTGAAGAACCAAAGAAAACAAAATAAATTATGGTGTAAATGTGGAATTTTCCTTTCCAGCATGTCTCTTATACATCATCAATTTCGTACATTATCATTTCCTGCAGCTGGGAAGGTGGTGGGGGTCGGTTATAATGCAGACATGCTGGAATACTCTTGAGCTGTGCTAATGTGTGTCTAGTGTTCTAGTGAAGGGTCAGCACTGTTTTTACTAGCTTGGGATGTTAAACAGTCACAAAGTTATGAAGACTTTCCTCCCACAGTAACTGCAGCCACATTCACTCTAGTTCTTCTTACTCAAAAACTTCCACATTCTTTTTTTTTTTTTTTTTTTTTTTGCATGTGTGTGGTATGTGTACATTTATACACACCTGAGACCTGAGGACAATGTCAGGTGTCATTCTTAGGAACACTTTCTTCATCTCCTCCTTTTGGTTTTTTGAGGTAGGGTCTCACTCTAGCCCAGGCTGACCTAGAATTCACTATGTGGTCTCAGGGTGGCCTCGAACTCATGTCGATCCTCCTACCTCTTCCTCCTGAGTGCTGGGATTAAAGGCGTGCGCCACCATGCCTGGCTTTAAAAAATATTTTTACTCTGTCTCTAAAAAAATAAATAAAATATTTTTATTTATTTGTAAGAAAGAGAGAGTGAGCAAGAGAGAATGAGAATGGGCAAGCCAGGCCCTCCAGCTGCTGCAAATGAACTCCTGATGCCTGTGCCACTTTGTGCATCTGCCTTTACATGGGTACTGGGGAATCGAACCCTGTTTGCCTAGGTCAGTAGGCTTTGCAGGCAAGTACCTTAAGTGCTGAGTCATCTCAACAGCCCTGTGCTGAGCATTTTTATTTAAGTACTGAGGATTGAATGCACATTCTCATGCTTGTGAGGCAAGTACTTTATTGGCTGAGCTATTTCCTTGATATTTTATTTACTGACTTTTTAAACTTGGAAGCATCTATCTACTTTGCGACATCACAGCCAAAGGTTATGCCATGATTGTGAGCTGCTCTGTCTTAGCTCTCCCCAGGAGAGCAACACTACTGAGTGACTAGAGCACTCTGGGAAGAACTTCCCTTTCTCTCCCTTTTTCTTTCTCTCAATGGAGGCTCATTTTGTAGCCCAGGATGACCTGCAACTCATTATGTAGCCCAGGCTGGTTTGAAACTCATGACAATCTTCCTGCTTCAGTCTCTGTGATGCTGGAATTACAGCCTAGCTGTCAATATATATATATATTTTTTTCCTTTCTAGGTAGGGTCTTGCTTTTGCCCAGGCTGACCTGGAATTCACTATGTAGTCTCAGATTGGCTTTGAACTCATGGTGTTCCTCTTACCTCTACCTCCTGAGTGCTGGGATTAAAGGTGTGTACCACCATGCCCGGCCACTATATTCTTTTTTTTTTTTTTTTAAAGTTATTTATTTATTTGAGAAAGAGAGAGAGAATGGGAGCGCCTGAGTTTCTACACACTGCAAGTGAACTTCAGATGCATGAAACACCTTGTGCATATGGTTTATGTGGGTTCTGGGGAACTGAACCTGGATCATTAAGTTTTGCAGGCAAGAGCCTTAACTGCTAAGCCATCTCTCCAGCCCTGGCTACTATATTCTTAAAGAATAATGACACAGTGCTCAGGAATGTTACGGGCATACAGTCGAGCATTATTAATAATGAAATCACTATATCACTAATGTGTTGTACCAGTCTGAAAAATCTTACCCTCCTCCCCACAAGACTGGAAGGGCAGGTAGGACAATGGGGCTAATCCCACCTGATTTGAACATCTGAATTTGGGATAGTGTCTGGCTCCTGAGGTGGCTGCTCTCCTCTACCTCTGCAGGGAGAATGTCATGGCTCCAAGCAAGGAGATCAGGAGCTATTTTCCTCTCAGCTCTCTCACAGCAGGGAGGTGAATGTTGGGGCTGCCTCCCTCTGCTTGTCTACAGCTCTGCCCAAAACGAGACATTCAGTGGTTTGCTGCCACACAAATATAAATGGTCCCATTGTTAATTTACCAGCTCTTTAGATAAAGGGTATGCCATTCAGAGGGTTTAGAGAAAGAAGACTGGTGGGAAAAGAGAAAAAAGAGCTTTCTGGGAACATGCTAAATCCCAGAAACTGTGCTGTCATTTTTTTAAAATAATTTTATTTTATTTATGTGTGTGTGTGTGTGTGTGTGTGTGAGAGAGAGAGAGAGAGAGAGAGAGAGAGAGAGAGAGAGAGAGAGAGAGAGAGAGACAGAGGGAGGGAGAGAATGGGCATGCCAGGGCCTCCAGCTACTGTAAACGAATTCCAGCTGCATGTGTCACCTTGTGCATTGGCTTACATGGGTCCTGGGGAATCAAACCTGGGTTCTTTGGCTTTGCAGGCAAGCGCCTTAACTGCTAAGCCATCCCTCCAGCCTGTGTACTGTCTTTTTTTTTTTTTTGCATGTGTACATGTGTATGTGTGTGGGTGTGTGTATGGGTAGTGTATTGTGTGTTTGCATCGCTGTGTGTATGGGTGTGGTATATATGTATGTGCTTATGTGTGTAGACGCATATGTGCAGATGGTTGCAAATGTACATGTGAAGGTCAGAAGTCAACACTGGTTGTCTTTGTCAATCCCTTAATTGTTTTTTTTTTGCATGTTTGTTTTGAGGTAGGGTCGGCTGACCTGGAACCTACTGTAATCTTCCTACGTTAGCCTCCTGAGTGCTAGGCATTTGCCACTATGGCCAGCTTCCACCTTATTTTCTTCAGACAATGTCTCTCAGTGAACCTAGAGCACACTGACCAAGTTAAACTAGCCAACCAGCGAGCCCTGAGGCTACTCCCACCTCCACCTTTCCGTGTTGAGATTGCAGGCACAGGTCACTCTTCCTGGCTTTTTTTTTTTCTTTAGGTAGTGTCTCACTCTAGACAAGGCTGACCTAGAAGTCACTCTGAAACTCCAGGCTGGCTTCGAACTCATGGCAATACTCCTACCTCTGCCTCTAGAGTACTGGGATTAAAGGTGTGCACCACCACGCCCGCTATGCCTGACTTATGTGGGTGCTGAGGATCCAAACTCAGGTCCTCATCCTTTTTTAATGAGGGGGGGGGATGGGTGCCCCAGGGCCTTCAGTTGTGGCAAGTGAACTCCAGACATGTGTGCCCCCTTGTGCACATGTGCAATATTGTGTGTTTGCATCACTGTGTGTATGGCTTATGTGAGACCTGGAGATTTGAACATGTATTCTTAGGCTTCACAGGCAAGTGTCTTAACCACTAAGCCAGCCCTCTTTTTTCTTTTGAAACAGGGTCCCTTGTAGCCCAGGATGGTCTCTTACTCCAAGGATAACCTTGAACATTTGGCTGTCTTGCTTCGTCCTCCTGAGTCTGGGATTGTAGGTATGTTCTACCACACCTGGTTCTTATGCTGTGATGGTCATATATTATGCTGTTTAGTCATGACAGCTACCATTAGAAATAGAAGAGCCTAATTTTTTGGGGGGTGGTGAAGTAGGGTCTTGCTTTAGCCCAATCTGACCTGGAATTCACTCTGTAGTTTCAGGGTGGCCTCAAACTCATGACAACCTTCTACCTCTGCCTCCCAAGTGCTGGGATTACAGGCGTGTGCCACCACACCCAGATAGAAAACCCTGGTTTATGGATGAGGATGTTGAAGTGAATGGCATTCCTTGCCAAAACTATCCAGTGAGTGGGTGGTTGTCTGTTGCCTAACTCCTGTGCGTACATTTTTTTTTTTTTTTAACTGTGGGAGAGGGAAGTAAAAAGAAAGACAGGAATGTGAGAGATGTGAAATGCTGCCAGTGGTCCTCCACAGTTATCTGTACCTGGTGAAGACAATGCCCAGACTGTAAGTCAGCTGAGCCTTAACATGGTTTCTTTGGCCCTTCTTCTTCAAGTTTCTGGGTCACGTAGTTCCATCTTTGCCACTTTAGATGGTCCTCAGCAAGCAACAATGAGCCCTCCATGTCTACAAGTTCTCTATGGATTTTTTTTTTTTTTGAGGTAGGGTCTCACTCTAGCTCAGGCTGACCTGGAATTCACTATGTAGTCTCAGGGTGGCCTCGAACTCATGGCGATCCTCCTACCTCTGCCTCCCGAGTGCTGGGATTAAAGGCGTGCGCCACCACGCCGGGCCTCCAAGTTCTATATTGAAGATGCAATGAGCCACGAACAGCTATCATCTATCTATCTTCCTATCATTTATTTCTATCTTCATTCTTTCAATCATTTATACTATCTTCTATCATCTGTCTTATCCATCTAACCATCAGTCTGTCTTTAAAAAAAAATTCGTTTGCAAGCAGAGAAAAGCAGAGGGGAAGGGGGGATGGATTACCAGGGCCTCTAGCTGCTGCAAATGAATTCCAAATGCATGTGCCCCTTTGTGCATCTGGCTTTATGTGGGTACTGGTAAATCAAACTCTGGTTGTTAGATTTGGTGGGCAACTTTTTAACTGCTAAGCTATATCTATCTATCTATCTATCTGGCCATCCATCTATCTATCTTTTTTGTTGTTATTGTTGTTTGCTTGTTTTTTTGAGGTAGGGCCTCCCTCTAGCCCGGGCTGACCTGAAATTCACTATGTAGCCTTAGGTGCAACCTCGAACTCACAATGATCCTTCTACCTCTGCCTCCTCAGTGCTCAGATTAAAGGCGTGTGCCATCACACCTGCTCTTTTTGTTTTGAAAACATGATCTTATGTAGCCCAGGCTGGCCTCCAACTTGATATGAAGCTAAGAATGACCTTGAACCTCTGATCCTCCTGCTTCACTCAGCCTCCTGAGTGCTAGAATTATAGGTGTACATTATAACTCTTTAAAATTATTTGTGCAAGGTGGCACATATGTCTGGAGTTCGTTTGCAGCAGCTAGAGGCCCTGGCGTGCCCATTCTCTCTATCTGCCTCTCTCTCTCTCAAATAAATAAATAAAAATAAAATATTGTGGCTGGGGAGATGGCTTAGCAGTTAAGCACTTGTCTGTGAAGCCTAAGGACCCTGGTTCGAGGCTCAATTCCCCAGGACCCATGTAAGCCAGATGCACAAGGTGGTGCATGCATCTGGAGTTCGTTTTCAGTGGCTGGAAGCTCTGGCAAACCCATTCTCTCTCTATCTGCCTCTTTCTCTCTATATATGTCTGTCTCTCTCAAATAAATTAAAATAAACAATTAAAAATATTAAATTATCTGTGCACCGATGAAGTACAGAACTTATTTTGGTTATTAGCCCCTAAACAATATAGTAGAATGATTATTTGCAAAGCATGCCCATTGTATTGGGTATTTTAATTATTTCTGGATGTAGTTTATGGAGGATGTGTGTAGGTTATATGAAAATGCTACATCATTTTTATTTTGGAGACTTGAGGATCTGGGATTCTGGTCAGGGGAGCTCCATAATGAATCCCTGTGGATCCTGAAGGTTAACTGTATTTGGTAAATTCTCTACTTCATGCTTCCAGGGACCCCAGCATTTATTTGCATTTTTATTACATATTTGTTTATTTTTGTACCACCGAGGAATCCAGCTGAACACAGTGGGCAAGTGCTCTACCGCTGACCTCCACCCCTAGCCCCTGTGACTCCTACTCATCAGAAATTTTCCAAGAGCATAACATGTTTCTGTGAAAATTCACTGGAGGAAGAGAAAACTTGTATTTGTTGAGCAGGGTGTTCCAGCTCTCGGGTTACCCTCTTACGCGGGAGTCTGAGTTCTTTTCCAGACATGGGTTTCTTGGTTCTTGTCTCCAGGCTCTACAGTGTTCTGTTTTCTGTCCTCACGCTGCTGTCTTTTGCCCAGGTGGGAAGGGAGGAGGAGCTCCTCCCTGGGAGACAGCCCTACCCCTTCCTTGTCAACTTGAAGGTCTGTAAAGATGTTTTGATTTCCAGTAGTAGAAAATGGTGACACTATATTCTCAGGTTCCTACTAGGGGTCTAGCCCTCAATTCTCTTTGGCAGTGAGTTTACTGCAGTCTATCTTGACACAGTGGCTTTCCTCAAAAAAAAAGGAAGAAAAAGAAAAAAATAGGCACGATAACAGCAAAATTCATCTATGAAAGGAAAGGAATGATACCAATATGTTGGGTATTTATTTATTATGGTCCCAGGGATCAAACTCAGGGCCTCTCATCTGTTAGGTAAGTACTCCATAATTGAACTACATCTATAGTCTTTATTTTCCAAATGCTTTTATTTTGAGATAAGGTCTCAATAAGTGTTCAGGTTGGCCTTGAACTTACAATCCTCCTGCCTCAACCTCTCATGTAGCTGGGATTACAACAAGCCTTGGCCACCAGGCCAGATCCAGTTCAGTTGTGTTTGACTGTGTGCGTGTGTGTGTGTGTGCGCGTGTGTATGTCTGGTATGTGTGCATGTGTGATGCTTATTTACATAACTGTGGGGGTGCCTGCACTTATGTGTGTGAGCGAGCATGTGTGTGGAGGTCAGAAGTCAACATTGGGTGTTTTCCTTGATTGTACCTGATTTTCTGAGACAGGGTCTCACAGTGAACCAAGACCTCCATATTTAGTGAGATTAGCTAGCCAGCAAGCTCTTGGGATCCTCCTATCTTTGACTCCCCCATGCTGAGATTTCAGGTACAAACCACCACACTGGGCTTTTACACAGTGCTAGGGGTCTGGATTCAGGTTCTCATGCACAGCAAGTACTTTACTGACTAGCCTACCTCCCACCTCCCCCAGCTCCTGAGGCCATGGTTTTATTTTATTATTATATTTATTTTTACTATTTTAGATTTATTATTTATTTATTAGATACAGAGAGATGGGGGGAGTGAGAATGGGTACACCAGGGCCTCTAGTTGTAAACGAACTCCAGATTCATGTGCCACCATGCACATCTGGCTTACGTGAGACCTGGAAAATCCAACCTGGGTCCTTAAGCTTCACAGACAAGTGCCTTAACCACTAAGCAATCTCTCTAACCCTACTTTATTTTATTTTTTTGAGGTAGGGTTTCACTCTAGCCCAGGATGACCTGGAATTCACTATGTACCCTCAGGGTGGACTCTAACTCACAGCGATCCTCCTACCTCTGCCTCCCGAGTGCTGGGATTAAAGGTGTGCGCCACCACACCCTGCCCATGTTTTTAAAATATTAAATTCATTTGGAAAAATTCTGGATATACTGCATATCACATTATGAAAGACAGAATTTACTTACTTATTTATTCATTCATTTATCTTGGCATGTATATGTGCATGCTTGTGTGTGCAACACATGTATGGCGTGGCGTATGCACATGTACGTGCACATGCATGTGCCTTGTGTATGGGTGCAGAGGCTAGAGAAGAGCTTTGGGTGCCCTTTTCCAATACCTAACCACATATTTCCTTGAAACAAGGTCTGTCCCTCAATCTGGAGCTGCTCTTTTCTGTCAGTGAGCCCCAGTGATTTTCAGGTCTTTGCCTGCCCCTACCCCCAAACAAGAGTTACAAATGTGTGAAACCACACTGAGAGTTTCACGTGGGTCCTGGGGAGACAGACTTAGGTGGTCTCAGGCACTCCCAGACCTTCAAGGCTAAGCAGCAAGCCCTCTAAAACTATTGAGCCATCTTCTCAACCTGCAATACAGAATTTCTTCAGCAAAGTAAATGAGTAGCTCCGTTCTTTACGGGGATGTGTAAGGACAGATCAGCTGTCACAATGGAAAGTCAGCCCTTTTCACTGATTACAACATAGACTGAGGGCATTGTTAATGTGAGGGTGAACCCAGCTTTTTGCTTTGGAAATTGCTCATCCCTTGTAAAAATATTTCTAAAAATATTTTAATTACCTAATTAATAAAAATAATTTATTTATTAGAGAGAGAGGGAGAGAATTGGCATACCAGGGCCTTCAGCCACTGCAAATAAACTCCAGACATATGTGTCCCCTTGTGTATCTGGTTTCATGTAGGTACTGGGGAATTGAACCCTGGTCCTTAGGCTTTGCAGGCAAGCGCCTTAACCACAGAGCCATCTCTCCAGCCCAATTAGTTAATTTTTAAACATAGGTTGTAATATGTCCTGTTCCCCATCCCCATTTCCCTGAGGACTCTTCTCAGTGAGGTTATTGGTATTCACTTGGTGGGGGTAGTAAGTAGGGCCCCTGTCTCTGGGGAGAGCTGTGGAGTCTGGCTTTTAATTAATTACCTTTTATTTTTGTATGTGTGATGCTGGGACTCAAAGATAGGACCTTGTGCATGTTAGGCAATAGGTCTACCTCCTCAGTTACACTTTTACTATTCTTAAATTTTTTTTTAATTATTTTATTTGCAAGAGAGAAAATGAGAAAAAGAGGGAGAGGGAGGGAGGGAGAGAGAGAGAAAAAAAAACAAACAAACTCCAGATGCGTGTGCCACCTTGTGCATCTGTCTTATGTTGGTCCTGGGGAATCAAATCTGGGTCCTTTGGCTTTGCAGGCAAGTGCCTTAACCAGTAAGCCATCTCTCCAACCCTCTACTTTTACTATTCTTGAGGTGTCTTTGGTGGGTCAGAGTCCGTGAACTTGTACAAAGCACCTCTTTGGATATGCTGCTCCAAAAATCCACTGCTCTGGTGGTTTTGAGGCTCATATGCTATAGATGTGGAGCAATGAGATCTTTTATTTAAAATACCATAGTAGGGTGAAGTGGAAAGAGAATAGTCTTGTGCCCAGGAAGAGTCTGCTTGTGAAGTTGTTCAAGGAAATGAGAAGTTTCACTGTTTGCTCTCACAAGCTTCACTCTGATTACTTGACCGGATCTTCCCCTCCCACGCTCGGCATCCCCGGTAAGGCGTGCTCAAAGGGGAGGAGAGCTTGGACTGTCCTGTCATTCACCTGACCCTTGAGAGAGGCTCATCCATTCCTGTTTTTTCTTTTACTATTTATTTATTTATTTACTTGAGAGAGAGAGAGACAGAGAGAGAATGGGCATACCAGGGCTTCTTGCAAATGAACTCCAGACACCACCTTGTACATCTGGCCTATGTGGGTACAGGAGAGTCAAACTTGGGTCCCTTGGCTTCAAAAGCAAGTGTCTTAACCACTAAGCCATCTCTCCAGCCTCACTCCTGTTTTTAAAGTCAGGGAACTTTCCTAAGATGTCAAACTTTATTTCATCTGGGCTTTCAAGAGAATTTGATATCATTTTGGTGTTTGAGGGTCTCATTCATAAAGGTGTCAACAAATTGCCTTTATTTTATTTATTTATTTATTGTTTTTTTGAGGTAGGGTCTAACTTTAGCTCAGACTGTCCTGGAATTAACTATGTAGTCTCAGGATGGCCTTGACCTCTTGGAGATCCTCCTACCTCTTCCTCCCAAGTCCTGGGATTACAGACATGCACCACCATGCCTGCCAACAAAGTGCCCTTGAGGGAAGCCTTAGCATAGAATGTACCTGGTTATCAGGAGCCACTGCTTCTTCCACCATGGCTGTCTTACCTTGTCCCTCCAAGCTACCATCTTCTAGAATGTTCTACTCTCCTAACACAGCTCTGGTCTGGGGATGGTCTCCCTCTCTGAGGAGAAATAGCTGCCTATAGGAAGGCTCTGCAGTTCTAACTCACGCTTGCTTCAGCTCTTACATGACCCGAGTTCTGCTTTCTCCTTGGTAAGGCCAGTCCTCTCATTCTACTGTGGAACCATGTCCCCTCCCTCCCTCCTGCTCCAAGTTTAAGAGAGAAGGTGCCCTTAAAGAGGAATCTTTAGAAGACTCTAATCTGAAACTCTTGCCATGTAAGTTTTTGTCCCCATGTCACTGCTCCAGTTACTTCCCTTCAGGTAGCTGTTGGGATTTTTCTCTTGCCTCAGCTTTCTTAGAGTTTGGAACTATCCATTCTCTCTCTCTTTCTCTCTCATTCTCCCTTTCTTTACTTGTATAGGTGTGTGTGATGTGTGCGTGCATGTTTGCAAGCATGGGTGCACTTGTGTGTCAATGTGTGTGGAGGCCAAAGTTTGATATCAGGTGTTTTCCTCCATGGCTCTTCATGTATTTCCCGAGGCAGGGTCTTTCACCCAAATACAGGGCTTGCTGATTCTGCTAGTCTAGCTAGCCAGCTTGCCTCAGGAGTGCCATCTCCACTTCCTGAGCACTAGGATTACAGGCCGACTACCACACCTACCTGGCATTTACGTGGGTACTGGGCATCAGAACTCCATTCCTCATGCTTGTATGGCAAGCACTTTCCATCTTTCTAGCCTCTTCCCTTTTTGACATGTTGGGACTGAGCACAGGGCCTTGTGCATCCCAGGCAAGTGCTAACCACTGGGCAACATCCCCAGCCCTCCATTTGGAACTATCAATCTAAAATTAGAGGCAGGAACTAATCAATGTTAGTGATAAAAGTCTGCACTTATTTCCTTCAAACTTTTTTTCTGTTCAAATACTTCATTTTCATTGAAAAATAATCAAAGCATTGAGGTTTGTTTCTGTTTAAGTACACTTTTAAATCTTCTAAAGAACATTGCACTTTAAAGCTTACCATTAATATCATTTAAAATGTATCCTTTTTTTAATGCCAACACAAAGTTACAAAATGCTGCTTTTGAAGAAGGGAAGGTAGGAGCTTGCTCATGCTTGTAATCCCAGCACCTTGAAGGCTGAGGTAGGAGGATCCCCTGAATGAATTCAAGGCCAGCTTGGGCTACAAGGGTGATTTCCACATCTGCCTGAGCTAGAATAAGACTGTCTCAACTTTCCCCCTCCTTCCCCAAAGGGAAGGTACTAAACTGTATGTAAAAAAGATTCTTGGTAGGGAAAAGCAAATGGAATTTTGTGGGTTTTTTTCCTTGTGATTTTCAAAGGTTTCATCTTCTTCCTCCCCCCACTTCTTCCTCTTCCTCCTCCTTTTTCTCCTCCTCCTCTTTTTTTTATTTTTTCCTTTGTGGTACTGGAGATTGAATCCAGGACCACATGTATCCTAAACAGTGTTTTACCCATAAGCTACAACCCCAGCCCCTCACAGTGATTTTTCCTTAAAAAGAAAACCTACCTAGAATTGTATTGATAGTTTCAGAGTTCTAGGGCAATCCAGAAGAGGTTTTTGACATTATTATTATTATTATTATTTATTTATTTATTTTGTTTGTTTGTTTATTTATTTATTTCGGGGTTGGGTCTCGCTTTAGCCCAGATCACTATGTCATCTTACAGGGTGGCCTTGAAATCAATGTGGTCCTCCCACCTCTGCCTCCTGAGTGCTGGGATTACAGGCATGCACCACCACGCCTGGTTTATTTTGGTGTTTTGAGACAGGTTCTCGTGGATCTCATGTATCACGACCTCAAACTCACTATGCAGCTCAGGATGACCTTGAACCTCTGATCTTCCTACCTCCACCTCCTGAATGTTAGGATTGCAGGCACACCATCATGGGGAATCAAACCCAGGGCCTTGGGTATGCTAAGCAGGCACTCTACCAACGGAGCTACGTCCTCCCAGAAGAATCATTTTTAAAGAAAAGGAAAGAAGTTTCCATTTTGATAATGGGCCTCTTCCCCTGGACATGCATATTCTCAGACACGACGAAGCCGCCTCAGATTCATCTCATGGAAGGAAACCAGTAAGTACCATAGTTAAGCAATTGAACTTAGGATGTTAAATCACTCACCAAGAGATTGGATTTGACACACATTCCACTGAGCATGCTCAGAAGAGCCTCACATTTTAGGTGCACTGAGAATGCATGCATTGAACACCCACCCCAATAACACAGCCCCAAGCTGTACACACATATTCCAACACGGCTACAACACGGCATGCACCTGAGCCTGCAAGCTGCCCAGCCCTCAGCCAATAAGCTGTCAACAACACGCTCAAGCAGCCTAACCTTTGCACCTCTGCACCTCTGCAGAGACCTTCCTGGGAGCCCTTGGGACTCAGGGGAGGTAGTGGGTAGGCTCTGAGCATTCATTCTGCTTCCTCATATATAACACACTGAGCATGCTCTTTCGCAGTGGCATCCACCCTGCCATGAGTGACAAAACACTGCCTCTGCCACTTGGTTTTGGGGAATGTGATGGAAGTAAATCTGCAAGGGGCCCCTCAGCTTTGGCTTTGTTAACCAGGAATACATGACTGGGCTCCCTTTGGTCTACCCACTGAATTCCTTGGTTGGAGCCTAGCTAGGCTCTGCACACCCCTCCCCACCTCCATGCACTGTCCATTCAAGTCACGCCTCCCCAAAAGCTGCAAAAACTCACCTGAAAGCCCACCCCTCCTCCTCCAAGCAGCTGCCCTGACAGATGAAGCCACTTCCAAAGCACGATCAACACAAACATTCCCGGAGACTACATCAACAAACAAAAGCACCCCTAAACAAAACAAACAAACAAACACGAAACTCACAGGAAGAGAAAAGTACATGTTCTCTACTTGCAGACCATAAAGCCTCTGGTAGGGTAAGGCGACCAATATTTTTTATACCAATTAATCACTTCAGATAATTAGCTGTTTTCTCCTTCCTTCCCTTCTCCCTTCCTTCCTTCCTTCCTTCCTTCCTTCCTTCCTTCCTTCCTTCCTTCCTTCCTTCCTTCCTTCCTTCCTTCCTTCTTTCCTTACTTTTGAGGCAGAGTTTCACTGTAGCCCAGGCTGGCCTTGAACACACTCATGAGGCTCCTCCTACCCTGGCCTCCGGAGTCCTGGGATTAAAGGTTTAAACCAGCACATCCAGCCTTTTTTTGGACTGGGTTACACTGACCTAGAACTAATGGCATGTAGCCCAGGCTGTCTCAGCATCCTGAGTGCTGCGGTTACAGGAAACATAGTGAGATGTTTTTAAGTTCTGGAGCTATCTCAGCAAAATACTCTGTTACATCATCAATTTCATATTTTCTCTCTCTCTCTCTTTTTGGTTTTTCGAGGTAGGGTTTTACTCTAGCCCAGGCTGACCTGGAATTCACTCTGTATTCTCAGTGTGGCCTCGAACTCATGGCAATCTTCCTACCTCAGCCTCCCGAGTGCTGGGGTTAAAGCACATCCGTCTTCAATTTCATATTTTCTTTTTTTTTTTTTTTAATTGTTTTGATGCTGGGATAGAGCCTAGGGCCTTGTGCATGCCAGGCAAGTTCTCTACCAGTGAGTTACATCCTTAGCTCCTCGAACTTTCTTTAAAAGTCCTTTGGCTTTCCTTCTCATCATAAGTAGAGGAAACTGCCACTCACCAACTGGACCACACAAGTTGGTCCTCACGGCATCTTTTGGTAGTGGGTAAGAACTCGCTGTGTGATAGGCAAGTACTTTTTTCTTATTAGTAGGCCTGAACAACTCTTCATGACCACATACTTCCCGGGCATACATGCCTGCTGTGTGGGTATGAAGGATTAAGGTTCTGCTAGACATGGCCATGCTAAACAAACCAAGGCCTCAGGCTCCTGACAGGCCTCCCTGTGTAAGGCTCTGGAGAACCAGTGGCTTTCAGAGGAGCACAGCTCTCAGGCAAGCCACACAAAGAAATGCAGACAGACATGTGCTCTCCAAATGCCATCCTCGCTAAGGCCCTAAGAAGGGCCAAGAGACTTGTGGCATGACACGACCAGGACGAGGAGGAACACAGACGGAATGGTGACATCTGGCACTTGGAACATGGCGTCAGACTCCACTGCCACAGAAGCGTGCTGACTACAGGCCACGCTGTGCAGCCTTGAAGCAAAACAGTATCCATTTTTTTATGTGTGTGTGGTTGCAAAACGTACCTTCAACGGCAGAACTCAGTTTTATGACACCTTGAATAAAAACAAAAAGTGGCCGTTATATGGTGATATATGGTGGACCCAGGTTACCTTTCTCCCCCCGGCCCCCCAGTCTTCACACAATACACAATATGTATCAGGGCTGGACCCCTTCCTTCCTTCCTTCCTTCCTTCCTTCCTTCCTTCCTTCCTTCCTTCCTTCCTTCCTCCTTCCTTCCTTCCTTCCTTTCTCTCTCTCTCTCTTTTTTTTCTCTTTTGGAATTTTAAGAAATGAACTAAACAAATATCAACTCCACAAGTGAAATGTATTTTTCAGTCCTTGGCTATAGAGTTCATGGGTTTTTCTTTGTCTTAATAAAATCACTTGGGCAGGAGGAGGGAGACATCTCATGGAATAAGGGATCCATTTACTTTTGTTTGTTTTGTTTTGCTCTAGCGCAGGCTGACCTAGAATGCCACCATGCCCAGCTGTGGAATTCACTATGTAGTCTCAGGCTGGCCTTGAACTCACCTCTGCCTCACAAGTGCTGGGGATTCAAGGCATGAGCCACCCCCCGGCTTCCATTATATTTTTGAATGTGATAAGAGGCCAAAACGATCTGAGCAGCTATTTGTATTTCTGAACAATAGACCTGCCAAGCTGCACACAGTAGGACCAGTACTACCTATTTACTTTTGCACACAGTAGGACCAGTACTACTTATTTACTTCTGGGTATGAAAATCATTTCATGCATCCTGGGACAAAATTTGTGTTGAAATTTGTAACTGGTGGTCAACACCATCATATCTCTCAACTTCCTTCTCTGAACTGGTTGGGTTAAAACCTATTTTCTAGGTCTTTAGCTTCAACTTTTGGTTCCCTACAGGTGAGACAGTGAAGAGACTAGGTGAGCATACCATGGCTTAGCAGTTAAGGCATTTGCCTGCAAAGCCATAGGACTCAGGTTCGACTCCCCAGGACCCATGTTAGCCAGATGCACAAGGGGGTGCATATGTCTGGAGTTCGTTTGTGGTGGCTGGAGGCCCTGGCGTGCCCATATTCTCTCTCTCTTTCCTTCTTTCTCTGTCAAATAAATAAATAAATAAATATATTTTGTTAAAAGTTGGCATTCCTCATGACTGGACAGTTGTGTTCTTCAGTAAACTTAAAAGTGAGATGCTAAGCTAAGATAAATTAGCCCTGGTCTAATAATTTAAGAAGTCATTTTTGTAAGTCATAGCTATAAATAAATGATATTCAATTTATGTGCCACAGTCACGATCCTTAAGGATGAGAAAAATGATCTATAATGCTTTTTAGTTGGAGGCCTGATTCACTTTCAAACTGGAAGAATTCTCAACTTAAATGGAAACAAAACTCTTTTCAGTGCCGCTGAACCATATTGTACCAGTAAGAGTTCCCGCTACTTTTAACAGATATGCCCACAGAGATCAAACTTGCTCTTTCTTCCCCCCAAACTGCTTTTTTTAAACTGACAATTTCATTACATGAACATACTATAATTTGAACATAATCCTCTCCCTTAACTCTCATTGGTCTCACCCCCCACTCCCTTTGCCCCTCTTCTATTTTGTGGTCTCAGTCTTTTAAACAATTTCTTTTATTTTTATTTATATATTAGAGAGGGAGAGAATGGGCATGATAAGGACTCTAGCCCCTGCAAACAAACTCCAGATGCATGTGCTACCATATGCATCTGGCTTATGTGGGTTTTGGGGAATTGAATCTGGGTCCTTAGGCTTTGCAGGCAAGCACCTTAGCTAGCTGCTAAGCCATATTTACAGCCCTCATTCTTAAAAAAAAAAATTCTAGCCCAGGCTGACCTGGAATTCACTCTGTAGTCCCAGGCTGACCTCAAACTTACAGCAATCCTCCTACCTCTGCCTCCCATGTGCTGGGCTTAAAGGCATGTGCCACCATGCCAGGCTCATTCTTTGTAATTTACTTTCCTCCTCCATCATCTCTGTCAGTGTTGATGGGTTCAGAATTGTGCAGGACTCATGAAGGTGGTGACCTCCACTGTGAGGTCATGAATGTACCAGTCCCATCTTTTAAGTTATCTAGTCAATGTTACTTTTCTTACGGAACTGTAGTGTCTGGTTAATGTTTACAAGGGACAATGCAGAAGAGAAGGTACATATCTATATACACACATACGAAATGCTACTTGTGTAAAGGAAATAATGAAATGTCCAGTTCATGGCCAGTTCCTCATGCAATTCTTTCAATGATTTTCAAAAAACAGTTTTACTCATTAATTTGAGAGAGAGAGTAAAGGCATACTAGGGCTCCAGCCCCTGCAAACAAACTCCAGGCACACGTACCATTTTGTGTGTCTGGCTTTATGTGGGTACTAGAGAATCAATCCTGGGCCTTTAAACTTTGCAAGAATGTGAATTTAACCACTGAGCCATCTCTCCACCTCTCAGTGAATGCTTTTCGAGATTTTGGCCAAAGTCTTGTATCAGTAGCTAGTAATCCAAACTGCAAATAAACAAAACCCAACATTGAGTTGTATCCTCACCTGGCCTTTTCCCAATACACTTATTGTCATCACATTTAAAAAAATAATCTCTTCATCTATTCCCCACTTTCATGTAAGTTACTTTTATTAAATTAAAACCTCTTTCAATTTTAATATCATGCAAATACCAGCATCATGAAGAGCTCCCCCCCCCCGCCCCCGCCATCACTGGACATGGGGCTGGGAAGAGGCATGAGGTTGTCACAAAACAATGCACAGTAGATGTAAATGGCCTCAAGAATAGGAGGGGAAAAAGTGGCTGAGTGATTGGGCAGAGAGGAGTTTCAGAACTCCACGACTGTTACTCTTTCAGCGCTGGGGACTGAGCAAAGTGCATGATCTCTCACTGAGCTGTACCCATGCCCAGTCTTCACTTAGTTCTTAACATCACCTGTTAAGTGGAAAGCTTACAAAATTGAAGTTGTAACAGACAGCTCACAGACTTCCTGGAAATGACAGTACTCAAGAACTGTTTTTTATGAGCTTCAGTGGGCCAGATTTAGGGCACAGTCATGATGACTGATGTTTCTTTCCACTCAGGTCCAGAGGGGGGAAAAATACTGAACTTCAGATTGCTTTCTGAGATATTTGCAAATGAGGTTTTAATGTAACTGAACAAGCTAACTGTGAGTAAACTTAGCATTTACTACTACTTAGGCCAGTAATTTCAAAACCCTTTAAGGCTTATCATAGGCAAGAACTATACTATGCATGCATGATCTTGGAAATAGCAGTGACTGATGATCAACTAAGAACATAAACCAAGGGATTTGATCAGGCAACTCAACCAAGGAGGCGCACATAGGTATGAGCAATAGACATGGTAAGTAATGATTTGCATATTTAAGCTGTAGCATCTTTATATGGATGAGACTATTAATTTTTTTCCAGCCATATTCGGTTTTGTGTATCACCATAGTGTCAGCAAGTGTCACTCGAATGAAAGCAGTGTGTACTAAACAGTGTGTGGAAATGGGTTCTATATAAAGAGACTTAAACAATTCTAGGACATGGGGTGGTCTTTGAGGGGAGCCCAGTAATACCTTTATTAAGCTAGGGAAAAATAGATGAGTTCAAAAGCAAAAAGTAATCTGATTTTAGATTTCTAATACAAAACATGATTGAAGTACTGATTCATTAACTTCATGTAGACATTCCCTTTTAAATCACAAATCAAACTTTTCTCTGTATTGGGGTAGACCTTCATAGTGCAAAGTATGCATTAGTGAAAATCTAAAATTATCTAAATCTAGTTATATGGCTAATGTTTACATTATGTACATATGCGTATATACATACATACATATATATATATATATAGCGTGAATATTAAAAATTTTTTGGAATACTTAAGAATGGAATGCTGCTGATTTTTAGAACTACACACAGTACTGTTGACCTCCAGGACACACACTAGACATTGACATTGCCTGGGATCCAGGTGAGCCACAGCACGAACAGAAATGCAGATACACAGAATGGACCCCACTGGCCCCCTTACCAAATTCTTCACATGCCGTAAAAGTTTTTGAAAATTAAAAGAAAAATGCTAAAAACTAAAAGAAACTCTTGACTGCTTTTCCCGAACTTGGTATCTTCAGTGTAGCAAAATGCCTAACCTGGGGCTGATAGGGACAGACCACACCGATCAACCTCTTGCCCTTGGGAGCCAGTCACTAACCAGGTGTGGTTTCCGCTAGACTTCGCCAATTCCAGAATCATTCTACTCCCTCCCATACTACTTTTTCTTTCCTTTCCTTCCCCTTCCCTTCCTCCCTTCTCCCATTACCTCTCTATACCCCTTCCTATTCCTTCCTTCTTTGTTTTATTTATTTATATATTTACTTTTGCGGTACTGAGGATTGAGCCTTATGCATGGGAGATGAGCGCTCTACTGCCACTATGCTGTTACCTCAGCCTTCCTTTTGCTTTATGGGTCAGGGTCTCACTAAGTTGTCTGCGCTGGCTTTGAAGTCACTCTAGTTCTGAGAGCCTTGAACTGCCATCCTTCTGTCTCAGTTTGCAGAATCACTGGGATTACAGGTCTATGGCACTAAGATCATCATCTCCCTTCCCTTCTCCTTCCTCCCTCCCTCCCTCCCTCCCTTCCTTTTTCTTTTGGAGATTGAAGTCAAGGCTTCACATATGCTAAGACTGTGCCCTACCACTGAGCTACACTCCCAGACCTTATGATTAATTTGAACTAATCTGAAAGAATTCATAACAGAAAAGATCAGATTAAAAATCATGCTAAGAGGGGCTAGAGAGCTGGCTCAGCTGTTAAGGTGATTTCCTGCAAAGTCTAATGACAGGGTTCAATTTTCCAGGACCCACATAAAGCCAGGTAGATGCACAAGGTGGAACATGCATCTGGATTTCATTTGCAGCAGCTAGAAGCCCTGGAACACCCATTCTTTCTGTCTCTGTTCTCTCTCTCTCTCTGTTTGCAAATAAATAAAAATATTTTTTAAAAAATCATGTTGAGGGCTAGAGAGATGGATCAGTGGTTTAGGCATTTGCTTTTCAGCTGAAAACCCTAAGGACTCAGGTTCCATTCCCCAGGACCCACGTAAGCCAGATGCACAAGGTGGTGTGTGTGTCTGGAGTTCATTTGCAGTGGCTACAGGCGCTGGAGTGTCCATTCTCTCTCATAAATAAATAAATAAGATAGTTTAAAAAAATCATGCTGAAAGTGTGAATGACCGGGGCTCATTAAAATCCTCTAATGACACGTCACTGTTGTAGAACTCCTGAGCAAGCTTCCAGGCTTGTCAACAAGGCCCTACATGATACGTTCCTACGCATATCCCTCGTTCTTCACCTTCTTTCCACACGGCTTTCTCCTTACAATCTTCTCTCACTGCTAGCTCCTTTCTGTCTACAGATCTCAACCTGTGGCTCCCCTCTGGCTTGAGGCTCCTCCCTTTGAGCAATCTTTCTAGAGCTCTTTTCTCTTCAGATTTTATTTCAGAGCTACTTCCTGAGTCCCTGATGATGACTGCATTTACAGTAGACCCAGAAAGCACTCTCTTTTACTCTTTGAATGGAGTGAATGTTTTCTGAAAGGATCTCTCTGATTGTCATGTGGCCTTTGTTTATACCTGTCTTCCTCAGAGTGAGAACAGAGACAGGCCTGCCTCCTTGGTCCCCTACCTTCCTGCCCACAGCCAGTCCTCAGTAACTACTTACTGAATGAATAAGTGCCCTCTGGGAGGAGCTTATCAATCCTAGTGAATATATTGCCAATATGTTATTTGATGGTGCACGGTATTGATCCTTGGATTTTATTATACCAACCACTCTAACTCCACTAAAAGACTGGCCTTTTATAGGGGTTGAGAAAGACCAATATATAGAAAGAACATATGCATACATTTCAGTATTTAGCTATTTTCCAATTGTCATGTTAGCAAACTCTCCAAGAAATTTTGGTGGCTATTTGGAAACAAAATTGTGCCCTAGGACTGGAGAGATGGCTTAACATTTAAGGCGTTAGCCTACAAAGCCAAAAGACCTCAGTTCAATGCCCCAGGACCCACATAAGCCAGATGCACAAGGTGGTACATGTGTCTGGAGTCTGTTTGTGGTAGCTGGAGGCCCTGGTGCACCCGTTCTCTTTCTTTTTTTCTGCCTCTTTGCCTCTCTCACTCTCTTAAATAAATAAATAAATAAAATTAAAAAAAATTACACCCTAAGTGGATGCCAAGAAATATTAGCCAATTGTCATTATTTATTTATTTGGCTTTTCAAGGTAGGGTCTTGCTGTAGCCCAAACTGACCTGGGATTCACTATGTAGTTGGTCTCAGGGTGGCCTTGAACTCTCAGCGGTCCTCTTACCTCTGTCTCTGGAGCTCTGGGATTAAAGACGTGCACCACCGTGCCCGGCTTCACTTTGTTTTACTATTGCTAGAATCTGTGGTTCTCTTATCACGAGTGCTCTTATCCTGGGCCAGATTATTATAGCGGCATTTACAGCAATGTGCGTGATGAGGTATGGACAGAGACACTTCTTTCCCACCAAGAGCCACTGAGGTCTCTTGAGGGCTGGGATCACAGGTGTGTACCTGGGAACTGTGCCATTTTTAATATCCTTCTTCTAATTAATTTTGTTCTACTGCAGGTGGTGGGACCTCTCCACAGGTCACTGGCCCTTTAGAATTCTTCAGTGGTCTTTCATTATTAAAGTAAAGATTAAAAACCTCAGTGTATGCTGTAAAGCTATTCAGGCTGTCACTTAAAGCAGAAAACAAACGGCTATCAATTCTTCCCTCCTTGCTCCAAAGAGAGGTAGAGATGATATCCCTACCCCTTGAACCTGATCAACCCTCCTGAGTCCTCTGAGCCCCAGGATGAGGGATGATGCCCTCTTCCAGCTCTGTACCCAACTTCACCAAGCAGGCAGCTCTCTCTCTTCCTGTCTCATGGAGGTAAGAAGCAACCGAGCCTGTTTTGATAGCGAGGCCACGTGCACATGCTAAGACAAACACCAGCTGAGCCAAGGCTTCACATGAGGCACAAAATAGAGGCCATAAGGTCCCAGGAGACTGTTGGCCAAGGTTAGGAAGATGGGAGGAAACTGTCATACAAGGCTGCACCAAAGTCAATCATTTTGGGCTAGAGACATGGCTTAGTGGTTAAGGCACTTGCTTGCAAAGCCAAAGGACCCAGGTTCATTTCCCCAGGATGCATGTTAGTCAGATGCACAAGGGGCTCATGCATCTGGAGTTTGTTTGCAGTGGCTGGAGGCCCTGGCGCGCCCATTCTCTCCCTCTTTTCCCCTCTTTCGGCCTCTCTCTCTCAAATAAGAATAAATTAAATTCTTAAAAAGTCAATCATTTTATGGAGTGGCAAAGAGTTTAGAAACATTATCCCTGTAGTGATATGAAGAGACCTAATAATCCTATGTATGTACATACATATGTATGTATGTATGTATATACGATTTATCTACCTATTTTCTCTCTCTCTCTCTCTCTCTCTCTCTCTCTCTCTCTCTCTTTCTTTCTTCTTTCTTTCTATCATTTATCTATATCAGCATGCTGAGGATCAAGTCCTGGGATCTGGGTGTGCGGGTTGTGCTAGGCAATGGTTTTCCCACTGATTATATCCCCTGTACAAGCTCATGGATTTTGGATATTTCTAAGCACAGTTCTTAAAGTGTAACTCATTTCCCCTTTAAAGCAACATATGATATGTTGCAGGTTGGAAAGATAAATCAAAAAGAGAATGGCTCAAGTATTAAGAAGTACTTAGAGGAAATATGAAGAGTGAGTGCTTGTTGAGTGAAAATGAAAAAAACAAAATAAGTCAAATTGGTTTGAGATTTCAAGAGATGGCTATTTGGGGCTGGAGGGATGGCTCAGCATTAAGTTTCCTGCAAAGCCAAAGGACCTGGGTTTGATTCCCCAATACCCACATACAGCCAGATGCACAAAGCAGCACATATGTCTGGAGTTTGCAGTAGCTAGAGGCCCTGGCATGCCCATTCTGTCTGTCTCTCTATCTCTTTCTACTTGCAAATAAATAAAAACATTTGAAGAACTGTGAGAAAAAAAGATGGCTAGTTTATTTATTTGTTTACTTACTTATTTATTTTTTTAAGGTAGACTCTCAATCTAGCCCAGGCTGACCTGGAAGCCACTATGTAGGCTCAGCATGGCCTTGAATTCACAGTGATCCCACCTCTGCCTCCAAAGTGCTGGGATTAAAGGCGTGTGCCACCATCCTGGCCTCCAGCAATGATCCTACCTCTGCCTCCCAGGTGCTGGGATTAAAGGCGTGCGCCACCATCCTGGCCTCCAGCTATTCTTAAATATTTTTATCTATTTATTTGAGAGTACAAAAGAGAGAGAATGGGTATACCAAGATCTCTTGCCATTACAAATAAACTCTGAATCCATGTGCCACTTTGTGCATCTGGCTTTTTGTGGGTACTGGGGAACTGAACCCAGGCCAGCTAGTTTTGCAAGAAAGTACATTTAACCTCTGAACCATCTCTAGCCCAATTTTATTTCATTTAAAAAATATTTTTTAAAAATGTATTTTTTTATCATGCGTGTGTGTGTATATTCATGTGTTCATGCATGCCAGGGTCTCTTGCAGCTGCAAAGAAATATCAGATGCTTGTGCCACTTTCTGTGCCTGGCTTTGTGTGGGTGCTTGGGAATTGAACCTGGGCCAGCAAGCTTTGTAAGCAAGAGCTTTGAACTGGTGAGCCATCTCACTAGCCCTGAACCCCTTTTTTATGACATTAGAAATATTTAAGCACACATCTCATATAGTTCCTAAAATTGACAATAGGCTTTTAAGAATCTTAATGGTGTTGTTCCATAGCACCTTAACTCTGCTTGGAGGAGACTTGTCAGTGTGTTCTGTTTAGCAGAGTGAAGTTTAGTGAGATTATACAGGAAGCCCATGAGGATCAGAGAGAAGTGCGTTAGTGGACATATCAGCTTAGACAATGGGGTCAGGCCTTTGGACTCCTACTGCACAATGTCACTGGCTCTCCTGGGTCTCCAGTTGGCTTGTTCCCTGCAGATCTTGAATTTCCCTCATCTTTCTAGTTGGTGAGTTTATTCCTCTACAGAGGTCTCTGTAGAACTGCGATGCTCCAGCTTCCAGCTGCATGTGGAGCAGAAGACTCCCCAGTGGAGTCTGGCCTAAATCCCTCTCACACAACTGTATTGCACGTTAGTCACTTTTCCATCACTGTGACAAAACACCTGAGACAATGAACAAAAGAGGAGGAAACACTTATTTATATTATAACATTCAGGAATTTAAGTCCACCACTGCTTTAGTTTATTGCTTTGGACTTGGGGACATATGGCAGTATATTATGTCAGTGAGGGACTTGGAGAAGGAAGACCATTCACCTCATAGCAGTTGGGAAGAAGGAGGAAGAGGAAAAGGCGGGGAGAGTTGTCTCTCAATAATCAAGGAGATGTCCTTAAAAACTTAATTTCCTTTCATGGGGGGTGACACGTCTTAAAGGTTCTACCGCCCTCTAAGGCTGGTGACCAAGACTTCAACACATGAGACTCTGGGGGACATTTCAGGTTGAAATTGCAACCTAGAGTATGATCAAATTTTTTTTTTTTAATTTTTAATTTGTGTGTGTGTGTATAACAGGGTCTCTTGCAGCTGCAAATGAACTCGACACATACACAACTTTTCAAATCTGGCTTTACATGGGTATTGGGGAATCAAACCTGGGTCGGTGGGCTTTACAAGCAAGCTCCTTTAACCACTGAGCCATCTCCTCAGCCCCCAAATGGATGCTGTTAAGCTGCTGCACTTTGGGGTAGTAAGGTAGGTGGCAACAGTCAACTTTGAATTCTCAGGCCTCTGCATGTTCCTCCTTTAGTTTTCTGGGCTCCAGCCATACCACCCTCTCAGTTCCTAGCAACACATTCCTTCTTCTCACCCATCTTCACTGACCTTCCAGCATTTAGTTTATGAGGACTTTTTTTTTTTTTTTTTCTGGAAGTTTCTCCCTGAGTCTCTCAGTTGCTATAGCAGATCCCTCCTAAGTGCTGAGTTTCTTTCCCTCAGAGCAATAGAGCAGTTCTCCATTACTTGATTCATGGCGGTCTCTACCTCGAGACTGCCAACTCCCTGAGAGGGAGAGGGCAGGACTGCCTTTGATCATTGCCGAATCCCCCAGGTCAGCAGTGTCTGGACATAGTAAGTGCTGAATAAATATTTGTGAAGTGGGTGAATGAAATATCTGATGTGGCTGATAAGGACTCCCTCCTCACCACAGCTTGGATAACTGCTATTCTTCTTGTTCACACTCTGTGAAAGGTTGGATTCCCAGTCACTGGAACTGGGAAAGACGGTGTGACTTAGTAGTAGACCGTGACTCCTGCTTGGCTGGGCTCTGTGAGGGCACAGCTAAGTCATGAAGCCCCTTTTGGGAACCCAGGCAGGGGAGGAGGCTCGGGATTCCCTGGGGATTTGTGGGCTCAGAGATGAGAAGCAGGAAGGATAAACTGCGCATGCTCAGGTTGATGGCTTTGGAGGAGGGCTGGAGCTTTCCTGAGAGTCTAGAGAAAATTGTGGGTGTTCAAGCTGTTGCAAGTATTCCCCACCACCGGGTAAGGTCTCACTTTAGCTCAGGCTGACCTTGAACTCATGGCGATCCTCCTACCTCTGCTGGGATTAAAGGTGTGTGCCACCACGCCCGGCCTTTAAGTATTTTTTTAACTATTTATTTGTAAGCAGAGAGCCATATACATACATACATACATACATATATATATATATATATATATATATATATATATATATATATAGAGAGAGAGAGAGAGAGAGAGAGAGAGAGAGAGAGAGAGAGAGAGGGAGGGAGGGAGAATATGGGTGGCACAGTGCCTTCAGCCACTGCAAAAGGACTCCAGATTATACATGCCACCCTGAGCATCTGGCTTTATGTGGGTACTGGGGAATTGAACCCTGGTCGTTAAGCTTTTCAGGAAAATGCCTTAACTGCTGAGCTATGACTCAAGCATTTCTTTTGAAAGAAAAATTATTTGTATGTGGATATGTGTGCATGTGCCTGTGTGTATGGGTGCATGAAGGCCTCTTAACCACTACAAATGGAACACCAGACATTTGCAACACTTTTTGGGTCTGGCCTTTTTATATGGCCAGTTGGGGAATTGAACCCAGGCCTGTAGGCTTTGCAAACGAACATCTTTAACTGCTGAGCCATCTCCCCAGCCCCCTGGCTCAAGTACTTCTAAGTTGAAGTTTAGAAGTCATTTATTGCTAGATGGGAGTGATTTTCCACCCTAATGTACAAGTAGAAGAAAGTTGCTATCTTGTGGGCTCTGAAAGCCAGGTAAATCTGGTACCTTCCAGAACCATTGATATATATATGTATTTCAGAGAGAGAGTGAGTGAGAGAGAGCGAGAGAGAGAATTGGCATGCCAGGGCCTCAGCCACTGAAATCAAACTCCAGATGCTTGACCTTGCGCTTGCCTCACCTTTGTGTGTCTGGCTTATGTGGGATCTGGAGAGAGATGGAACATGAGTCCTTAGGCTTTGCAGGCAAGAGCCTTGACTGCTAAGCCATCTCTTTAGTTCTGCTTTTTTTTTTTTTTTTTTTTTTGGTTTTTTCGAGTTAGGGTCTCACTCTGGCTCAGGCTGACCTGGAATTCACTATGTAGTCTCAGGGTGGCCTCGAACTCTCGGCGATCCTCCTACCTCTGCCTCCCGAGTGCTGGGATTAAAGGCATGCGCCACCACGCCCGGCTAGTTCTGCTTTTTAAAAAAACATCTAATCTGCATTTCTGTGAGATGAAAATGTTCCTCCCACTTACTGGTCTTGCAGTTATGGAAAGTAGATGCTTCATTGGGAAGAGTCTTCCTTACAATGTTTTATTTTAAAAATATTTATTTGTGAGTGTGTCTGTGTGCATGCATGCACATAAGTCAGCGTCTCTTGCATTGTAGAGGAATACCTGTCTGGCTTTGACGTCAGTTGCTGGGGAATTGAACTCTAGGTAGGAAGGCTTTGCAAGCACCTTCAACTTCCAAGCCATCTCCCCAGCCCCCATTATATTGTGTGTGTTTTATTTTATTGCTTATTTGTTTATTTTTGCTTTATGAAATAAGCCCAGTTCTCCCAGTGTCCTAGTAATTTCTATTTTATCATTTTAAAAGTTTTTCTTAAGCCTCATTGTGCGCATCTCCACGAAAAGGATGGAACCCAGACCTTAAGCACGTTGTGCAGGTGTTCTGCCACCGATGCCATAGCGGGCCACACCCCAGCTAAGCTCCCGATGGCTCTGTGTGCATCATACTTCATTAAGTAGGGCTCCGGTTGAAGAAATTCTGCCCATGATAATCTTGCTGTCTTAATTTATTTATTTATTTATTTGAGAGAGAGAGAGAGAGAAAGGGCATGCCAGGGCCTTCAGCTGCTGCAAACACACTCCAGATGCATGTGTCATCTTATGCACTGGCTTACATGGGTCCTGAGGAATTGAAGCCGGGTCCTTTGGCTTTGCAGGCAAGTGCCTTAACAACTAAGCTATTCCTCCAGTGCTCATTTTGCTTTTTTAAGGAGAAAACACCTCCCCTGGTGGCTGGGCCCCCAGGCATGTTCCACCCCGTGTCCATTTCCACCTCTGATGTGGGTGACGTGACCTCCCCCAGAAGTGCACAATGCTGTCTTTGTCCCTTTTGAATGTGTAACACGTGAAAGAGCCGGGCGGGAGGCAGAGGCAGGCACACCTTTGATCTTTCATCCTTGAGGGTTCAGGGAGGGAGGACACCTCACGGCTGCCAGCTGGAAACAAAACAGGCGGGACTGGCACTACCCTAAACGGAGCGGCAGTGGCCGCCGCCAGCGGGAGCCCTTGGCCTGGCAACCAATGCTGGGCGGGAGCCGCGACCATGGGATTGGGACGAGCTCTGGGTGGTCATGAACTGACCTTTCCTAAATAGAGGGCAGGAAAGATCCGGCAGCTGTGTTAAGGACACAAACAAAAAATAAATCTTTTGTGAATGATACTCCGAAAATCCACGCAGTGCTAAATGCTACAAGGCAATTTTGAGGGCAATTCAGAAATATTTCAAAGAGCAGATTTTTGGAGATTACCGTTCCCTTCACGTAATTGTTTAAAAGAATTCCACCTCTGCAGGAAGATGCTGCTAAGGGCTTGGTAGTGTTATTCTTCGATGGGACCATACCGCCCCCTGGTGTCTATGTGCCATTATTACGCCATTGCCCATGAAGACCATCAATCAAACCTAGCAAGGGTATTGTCCTACAAATGGAAACCTGTCTTGGCAGCACAAGACTGAAAAACAAAACAAAACAGTTTCAAGCTTCAAGCCCGAAACCAGTTTGAAAATTCTGGAATTAAAGAGTCCTTCCTTCTCTAGGGCTGTTCACGAAACTTTGGAGAGAGGTAGATCCAACTTGAATGTGCCAATTTTTAGTATCTCAGTGGTCGTGGGCTGCATACCTACACATCTTTTCAGAGCCAACTCGAATGTCTCCCAGGCAGGAAAACCTTTCCTGACATCTCCTTAGCAATTGGCACACGACAGGTAAAAGTACCCCTCTGCCTTCATGCATCTCCCTGATGAAAAAGCGAGAGTAGGACTAATTTCTTTTTAAAATTATTTATTTATTTTTTTATTTGAGAGCGACAGACACAGAGAGAAAGACAGGTAGAGGGAGAGAGAGAGAATGGGCGCGCCAGGGCTTCCAGCCTCTGCAAACAAACTCCAGACGCGTGCGCCCCCTTGTGCATCTGGCTAACGTGGGACCTGGGGAACCGAGCCTCGAACCGGGGTCCTTAGGCTTCACAGGCAAGCGCTTAACCGCCAAGCCATCTCTCCAGCCCCCTAATTTCTTTTTAATTTGGCTTACAAAAATTATTTATTTTTTAGTTTATTTAATAGAGAGAAAGAAGCAGATAGAGAGAATGGGCACACCAGGACCTGCAGCCACTTCAAATGATGCACCACCTTGTGCATCTGGCTTACCTGGGTCCTGGGGAAATCGAACCAGGGGCCCTTGGCTTTACAGGCAAGTGCCTTAATGCTAAGCCATCTAGGACTAATTTCTGATCTGTTTTTGAAGCCAGCATGACTAGACATTGCCCAGCGCAAAGCTGCCATTTGTTGTAACAAGCCTCTTCACACGAACTCACAGACATTTATTTGATCACTGGCAAGATGAGAATAGGACTGGAAGGGGGGAGGGGCTCCAGAGGGTTCTGAGTCCCCAAAGCTGTGTAGGAACCCCCAGGCCCAGTTTTTCTTTGAGGGAATGGTTGGAAAATAACTAAAAAAAAAGAATATATCAGGATTGGGGAAATGACTCAGTGGTTCAAGGTGATTGCTTGCAAAGTTTGCCAGTGTGGGGGTCAATCTCCCAGCCACCCACATGAAGCTGGACAGGCATTCATTTGCTGTGGTAAGAGACAAGCCTCCCACATGCGCGCGCGCACACACACGTAAATAAAAAAAAAAGATGCTAGGATATATCTACCTATAACCAAATTAGAAATCTATGAAGCTCTTTAGGTTTTAGTTGCCATTTCTTCACAAACAGATCTCCAGTGAGATTATGAGTGCACTATTGTCACTGGTGAGATGACAAACTTTTTTTTTTGGGGGGTGCAGATATTTCTCAGAATAAGTGCAGAGCCTCTTTGATGTCACTGCATGGAGCATGGCACATGGAGTGGAGCCCTGAGCTCTGAGCTGAGTGACGAGAACACTGGAACCCTGGGGCCCTTGGGCAGGTGAGGGAAGGAAGGGGCTGGGATGGAAGGGCCAGTCACCTACGTATCATGCGTGCCCTGTGGAAGAAACAACTAAAGCAGGAGAATTTAAAAATGCATTTATGTATTTGCACATGTGTGTGTGCACCGGGGCCTCTTGCCACTGCAAATGAACACCAGATACTTTTTGTTATCTGGCTGACATGGGTGGCTTGAAAATTTAACCCTGGGTCAGTATGCCTTTTAAACAAGCAACTTTAGCCACTGAGCCATCTTCCCAGCCCCCCGAGATTATTTAGGTGACAGCACTGTCATCTCAATGTTGTATACACTACGTGTAATATTGTGCACTCTGTGGTTCTGAGTAAGGTGAATGCCTTACCATTGAGATACATCATTGGCCTTCTTGAAAAAAAAAAAAAAAGCTTCTTGAAGCCATTTGTTAGGCTTATATTTAGTTAAAAAAATTGATAAAAAGTTTTGGGGCTGAGAATGTAGCTCAGTTGGTAGGGGCTTGTCTAGTGTGCATGAGGTTCTGGGTTTGATTCTCAGCACTGAGTATGGTGGTGTATACTTGTAACTCCAATACTGGGGAGGTGGAGACAGGAGGATTGGAGTTTAAAGTCATCATTGGGTACATTAGGAGTTGAAGGCCAGCCTGGGGCATATGACAGCTTTAAAAAAATATTTATTTATTTATTTTTATTTTTATTTATGGGAGATACAGAGAGAGAGAGAGAGAGAGAGAGAGAGAGAGAGAGAGAAAGGGTGATCCAGGTACCTCCAGCCTCTGCAAATGAACCCCAGATGCACGTACCACCTTGTGCAGCTGGCTTATGTGGGTCCTGAGGAATTGAACCTGGGTCTTTAGGCTTTAAAGACAAGTGTCTTAACTGCTAAGTCATCTCTCCAGCCTGCCCCCCTTTTTTGTTTTTTCAAGGCAGGGTCTCCCTCTCTCCCAGGCTGACCTGGAATTCACTATGTAGTCTCAGGGTGGCCTTGAACTCACAGCGACCCTCCTATCTCTGCCTCCTGAGTGCTGGGATTAAAGACGTGCACCACCACGCATGGCCATGACATCTTGTCTCAAGGAGAAAGAAGTTCCAAAAAAAAAAAAAAAAAAAAGAAAGAAAAGAAAGAAAGTGCTGATCTTGTCACTGAGGCAAGTCTCAGTGCAAAACTGGAGTTAAGTGTGCCTCTGGTGCTTGGAGATCACTGGAGCTGTGAGCGTGTGTTGGGCTGAGAGGGTCTGCTCTTTCTTTTCCTTTTCCAGGTCACTGCTGCACCCCCAGGTGCACACCTAAAGCCCCAGTAGCCACTCATAGGAGCAGGGCTCAATGGTTGTTTCTGTTTCTTCAGAGGAACAGAATGTGACACTGTGATGACGTAACATGAATTTGAACTGAAGATATTTGACAACAGGCTTTTTTTTCCTCCCTGAAATCCCTTGTCCATTAAAACTAGAGCTCAATTACCATATATATTGAGCCTCCCCAAAGAGCTCAGTTACTATATATATATATATATATATATATATATGTATGTATGTATATATTAGAGAGAGCCAGGTATGGTAGTATACACCTTTAATCCCAGCACTTGGGAGGCAGAGATAGAAAGATTGCCATGAGTTTGAGGCCACCCTGAGACTACATAGTGAATTCCAGGTCAGCCTGGGCTAGAGCGAGACCCTACCTTGAAATAAAAAGAAAAGGGAAAAATTATTAGAGAGAGAGAGAAAGAGAATGAGTACAGACACATTAGGGTCTCTTGCTGCTGCAAATGAACTCCACATGCATGCTCCATTTTGTGCATATGGCTTTACATGTGTACTGGGGAATTGAACCCAGGCTTAGCAAACCATCACCTTTAACCACTGGACTATCTCACCAGCCCAAGAGGTCAATTCTTATAATTCTCTCCCCTGGAGGGTTTCCAAGGAAGACTGACCATTGTCTCCAGAGAGACATCAGATGCATACCTAACCAGTTGTCATGAAACTATACCTTCCATCTGTTCTCCTAAATGGACATTTATCTTTCATGAAAGTAATTTCTTTTTCCTTTAGTACCCTTCCCTTCTCTTGTCCATGTCGTTGGTCAAATATGAACTCAACTATCTCAGTTCTCAGGACCCACTTGACACCTCACATCGGGATATTTTCAGGTGAAGCAGCTGGGACCAGGTGATGGGAAACCAGATGCTGCATGTGACCATCCACCTGCTAATATGCTCCTCCTTTTGACAGTGCTGAGAGCACCAGAGGTCTTGAGTATGCTGGCCAAGTACTCTACCACTGAGCCACCCCTTATGGAGCGTTTCTGATCAAAGGCTGACAGAGAGCAGTATCCCATACAATAACAGTAAACATTGTTGGTGGGAAGATGGCTCAGAGGTTTAAGGCACTTGCTTGCAAAGCCTGCTGACTCTGGTTTGAGTCCCCAGTACCCACATAAAGGCTGATGCGAGGCTAGAGAGATGGCTTAGTGGTTAAGGCACTTTCCTGAGAAGCCTAAGGACCCATGTTCAACTCTCCAAGTCCCGTATAAGCCAGCCCCACAAAGGTGAGGCAAGCGCAAGGTCACACATGCCCACTAGGTGGTGCAGGCATCTGGAGTTCAACTGCAGTGGCTGAGGCCCTGGAATGCCAATCCTCCCACCTCTCTCGCACTCTCACTAAAACAACAACAACAGAAAAACAAAAAGGCTGACGCACAAAGTGACACATACATCTAGAGTTTGTTTGCAGTAGCAACAAATAAACAAACAAAATAAATATTCACTATACTGGACAATCTCAGACTTTGAGACAACACAAGCTAGCTGTAAGCCTTCTAGATGCAGAATGTTCTTCCTTGAAGCGCATCTTCAAAATTTTGTACATGTGCTGATGGGAAAAATGTGTACTGTTTTTTAAAATAAAGTTTGAAAAATTATATATATATATATATATATACTTTTTTTTTTTTGGTCTTTTGAAGTAGGGTCTCACTCTAGCCCAGGCTGACCTGGAATTCACTATGGAGTCTCAGGGTGGCCTCAAACTCATGGCAATCCTCCTACCTTTGCCTCCTGAGTGCTAGGATTAAAGGCATGCGCCACCACGCCCTGCTCATTTAATTTATTTTTTTAAAGAGATGGTGAAAGGCAGGGGTGGGTGGAGAAGTAATGGACATACCAGGGCCTTTAGTTACTGCAAATGAGCTCCAGATGCATGAGCCACCTTGTGCATCTGGCTTTATGTGGGTAGTGGGGAGTTGAACTTGAGTCCTTGGGCTTTGCAGGCAAGCACCTTAAGCACTGAGCCATTTCTCCAGCCCCTGAAAATTTTTATTGTTAGACGACTATGGTGAACAAAGTGACATCTTTTAAATTTATGGGTGTCTTTTGCAACATTGCTGGTACTGTGTTTGTAACATGTGTTTGTAACTTGAGCAAGGCATATTCACACTTGAGGATGGACTGGGCAGGTGACGTGTGGGTACCTGTGTGTGGGTGCTCGCACAGAGTCCAGAGGTGACTTCCTCAATTGGTCTCCCATTTATCTTACTAAGACCGGCTGTCTTACTTGAGCCCAGAATTCCCTGACTCACCTACCAAGCTTGCTAGCTAACTTGTCCTGGGGGGCAGGGATTCAGTCTCTTGTCCTATGCTCTGGGGTCATGGGAGGCCATCCATCCTATCTGGCATTTATGTGGGTGACAGTACTCACATTTGTGTGGCAAGTGCTTTACTGATTGAACCATCTCCTCTTCTTTTTAAGTTGATATACCTCAGATAAATTTTACAGTAATGTTGATTGAGTGCCCAAAAGATGCTTGCTTAAATAAAGGCAGGAATTCAATGGACAAGCCATGCTTCCCTGCTTTGTGGCTGTGCTTGGGCAGAAATGATCACTACGTTATGGAAACAGATGATTATTCCAGTATGAAATCGAGCCAGTCATTTTCATAAAAGTAAGAAGTGGATTTTATTTTGAGCCTCATGGTAGGCAAAGCCACGCCACCACTGAGCCACACCTGCAGCCCGAGGAAATAGGTTTTGGACTTGCTTTTTCCTCCCCCACTTATGCACTATCTGCAAGAGAACTGAAACAAATAGCAGCTTGGTGAAGTCATTCCTTTTTAGAATCTATTTTAGGAAATAATCATAGATGCCTTCCCTGTCACTCTCATGGTCTGTTCCCAATGGAACAAAAAGCATATTCCTGCAGAAATCAAGAAATGGCTCCTGTTTCATTTAGAGCAGAGGTCATCCTCTCCACTGCCAACCAAGTCTTGCATTATTCATGTTGCTTATGAGTTTTATGTTAGTTTTTTTCCTTCAGAATCTTCTACAGTGATATATTTGTTCAGGGAAAACAAAAACATTAAAAAGAGAGCAAGGGCATTGAGAAAGTCACTTGGGAAAGAATGTGCCCTTTCTCTTTCACCCTTCCTTCCTTCCCTCCATTTATGCCTAACTCCCTCCCTCCCTTCCCTCCCCATTTCCTCTTCTCTCCTTCCCTTTCTCCCTCTTTCCTCCTTCCTTCATTCCTTTCCTCCCTTCCCCCTCTGTTTCCTCTTCCCTCCTTCCGTCCCTTTCTCCCTCTTTCCTCCTTCCTTTATTCCTTTCCTCCCTCCTTTCTTCCTTCTTTCCCTCCCTCCCTCCCTCCTTCCTTCCCTCCCTCCTTTCCTTACTTCCTTCTTTTGGGGATGGAACTCAACCTAGGTTCTTACACATTCTAAGGAAGTGCCCTTCCACTGAGCTATGCCCCAAGCCCACAACTGTGTTCTTTTTCATTTTTTGTCCACGTATGCCGTGTGCACGTGTGTTTGCATGAGGCAGCCAGAGGCACATGTTGCGTGTCTTCCTCAGTCACGCTGCACCTTATTCTTTGGTACCCGAAGCTCACAGATTTAGCTGGACTAGCTGGCCAGCAAGCCCTTGGGATCCTCCTGTCTCCGTGTCCCTCGCACTGGGGTTATAGGCATGTGCTGCCGTGATTGGCTTTTAGACGGATGCTAAAGATCTGAACTCAGGTCCCCATGCTCATGAGGCAGGCACTTTACTACTGGAGCCATCTCCGCAGCTCTGAACCCACTTCGCTTCCGATGGCACTGGGCTAAATGGAAGAAACCATTGGAGAAGGAGCTGTGAGCCCCACCCTCAGTGCCCCTGAGCGCCTTGACTTTTCCAGTTCTATTCTGTTGTGGGACATGTTCTGTTCTTTCATCCTTAAAACAGAGTCATCGAAAATGTACGAGTAAAGAGTTGTTTGATTCATGACAGTACTGTGCACACACAGGGATTAGTATTGCAGGAAAAATCAGCAGATTTCTTAAGCTTGGGCACTCCTATTTTCTTCCTTCTTTTCTCCTCCCCACGTGCATGTGCATGCATGTAGAGATCAGAAGTTGGCAGGTGTCTTCCCTGATCTCTCTCCACCTTATTTATGGAGGCAGAATCTCTCATCTGAAGCCAGAGCTTGCTGATTCGGTTGGTCTAGCTAGCCGACCTGCTCCTGGACTCCCAAACTCCTCCTCCACAGTGTTAGGCTTACTCATGGGCTGCCATGCCCAACTGGCCCACCTGGCATTTAAGTGGGTGCTGGGGGTCTAAACTCAGGTCTTTATGCTTGTGTCCTCCAAAAAGTCTATTTATTATTATCATTATTTGTTTTTTGGAGGTAGGGTCTCACTCTAGCCCAGGCTGAACCTGTAATTCACTATGTAGTCTCAGGGTGGCCTCGAACTCATGGCAATCTTCCTACCTCTGCCTCCTGAGCGCGAACGCTGGGATTAAAGGCATGCACCAACATGAGCCTCCAATCAGTCTATCTTTTAACTTCAAAGGTAGAGGATCAACTTTTAGGCAGGAGGTAGACCACACATGAGAGAAAAAGGTAGGGAGATCCTTTTCAGGTTTCCATTCTTCTAAAGCTGTGATTTGAGACACAACAGAATTCTCTTCTGACCAGGCTGACTACAGTTCAGTTGTTTTTATCTGTGTTTCCAAGTCTGATGAGTCCCTTCCCACCATAGCCTCCTGATGACCGGTGTGGTGCAGAAGCACTGAATCTAACCAGGCTCTTGGAAAAGCCACTGAAGATGGATCTTTTTTGCCTTATCATGCAGGTAGTACCGAAGTTACCAGGACTAGGCAGAATTTTTCCACCTCTGATGGTGTGACAGCAGCATACATTCGATAGAAAGCATCCATGGAAGTTTGAATTTTTCAATAAAGCATATGAGATCAGTGATACTTTTCAATACAATAGGTTTGTGCTGAGTGATTCCGTAACTAGAGGATAATGTGAATGTTCTCAGCACATTTAAGGCAGGCTAGGCTACGTGATGACATTTGGTTGTTTGGTTGAGTTAATTACATTTTAATTGTTTTTTAGGGGAAGTTCTGGGCAAACCTAGGTTTCTTATGCATGCCAAGCATACCCCCTACCACAGAGCTACCAATTTTAACCCCTAAGATGAAATTATTTTAATTTAGTTACTTATTATTTATTTATGAGAGAGGGAGAGAGAGAGAGAATATATGGGTGCACCAGGACCTCCTGCCACTGCACATGAATTCCAGATGCAAGTGCCACTTTGTGTATCTGGGTGCTGGAGAATCAAACCCAGGCCATCAGGCTTTGCAAGCAAGCACCTTTAACTGTTTAACCATCTCTCCAGCCCTAAAATGCATTGTTTAAAAATGTTTTTATTTATGAGAGAAAGAGAGAGCGAGAAAGAACGAGAGAATGTGTGTATGGGCACACCAGGGCCTTCTGCCACTGCGAACCAACTCCAGACACATGCGCCACCTTGTGTGTCTCTTTATGTGGGTCCTGGGGAATCGAACCTAAGCTGCCAGGCTTTGCAAGTGAGTGCCTCCTCCAGTCCTAAAATGCATTTTTTGACTTACAACGTTTCAATTTACCATGGGTTAAATGTTCTTATCCATTTCATTGCTTTTTTTGTGGTACTGGGGAATGAACTTGGGGCTTTGTGCATGCTATGCACACACTTTACCACTGAGCTATTTCTCTAGCTCTGTAAGTATTATTTGGATAAAGGCTAGAATCTAAAGCTTTGAGGAGAAAAATACATTGAGTGTTGTTAGATAAAGTCAGGTGCAAGGAGGTCAAATATGTAGACACCATCAAGAGATCAATTTAGTTTCTTTTTATAATAAACAGCTGAAACTAAAAATGGCAATATGAAAGCACAGACTTTTCTGATACAATCCTATGAAAATAAATAGCTTTACTGAAACCCAGTCCGAGGTTTTATGAAGAACAAAAATATTAAACTCAGAAAATCTCCCAATCTATCAAAAGAGAAACATTTTTTTAAAATCTGTATTTGGGATGACAAATGACATATTTCAGTTTCAGGGACTCAACTAAAAACCAAGGGTGAAATAATAAGTGCTTAAGTGGGCTAGAAATAAACATAGCTGTCGCTTTTCCCTTTTGAGAAATCCACAGCAAAAATGAGGATCAGAGAGAGGATTATTAGCCTGGAGAGAAAATGAGGCATTAAGCAAATAATTGAGGAGTATTAAATCACGTCAACGAATACTTGTAAGGCTGCAAGTGTCTGAGAAACAATGGTAAGGAAAGGTGCATGACATGAAATCAGCACTCAGGAGTCACTTGTCACTGAGCTATCTTACTAAGTGTATGTTTTCCACAAATGACTTACTTGCCAAGATTATTATTATTATTATTATTATTTTTTGGTTCTGAAGACCAAATCCAGAGCCTTGTGATCGCTACATAAATGCTCATCTATGGAGCTAAATCTCCAGCCCTGATTTTGCTTTGTTTCTGAGACAGGGTCTCACTGTAGCCCAGGCTGCTCTCAAACTCACGGCCTTCTGAGAGCTTGGGTTTACAGGTGTGAGCCACCACCCTGACTCTCCACGATTCTTAATTTTTCACCTACCAAATAGAGTACATAATACTTCCTTCACAGGGCTGTCATAAGGATTAAATAAGTTTATGAACACAAAGCACATAGGATTGACTCTGACATATCAAAGGTCAGAAATTGATGTGTATTATTATTCAAGACTATAAATCAATTAATACAACTGGTCAAATAACTATATTTTATCGCTGGTATGAAAAATGTACTATATGAGAAATGACAGCTCATTAAAAAACCATAATCAAAGCCGGGCGTGGTGGTGCATGCTTTTAATCCCAGCACTTGGGAAGTAGAGGTAGGAGGATTGCCGTGAGTTCAAGGCCACCCTGAGACTCCATAGTGAATTCCAGGTCAGCCTGAGCTAGAGTAAGACCCTACCTCAAAAAACCAAAAAACCAACCAACCAATCAAACAAACAAAAAACAAAAAAAATCCCCCATAATCAGAATATGGATTTAAAAAAAAAATATTTGTGTGTGTGTGTGTGTGTGTGTGTGTGTGTGTGTGTGTGTGTGTGTTGGGGTGGGTAGTGCCAGGTCTCTTGCTAATGCAAATGAACACCAGATGTTTCTGCTACTTTTTGTGTCCAGCTTATGTGGGTGGCATGGGAATTGAAACCAGGCCATCAGGCTTTGCAAGCAAGCACCTTTTAACTGCTGAGCAGCCATCTTCTAGCTTCTCAAGTAGGATTTTAAAAAATATTTTTATTTATTTATTTGAGAGAGAGAGAGAAAGAGAGAGGCAGATAGATAGATAGATAGATAGGGAGAGAGAGAGAATGGGCGTGCCAGGGCGTCCAGCCACTGCAAACGTACACCTGGAGCTAAATGTACAAAGTGGCACATCCATCTGGAGTTCCTCTGCAGTGACAAGTGGTCTTAGCACATCCATATTCTCTCTCTCTCTCTCTGCTCACAAATAAATACATATAAATATATTAAAAAACAACGAGATGACTCAGTGGATAAAGCCAGGCAGGCCTGGGGGCCTGAGTTCAGATCCATGGAAAGCCAGGCACTATATAGAGTAAGCGTCTGCAACCCCAGCTCTGTAAACAAGATACAGTTATCCCACATTCTAGGGGCTTTTAAATTTTAGTCACATTATTAGGGAGAATTATTTCCCATCTACAATGAAGGTGGTTAGGGTCATCAGATGTAAAGTTTTCAGCTCATGCGGAGGAAACCATGTGACCTAAAATGGGAAAAGAGATGTGAGATACAAAGTAGAAATCCAATATTGCAAAAGAGAACTGTATCTCACAGCTCCTGTAAAGGTACTGAAATTTCTCCAAACACACTGTAGTATGTTTCTGTTGATAACATTTGCTTTTCTCCCATCAAATAAGGATAGGTTATTCTGATTACTAAAAAAAGAAAAAAGACAGGCCAGGCATGGGGGCACACACCTTTAATCCCAGCACTTGGGAGGCAGAAGTAGGAGGATTGCTGTGAGTTCAAGGCCACCCTGAGACTCCATAGTGAATTCCAGGTCAGCCTGGGCCAGAGTGAGACCCAACCTCAAAAAAAAAAAAAAAAAAAAAAAGACAGATTTTTAAACTAAAATAAGACACAAGGGTTTGTCCTACTTAAAGATGCCAAGTAAGGTAAAGAATGGGTTAAAGGGGGAGACTTGGAGACATCTGGTAATATTTGTATCCCCCTTCCCCATAGATTTTTTACGAGGTTGCGAAAACCTCACTGCCATTCCCCCAGGCTGGTCTCTTTTGTCCAGCCTCCTCTCTGTTCTCCAGAGCACTCTGAGGCTCTGTCCTACTGACTTTATTTCGGGGAAGGACATGCTCAATAAGAAACAGACTTTACACTAGAAACACTACCATAGAGAACCCTGGATTTGGATGGTTTCTGTTCAGTTTATTAGTGAGGTTCAATTTGTCCTGGTTTCATACCCTGTCTAAAATGTAGATTTTATGTTTTACCTCTGTGTTCCATCTCCTCTAAGTGTCATGCTTTTGTGAGCAAGGTTTACTACAATGAGAAAAAGAATTTTAGAGAGCCTGAGGATATAGTTCAGTGGTTAAAGTCACTTGCTTGCAAAGCGAGCCAGCTTGAGTTAAATTCCCAAGCCACCCATGCAAGACAGATGCAAAAAGTGGCACAAATCTCTGCTGTTTATTTACAGTGGCAAGAGGCTCTGGTGCATATAAGCACACACAAATAAAGTTAAAGAAATATCTTTTTAAACTATTTATTTGAGAAAGAGAAAGAGAAGAGAGAATGGGTGCAACAGGACCTTCAGCTGCTGTAAAATGAACTCTAGACGCTCATGCCACCTTGGGCATTTGGCTTATGGGGCTCCTGAGGATTTGAACCTGGGTCCTTAGGCTTTGTAGGCAAATGCCTTAATGGCTAAGCCATCTCTCCAGCCCTTAAAGAAGAATCTTTGAAGAAAATTCTTTGTATGTTTATTACTATATTATTTGTAAAGTACATTCGGTGGTTTCTGGATTTTAAATTCACTTGTCTTTCTATTCATGTCAAGAGCCAGTGACTCCTAAACCTTACATAATACTCCATACCCTCGAACAACAAAACTTTTCCTCAGAAGGGTCAACAATGTTAAAACCAAGCTGCCACACCAGCCCTTCTGAGTATCTGAGTGTTAATGGATTTCAGAGCTGTAACTTGAGATCACCCACCACCAGGGGCAGCTTGCCCTTACTTGAGTGACGCTCTCGCTCTCAGTGTCTGAAAAGCAATCTTTGTCCTTGTGTATATCAGGCAACATGTATCATGTGTCCTTTTAAGGCAGACCTATCTTTTTCCTGATCCCATGAAGTGATTAAAGCACCCAGAGCAGGTACAGGCCAAGATAGGCACATTTGGAGGAGAAGGGAACTTTAGAAAGGAAGAAAGAAAGCCTGTGATATTTTTGTTTCCCCATGCCTTCCTCCAGTATTTTTCCTTTTTTCTCTCTCTTCCTTCTATCCTTCTTTCCTTTCTTCCTTCCTCCCTTCCAATATTTTTATTTGTTTATTTGTAAGCATAGAGAGATAGAGAGAAGAGAGCCAGACAGAGAATGGGTGTGCCAGGATCTCCAGCCTCCACAAACTCCAGATGCATGTGCCGTCCTGTGCATCTGGCTTTATGTGGGGAATTGAACCTGGGTCGTTAGGCTTTGTAGGCAAGTACCTCTAACCACAGAGCCATCTCTCCAGCCCCTAGTATTCCCCCCCGCCAGTATTTCTTTAAAAGAACATCTTATGATGCCTGCTTGTTTTGTTGTTGTCTGCTTGCTTGTTTTGATTTCTGAGACCGAGAGGTATGTAGAACCATCTTGGAACCAGCTATGTTGACTAGACTGAACTCAAACTCAAGATAATCTCAAGGGCTGAGAATTCAGGGGTGTGTCACCAAACTTGGCCTAATTGCCTGTTCTGTTTTGGTTTTCATCTTTTAAAAATACTTTTTTAAAATTTTTATTTATTTATTTGAGAGAGAAAGAGGCAGACAGACAGAGAGAGAGAGAGGAAAAGGGAGAGAGAGAGGCAGACTGAATGGGCACACAAGGGCCTCCAGCCATTGCAAACAAACTCCAGAGGCATTTGCCACCTGTGTATTTGGCTTATGTGGGTACTGGGGATTTGAACTTGGGTCCTTAGGCTTTGCAGGCAAGTGCTTTAACCGCTAAGCCATCTCTCCAGCCCTGATTTCATTTTGTTTTTAAACTTATTTTTTGTTTATTAGAGAGAGAGGGAGAGAGAGAGAATGGGCATGCCAGGGGTTCTGGCTGCTCCAAATAAACTCTAGACACACATGCCACACTTAGTGTGTCTGGCTTTACATGGGCACCGGGGAATTAAACCCAGGCCTTGAGGTTTTGCAGGCAAGCCTTTGGTTTTTATCTTTAAGTGTCTTCACCTCTATTTGCATTTATTATTGCAACAATATAAAAATAGTGGCCTAGAGGAAAAGAGAAGTCACGTGTAACTTCATTACACAAAATTTTTAAAAAAGCCACTGAATAACTTTATTTACTATTTTATACAAAATACATTCTATGTGAAAATACAGAATAAATAGAAAATTGGAAAAAAAACACTCAACAGGGGTCCATATTTTATACTGTATCTGCTCAAGTTAATGTCTTTTTAAAAATATTTATTTATTTGACAGAGAAAGGGAGAGAGAGAGGGTGGGAGAGAGAGAGAATGGGAATGCCAGGGCCTCCAGCCACCGCGAGTGAACTCCAGACATGTGCGCCCGCTTGTGCATCTGCAAACGTGGGTCCTGGGGAATCGAACCAGGGTCTTTGGCTTTGCAAGCAAATGCCTTAACGGCTAAGCCATCTCTCCAGCCCATAATGTTGTTTTTTATACTGTATCTGCTTGTTAATTTTTTTTCCATTTCATCTTAATTTGGAGAAAGCTATCCTTAGGAGAACTTTAAACATTTCTTCTAATCATTTTAACATATCATCCAAACAACACCAAGGGAAACAAGTTTCTGGCTGCTGCCTGCCTGCTGCTGTCTCTGCTAATGTCATTCAGCTGGAGGTCAAAGGTTAAGTGCCTCTTACCAGAGAAGAGAAGTAATCATTTCCATTATTCCATTATGTACAATATTTTTGGAAGTGTTTTTATTGTCAGTACAAAATGAAATGGACTCCCCTCCCCCCTGCAGACCATTAATAGTTGTGAATATACATCCCTAAACACATTATAAGAGGCAATTATAAAGTTCTCATGGTCTCAAGAGTTCAAATGCAATCTTGTCATTTTAATTAGGAGTTTTTTCTTTTTGGTTGTTGTTGTGGTTGTTTTTCGAGGTAGGGTCTCACTCTAGCCCAGGCTGACCTGGAATTCACTATGTGGTCTCAGGGTGGCCTCAAACTCACAGTGATCCTCCTACCTCTGCCTCCCGGGTGCTGGGATTAAAGGCATGTGTCACCACACCTGGCTTTCTTTTTTTTTGAGTTTGTTCTTTTATCAGGCATCGGAATGTCTTGTACTATGTACAGCAGACTAGAGAGGCATTAACTTTTCAAGGGTGCTCAGTACCGGTAGCCATGTATTTCGCTGGCCTAGTTTCAGCCTGGAAGGGCACCCCGGCTTCTGCATGTGGACGCTAGATGGTCAGAGCTGGCCAGATGCGAGCACGTGGTAGCTGCTTGCTGGCTTAGGCAGCATCCTAAAGTTTCCACGCTCTCTCCTGTTACCGAGTTCACACATACTTGTCCAGAGAGGGATGTTATCTCTACCTTACTATCACCAACCTTTGGTGCTGGGTTTTCTTTCTCAACTAGGGGGTGAAGAGGCTAGGTGTCTGTAGTTTCACCGGTGTTTCAGAGCTAGTGAGTGAGGTGAGGCTTGGGGCAGTGCAGGGCCTAGGAACTTGGTCACTAGACACACACACAAAGATCAAGACCCTATGAATGTTAATGAAAGTCATGCAGCCCAGCTGTCATGAAGCCAGTGGTCTGGGTGGCTATTAAAACTCTTTAGTTTTTTTTTTTTTTTTTCAAGGTAGGGTATCAGTCTAGCTCAGGTTGACCTGGAATTCACTCTGTAGTGTCAGGATGGCCTTGAACTCACAGTGATCCTCCAGCCTCTGCTTCCCAAGTGCTCGATTAGAGGCGTGTGCCACCACGCCTGATTAAAACTCTTCAATTCTTAATGGTATTCTTGGTGCCTCATTATAAAAGCTACTGTATTTCAACTGGCCAGCCAGGCAAGGTGTGCCCACTAGTGCAACAGTGGCACGTCTGTTATGGAATAGCCATCTGTTCTCTGGTTAGTTTTAAAGCCTGCTCCTGGGAGGGAGTTCATGCATGATTCTGAAGACCCAGTCAAAAGCCCCTGGCTGGAAGGTTCTAAGCCCTAGGGAGAAAGCCCCCACTATGATTGGCTAAATGGTATACTCACCAAATTTCCCTCTATGTATTTATGTATATACCAATGTATTAATGTTACTTTCTCTCTCTCTCTCTTTTTAGTATGTTATTTACTTATTTGAGGGAGAAAGAGAAGCTGAGAGAGAGAGAGAGAAAGAGAGAGAGAGAGAGAGAGAGAGAGAGAGAGAGAGAGAGAGAGAGAGAATGGGTATGCCAGGACCTCCAGCTACTGCAACAAATGAACTCCAGATGCACACACTACCTTGTGCATGACTGGGCCATGAGATTCGTATGATTTCACCATTCTTCCCAGTGTCCATTGAACATTTAACATGGGAGGCCTTTCCTCTACTGGCAGTGCATATTGGCACTGAGGATGGGCACACACACTAGGTGAGGAGGTTGCTGGGCACCTTCAGTTCTGGCATCACCGTGTCTTGATGAGCATCCAGTGTTGGTACTGCCCACACCTGCTGGCTGCTGATGGCCTTTTAAGTGCTCTAATCGTCATCAGAGAAGCAAGATTACTTACAAAAAAAGAAAAAGGCAGAAATAATGAAATTGCATTATTCAAGGTGAAGGGACTCAGTGTTCATTCTGCAGTGTCTGTGTGTAGTTAAAGGGGGTAGTAAAGCCACGACCCTTTGCCAGGGCCTCTGGAAGTACTCACGTCCCTTCCCACGAATGGGTAAGAACTCTGGTCTTTAAAGGGTATGAGAGGTCTGGGGAAATGGCTCAGTGGTTCAAGCACTTGGCTTGCAAAACCTGCTGGTCTGGGTCCAATTCCCCAGCACCCACATTAAGTCTGACAAAAAGTGGTACATGAGGCCTGAAGAGATTGCTGAGTGCTTAAGGTGCTTGCCTGAGAAGCCTAAGGATCCAGGTTTGTTTCCCCAGGACCCACATAAGCCAGATGCACGAAGTGGTTCATGTGTCTGGAGTTTGTTTGCAGTGGCTGGAGGCTCTGGCACACCCATTCTCTATTGGCTCTTTCTTTTAAATAAATAGATAAATAAATAAATGAAAAACTGAAGATGACAGGATGGCAGCAATATAGAATTTCAAGGCAGTCAGACCCTTGTGGTACTAAAATAATAATAATAATGATGATAAAAGTGGTACATGAACCAGGTGTGATGGTACACACCTTTAATCCCAGCACTCGGGTGGTTGAGTTAGGAGGACCGCTTTGAGTTCAAGGCCAGCTTGAGACTACACAGTGAATTCCAGGTCAGTCTAGGCTAGAGTGAAATCCTACCTCAAAACAACACCAAAAAAGTAGTTCATGCATTTGTGATTTCAACATGTCTATGAACCTATCTTAAAAGAAGGTGAAGCCAAGACACTTTGAAAATGTCCTCTGACCTCTACATACACACAAGTAAAGGAAAAGATAACAAAGGTTGTGAGACTCATGATGGAGGACTAGGAGAATGGCAATGTTGCAAAATGAAAGAAAGTATCTGGGCAAGGCAGAGGATCCCAACTGTGCCTGTGGGATCAATTCGGTGAAGCCAGTTGATTCGGGTAGCGATCATGAGGGATTGGAAGTGGTTGAGGAATCTGAGGAAATAGCCAAGGAGGCCCTGTGGCCTGGAGTGGAGAAGAGGTGGGCACAGGGAATCTCGGGGAGCTGTGTCCAGAAGACAGTTTAGATGCTGGGTCATGAAGAAGTTGTGTCCCGTCTGGAGCTGTTGTGGGCACAGAGCAAAAGGGATCTGCTTCTCTGGACAAATAGACAATTCAGACAGGATGTGACAGGAAGATGTAGAGAGGACATTGCAATATGATCTTAAGGGTCAAGAGCCAGAGAGGGCCTAGGGAGATGGCTCAGCAGTTAAAGGAGCTTGCTTGCAAAGCCTGCCAGCTCGAGTTCAATTCCCCAGAACCCATGTAAAGCAAGATGCACAAAATGGCGCTTGTGTCAGGAGTTTGCTGCAGTGCCTGGAGGCTCTGACATACCCTGTCATTCTCTCTCTCTCCAAATAAATAAATACATAAATAAATTTAAAAACAGCCATAGAGGAATCACAGTATGGCCTCCTTTCTCTGTCTCTGTCTCTCTGCCACAAGGAAGTCAGAGGGACAGAGGCACAGAGCATATTTGCATGCGAATATTTAAGAGTTCAAATGCATGCCAAGATGTCAGGAAAATATAATTAACATTATTCTCTGTACGTTTCTATCTGGAGACCGTCTGATTTATACATATTTATTTGTTTTGGTGCTGAGGATTGAACTCAGGCCCTTGTGCATGCTAAGCACATGTGTAGAAGTCAGCTCCACACAGTTTATGGGAGGAACAGGATGTATTTCAGGCTCACAGAGGCAGCGAAAGTTCCATAATGGTGGAAGAGGCTGGCCCCCTTTTGCAGATCCAAGCACAGAGAACCCACCCCCAGCACCTCATGTTCTTCCAGACAAACCCTTTCATCTGGGCGAAGGAATGAGGTAACTTGTGAAACTAAAGGTAGAACGAGCACACTGGGCATGGTGGCGCACGCCTCTAATCCCAGCACTCGGGAGGCAGCGGTAGGAGGATCGCTGTGAGTTCAAGGACACCCTGAGACTACAGAGTGAATTCCAGGTCAGCCTGAGCTAGAGTGAGACCCTGCCTTGAAAAACAAAACCAAAACCAAAACCAAACAAACAAAAACACAAGCGTATATTCAACTAGAAAAGCAAGGCATGTCTTAAATAAGCACTGCATGTCCTCTATGTCCTCCCTCCAAAATCCAGCGAATATTTGTTCAGGACTGGATCAAAATCGAAGTGGGTATCGGGCTCCTGACCAGCAGTGCTGGAACCCTGTGAGGTACCAGGGCCTCTTCCGGCTTGCATTGTTTCTCACACCCGCCAGTGTGTGCTGATGGAAGCAGAGGTTCGTGCGGCTGGAATGGACAAGTCTGGGAAAGGTCACCCCAGAAGAGGCAATATAGACAATGGAGGCATGTGCACTGTCACTGGTTTTGTGTTTCCTGTAGGATGGTGTGACAGTTCCTTTCTACTGTCAATTCGATGTGATCAGGAATTAAGAGCCACACCTCTTGCCTGTTAGGCATTTCCAGGAAGGACTGACTAAGGGAGGAAGACCATCCCCAGGGTGGGCAGCCCTGCGGGAGGTGAACTATGTAGAAAGAGACTCCAGAAAACAAAACAATTAGCCTTCCTGGTGTGAACTGCAGACCAGAGGCTCTCCAGGAATCCCCCAGGCCTTTGGCACCAGATTGGCACAGCTGAGGCATCCAGCCCTGTGGACTGAGCCGAGCAGTTACAGGGCTGTCCGACTTGCCAGCCTGCAGACAGTTATTGTTGGATAGCTCAGCTCATCTTGAATAAGCTCATCTAATAAATCCCCCTTATAGAATATATTTATTTTATCAAGTCTGTTCCTCTAGAGAAGCATGACTAATACAGAGAGCAAAAGAAAATTTCCCAACAGGCCTGGCAAGCTATGTGCCTCTTGTTATTGTGGTTGATGCCATTTGAGGCTGAATCTCACTGTGTAGCCCAGGCTGGCTTCAGACTTGTAATCCTGCCTCAGTCTCCAGAGAGCTGGGATAATAGGCACGTACAACCATGCCTAGCTATGAGCTGTGGTTTTCTGTGAAAGTACCTCTGGGATCCCAGGACTCTTCTTGGATTTCAGAAATGGTGCAGCCTGATAGGCAATGGGTGCTATATATCATGAAGCAACTGGCGCAACAAGGTAGCTGGTACTTTACTAAGTCACATGGTTGCCAGGGTTTACATAAAGCTCTGTGGGGAGCAAAGACTGGAAAGACAAACCTGCTGGCTTAGGAACAGGGAATGTAAGGAAAGTGAAGGGAAAAGCAAAAGAGAACACCTGACTTGATCTCTACAGAGAGACTGCTTTATTGAGAGAAAATAGCCAGGGGCCTCAGCTTTCCCACGGGATGAAGCCTGAAGCCCTGAACCAGGCTTGGGTGAAGGAAAAGCCAGGCTGTACCAGGCACAGTTGATAAGAAAATTATAGCTGTTTGTGTCCTTGTTCAGAACAGGCTTCTGCAGTCAGGAATGTCTAAGGGAGGATACTCAGATGGTCTCTGGTCCTTCAAGGCCATCTAGGCTAAGGGGAGTACATCAATCAGGAAAGGTGCCAAACTTAAAGAGGCCTCTCTTGTTTCTTTTATTGCCCTGAGCCTTGGGGTAGTCATTAACTCTTTAGTTCCCTTTAGGTTTTCAGGGAAGGCCACTGACCCTTAAGAGAATAATCCTCAAGTCTGAGAAGCCCATTGGCGGGTGCTACTACCAGGATCCAGGGGAAGGGAGGGCAAGGGAAAGGTTGGCTCTCACTGCCATGGCTACACGGGTACCAGGCAGCCCATCAGGAGGCAAGAAGAGACGGGGGAAGAAAGGCCGAGGGTAGTGGTTGTAGACAGCTTTACGTTGATGGGGTGAACGTCCAACCACTGTTTAGGGGAGGAAGGAGTTTATTTCAAGCTTCTAGATCTAGGGGCAGTTCCATCAATGGTGCAAAAAGCCATCTCCATACATCCGAGCAGACAGAAACACGCAGCAGCCACAAACGCCAAACCTAGCAAGCAGCAGGAAACTGGCCACAAGCCTCAGGGGCCCCTACCAGAGCTCAGACCTCTCTCCACAACTTTTGGCTGCGATTCAGATCCGCTCCCAGTGACATCTTAGGGCTGGGCTCCAGGATCTGCTCTCAGTGACACCTCCTCCAGCCAAGTGGCTGGAGACCCAGGTTACAAGTTTTAATAAAACACCTGAGTCGTGGTGGCGCACGCCTTTAATCCCAGTCCGAGGCCACCCTGAGACTACATAGTGAATTCCAGGTCAGCCTGAGCTAGAGGGAGACCCTATCGCGGCGGGGTGGGGGAGGGGGGAGGGGAGAAAGAAAGTTTGGAACCATTCTGACAAAGGGTCATGAGTTCTTGAACCCTGGGCGCCTTCTAATTTTATTGAATTGACATTAAATGCTATTGGACGTTTTTATGGGGACAGGTTGGAAGAAATGATGAGAAGGGCAAGAAAGCATGAGTATTATAGAAAAAAAATATGTAAAAACGACACGTAAATGGAACCCAGTCTGGTGTGGTGGTGCACATCTTTAACCCCAGCGTTTGGAAGGCTGAGGTAGGAGGCTCTGCTGTGAGTTCGGGGCCAGCCTGGGGCTACAGAGTGAGTTCCGCAGCTACAGAATAGAGTGAGTTCCAGCTCAGCCTGGGCTAGAGTGGGGTTTTGCGCAGGGGTTGGGGGGAAGGGGGAGATGGTAGCAAAGTGAGATGAATAAAAGAAAGGAGAGAAAATGGCAGAGTTGCTTGGAATGAGAGGATGGTGGAGCCGAGCTGATGATGCCATAGTAGCGTCAGGAGGACGTGTGTTCGGGGGAGAAGGAGCGGTTTAGTTTTCACTTGTTTTCCTTTGGAAGGGAGAGATATTCGGAAGTTCACTAGCTAAGTTTTCTCATCACGTGTTAATCGCGCAGACATCAGGGCTTGCATTCGGTTCCCCGCGCGCACACTCGGCGGCCGCCAGAGGGCGCCTTTGCACAGACGCGGGCGCGAGTTCCCAGTGGATGGATGACTGCCCTGTACTTTATACAAATTCCTCCCCAAACTCCCATTCACATGCCCAGCCTCTCAGCTGACAGTTCCGGGAGCAGCAGGCACGGCCGAACGTGGGCAACGACACCACTGGGAACATTCTGATTGCTCTGTAAAGCCATAAGCACCTAGGAGCAGATGCTTTTAGAAATGTGAAAAGATTAGAGATCCAGCTGATAGGACGAAAGCAGCTGGTCCCCAGGGGCAAGATTTGCACAGCTCCCGGGAAGGGCTGGGTGCTGCAGGCCAGGGGCTCCGGAAGTTTGCAAGATTGGGGTTACCTGGACACCAGGTCCCCTCTGGTGTGTTGTGTGTGTGTGTTCTGTTTTTTACATTAACCAAAAGTTAAGTTACATGAGTAAGAGAGAAAAATGGCCATTTTGGGAATTCATGGCTAGATTTTCTTTTTCTTTTTATTTATTTATGAGAGAGAGAGAGAGAGAGAGAGAGAGAGAGAGAGAGAGAGAGAGAGGGAGGAAGGGAGGGAGGGAGAGGGAGAGAGAGAATGAATGAATAGGCACTACAGGGCCTTCAGCAGCTGCAAACAAACTCCAGACACATGCACCACCTTGTGTAGCTGGCTCACCTGGTTTCCTGGGGAATTGAACCTGGGTCTGTTGGCTTTGCAGACAAGTGCCTTAACTGCTAATCCATCTCTCCTAGGTTTTCTTTCAGATTTCCTCCCATCTACTCTGGCCCTCTATGTCCGCTCTCTAGCTGAGCAGCCATGGGGACTGCTGGAAGGGAAGCTTTCATTTGGGCGTTCTCTGCTAGAGTTAATGCTGTTGACCTTGGCTGGAATGCCTCCACTAAGAGGAGCCAGGACATCCAGGAGTGTGATATTGGTAATTAATGACTTTTGTATATTCTGGGAGGCAAACTTGGGCAAAGGTTCATGGTATGAGAACGTGCAACAGCAGACATGGGCATATCCTCAGCATTAACAACCTTGTATTATAAAGTTCCGGAATTAGGTAACAGAGGACAGATGTGTGACTTCCTAAGGAATTATTTCTGTAGCTCAGTTCACAAAATTCAGGGTGAAATGTGATTAATAAATACGAAAAGAAATTCAGATTATTATTATTATTTTTTGAGGTAAGGTCTTGCTCTAGTTCAGACTGACCTGGAATTCACTATGTCGTCTCAGGGTGGCCTCGAACTCACAGCAATTCTCCTACCCTGCCTCCCAAGTGCTGGGATTAAAGGTGTGTGCCACCATGCCCGGCATATCATTATTATTTTTGAGACAGGTTATATAGTTGCCCTTCTACCCCAGGATGACCTTGAACTCATGATCGGCCAACTTTCTCCTCCCAAGTACTGGGATCACAGGTATGTGCTGACACACCCAACTAAGAAATTAACATTAAAAAAAAAAATTAGGAGGCTGGAGAGATGGTTTAGCAGTTAAGGCACTTGCCTGATAAGCCTAAAGACCTAGGTTTGATTCTCCAGAACCCATGTAAGCCTGATGCATGTGGTGGCACATGTGTTTGGAGTTCTTTTGCAGTGGCTAGGGGTCCTGAAATGCCCATTCTCTCTCAATCTCTCTAATAAATAAATAAAACTGAAATATTGAAAAGACAAAAATAATTAAAAACAGGTTGAAGAGATGGCTTATCAGTTAAGGCCCTTGTGTGCAAAGTTTAAGGACCCACATGAGCCAGATGCACAATGTTATTCATGTGTCTGGGGCTTATTTGCTGTGGCTGGAGGCTCTGGCACACCCATTCTACCTCTCTCAAATAAATTATGTCTATATTCACATTGTTTTTTGTTTTTTTTTTTTTTGAGGTAGGGTCTCACTCTGGTCCAGGCTGACCTGGAATTAACTCTGTCATCTCAGGGTGGCCTTGAACTCATGGCAATCCTCCTACCTCTGCCTCCCGAGTGCTGGGATTAAAGGCGTGCGCCACCACGCCCGGCTTATATTCACATTTTTTATTGGAGAAGAAATACACATAATTTGGAAGGGTTTTTAATTATTTTTGAGCCAGACAGATCTGTTGTCTGCTGACTTCAGCAAACCATCTGTGAGGCTATGTGAAGAGAATCTAAAATAAATGAAGGGATTAGTCCAGTTTATTTTGGGGAAAGAAACATTTTCAACTTTTCAGACTGCTTTTTGGGAAATTTCTGAGGTTCAAACGCAGTTTGCTTTGCTTTGTCCACCATCAATCAGTACTGTGCTGGTGCTGAATGTTATGGGTTATATGCTTCTAAAATACGCTGAAATGTGAAGCTAGGTGTATCATGCCTTAAAAACTTGTTTATTTATTTATGTGCTTGTGTGTATGCATGTGTGTGTGTGTGTGGCAGAGTTTCCTGCTGTTTGCAAATGAAAGCCAGACCCATGTATTATTTTGGGTCTGACTTTAGGTGGGCGCTTGGGAATCAAACCCAGGCTGGTAGACTTTGCTAGAAAGGGCCTTGAACTACTAAGCCATTTCCCCAGCCCTTTATTTTATTTTAAAAAATGTTACTCATTTATATGTGTGTGTGTGTACGTGTGTGCACACACCAGGGTCTCTTGCTGCTGCAAATAACAGTCAGAGAGAGACATGTACCACTTTGGGTTTATCTTTACATGGATGTTGGGAAAACGAACCTGGGTTAGCAGGCTCTGCAAGCAAGTGCTTTCATGCCTGAGCCCTCTCCTCAACTACACCCAACCATGTACCCATACTTTCTTTGCTTTTCCTTTTTTATTGTTTTGTTTTTTCAAGGTAGAGTATCACTCTAGCCCCGGCTGACCTATAATTCACTATGTAGTCTCAGGGCGGCATTGAACTCATGGCGATCCTCCTACTTTTGTCTCCCGAGTGCTGGGATTAAAGGCGTGTGCTGCCACATCCTGTTTGCTGATCTCTTATTTATGCACCCGCCCTTGCCTTTGTGAATATAGTTTATGCCTGTATAGTTCGTGACTATAATTCTGCATGACTCTAAATATTTTAGAACTGTGCTTCAGTCTGAGTAAAGAAAAAGAGAAAGGTAGGTATGCCAGTCTCTACCTTTGAAAAGTACTTTCTCATGTGTTTATATTTTACTTTGTTTTTGTTTTTGAAACAGGGTCTCACTATAGTCCAGGATATCTTAGAATGCACTCTGTAGCTCAGGTTGGCCTTGAATTTGTAGCAGTTCTCCTTCCTCAGCCTCCCAAGTATTAGGATTATAGACGTGCACCACCCCACCTGGCTTCTTGTGTGATTTTTTTTTCCCCCGAGGTAGGGTTTTACTCTAACCCATGCTAACCTGGAATTTACTATGTAGTCTCAGGGTGGCCTCGAACTCATGGTGATCCTCCTACCTCTGCTTCCCAAGTGCTGGGTTTAAAGGTGTGTACCACCATGTTTGGCTTCAAGTTTTTCTTTTTCTTTCTTTTTTTGTTTTTTTTTTTTTTTGTTTTTTTGAGGTAGGATCTCACCCTAGCCCAGTCTGATATGGAATTCACTCTGTAGACTCAGGGTGACCTCAAGGTCATGGCGGTCCTCCTCTGTCTGCCTCATGTGACTTTAATGGAGGTAGAAGAAGGGTACCCCAGATTACCTTGTGTCTTCTGCAATGGTCACAGTGTTTCTAGAAGTTAGCCATCATCTTTCCAGTGGAGGCAAGGAAGATGTGTTTGATTGGAAGGGGCTCCTTGGAGTTCTTTGGTCACACTCTACAGGTAGAGTAATAAAGTCCTACAGAATCCACATTGGGCCATTGTGGGACTTGGCACATAGTGACTGGTCCCTCTTCCTCTACAGAGTTAGCCTCTTCTGGTCCGGGTGACAGTCCCTTTTAAAATTCTCAATAAGCCAGGTGTGGTGGTGCATGCCTTTAATGCCAGCATTTGGGAGGCAGAGGTAGGAGGAGCACCGTGAGTTCGAGGCCACCCTGATAATACAGAGTGAATTCCAGGTCAGCCTGGGCTAGAGTGAGACCCTACCTCAAAAAAAAAAAATTCTCAATAAAAGAGAAAATAAAATTCTGACAGTATTTCTTCTGAGAAGATGCTAGAAAACTTGTACAGCTCATTCTTTATAACTCCTGTCTGAGCCCAAATGCAGGTCTGACTGTTGGGGAACAATGTCTTATTATCATCGCTGTGCATGCATTCACTGAGTTGGAGACAATGTGGAGGGTTTTCACTCCTTTGGGTGGTGAGTCACAGCTTGTCATCCCAGCACCCAGGGTTGCAGAGGACCGCATAAGTGCTCATTCTTGCTCTGAGCCGTGCCTCTTTCTCTCTAAGAGGGCACCTGCAGGAAGGGTTGAGGGTTAAGGGTGGCTCTTTGTGATGGGCATCTGAATCTAAGTGACTTTTAGTTTTGTTCTTTTAGTTTTGTTACCACAGAGAATGAACAAGTTTAAACACATGCAGCTTAGATGAGCGAAGGCTTGGAGATTGAACCAAAGGCTGGAGGTGTGTGTACACACGTGTGTGTGTTTGTATATGTATGTGTGTGTTTATTTGTGTGTATGTGTATATCCGTGTTGCAGTGGTTTGATTCAGGTGTCCCCTATAAACTTAGGTGTTCTGAATGCTAGGTTCCCAGCTGATGGAGCTTTGGGAATAAACGTCTCCTGGAGGGAGTGTATTGTTGGGGGCGGGCTTATGAGTGTTATAGCTGGTTTCCCCTTGCCAGTGTGTGGCACACTCTCCTGTTGTTATTGCCCACCTTAGGTTGGCCAAGGGGAGATGTCCACCCTCTGCTCATGTCGTCATTTTCCCTGCCATCATGGAGCTTCCCCTCGAGCCTGTAAGCCAAAATAAACCTCTTTTTACCCACATGCTGCTCTTGGTTGGGTGATTTCTACCAGTAATGTGAACTGGACTGCAACACATGTGTATGTGTGTGTAGATATGTGTGTATATATGAATGTGTGTATATCTGTGTGAATATCTGTATCTCTGTGTGTATGTTGGTATCTGTGTGTGTGTGATCCAGAGCACGCCTGACAGTATCTGGGAAGAGGATCTGGCTCAGGCTCCATGCAAATGACTTGGGCACAGGATTTTGACACTTCTGTCCTGCCTTTCCAACTGGAGGAAGGAGAGGGCTTCACTCTTCAAAAGCCCCTCTGTCCTTGAGACGCCTTGCATTTCTTGAGAAGCTCTGATTTGATTGAATTAGTTCTGCTTATCAGAAGGAGGCATGGGTTATAAAGTTTACAGACACTCATCTGAAGGTCTCCTGTTGTTTCCAAGAAAGCTTCCATCATGACTTTCAGAGACAGGATGGGGTCACTGACTCTGGAGGGAAGTCCACTTCTCTCTTACTTACCCATTCCATGTCTAGCTTAAAGTTTCTGGTTTACATGTCACTGTTCTACGATCTAAGAATATAACAGTCAGAGAGAAACATTCTCTGGGTCGAACTGAAATGACAAAATGCCCAAGTGAAGATTCCATGTCAGATATCAGGAAGAGACATGAAGACAAAGTATCACCAGGGACAGCAAGTGGTGTGGACGGGGCATGAGGCAGAGCTGGGCGGAAGTGAGGGCTGTAAGACACAGGGACAGCACCGCCAGAGCCCAGGATAGTGTTCATGAAGGTGGGAACTTCAGCCTTGTGGCTGGAGGTGCTCTGGCATCACAAGATCACAAGAGTCACAAGAAGCATACTGGGGGGGGGGGGGGGCTGAGCGCTCACAGCGTGCTGCGGAAGCACGGTGGGTGGGTGAGGAGTGACAAGGCCAGTGTCTGAAACAGAAGGCCCCAGAAACAAGACTGAAGAGGTCAAAGAGGTGGGAGGGTCCTATCGGGCTTGGCCTGGCAAGCTTAGCTATGAATGCAATGATCCTGATTAGACAGATGTCTTTCTGGGAAGTTTCCATTAGGCCTGAGGGGGGGGGGATGGCCAGTTAATGATGAGAAGTTTGATTTTTATCATGCTGTGCCCTCACCAGTGAGGCTGCCAAGCCAAGATAACTTGAATGGGCATCTCGCTACACTTACTGTACTCTCACTCCCTTTTCAGAGATGAGGCCTATCTTCATTTCTAGACTGTTCTAAGATTCCTGGTCCACCATGGGGGGAGGTTCATACCAGCAGAGTTGGTGGTCAGGGGCAGGTGAGGACTTGTGGATGAGGAGTCATATTCTCAGCATGTCACCATCCTTTGTCTTAAGAAGGCAGTGTCTGCTACACTTAGAACAGGTCCTTAAACTCCTGGCTTCCTGCTGGAAAGTCTTATAAGGGACTCACTTCCTCCCACAGGGCTCTCCTAAGTGTCCAATGGTGTTATTAAACCTTTGTCTTAAGAGCTGAAACTTGCCTAAGGTATTATTTTCTTCAAGTAACAAGTAAGCTCTGATGTTAAGCAGGATCACTCAAAGGACCTAAAGTGGGGTGCCAAAGAGAAGGCGAGTGGAGAGCTAATTATTGCTAAGGGCTTGTCGAGTCACAGAACTACTCCTCGGGTCATACCTTTCACGGTAGCTGAAATTACAGGTGAGCATGGGAAGATACTGGATGTGGCAGCCAATTTTAGTGAGGATGCTTAATGAAATTCCCCTCTTTGCAGCTTGTCGGACTGTAAGTTTAGGTGGGCATACCAAAGAGCAAACCAAGCTTGTCTAAATGGGACCAATTTATCCCAATCAGCTCACTGAGCTTGAGATCTGCCTCACAAGGTAGTGAGCTAATCCTATTGATATTCTTTTTTTAAAAAAAATTATTTATTTATTTATGAATGTGCACACATGTGAGAGAGAGGCAGAGAGAGAGGAAGAAGCAGAGAGAAAAAGAGAATGGGCATGCCAGGGCCTCTAGGCACTGCAAATGAACTCTAGATGCATGTGCCCCTTGTGCATCTGGCTTACATGGGTCCTGGGTAATTAAACTTGGGTCCTTAGGCTTTGCAGGAAAATGCTTTTTCCCCAGCCCTGGTATTCTTCTTCTTCTTTTTTTTTTTTTAAAGATACAGTCCTCTGGTTTTGCCCAGATTGGTGGAGTAAGGCAAACATTTGCAAAAGATTCCATGTTAGCATTTAAGACTTGCAATGGGGCTGGAGTGATGGCTCAGTGGTTAAAGGCACTTGCTTGCAAAGCCTGATGGACCTGGGTTCAGTTCCCCAGTACCCATGTAAAAGCAGATGCACAAACTGATGCATGAATCTGGAATTTGTTTGCAGGGGCAAGAGGCCCTGGCATGCCCATACTCACTCTGCCTGCTTCTCGCTCTGTGTCAAACAAATAAACTATTTAAAAAAAATATGGGCTGGAGAGATGGCTTAGCGGTTAAGCACTTGCCTGTGAAGCCTAAGCACCCCGTATGAGACTCGACTCCCCAGGACTCATGATAGCCAGATGCACAAGGGGTACATGCATCTGGAGTTCGTTTGCAGTAGCTGGAGGCCCTGGCCCACCCATTCCCTCTCTCTGCCTCTCTCTCTCTCTCTGTCACTCTCAAATAAAAAAATAAAAATGAACAAAATAAAAAATAAAAAAAACATGCCATGGCTTGTATACATTTTTAGTTTGTCACTCAAGGGCTCAAATGGCTTCCAGTGTGGTCATGAAGGTGGTGGTAGGACCTGTGAGAGTTGAGGCCACTCTATTTACAATATCTAGGAATTGGAAATAGCCGAGGTGCCCACTGACAGATGAATGGATAATGAAATGTGGTACACAGAACAGACAGAACTGAGTTGGATTTAGCAGCACAGAATAATGAGCTCATGAAATCTGCAGGAAAATGGATGTATCTGGAAACAATTATATTAAGTGAAGTGACCTGAACCCAGAAATACTAAAACGTCATGCTGTCTCTGACATGTGGATACTAACTCAGAACATCTATCAATATGCATGTATGGGGGACAAATGTGGGTATGACATATAAAGATATAATGTAACCAAGAACAACTATAAAGAGATGAGGAGGAAGAGAGAGGAGGGAAGGTGGAAAGGACACAAGCGATGTGCAAACAGAAAAGAGGAGTCAAATGGAGGGAGGGGAAGTCGGGGGAGGAGGGGACAGAGTGGGATGAGAAACAACTAAAATAAACTGTGCTTCAAAATTCCAGAATGACTAATGGCTAAGTCTCTGTATGCCAACTAATAAAAGGAAGTAATTAAAGAGACATTGGGGACCTAGTGAGAGGTCACTAGGGGTGCTGCTCCTAGGAGGAAACGATGGAGTTGTCATGGGCTCCTGGTTAGCTCTCATGAGAGGCTTGTTATAAAACATGAGCCTGACTTTGAATCTCTCTGGCTTTCTCTTGCCATGGGATCTCCCTCTGTGGCACGTGGTCTCACCATGGTGATGCCGTCCATCCTGAGGGTCCCATCAGAATGGAGCTATTGCTGTTGCTATACCTTAAATATCCAGAACTGGGGGCTCAATAAGACTTGTCTTTATAAAGTTCCTAGCTTCTGATATTTCACCATAGTAATGGAAGACAAGCTAATACAAAGTGGCTACTCTTTCTAATGAATCCTCATAAAACAGTGCCTTGGTGCAAAAAATAGACACAAGACAGAGATTCCTTATTTATTTGCAAGTGGGGAGGCGAAGAGGGAGAGGAGCCTGTAGCCACTGCAAATGACCTCCAGATGCATGTGTGCCTCTTTGTGCATTAGGCTTTACATGGGTTCTGGGGAATCAAATCCTGGTCATTAGGCTTTGTAGGCAAGCACCTTAACTGCTGAGCTATATCTCCAACCCCTAGGCTTAATTTTTAAAAAATGTTTTAAAATGTATTTTATTTATTTATTTGAGGGAGAGGGAGGGGAGAGGGAGAGGGACCTCTAGTCACTGTAAACGAACTCCAGATCTCCAGATGCATATGCTACCTTGTGCATCTGGGTTTACTTGGGGAACTGAACTTGGGTCCTTAGCCTTTGCAGGCAGGTGCCTTAACCACTGAGCCATCTCCCCAGCCCCTCTGGTTTAATTTTGAATCAAGACAATGACATCCAGCGGGATCCCCCCTTCTTGCTTTTCCTCCCCCATGCTCATCTTTATTAGCTGAGCTAGTGTTTTCATGACTACAACTCACTGGACTCTTGGCTGTCTTTTCTAGGGCGTGAATCAGGCACCAAACCAAAGATGTCGGTGTTCACTGAACAGCTGGGAAGATTATGAGCAAAGCAAGGAGAAGGTTGAGGACCGGATCAATGAGCGATGGAGAGTGGTGAAGGCTTGTGAACACACTGTCCAGGCAACTGGGGTTTCAGCAGTAACTGGAAAGCTCTGTCAAGCTGGAGGACAGTAAACTGGGAGACAGTAATCATTCCAGAAGCTTGTTACTATAGTGGTAGAACTATGACGAAATGATGAAATGATGAAACTATGATGAAATAAAGGCGTCTGGTGTGGGACGGAAGAAGACTTGGTAGAGAGAACTATGATAATTAGCAAGGGGTGAGCTGTGCCTTTGATGACACTTCTATTCTTAGAACTGAGCATTTGTTTTTGGTCTTCTACCTGATCATAGCTCTGGAAGTATTTGGTGGTCCTTCCTCTGGTATGGAGTGTGACGTCTGTGTGATGGGAGGTGGTGCTGTTTGTGTGCCAGGGCACCCAGGGCAGTCTGGTGTGCTACGGATGTCCAGTGGGTGGGCTTACCAGTGCTTCCACTCTTGGACTGGGCCCATTCTTTAGCCTGTGATGTATGTGGTAAGAGAAAGTAAACACATGACAATCCAAAATGAAAGTATTTGAGGATGATTTTTGAATCATATGGGAAAACACAGGGCAACCAAGTGGGGACAACTTGGTCCTGTTCTGAAATGTTCAGATGCTGTGGAGGTATAGTGATAACATCTGAAAAAGCTTCTTTTTGAGCTGAGGAGATAGCTAAGTGGTTAAGGCATTTGCCTGCAAAGCCAAAGGACCCAGTTTGATTTCCCAGGACCCACGTTAGCCAGATGTGTAAGGGGGTGCACGTGTCTGGAGTTCGTTTGCAATGGCTGGAGGCCCTGGCACACCCATTCTCTCTCTCCCCCCTCTTTCTCTGTCAAATAAATAAATAAATAGAAATAAAATATTTTTAAAGGCTTCTTTTTCTTTTAAAATATCTGTACTTGTGTGTGTGTGTGTGTGTGTGTGTGTGTGTGTGTGTGTGTGTGTGCATGCATGGTGGGGGGGAGGTTGCACCAGGATGTCTTGTAGCCACAAACAGATGTCATATCCTGGTGCTCCTTTTTGCACCTGGCTTTATGTGAGTGGTGTGGAAATCAAACCCAGGCCAGCAGGCTTTGTAAGTGAGCACCTTTAACCACCATCCACAGAGCTATTGCCCAGCCCTGAAACAGCTTCTTAAGGAACAAGTACTGACTAAGGGAGGGGCACAATAGGGTTTTCAATCCTCTTTCTCAAAAAGCATAATTTTGATTTGTTTGAAGGGGAAAGAGATATATGTGTGTCCTGTTTAGTAGTAAATGTTATCAAGGTAAGTTTTTCTTTGGACGTAAACCAAAATTGTGTGTGACTTTCTAACAGTTTAAGACTTTACCGTCATGCAACTGAAACTAAGAATTTCTTTTTTCCCCTGTAAGTGTTGTTTTAAACTAGCTGGATATCTGAATGGTGAACTATTTCTCAGATATGGCTAAGGCTGTGTATGAGAGGAGAGAACAACACTCTAGAAGCACATGAGATCATAACATAAGAAGGGATTACCATAGTTTGCATCTGGAATGTTCTCTAAGATTTTTGTGTGAAAGGTTTGGTCCCCAACTTGGTGTCATTGTATTGGAAGGTAGTGAAAAATTAAAGAGGTATGACCTCCTGGGAGAGATTTTTTAAAAAATATTTTAATTTTATTTATTTGCAAGGAGAGAGAGAGAGAAAGAGAGGGAGAGAGGGAGGGAGGGAGGGAGGGAGGGAGGGAGGAAGAGGGATGTTGAGTGGGAATGAACTGGCATGCCAGGGCATCTTGATACTGCAAATGAACTCCAGATGCATCTGGCTTTACATGGATGGGTATTGAGGAATGGAACCCAGGCCATCAGGCTTTGTAAGCAAGCACCATTAACCACTGAGCAATCTCTCTAGTCCTGCATGGGAGATCTTTAATTCACTGAGAGTGTGACCTTAAGGGAAACAGTGAACTTAGTGTATTTCTCTTCCTTTCATTTGCTTTCTGGATATGAGGTGAACGTTCTCTGCTTTGTTACCTGTTCCTGCCATGACATATTACATCACTTTAGTTCCAAAGTACTGAGGACAACCAATCACGGATGGACACCTCTGAACCCCCGAACCTACATGAACCCTTTTTTCTGTGTAAGTTGGTCATCATAGGTATTTGCTATAGGGACAGAAAGATGAATCACACAGGGACAGAGGTATACCCCTGGACATGGATGGAGCTATGACTCCAAAAGAATGCTCTGGATTTACATATAGAATTACACTCAAGTTTGTGGTAAAACCTTAAAATACAAGGTGGGTAATAGACTTTTTTGGCCACTATCTTTGGAGTTATTTATTGATTTATTTATTTTTGCCCAGGTTGGCTCTTTGGCTCAGGCTGGCTTTGAATTTACAGTGATCTTCCTATCTCAGCCTCTTGAGTGCTGAGATTAAATGTGTGTGTCACCATGACTGGCTTGGTTGTCACCTTCCTGTGACATATATTCCACTTGAATGCAGTAGATATGCTAATAAGGGCACAGAATTAATTTGATGTACTTTATGTGAGTGTTAAAATTCATCACACAAGACCACAGATGCATTTTCTGGTTAGCTTAGATAAAGGCTTTACAATGCTTCTGAAATAACTCATTCTATTAGATGTGGCTGAGAAACACTGGCCTACAGTTGTCTTGCCCAATGAAGTATGACCCTATGCATGGGGGGAACACCATTACTGTCTTGTTCATGCTATATTCTCTCAAACAGAGAGTTCTGGAAAAACAAATCAGAAAAGAGAAAACCATAAAACAGCTCTCCTTGCCACTTTATCTTGATAGTTTTCCTTTGGGCTGTCGGGAAGGGTAATAAATGAGCAATAAATAATAATAATAATAATAATAATAATAAATGATAATAATAAATAAAATAATAAAAACTAAATGAGCAATAAATGAGCAAGAGAAGGGGAAGCAAAGTCCAGAAAGACTGTCCAGAGACAGATGCTACCTTTGCAGTATTTGTCCTACAAAGAACGCAGTGACATTCTTTAATATCGCTAGTTAACTCAGGCACACCATTCTACCAGTGACCCTAGAGTTGTACATAAATATTTGCAGGTTTCCAGAAAACCATGACCTGTTGTTTGTATTGCTTTGGCACATCTCCTGAAGGGAGATTTCTTAGTGCACTTAAAAAAAACATATTTAATTTAATTTATTTATTTGAGAGAGAAAAGCAAGTATATATAGAGGAAGAGTGGACATGACAAGGCCTCTATCCCAACAAATGAATTCTAGACCCATACACCGCCTTGTACATCTGGCTTTACATGGCTCATGCAAAATCAGACCTGGGCTCTTTGGTTTTGCAGGCAAGCACCTTAACTGCTAAGCCATCTCTCCAGCCCAGTACACTTTTTTCCCCAGGTTGTAGCTCAGGCTGACCTGGAATTCACTATGTTGTCTCAGGGTGGCCTTGAATTCATGGCAATCCTACCTCAGCCTCCCAAGTGCTGGGATTAAAAGCGTGCACCGCCACGCCTGACCCTAATAAGTACACTTTTTAAAAGCGTAGATTTATCAACATCACTTTCTCTCTTTCTGTGACTCTGCCCCATCCGTGCCATCTCTTAGTGAATAACAACGGGGACAGCTTATCACAATTGTGCACAATTCTACTCAGCCCTTCCAGTTTTCTATTTTCAAAAGACTTTGTCCCTGTCTGGAAACACAGGTGGCCTACACTTTTCTGTCAGACTCTGGCAGCAGCAGAAAGCTTTCTTCTCTCCATAATTGCTTGGGAAACTTCTCTGGCAGGAACACAGGTAAACTAAGAAGGTGTCTCTCAGAGCTCCACAGTTGTCCCAGCAACAGATACAAAGGCCTTGGATTTATGTTTTTGAGAGCCCATGAACTGGTTTGATGTAGCTTGATTCCTTTGTCCCAAACTCCTTTCTCCCCCAAACCACCTGCACCTGTTGTTTGAAAATTAACTGTCACTGAAATCCGAAGGGAACCAAGCCCTCCAAAATCTAGGAAACCCTCAATAGCCCGCACTGTGAGAGACAAGGGGGAGAACAAAGGAAAAGATCATTTACAAATGATTTTCATTCATTTTGGAATTCTTTCCTAATAGGAAAGTTCAAATAGTCAAGTATCAATAACAAAGCAAGTTATCTTTCTATAGATCGCCTTTAATTATCCTCTCTAACTGTGGAACCTGAGATCTCAGTAAATCAAGAAAACTAAGAGAAAAAGGTGAACCCTGAAGGTTATGCCAAGCTAATGTCCTTTCAAATAGGGTCCTAACCCTGAAAGTTAACTGCTCCTTTAAAATAATAATAATGATGATATGTACACTAATGAAATCTTGGAAAATAAAATAAAGGAAAAACAAAACCATCTTTAGTTCCAATATCAAACTAAGTTGATAATTTAATTTATGCCCCTCTGTTTTTTTTCTGGGTATAATTTCTGGGCACATTCTTATTAATATGTGTACGTGTGAAAACATAATTTTAGATATTACTTTAATGTGCTGTGAATTTCTAGCTTAGTAAAATATCAGAAACTCCACCCATCTTATTATACTGTAAACATAGGTTTTACAATTGTTTCTTGAAGTGGAAATTTCATGATTAACGTAACTTTTTTCCTACTGGTAGGCAAATATTTCCCCCTAACCAAGGTGGCCCAAATATTTCACTGTCATAGACAATGTCATGATGAACATCTTTGTCGATTTTTTAAATTTTAAATATTTATTTATTTATTTGACAGAGAAAGAGGGAGGGAGGGAGAGAGGGGGGGGAGCAAGAGAGAGAATGGGCACACCAGGACCTCCAGCCACTGCAAACAAACTCCAGATGCATGTGTCCCCTTGTGCAGCTGGCTAATGTGGGTCCTGGGGAACTGAACTGAGGTCCTTTGGCTTTGTGGGTAAACACCTTAACCACTAAGCCATTCCTCCAGCCCATGTATTTTTTTAAATTTTTGATGATTTCTGCAGCACCTAGGTCACTGGAGGGAACTTGAGGTCACACACAATGAATATTGAAGCAGTTTTTAGATTCTAACATGTGGCTGTTAGCTGATGCCTTAGATGGGTGCCAAGAGTAGGAATTTTTCTTGTCTAAATTTTAGTTTAGGTAAATAACCAAATAAAACACTTAAAAATTATTTTATTTTATTTATTTATTAATTTTTTAAAGACAAATGCCCTTTAAATACATTTTTTATTTGACAGAGAGAGGAAGAGGCAGAGAAAGAGAGAGAGGGAGAGAATGGGCATGCCAGGGCATTTAGTCACTGCAAACGAACTCCAGATGCACGTGCCCCCTTGTACATTTGGCTTATGTGGGACCTGGGAAATCAAACTGGGATCCTCCGGCTTTGCAGGCAAGTGCCTTAGCTGCTAAGCCATCTGTCTAGCCCCCTGGTTTATTTTCTTGAATGTGTGTGTGCGTGTGGATAGTGACCAGGGGTATGCATGCGGAAGTCGAGGACAACCTCAAGATATGTGGGCTTCACTTCCTATGCACTGTCACTGGGGCTCTTGCTGTGGCAAGTGATATCTTTAGCTTCTCATGGGAGTGCTGGAATGGCAGATTCATGTGTCACTTTATGTGGGTGCTAGGAAAGATTGAACCTGTAAGGCTCTGTAAGCAAGCTTTTTTTTTGTTTGTTTGTTTTGAGGAAAGGTCTCACTCTAGCTCCCACTGACCTGGATTTCACTATGTAGACCCATGGTGGTTTAGAATTCATGGCAAGCGTTCTGCCCCTGCCTCCCAAGTGCTGGGATTAAAGGCGTGTACCACCATGCTCAGCTGTAAGCAAGCATTTTTAAACAACGGAACCATCTCTCCTAGTCCTGGCTTTTTGTTGTTGTTTTTTCCAGGTAGGGTCTCAGTATAGTCCAGGTTGCCCTGAAACTCATTCTGTAATCCCAGGATAGCCTTGAACTCACAGTGATCCTTTTACCTCTGCCTCCCAAGTGTTGGGATTAAAGGCATGCACCACCATACCAAACTCCAGTCCAGATTCTTTTTTTAAAAAATATTTTATATTTATTTATTTATTTGATGGGGGCGGGGAGAATGCGCACATCAGGGCTTCCAGCCACTGCAAACAAACTCCAGATGTGTGTGCCCCCTTGTGCATCTGGCTAACATGGGTCCTGGGGAATCAAACCAGGGTCTTTTGGCTTTGCAGGCAAACGCCTTAACCACTGAGCAATCCCTCCAGCCCACAGTCCAGATTCTTAATCTCACCTATTTGTACAGGTTCTTTCCTTCAAATAAGGAGTTATTATCTAAGAGCATACCACCCTGAATGCGTCTGATCTCAAGAAGAAATTATTGAAACTTTGTTCTTTTTTTTTTTTTTTTTTTCAAGGTAGGGTCTCACTCTAGCTCAGGCTGACCTGGAATTCACCCTGCATTCTCAGAGTGGCCTTGAACTCACAGCGATCCTCCTACCTCTGCCTCCCGAGTGCTGGGATTAAAGGCGTGCGCCTCCACACCCGGCTTGAAACTTTGTTCTTTAAGATGATATGATGGTAAATGCAACCACACCATTTTCTGTGAAAGAAAATGATTCATTTTGGGGTGCCTGAGGAAAAAAATAAAGATTGTTTTATGTTTATGGAGATGTTGGAGTTACCCCATAAGCCTATGGTATTCTTCAACACAACAGAATTCCTAAGGAAATCCCCCATTTCTACCTGTCAACACCCCATGGGCAAATCTTACATACAAAATAGTGAATTTGAACGTAAGTGATACTGCAACCATTTAATCTATTGTTGAGTCTCAGGTAAGCAACACTTAAACTTCACCAATAAAGCTCATTTCAACTTAAGGCCCAATTTCCTTATGAGCCAAGGATGGACTCTGCGCATATAAGCTCTGGTCCAGATGCTATAGGGGCCCCCCATTTCCCCAGGACCCCTCTCTGCCACAGAGAGAGTTTTCCTTTCCTTTCCAGTTTCAATGCAATTTTGTTCACTTTTCCACTGTCCTCCTTCATTGTTCATCAAGATATGAAGACAAAGAACTTGACCCTGTAAGCCAGTAACAATATCCTCTTGTAAGGAAGCCGTCCTCTCAAAAGCCCCATTGAGGAATTTGTGACCACCAGAGTCACTGGGGTCCCAGCAGGAGAGGAGAAGGGTGGCAACAACAATAATCATAGGAGCAGAGGATCACACAATCCTGAACTTTGGTAATTTGGCAAACCATTATGGGTGACAATGTAATATACTATAGTGATACTAGAGTCTTTCTCTGAATTTTTCTAAGTTATACTTGACATTTGAAGAAAAAGTATAATGTTGTCTGTCTATACATATATATATATTTATATATATACATATATATTATATATTATTATATATATTATATATGTTATATAATATATCATATATATTATTATATATTATATATAATTACATTATATATAATATATAAATATATATATGTATAGGAATATTTAAGGCCATATTATTAATGACAGAAGACAGAGACTTGAGGGGAAGTAAATTTTTTCCCTTCGCTCCCTCCCTTCCTCTCTTCTTTTTTTTTGTCTTTCTGTTTTGAAGCCAGGGTCTCATGCAGCCCATGCTGGCCTCCAACTCGTTTGTGTAGTCAGAGGAGGATGACCCTGAACTCCTGATCATCTTGCCTCTACCTCCCAAGTACCACCCTGCCTTTCTCCTCTTCCTTCTCCTTGTCTTCCTCTTCCTTCCGCCTCTTTATGCTGGGGTCCTTGTGCATGCCAAGCATGTGCTCTACAAACTTTATTTAAACTGGAAAATGTGGACATTGGCTGACATCTGTGATGATGAAACTGTTCTTTATGTTGATTGCCATGGTGGTTACAGATACCCACTCTAGTGAGAAATTATGAACTGTTCATATCCATTGCACTAATATCATTGTGCAGTTCTCAATATACCGTAGTCATCCATGACATAGCTTTTGGAGGAGGTTGGCTGAAAGCTAAAAGGATCTCTGGATGATCTTGGTGTTCCTTGCAAATCTACACTTCTTTTTTATTTTTCTTTTCTTTTTCTTTCTCTCTCCCTCCCTCCCTCCCTTTCTCTCTCTTTTTCCCTCCTTCCTTCCCTCCTTCCTTCTTTCCTTTCTTCCTTCCTTTCTCTTTCTCTCTTTTAAGGTAGGATCTCACTATGTTGCTCAGGCTGATTTGGAACTTGCCATATAGCCCAGGCTGGCTTTCAACTCTCAATCCTCTTGCCTCAGTCTCTCAGCTTTTGGAGTGCTGGGTGTGTATCACCCTGCCCAGTTCAAGCCACAGTTAGTTCTAAATAGAAATTTTAAAATAAAAGATGGAAAGAAGTCTCATGAAAATGATAAACATCTTATGTCTCTCTGGTCATAATCCACATTTTAGAAAGAGGGAAGTTTTCCTTTAAAGTTTCATTGTGGGGGAAATACATTATGGAATAAGGATGTTAGGAAAAGACAGTCAAAGTTGGCCCTAAAGAGACCAGAGACGGGGTAATATTCCTACCCTGGAATTTGAGACAACTTTCTTTTCTTTGTCAGATCTGATCCATCTCTAAAGCATGAAACCTGATGAGGAACACTGATTTTAATAATATATGTCTCCTTGAAACCATAAACTATTCTAGGAATAACAATGAATTAAATCTGACAAAATATCATCCTTTTAGACATAACCTGAACTAGTTATCATCTTCTATAAGTTAAAATGGAAATTATTAGTGTTATTGGAATTAGTATTGTCAGTAACACTGATCACTGGAAGTTGAAGGGGAGAAAAATTTGCATTGCTACAGGCCTCTATAGCTTGCAAGAAACATATCAGAGTGTTCGTGGTTACACAAGCGCTGTTTTGTCATTAAAATAAATAGGAGAATGTTTCAAGTGCCAAGAGAATAAAATCACGTCACTGCTCACTTTGGTTGGCTCTGCCTCAGTCAAGGACAGCTGGCGGCAGAAAGGTCTGCTCTGAAAGAGCCGCAGGAAGCCAGGCAGGAGGGGCAGCCTGAAATTCAAACCTCCGGCCTTGGGTTTACCACCTGGAGCGAAGAATTGCTGTACCAGGCATGGCTTTACGGAGCGCAGCCCAACTGCTGGCGTTAATTACGTTTATGGTTTCCAATTGCTACTCCTTTGCTGGATTTGTTGAAATTCAATATTAAGTGGAATAAACCTGAGCTATTTATTGATTGATTCACTGATTTACTTTTTTGAGGTTAAGGAGAAACTTGGTTTTATTTTATTTATTTATCTATCCTTATTATTGAGTTTATTTTTTTACTCCAGAAATAAAGCATCTATACAAAATTTGATTCACAGTTTTGTCCAAGTGTGTGGCTTTTCATTTTGTTAACAGCTTTCAAAGAACAGATGTTGACTCAAGTCCACTTAATATTTTTTTTCCTTTGTTTATATTATATCTGAGAAAACCTTGTCCAAACTAAAGTCATAATGGTTTCCTCTTATTTTCTTACAGAAGTTTTATAGCTTTAGGTCTTACAGTGAGGTTTCTAATCCACACAAGACGACACGACACAGGAGCACAGTCCATCCCGAGTATACGCGTGCATGTGTGTTCTAGAGTTCTCAGACTTTTGCAAGCGAGTGTGTAGATCTCCTTCAGGACTTTGTGGCTTTATTTATTAAGAAAAAGCTTTAGTTACCATGCAAAGCAATGGGTTTTATTATATCATTTTCATACACACACATCATCATACTTTGTTCTTATTTACTCCTCTCTGCTCTTGCCTTGTCCCCACCTCTTGCTTGTCTTCTGTACAAAGACTTTTAAAAATGGAGTCTCTTCCATTAGGAACCAGTGTCCATGAAGGTATGATAAAGTAAAAAAGTGAAGTGAATAATTCTATTTCTAATAATACTAATGCTAATAATTTCTAATTTTACTTACAGAAAATCATGCTTAGTTCAGGTTATTTGTAAGTTCGGCACTGCGTTTTTACATCATTATTTTTTGGGGGGAAGAATTTCCCATATGACCAATACTCACAATTAAAGAGCCTAAGATTTTCTAATTTATGTTTTCTGATTGACCTTTGTAAGTGGATCATGTCATACCTTTCATTTAAGCTATATAAAGAGAACTGCTATGTCATGATTTTTTTCCTTACTTAACCCAAGGGCAGAAACCCCTGTTCTTCTCATGAGCTACAAAACAGACTTCGCCACCTCCTTTGTTTACACAGAAGTTGGCAGCATTTTTCCCACCCCTCCATTCCAGTGCTATCTGACAACACCGACTAGATCAGGGGACTGGATATTTGATCTTCTAAATCCATCATAATGCTAAAATGACAAAGTGTGATATGCATTTTTAAACTCAAAGAATATTTTTATGGGTCATTTCTTTATTCATTAAAATCTCTATTTAAGCCGGGCGTAGTGGCACACGCCTTTAATCCCAGCACTCGGGAGGCAGAGGTTGGAGGATCGCTGTGAGTTCAAGGCCACCCTGAGACTCCATAGTGAATTCCAGGTCAGCCTGGGCTAGAGTGAGACCCTACCTCGAAAAACTAAAAAAAAAAAATAAATAAATAAAAAATCTCTATTTAAAAAATATTTTGTTTTTATTTATTTATTTGAGAGACAGAGAGATACAGAAATAGGCAAGGAGAGAGAGAGACAGACAGACAGAGAGAGAGAGAGAGAGAGAGAGAGAGAGAGAGAGGGAGAGAGAATGGGCATGCCAGGGCTTCCAGCCATTGCAAACGAACTCCAGATGCATGCGCCCCCTTGTGCATCTGGCTTATGTGAGTCTTGGGGAACTGAACCTGGGTCCTTTGGCTTTTCAGGCAAGTGCCTTAACTTCTAAGCCATCTCTCCAGCCCCCTAAAATGTCTATTTTTTTTTAAAAATATTCTATTTATTTGTGACAGAGAAAGACGAGGGCGGGGAAGGGAGAGAGAGAGAGAGGGAGGGAGAGAATGGGCATGCTGGAGCCTCCAGCCACCGCAAACAAACTCCAGATGCATGTGCCCTTTCGTGCATCTGTCTTACGTGGGTCCTGGAGAATTTAACCGGGATCCTTTAGCTCTGCAGCAATGCCTTAACTGCTAAGCCATCTCTCTAGCCCTCTATTTTTTGTTTTTTACACTTGCAAAAGTTATTTTACTGGCAAACCATGTGAATAATAGGTGGACAAAACATTTTCTTTGTAAAAGAGAGGTTTTCAGAAATTTTTAAGGAAAGCAGATTTCAAGTGTGGCAAGAGTTAAATGAATATTTATGAGTGGAAAGAATAAAAGAGAAAAGTGCCTGGGCTTCTCACTCCAGAAAACAGGCTGGTGTTAAGTTATTCCAGAGTCTCAGGGTGGCCTCGAACTCACGGTGATCCTCCTACTTCTGCCTCCCGAGTGCTGGGATCAAAGGCATGCGCCACCATGCCCGGCTCAAAGTCTATCTTTTTTTTTTTTTAAATATATTTTTTAAATTATTTATTTATTTATTTGAGAGCGACAGACACAGAGAGAAAGACAGGTAGAGGGAGAGAGAGAGAATGGGCGCGCCAGGGCTTCCAGCCTCTGCAAACGAACTCCAGACGCGTGTGCCCCCTTGTGCATCTGGCTAACGTGGGACCTGGGGAACCGAGCCTCGAACTGGGGCCCTTAGGCTTCACAGGCAAGCGCTTAACCGCTAAGCCATCTCTCCAGCCCAAAGTCTATCTTTTTATACGATATGATGAATTATCATGCACTGGTCAATTCACTAGAATTCCATGAGGTAAATATGCAGGTGGTTCAATTGTGGTCAAATGTAAGTGCTCATAGGTTAGCTATTATTTTTATTAACAAACTAAACGTGACAGAGATTTGAAATCTAAGCCATGCTAGATGCATTATGATTTTAATTTACATAATGCTTCCTTATTAATTAATTTTGTTTGGGCCTCTACAGGCCACTGTGCCCAAAGCATGGTACTTACATGGGTACTTGAAAATTGAACCCAGGCTGGCATGCTTTTCAAGCAAGCACCTCTAACCACTGAACCATCTTCCCAGCCCATCTCCTCTTTATATACTTACAAGTGTGTGTCTGTCCTTCTGAGTATGTGGCTATTTATCAAGGTAATGTCATATTTCTGCCTATTCAGGCTATTGGTATCAAGTGCCAGTCTGGGCTCAGTGGTAGAGAGCTTGCATGGCTAAAAAGAAAACTTACCTTAAAATGAATATTATGGCATGACATATTTCCTCAAAGGTAGGCTTAGTCCAATACTCCAAAGCAGAGTAGGTTTATTTGGGGCATCTATAGCTATTTTTACCCCACATATACAAATGATAGAGGCAAGGGTGTTGGTTTTCCAGTCATGAAGCTAATGCCCTGCTTTCCCATGTTACTTTCCATGGCAGCTTACTGCTACCTGCAGTCAGTTATACAAAATTTGTCAGAAGTTTGTACATGCTGATCAAGTTCTATTTCTTCCTCCACTACTCTTCCCAGCCTAGGCAGTTCACTCATCTGCTCTCTACATATTTTTTCCCTCTTTCTCTTTCTTTTTTTTGAGGTAGAGTCTTGCTGTAGTCCAGCAGACCTGGAATTCACTATGTAGCCTTAGGCTCTCAGTGTTAGCCTCAAACTCATGGCCACCTTCCTTACCTCTGTCTCCCGAATGCTAATATTAAAGGCATGTGTCACTATGCTTGGCCTTTTTTTAAAAATATATTTATTAATTAGAGAGAGACAGAGAGAGTGAGTGAGTATAGGTACACCAGAGCCTCTAGCCCCTGCAAATGAGCTCCAGATGCACGTGTCACCCTGTGCATCTGGCATACCTGGGTCTTGGGGAATCAAACCTGGGTCCTTAGGCTTCACAGGCAAGCACATTAACCACTGTGTTATCTCTCCAGTCCTCTGCTCTCTATTTATATGAACTCAACTCTTTCAGATTGCACATATGAATGAGAACTTGTGGCATCTGTCTTTCTATATCTGCCTTATTTCACTCAATATGGGTAGAAGCAACAAGTTTTGAAATTATTTTGCATAGCAGAGTGCCTGTAATACAATATACACAACACACCAGTGTACTGTATATATCAGAACAAAACAGAGGATTTTAAATAGTCTTATCACAAAGGTGATAGATATGTTAATTGCCCTAATTTAGTTTGCAATAGTGGCATAACTGTTATGGAAGCAACTAACTGCTTCCTGATTCCATGTGAAGACTGCTCCACAGGAAATCATTTATGCCTGGTAGTACCAGCTTGGCTAAAAGCTTATGATAGGTCCTAGGTGGGGTGCCTACCACTGTGGTTATGTTAAGCAGATAGCATGTCAAACTGCCTTCTAAGTATCTGTATTTATTTCCATACATTAGTACTGTTTGAAGCCTCCATCACGGAAGTCTTTTGCTACAATGCAGAGATGTACAGCTGGCATAATTGTGGAGAATAAGTGACCACTGTGTGCTTAGCCTCAAACAGGTCATCTGAGCCACTGCTCCAAAGCTCAGGAATCATCACAGAAGAGTGGGCCAAAAGAACGTAAGGACAATGAGATGGGAAGGAGGGTTGTAAAATGCTGTCTTCTGGATATGACATGACCATTACACCCATGAATTCACAAAGGATATGGTTTTCTGTATAAGACTGAGCCTGTCAATGTTTCACCATCGATAGGGGAAGGGCCTCTGAGACCCCACACTTCCCACAGTCGCTGATGGCTGCTAGGAGAGGAGGAGCCAGGTACATTAGTCAGGCACATCAGTGGTGTAGCATTGGTAAGGTGCCCATTCCATGATCACGAAAGCAACCCTATTTTAGCTCAATGTGTTTTTCTAAAAAAAGCATAAAAGACAGAGACTGGGCTGGAGGGATAGATTAGCAGCTAAGCCAAAGGACCCAGATTCGATTCCCCAGGACCCATGTTAGCCAGATGAACAAGAGGGTGCACACGTTTGGAGTTAGTTTGCAGTGGCTGGAGGCCCTGGCTCTCTCTCTCTCTCTGTCAAATAAATAAATAAATAAAGACAGGGATTAATGCAAAAGAAAGGTGTTAGTTGGGGGTTAGAAAAGAGGGCAATTAGAGGAATAAGCTAAAAATGCACTATATACATGTGTGAAAGTCAGCAATGAAAAAAATAAATAATGCATTTTGAAAATGAAGCGTTTCCTCAGGATGACAGAGGCTTAGCAAAAAATAGCAGATTGTTGTCAATGCGTAAGAACAGGGAGCAGAGGAAGACACACAGAAAGAGAAAGCTCCCTCCAGTGTACTAATCCTGAAGCCACTGGACCCGGGGACATTGTACAATCATGCAAATCAGAGGGAAGCCACTCCAGACTGCATTGAAGAATGCGTTCTTTCCTCAGTAAGTCCCACAAGACAGTAGATTCCTGTATTTTTCTATGGAAAATTGTATTTGCTTCAGTGTAGAAGAAAAGTAATATGACAGTACTGAAAACATGGGGGAGAGAAAAAGGAAGGGAAACACAGAGAGAGAGAGATAAATGGGAAGAGGAGAAACAAAGGACATAGGACCTTATGACATACATTCTAGATTTTTTTTTTCAGAAGGAACAAATATGTGGCATAGAGAAACTAAAAGGCAATATTGGATTTTTAAAAATATTGTACTCCTGACTACCTGATGTTTACCCAGAGTACATTATAATGGTTTAGTGCTTAAAACTGTTTATTTGGGCTGGAGAGATGGCTTAGCGGTTGAGCGCTTGCCTGTGAAGCCTAAGAACCCTGGTTCGAGTCTCGGTTCCCCAGGTCCCACGTTAGCCAGATGCACAAGGGGGCGCATGCATCTGGAGTTTGTTTGCAGAGGCTGGAAGCCCTGGCGCGCCCATTCTCTTTCTCTCCCTGTATCTGTCTTTCTCTCTGTGTCTGTCGCTCTCAAATAAATAAATAAATAAAAATTAAAAAAAAACTGTTTATTTTTCTCCATGATTGTAAAGATTATGTAGTGTGACATTTAGAGGGTTAGATAATATTTATTTATATATTTACTTTTCAGTGTATGTGTATGTAGATATTCACGTATGTCAGTCTGGGCATGTGTGTGCCACGGTGTGTGTGTGTATGGAGGTCAGAGGACAGATTTTTTTAGAGTCGGTTCTCACCTCCCACTTTGTTTGAGGCAGGGTCTTTCACTGTTGCTGCCAGGCTACCTGGCCTGTGAGTTTCTGGAATATTCTCTTTTTTCTGCCTCCCATCTTGCCTTTGGTGTGCTGGGATTACAGAAACCTGCCATGGCTTCCAGCTTTTACATGGGATCTGGAATTCTGAATTCAGGCTTCATTCTCCTTCCCCCACCAGGCGCAGCAAGTCACAGGAGAAGGCAGTATGACTCCTGGAGGAGCAGATACCACTGCCTCTGTGCAGTCTCCGTTCATCTTTCCCTATCTGGAGAAGTCCCTCATAGAAAGTTCCTCCGATTCAATTCAGAATCAAAATGGAACAGCACAGGACATTCACTTCCTCCTTCCTTCCTTTCTTTCTTCTTTTCCTTTTTTGCCTTCTCCAGCTTTCATTGCTAGGTCTGGGCTCCCGACAGGTGAGCTTCCTGCCCGCAGCCATGCAACTAGTCAGTGGTGATGCCTACAGTTCTGAAGCTGACAATGCCTCACCCATTATTTTTGGAGAGAATTCTCATTTTTCTTTTAAATATTTTTCTTTATTTACTGGCAAGGTGAGAGACGGGGAGGGGATGAGGGAAGGAGAGAGAGAAAGAAAACGGGTGTTTCAGAGTTTCTAGCCACTGCAAACAAACTCCAAGCACATGTGCCACTTTGTGCATCTGGCCTTACTTGGGTACTGGGGAACTGAACCCAGGCCACCAGTCTTTGCAGGCAATTGCCTTTACTGCTGAGCCATCTCTCTAGCCCTACATTCATTGCTTGATAGACTTGTTAAACTTCAGGAAAGACTCCAAACACCTCAAATTGTTTTAGAGTATAAATATGTCCCGAGACCGGTGGGGGCCACTGCAAGGGAGCAAATACAATAAACTCTGGGTCTTTAATCTGTTACCCATTTAAAGCATGCTTCTAATAGGTTGGTCATGAAACCCCAGATTAGACTGCAAGACCAGAATGTTTATGCACTTGGAGCCCCTTAGGACTTAAGCAAATTAAAATGAGTGGGGTTTGAGGTGTCTACACCAGGAACAAATAAGGACAAGGGGAATTGTTGCCAAGGAAAGACCTCATCCTACAAAATCCGCCCGATAAGCCTCCAGAACCCAATCAGACCTCCGAAAATCTGCTTGAGCCAAGTAACAGCACTTGTTCCTGGTTGACCAGATAACCAGTAAAGCTGGAGGTCACACCACCGGGGGATGCATTCTTAGCTCCTGCCTAGCTTGCTGGAGATAACACCTCTGACGAGAGTGTTGTGATAACAGCGTCTAAGTGATTTCCCCAAAACTCAAAAGTTGCTTCTGCTACAAGCGTTTCCTTCACCCTTCCCTTGAGCCTGTGCAGATCAGATGTGTGACTTAGAGGGAACAAAAGGTTGGGGATCTTTGTCTTCATATTTTGTCTATCCCCCTTTGTTGCTCCAACCTGTGAGTCAGATGACTCACTTTTGCCTGGCATTATGTTGATCATTTGAAAAAATGTTTTGTCCAAGACTGGAATTCGGGGGGAACTTGGTTAAGTGCCCACTGGAGAGGATATGTTTGTTCTATTCTGTGTGTGTTCCCAGCAGCTTGAACTTCCACAACCCCTCAGCCTTATCATAAGGCCAAAGCAAACCACAAGGCCAGGATGCTTATGCGAGACGAGGATGCCGACAGCAGGAGGGCCTTCACCATTCTTGCAAGCCCTTCAGACCTGTCACAAGGCCCACACTGCAAAGCTAGGACACTGACACAAGATGGCGGTGTCCACGGCGGGAGTGACTCGGCAGTTCCTGGGCTCACTGGCAGTCTCCAGCTAGAGAGTGCTTGCACACAGAAAGGAAACATCTGTTGAAGCTATGCCCATGACCAATGAACAATTACCAAACTTCAGCCGGCCTGAAACAAAACAAAATCAACAAAAGCTTGTGTTTCAAGTGAGGGTCTTGGTCACCTCTGGTCCATTTGGCTCAAGGCGACCAGCTCATGTTGAAGTTCCAATAAATGAGCCTTGGTCTGTCTTGTTTGCAAGGTCACTTGGTCCCAGTTTTAGTATTTCTATGTTCCAAGATCAAATACCTGGGAAACTTATATTGTAAAATTATTTGCTATTTACCTGGAATTTATTGAGAAACCAAGTTGTTGTTTTTTTTTTTTTTTTTTTTTTTTTAAATTTGGCAATCTCATTGTCTGAACTCTAGAGTCCTCCAGAGATTCTACAGAGGGTCTTGGGAAGGTTGTATCTATTACCATTTGAAGAAAGAAGAACCCATAAGGGCAATGCAAATAATTGCTTCATAATAACAAAACTCCCAAAGAGAGGTGCTCAGCATCTCTTCACCACTTATCCCCAGCACCAGGTGCTCAGCATTTTCCTACCACTGTATCCCCAGCACTAGGTGCTCAGCATCTCCTCTTCATTTATCCCCAGCACCACTCCCAGAGGGGAAAGAACAAGCCAGAAACTTGTTCCTTCTCCCTCGTCCTGTCCAGAGTGCCCCTTGGTCCACTTGGGCCAGGTTCTGCATTTTGTGTGTTTGAGGAGTGACTTTAGTGGCAGACAGTGAAATTGCTAGGAGTGCAGTGAGGCAGACACTGGGATGGGTGTTGAGGGGTGAGGATGGGGCGAGGGGTAAATGCCAGAAGACACAGTGATATGCTCTAGGCACAGAGCAGACCCTCACAATTACACTCAAGGCATGAACACAGACACACACACAAAAATGTCACCGTTGATTTCTCTTTTGAAAACATTTTTTCCTTCAAAAATCACTTTTGCTTAAATTATGAGTATCACCTGAGATGGCTCTCAGAGACTTTCCTATGAGAAGGAGTGCATGTTCATATTCCCTGTCTTTGGTTTGGACGTGACCAGCCAGGGAGGGTCACAGCTGCTGAGCTGAGAATTATTTTTCCTAACCCTGTGGTTTCAGATTGCACTGGCCAAGAATGGACCCTTTTGTTTAACCTCTACTGGCTTTTAAAAATTGTTACCTCAGTCCTGTATCTCTAGATGGTGGGACGTTTTAGAGGACTTCTTACTCAAAGCTGCAAAAAATTCTAGACTGACAGCTGGAGAGATGGCTTAGTGGTTAAGGCGCTTGCCTGCAAAGCCTCAGGACTCAAGTTCAACTCTCCAGGTCCCATGTAATCCAGATGCACAGTGACACAAGTGCACAATGTTGCACATGCGCACAAGGGGGCGCATGTTACTGTAGTTTGATTGCAGTGGCGGGAGGCAATGGCGTGCCAATGCTCTCTCTCACACATTAAAAAAAAGGCTAGTCTGTTGGGCTTGCCTCAAAAAAATATTGAAGGCTGAATAATAATTACTAACATTAAATTTTTTTGCATGGGTGGGGGAGGATCTGAGACAGGGTCATGACATATAGTCTTGTCTCAATCTTAGAATCTTCGCATCTCAGCCTCCCAAGTACTGGGATTTCAAGCATGCGCCACCACATCTGGCTGTTACTGGCATGGGATGCTCTTAGCACTAACACGGAACCACATCTATTTTTTTCTAATTCATTTTTTTCCTTTTTAATTTATATATCAGTATTCATCTTGACTCTAAGTTTGATGATATTCTTGTAGAGTTACTGTATTGGAGTTATGCTGAATTCAATCATAAAGTTAAGCCTGGCTAAGACAGAGAGATTTTCTTCTTGGAACCCAAATGTTATATTTACATAGTCATACATATTACTGTGTATATGCATATGAGGTTATATTACTATGCAGGTTCCAGTGTCATGGCAACTAGCTAAGCTCTTTTGTGCCTCAGTACCTAAAATCGTTGGCTAAAAATACAGTTTTACTGTAAAATCACGGTTCAGAGGGATTAGAGGGAAAAAGGAAATATTATTTACATATGACAGGTTAAGAATAATGAAATCTGCTTTCTATTATAATAAAAGAAAACTCATCCATGTTCAATCAATATTATCAGATAGCCATTTTTTTGTTTTATTTTCTCACAGTGATACTTCTTGACTCATTTAGAATTAAGGAAGGAAGCTGTCACATTCTGTGGAGTATACAAAGCAGATGTCTGGTTTATTTTTAGTCACTGCCCTACAAGTCAGAGTTTCCTTATTGAGAGTTCTGAGGAGGCTGGAATCAGGATGCTGTCTCTGTGGAGAGAAGAGGTGTGTGTGTGTGTGTGTGTGTGCGCGCGCGCGCACTGGAGGTGGGGACAGAAGCAGGTAGTATGGAGGTTTGATTCAGCTGTCCCCCAGAAATTTAGATGTTCTGAATGTTAGGTTCCCAGTTGATGGAGATTTGGGAATTAATGTTTCCTGGAGGCAGTGTGTCGCTGGGGGACAGCTTATGGGTGTTTTAGCCAGCTCCCCCTTGCCAGTGTTTGGCACACTCTCCTGTTCCTGTTGTCCACCTAATGTTGGCCAGGAAGTGATGTCCACCTTCTGCTCATACTGCATTTTTCCTTGCCACCATGGAGCTTCTCCTCGAGTCTATAAGCTAAAATAAACAGCCCCCCCCCCCCCCCCCCCCCCGCAAAAAGCTGTTCTTGGTCAGGTGATTTCTGCCAGCAATGTGGCCCTGACTGCATCAGGTAGGGACCCAAAGCCTTCTGCTTTTGTTTTGTTAGTGGCAACTGTGACCGTGGCAAGGGCGCCTTATTTCGCTGGCGCTGAGGCCAGGCTGGGGCTGGCGCTCACTCACCCGTGCTGCTCTGGATGGTCCTCACGGTGGTGGTGGTGCGTGGAGGGGAGGACGACCTCAGGGACACGCACTCGTCGTCCTGGGAGCAGCCCTTCTCGATGGCCCGCACATAGCTGTGGCTCCGCATGCGGAAGCAGCCGGGCATGGGCAGGTCCAGCGCTTCCACGGCCTGAGACTCCAGCTCGCTGAACACCGACTCACACACGGACTCGAACTGCCCGTTCACCTCCATCTCGCTCACCTGCGGGTAGACACACGGGCCGTGACACCTAGGTGGTAGTTCCATTGATGGAGGTCCGACCCTTCCCTGTGAGCATCTCCAGACTTCATCCCGCGCATGCTGTTTCCTTTATGTCACAGTTTATGATTGGATGGCATCTGGATAATAATGCCATAGAATGGACTGGGTAAGAGAGCTTTGCATTTTGGAATGGGAGAAAATGGGGACTGGAAATCCTTCCCCCCCCAATGCATCTCAGATGATAATTTTATCTATAGGTCGTTTTGTTTGTTGATTTATTTTGGGGCTGTTGGGGATATAACACAGAACTCAGGGTCTGGTGGTGGGCAATCCCTCTACCACTCAGCTACATTCCCCAGTTCCTCCATATTTGCAGATGGCAAATTAGAGAGTGATATTATTGGTCCATGGTCAGAGATTATGTATTTCAACGTAACTTTTTAGCTGCTAGTATTTTGGAAACTAGCATTATTTAAGAGAGAGAGAGAGAGAGAGAGACAGAGACAGAGAGACAGAGAGACAGAGAGAGGGAGAGGGGAGTATGGCACACCAGGGCCTCCTGCAATTGCAAATGAACTTCAGATGCAAGTGTCATTTTGTGCATCTTTTTATTTATTCATGAGAGAGAGCGTGAGAGAGAATGGGTGCACCAGCCACTGTAAACAAACTCCAGATGCATGTGTCTCCATGTGCATCACAGGCCAGTGCCTTAACCGCTAAGCCATCTCTCTAGCCCCACTTTGTGTATCTTGCTTTACATGAGTACTGGGGAACTGAACCCAGGCTGTTAAGCTTTTGCAAGGAAGTGCCTTTAATTGCTGAGCCATCTCTCCAGCTCCATTTGTACCTTTTGAAGTAAGTAGTTAAAATAATTTCAAAGTTGACTGAAGCTTATTGAATACAAGGTATGGAAACATTCCCTGTATTTTGGCAAGATAATGCTCTCAACAAAAATAGGCCCAGCCCAAATATGTCAAAATCTTGAAAAATATGATCAAGATTTTCAAATTATTTATGCTTCATTTTTCTTTAAATAACATATACCACGTCTAAGTACTGCTTAAAAAAAAAAAAACTATGCCAGTCAGTTTCACTTTCCACCTGGCTCCCTAAATATTTGGGAGAAATTCTGAATTTTCTGGTACCTTATGAGCAATTGGGAAAGTAATATGTTAAACTATAAAAAGCTTAGAACACGTATCAAGCACTAATGCAATTTCTCATTTTGCATTAGCTGAAGATGTTCCAGCAATGGTTAATACCTTTAAACTTCAGGTAAAAATGATTAATTACCTTAATATATATGATGGCCTGTTAAGGAAGTGCTCTACCATTGATCTGTATTTCCATTCTCCACCCCTTTCCCCCATCTTTAAAATAAACATTTTTTTAAAAAGACAAGGTCTCTTGGGGCTGGAGGGATGGCTTAGTGGTTAAGGTGTTTGCCTGCAAAGCCAAAGGACCCAGGTTCAATTCCCCAGGACCCACGTTAGCCATATGCACAAGGGGGCCCATGCTCTTGGCATTCATTTGCAGTGGCTTAGAGGCCCTGGTACACCCATTCATTCTCTCTTCCTCTCTCTCTCTCCCTCTTTCTCTGTCAAATAAATAAATAAATAAAAATAAAATATTAAAAAAAACCCAAAATGACAAGGTCTCACTCATATGCTGAGCCTGACCTTAAACTTGCCATTCTCCTGCCTTAGCTTCCCTGGAAGATTCCAGGCCTATGCCAACAGGCCTGGCTGAGGATGGACGAGTGTGTGAAAATCTTCATCAATGAACCTAGGTCTGGGTTAAGGATACACAAACAGTCTTTGTATTATATATGTGACTCGTGTATATTTGAAATAACTTCAAAGCAAATATAAAATAAATTCTATATGTGTGTGTATATAAACATAATTCATTTAATATTCTTTGGTGTTGAATTTTTGCTTATTGGCACATACACACACATGAGAGAGGGAGTGAGTGAGAGAGAGAGAGAGAATAAAAGAGAGAGAGACAGAGATTGAGAGAATGAATGGGTGTGCAAGGGTTTCTTGTTGCTGTAAACAAATACCAGACACATATGGCACTAAAGCATCTGGCTTTACACAGGTAATGAGGAATGAAACCTGCGTTGACAGGCTTTGCAAGCAAGGGCCTTTAACTACTGAGCCATCTTCCCAGACTTGATCTTTCTTTCTTTTTTATTGATCAGCATACCAAACATCACAAACAGAAATCAAATATCTCTTCTTGTCTTGGTTAAAAACATTAAACTTGAATGTCTATGTTTCCACATTCCCTCTCTCTCTATCTTTTGCTGGAGTTAGTACTTTATTATGTACATTTGCATATGTGAATTTGCAAATATTCAACATTTCGCTAAATATTGTCCCTTATCACAGGTACATATTTGTACAACATCCATGTTTTAGACTAGGGAATGAGTTTGTCTCTATTAACAAGTTTTGAACGACATGACAGTAAATGTTTTAAGCAAAAGGCATAGCAAGATGGTTTTTGTTAGAACTGTGGCCCACCTCACTGATATAGACAGTTATATTGCTTTGGAAACCGGAATACGATTTATTATTCACCACAAGACTTTTTGTTTTGTTTTCTAAATTTTTTCCAAACATTGAATCCATAATTTAAATCCTTGTGTTTTGGAACTTGTTCCTTTTCTTAAATGGTTTTCATATTTCCACATTATAAACCATCTTTTATTTTTATATCAATGTTGTATCTGAACAGTAGAACTGTAGTTATTAACTATATCTTTCAACAAATTACTGAATCTTTTGTCAAAATATTCATTCCTTTTGCTCACATTTCTTTCAAGTAGATTTTCAGGTTTTTTTTTTTTTTAAGGTAGTGTCTCACTCTAGCCCAGGCTGATCTAGAATTTACTATGTAGTTTGAGGGTGGCCTCAAACTCACAGTGATGAAAGGTGTACACCATCACAGCAGGCTCAATTTTTCAGGGTTTTTAAAAACTGGTTTGTATACTTTTTATTGATTTGTATTTTTTGAAGAAAAATAGCCTTTTTTTTCCCCGATAAACGTGGGCATTCTCCAGGTTTTCTCTTGGTGACATTATTTTGATATTTTTGTTATACAGAAATTTTAAATTCTATAGCAAATATCTCATTTTTTTTTTTTTTTTTTTTTTTTTTTTTGTTTTTTTGAGGTAGGGTCTCACTCTGGTCCAGGCTGACCTGGAATTCACTCTGTAATCTCAGGGTGGCCTTGAACTCACAGCGATCCTCCTACCTCTGCCTCCCAAATGCTGGGATTAAAGGCGTGCACCACCACGCCTGGCTTGCAAATATCTCATTTTTAAAAACTATGGCTTCAGTTTATATTAGGGTGTAGAAAGCTTTCTTTTCTCTTTTTGTTTTTTTTTGAGGTAGGGTCCAACTCTCTCAGGCTGATCTGGAATTCACTCTGTAGTCTCAGGCTGGCCTTGAACTCACAGTGATACTCCTACCTCTGCCTCCCAAGTGCTGGGATTTAGAAAACTTTCTTGTTAAGGTAAACTATTCCAGTTTGCCTGGAAACATTCTCTCATATTTTTAAAAAATAAGACTTGAATCATAGAGCAAATATAATTCTGCAACTTGTTTTTCATTCATGCATCTAAGTTAAATATATATATTGATAGGATTGTTCTTCTTACACAAATGTAGAAAGTCAAAGGAAATATTTCATTCATTCATTAATTCATTCATTCTTTGAGGTAGTGTCTCCCTTTCAGAGGTAAGTGCTGACCTGACACTTACTCTGTAGTCTTGTTTTGGTTCCTACAAAACAGCCTGCTGGTGCATAAAGAATCTTTTTCTCTGTTGGCTTTTGTAATTCCTTTTCTCTGCCTTGTTCATTTCTAAGCTTTGCCCAAGATTCTTTTTTGTTATCTAGAAGCGCTAGGGATGATTTCCAGGGCCTTGCATATGCTGGCAAGTGCTTGCCTGCTTTGTTTTGCTTTTTTTTTTTTTTTTTGAGGAAGGGTCTTGCTCTATGTAGCCAGGCTGACTTGGAATTCACTATGTAGTCTCCAGCTGGCCTCCAACTCACAGTGATCCTCCTACCTGGGTTTGATTGCTGGAATTAAAGGCATGCACCACCATACCCAGCTCTGAGATCTTTTTGAGCTCTTTATCCTTTCTTTCTAATTTTGTAGGAACATTTGAAATAACTGAAACATTAATCTTTTTTTCTTAATGTGCTAAACATTTCTCTATGAATTATATTTTAATTTTATATCTCTAGCTACTACATAGAAATATTTAATTTTATTTAAAGCAAATGTTAGTATTTTATCTTAAGCTTTTTTGAATTCTTGTTTTATTATAAACATGATGTCATCATAATAATATGCACTTGATTTCCTTTTTTTAAAAAATGTTTTATTTATTTATTTGAGAGAAACAGAGAAAGAGGCAGAGAGAGAGAGAGAGAGAGAGAGAGAGAGAGAGAAAGAGAGAATGAATGGGTGCTCCAGGGCCTCTAGCCACTGCAAAACAAACTCCAGATGCATGTACCACATTATACATCTGGCTTTATGTGGGTACTGGGTAATCAAACCTGCTTCCTTCGGCTTTGCAGGCAAGTGCCTTAACCATTGGGCATCTCATTAGCTTTTAAAAATATTTTATTTCTTTATTTTATTTTTTTTATTTCATAATTTGAAATCAAAACAGACAATTTTATTACACAGGCACCTTAACACACATCTTAAATATTTTTCTAGTTGTGAGATTTCAGCTATCCTTGATATAACTGACAGTCAAGTAATTATTAAGAAAACATAATACATTCTGCCCAGTAGTTTCTTCAGGTTATTGGCAAGGCTGAATGTTGTTAAAGGTGCACAGTAGCTTGCCCTGAACTCACCATACTTTTCTCTACCTTCCTCACACTGCTGTAGGCACACAATTATCCTTGCTCTAGTATTTCCAGTATTTACCTTCTAGTGAGGGTTTAATTTACCAACCTAGTTAAAATTGTACTTGTGATGCTCCTCACAGTGACATCCGCCTTACTTTGCTATATAACATTTACCATCATCTGGTATAGTATTTATTATTTCTTTATTTATTTGAGAGAGAGAGAGAAAGAGACAGAGAATAAATTTCTTTTACTTCCCCTCCCTACTTTGTTTCCACAGACATATTTTCTTAAAGTTCAATATTTTGTTTTGTGGTACTGCTTAAGTTTTAAATCCACTTGTTCTTTTTTATTTATTTTATTTTATTTTTTTTTGGAGATAGGATTTAACTCTAGCCCAGATGGACTTGGAACTCACTATGTTGCCCAGGGTGGGGTGGCCTCCGATTTACAGCAATTCTCCTACCTCAGCCTCTAAAATGCTAAGATATGAGTCATCATACCTGGCTTAATTTGCATTTTTTGTGTGTTGTTGCCTTTTTTTAAAAAAAAATTAACTTACTTATTTGCTTATGTGTGTATATGAGTGCATAAGGGCCTCTTGCTGCTATAAACAAGTCTCAAATGTTTGTACAGCTTTCTTTTGAAATATTTTTATTTATTTAACAGAGACAGAGAGGGAAAAAGACAGAATAGGCATGCCAGGGTCTCTAGCCATTGCAAACAAATTCCAGACGCATGTGCCACCTTGTGCATCTGGCTTACATGGGTCCTGGGGAATCAAACTAATGTCCTTTAGCTTTACAGGCAGGTGCCTTAACTGCTAAGCCATCTCTCAAACCCCTTGTACAGCTTTTTGCATCAAACTTATGTGGATGGATGCACTTGAACTCAGACCCGCAAACTTGCAAGCAAGTGCCTTTAACTGCTGAGCCATCTTCCCAGGCCCCTTAATTTGCAGTTGTATAGGATTAGGAAGGAGTTTAATGTCTTTTGTACTATACAATGAAAAATATGCTTTAAGTCTCCGAGTTTCACTTTCCTTATTTGTTAAATGGGTACTTTGTGGGTAAGGATAAAAACTAATTGATATAGAATATATATGTTATATGTCTAGGCACATGTCAGACACTTTGTAAGCATGGCTCTCATTTTGTGAGATGATTGTGTGGAAGGATGAAACTTAGAAGTTACTCCAATGATCTGAGACTATTTTCTGAATTAAAAACTAATCTTTCCCTATACAGTTGATATAAACTAATGAAACAATATGCAAAGTTCCTGGGATGTGTCTGGTGACCAACTGAAAGTAACCAGTCTGTTGTTATCATTTCTATTTTTTTTTAATTTAATTATTTGAGTGTGTGTGTGTGTGTGAGAGAGAATGGTTTCTGTTTTTTTTTTTTGTTTTTGTTTTTCAAGGTAGGGTCTTACTCTAGCTTATAAGGGCTGACGTGGAATTCACTATGTAGTATCAGGGTGACCTTGAACTCACAGTGATCCTCCTTCCTCTGCCTCCCAAGGGCTGGGATCAAAGGTGTGCTCTACCACACCCGGCTGAGAATGGGTCTTTTTATAGAGTGACTTAAAAATTTTTACTTATCTATGTGTGTATGTGCACGCACATGCACACACATACACACTTGCACACAGCAGGGTCTCTGCAAACAAACACCAGAACCATGCATCAATTTTTGTGTCTGGCTTTCCATGGGTACTGGGGAATTGAACTCAGGCTAGCATGTTTTGCATGCAAGTGCCTTTGACCCTTGAGCCTTCTCCTCAGTCCTCAATTTCATCGCTAATACCACTATTATCAGTAATATTCTTGTCACCAATGTCAGCAGGCATGGAAGTAACAAGTTAGGAGCGGGAATAGTTGGGTTGTCTGGAATCTGCTATGCATCATCTGTGCACCTGCCTCATTTAATCCTGAGTTCCCATTGCTAGATATAAATACAAATATACAAACACACACAGTGAAGGTTTGTTCTAGCCCAAACTCACAGCTATGCTGCTGGTTTTCACACTTAGCACAAAAATGGTGTTCTACGCCCAAACTCACAGCTAGGCTACTGGTTTTAACACTTAGCACAAAATCCATGTTTGCACAGTGATTTTTTAAAAATAATATAACCCAGAATATTGACAAATAAAATATATCTGAGGGCTTCTAGTTGCTATTTCTTATGAAGATACTTAGGATTTAGATTTGAAATGAATCAAGACATAATTTAAGTTAGTGTTGAAATGGCAGCTATTATCTGAAATGGGTTTAAAAAACCAATATTCTATAATTCTTCTCCAGTCTCACTTTTAAAAAGCCGTCATTTTATTAGATTATACATAATTTGATATAGAAAAAGAATAAACATATGGAAAGAAGTTCAATTTTCTCTACCACCCAAGCACAGTGTTTTACTTCTTGACCCAAAGAATGTAGTTATATTCTAGATCCAGTGTCCTTTTATAAATTCAATGTTTATTTATTTAAAAATAAAACAGATAGAGAGAAAGTGTGTGTGTGGGGGGAGGAAAGAGTATGGGCTTGACAGAGCCTCATGTCATTGCAAACAAACTCCAGACACATGAGCCACTTTGTGCCTTTGGTTTTATGTGGGTACTGGAATTGAATCCAGGCTAGCAGGCTTTTCAGGTAAGTGCTTTTAATTGCTGTGCCATCCCTCCAACCCCTGCTATCCCCTCAGTTTCTTATTTTTCTTTTTAATTTTTATTTATTTTATTTATTTATTTGAGAGAGGGAAAGAGGCAGAGAGAGAGAGAGAGAGAGAGAGAGAGAGAGAGAGAGAGAGAAAGAGAGAGAGAGAGAGAGAGAGAGAGAAAATGGGTGCACCAGGGCTTCCAGTCTCTGCATACGAACTCCAGATGTACGTACCACCTTGGGCATCTGACTTATGTGGGTCCCGGGGAATCAAAATGAAGTCCTTTGGCTTTTCAGGTGAGCGCCTTAACCGCTAAGCCATTTCTCCAGCCCCCCTCAGTTTCTTAAATTGTGGGTTATGACCCAACATGAGGGTTATGTAACTGAAAATGTGGGTTGTGAAAAATGTTTCTGAACACACCATGACAAAATAAATTAATCCAAAAATCAAACCTGCAATGAGTCTGAGGCATTTCTTGTAGCAGTTACCTGTGCCGCGGAGTGTGCCTTTGCTGCTGCCTCCATTCTGAATGACCAACACGTGCACTTCCTGCTGCCCTTTCGTCATGCTATGTAATGCCAATGAATACCGCCTAAAACTCTCCGGCTTACATTTTAGATTACTGTATCATGTGCTTTTACTATCTGTACCAAGTTTACTGCTCCTATAGAAACATAATGGTTTAATTATGGAAGACAGTGTCTTTTAATATTTTCCCCTGTCATTCCCTCATATGCAAGTATAAAATTAACATATCTTTGGATTGTACTGTGCTAGAATATTTTATTTGAAACATTGCTATCTGAGTTGCTGACTTGCCTTCCAGAAAAAAAAAAAATCGCTAAATAAATTTTGGCTTGGACTTAGAGAAGCTTCTATACTTCTGTGGTTTTGTACTACGTACTTACATGAAGCAGTGTCCTCAGCATAGATGACTACAGAATTCAAACAGTAGCTGGGCATGGTGGCTCACATCTTTTAATCCCAGCAAGTAGGAGGCTGAGGTAGAAGTCTGAGGCTAGCCTGAGCTACTGAATGAGTGTCAGATCAGCCTGGGAGATCCTGACTCAAATCTATCCTCACTAGTTCCATTATCAAATATTCAGCCAAGATTTTAATTGCTTAGGCAAACATAAATAGGCACATCTGTCTCATTAGTATGCCAGTCCGCCAAGTCCTTAATAAATGGTAAACATTGTACTGGGGAGATTGCTCAGCAGTTAAAGGTACTTGTTTGCAAAGCCTGATGACCCAGGCTTATTTCCTCAGTACCCATGTCAAGCACAAAGTGGCTTGTGTCTGGTGTTAGTCTGTAGGGGCAGGAGCCCTGGTGTGCCCATGCTCTCTCTTTCTTAAATAAATAAATATATAAAATATTTAAAAAATGGTGAAATCAGGCTGGAGAGATAGCTTAGTGGTTAAGGTGCTTGCTGTGAAGCCTAAACACCCATGTTCAACTCTCCAGATCCTACATAAGCCAGACACACAAAGGTTAGGCAAGTGCAAGGTTGCACATGCCCACTAGGTGTTGTAGGCACCTGGAGTTTGCTTGCAGTGGTTGAGGCTCTAGTGGGCCAATTCTCTCTTCCTCCCTCCCTCCCTCCTTCCCTGTCTCTGTAAAACAATGGTGAAATTATATGTATGCAAGTAACTATTTTAAAATGTTTTTATGATTATCATCAGTAACTCCTTGATGTGTATATCGATTTTATATGCCTATATAGTTGAGGTTTCATAAATATTTCCAAGTGGATCCTAGGGAGATGGATCAATGGATAAAGCGTCTGCTGTGTCAGTGTGAGGACTGAAGTTGGGATGCTCTTGTGAATGCTGTGTGGGCATGGTGCGTCTGTAATTTCAGTGCCTGGGAGGTGGACACAGGGGACCCCCAGGGCAAACTGGCCAGCTAGACTACCTGAATTGGTGAGCTCTGGGTTCAAGTGAGAGACCCTGCTTAAGTAAATTAAGTAGAGAATGGTCAAGAAAGACACTTGAGGCTGGAAAGATGGCTTAACAGTTAAGGCATTTGCCTGTGAAGCCTAAGGATCTAGGTTTGATTCCGCAGGACCCACGTTAAATATATATTATATATTTATATATATTATAAATAAATAAATAAATAAATAAATATATATATATAGACACTTGACATTAATCTCTGGCCTCTGCATGCACATGTACACACATGTGTGCATGCTTACACACATGCAAACCACATATACACATACACATGCAGGCACTGCCTCCCCCCCACCCCCACAATTTCTCAGGTCACGAGTGGAAAAAGTTTAAGAAGCCCTACTGTAGCACCAATTACTTGGCTTATGAAATTTGCTTTGTTCCTTCCAGGCGTCTTGGGTGAATAATATGTCAGACTTCAAACAGGAGCAGGACAGAGTGCACTTAAATTTAACACTTTGCTGCTTTGTACTAATGATCGTATACACAGAATATCTTTCATAAAAGCCAATGCTGTTTCTTTTTTTTTTTTTGAAAAGTCTAGAGTACTATGGCTGAATCGCTTTGAAGAAGAAACTGTTCTCTGAATAAATGACAATTTTGTAACTGTATTAGGACATTTGAAAGTGTCCTTGAAGATACTGCTATTTGAAATTGAATACGGTGCTAGAAAAAAAAAGGATGTGTCATTAGGAATCCATTAAGAATGACCATTCTTTCTGTTTTTTTTTTTTTTTAACTTAATGCCAAATGACTGCACCATAGAATTATAACACTTGACCTGACAGAATATTAGTGTTCTCCACCCTCCTGTGCCTGGTATCTCCCTAAGCTGTCTCTGGGAAGCTATGTCGCAAGGGAGGTCAGATACACCATACAACGTCCTGCAGGAGGACATTACATCTTCCCTTGTTTCAAACATGTTGATGGTATGGAAATCATAAATGTATATAATTATTTTTTTCTCACAAAAATGTTAATCCTGGGAATACATTCTGCATACATGATAGCTGAACTTATATACTATTATACAGCTCTAGAAAACCATGTGACCACCAGGCTGTATAAAATGAAGGTATGCCTCAAGAAATCTGAAGTAGTATATTATTTCTTATAAAAATCAATACTTGCAAGTTCATCTTGCACCCTGTAGCTCCAGCTATTTCCCAGAGGCTGGGGTAGTGTGTCACTGGCAAGCTTTATGTAGGACAGATAGGTATGCGAGATGTCTTTAAAGCAAGGCTCCCTTCCCTAACCATCTCCCCACTCTGCCTGCAGAGTCAGGGGCTACTCCCTGACCGTAGGTCCAGACTCCATTGACAGCAAGGAACTCTGACTCTGGGGACAAAGTGAGAGCATGAGACGGTCTGACTTCAGAGATCAGCCCACCATTTCATTCCTCTGTCAAATACATTGCTGATCTTACCCACATAGGCTATTCAGTATGCCATTACCACCATCACTGTCAGCAACACTATCACCTCCACCATCCTCACCACTGCCTCCACCATCTCTGGTACCACTGTTACTACCACAACCACCACCATCATCGTCAACACTGTCATTCACCTCCACCATCACCACCACCCCATCATTTACATCACCAGCACTGCCACTGCCATGACAGCATCACTGCCGCCATCACTGCCACTGTGAGTCCCTGATTGTAGCATCATCGTCATTAGCGGCACCACCCCCATCACCCTCTGACTGCCACATCATACCATACCTTCACCATCAACATTACCCCCCCCACGGACTCTACCAGTCCTCAAACAACACAACCATTACCGCCACCACACTGTTACTATCACCACAACACACTGCTCTATACTAACACCACCAGTCCCGACAGAACCACACTACCATTACTGCGACAATTCCCATCACCACACTCTGCCATTAGCACCGTGATCACTGTCATCACGATCACCATCAGTGCTGCGTCACCACCACCATCACTACCACCAACAACATGTTTTTCTGCTTTACTGCCACTGTTGTTCGACTAGCCCCTGCTCTGAGCACTCTCTCTAATCTTTCCCACAGATGGCTCATCTCACATCAAAGACCTGCTCATACCCATTACCGGCTTCAAAGCCGACTTTGATTCGTCTTGACTTAATCTCACTCTTAAAGAGTTAAATCCAGGGCTGGAGAGATGGCTTAGCGGTTAAGGCGCCTGCCTGAGAAGCCTAAGGACCCATGTTTGACTCTCCAGATCCCACATTAGCCAGACACACAAAGGCAAGGCAAGGCAAGCACAAGGTAGCACACACCCACTAGGTGGAGCAAGCGTCTGGAGTTCAATTGTGGTGGCTGGGGCCCTGGTGTGCCAATTCTTTGTCTCTCTATCTCTCTCTCTCACTGTCTCTAAAAATGAAAAAAAAAAAAAAAAAAAAACAGTAAGATTAAAAAAGAGTTAAATCCCCCCAAAAAGTTTAATCAAGTTCCCTAGGTCTGGTATGTAAGACCATTCATAAAAATGTATCTCCAGGTAATCTTTCACATGGATCTCCCAATGCTGACTCAGCTCCAACCAAGCATTTGCCACACCCAAGGAAGATTTAGGTGGCACTTTTCCCCAAAGCTGGGATCAAATGCTACTTTGTTCAAATCATTTGGAATAATTTGGTAAAATGTCAGTTCCTAGGCCTCATCCCTAGAAGTATTTAACTTATTATTTATTTATTTTTTTTAAGGTAGGGTTTCACTCTAGCTCAGGCTGACCTGGAATTCACTATGTAGTCTCAGGGTGGCCTCAAACTTGTGGTCATCCTCCTACCTCTGCTTCCCGAGTGCTGGGATTAAAGATGTGCACCACCATGCCTGGCTTTTTTTGTTTCTGCATGCATGTCTTTCATTTTGGGAATCTTTTTGACAACTTTGTGACCATAGGGAAAAATCCCATTTAATATTTGGCAACTTGAATCTTACAGTGTCCATAAGGAATAATATTATGTAAATAGACAGCAACTGGAAGAGTGCCTTATCCAAAAAATGCTTAACAAAAGGTGGTTCTTGGGATGGAGAGATGTCTCAGCGGTTAAGGCCTGCAAAGTCTAATAACCTGGGGTTGATTCCCCAGTACCCATGTAAACTAAAGGCAGATGCACAAAGTGGTACATCATCTGGACTTGGCTGCAGGGGCAGGAGGCTCTAGTGCACACTCATTTTCTCTCTCTCTTCCTCTGCTTGGAAATGAATAAATAAAAATATTAAAAAATGTGGTCCTTGTCATTAATCAGAATGTTTTATGATGGGGAAATAGATAATGCTTGTGATAGAACTCTTATGGTTCTCAGATGGGTTTCTTTGGCCTACAGACCTCATGAGGACAGGCATCATGTATAGCCATTATGGAATAAATCTCAAAATCTCACCCAGTATTTTATCTATTTATTTTGAGGAAAAGAGAGAGAGAGGGAGAGGGAGAGAAAAGAGAAAGAGGAAGATAGAGAGTGAATGGGCACACTAGGGCCTTCAGCTGCTACAGCTGAATTTCAGATGCATGCATCACCTTGTGCTTATGTGGGTCCTGGGGAATCGAACCGAGGTCCTTTGGCTTTGTAAGCAAGCGCCTTAACCACTGAGCCATCTGTCAAGCCCCCATCCAGTATTTTGATCAATAAATACTAGTAAACAAAAAGCATGGTACTTATTCTCTTAAAGCATGATATAAATTTAAATTCAGAGCCTCTCACATCATTTAAATGTATCCCCATTTATGTCCTCCCAGGCACCTTTCCTGCCTCTGCTGGCTTCTAAGAGCTGCAGGTCTCTAGGTCCAGGCTTTCTGTGGCCCTGATCTTAGAATCTCAGTCTTCTCAGCTCACTCTGAGGTTTCTGTGGTGATAGCCCAGAGACGATGATTATGATGATGATGATGATGATTTTGGAAAATTTGGATGCAATATTCAATTGCTCTTATGGAATCTTCATATTTAGTCATGGTACCAGTTCTTAGAAGTATGGTTCTAAAGGTTGGGCGTGGTGGTGCACATCTTTAATCCCAGTGCTTGGGAGGCAGAGTTATGTGGATGACTGTGAGTTCGAGGTCACTCTGAGACTACATAGTGAATTCCAGGCCAGCCTGGGCTAGAGAGTGAAACCCTACCTCAAAAAACCCAAATAAGTAAATAAAAATAAAAAAATGAAGTAAGAGTCTATCTCATCACAAACATGCAATATTCCCTGGAGCCCAGTTGAGGCAAATAAATTACATTATATTTCTAGTGTCTGATTTGCCTTCAGGACTTTTATGCTTATGGTCTTTCCAATGGTGTCCATCCTGGACATGCATCCTTCAAGCCTTCTCCATTATCTCCTTCCCGATAAGTTGCCTGGGCCTGGTTGACTGCTGATAAATTTTCGAGGACCCCCTCCTTATGCCTGACCCATCTGCAGAGGCCCCTCCCCGCCTGGAGCTTGCTGTGGCTGAATACCTGGAGTGCCCTACAGTATCTGTCTGCACTTCCTGTTTGCTCCGTGGTGATTTCCTCGGGGTGTGACCGTCTCCCCATCCTCTGCCCACTGTGGCTTATGGCACTGTGGGCCTAATGGTGCTCACCTGGCTTATGGTACTCATGGCTCGCATGTAGCTCTCATTCCTTGACCGGAACTTTGGTGACGTGAGCAAGCTTGCAGGGTCAAGACTGTCCAGGCTTCGGTTGATGGAGACTTCACTTACTGCCCTCAGGTAACTATGACTCCGGATCTGGAGTTTGGGTGAGTGTTCATTGGAGATCCTGGAAGAGAGCAATGGGAGAGGTGAATTTAGCTGTATTCCAATGCAGACAGCATAGTTAGATGTGGCACAACTACTATTTGTTAGCATTGTACATAGTAGGAAAATAATAGTCATGACTTCCTCTGATTAATAAACTCCCCCTTGGGGTGTCTCAAGAGCTTTCTGTTTTGCCTTCCTTTTTATTTATTTATTTATTTTTGTTTTTTTGAGGTAGTGTCTCACTCTAGCCCAGGCTGACCTGGAATTCACTCTGTAATCTTAGGGCGGCCTTGAACTCACTGCAATCCTCCTATCAAGGCCTCCCAAGTGCTGGGATTATAAATGTGCACCAACATGCCTGGCTTTTAAAAAGTTTTTAACTGACACATAATAATTGTTTATATATACATTTTGGGGTTTAGTGTGATGTTTCAATGGATGTATTCAATGTGTAAGAAAATTATAGATAAGAATAATTAGTATACAGGTAAGAGTAATTAGTACATCCATCATCTCAAATATTTATTCTTTGTGTCGGCAATCTTAAAAATCTTCTCTACTAGCTACTTAAATGTATCTTTCATTTTTGTCAACCATAGGTACGTGACTATACCGTAGAACATTCGAAATTACTCTTTCAACCACATCCTTGAACAATTTAGTCATCTTTCATTCTCTTTCCCCTTCCCGGGCCTCTAGTAACCACCATTCTGTTCTTTACTTCTATGAAATTAAGTTTAAATTTTTTAAATTTATTGTTTTTTTTTTTTGGTTCTTTTTATTCTTTTGTAACATTTTTGGAGAGAGAGAGAGAGAATTGGCGCACAGGACCTCAGCCACTGTAATTGAACTGCAGATGTTTGTGCCACCTAGTGGGCATGTGTGACCTTGCACTTGCCTCATCTTTGTGCATCTGGCTTATAAGGGATCTAGAGAATAGAACATGGGTCCTTAGGCTTCAAAGGCAAGTGCTTTAACCACTAAGCTGTATCTCCAGCCCATTTATTGATGTTTTAAAATAAAAAGGTTTCACACATAGATCCCCTCTCCCATACCCTAATTCTGCTGAGAGTCTTCAATAAGGCTGTTGATATTCATGGTGGGGACCAACAGGCCTCAGCCAGTCTCTGCAGGGATGGAAATTAACTTTGCAAGTTTCCACACACACATGAGAATAAGCAGGATTTGACTTTCTGTGCCTTATTGTACTTAACATAATGTGTACCAGTTCAATCCATGTAGTCATAAATTACAGGATTTCACTTCATTTCTAATGGATTACTAATATTCCTTTGTGTAACTATACTATGCTTTCTTCATCCATCCATCTACTGATGAATGGGCATGTAGGTTGATCCCAGACCCTGGCTATGGTGAATAGTATCCTGAATCTGAGACTGCAGATGTCTCTTCATACTAATTTCATTTCTTTGCACTTATAACCAGTGGTGGAGTAACTGGATGATCTGGTAGTTTTTTCTCTTTACTCTTCTGTTTGCCATCATGGCTGTGCTCTTTTACATTCTCATCAGCAGTGTGTAAGTTCCGGTGTCTTCACGGAGGAGAATCTTTTAGCAGGAAATTGTCAAGGTCTGATAACATTAGAGAGCAATGAAAATTTTCTTCAACCATGAAGTAATTTCCCTGTTCAAGGAGGGAAAAATTAGCAGCAAGTGTCATCCTGCAGAACCTCCTTTGCAATGTAGAAAGGTTTCCTTTTCATCTATTTATTTCCATCTTTTAGTACTTTACACTCTCTAGTAACAGCAATTAGATCTGTTTCTATAGCTGTCTATTCATTTTTAAGTCTTCTCTCTTCTCTCCCTTCCTCATTCTCTTCCTTCCTTCTCTTCTCTCTCTTTCTTTCTCTCTCAGTGTGTGCCATGCCTCTGGAGACATGCATGTGGAAGTCAGAGGGCAACTTTAGGGTGTCTGTGCTCCACCTGGGATCTCTGGCAGCTGAAAATGAACTGTAAGACTGCAAAGGAACACATAATACCAGCTGTCCCAGCTTCTCCTGGCTTTGCCTCTCATTGCTACAGGATTGTTAGGATCACAGATACATCTGGCTTTACATGGGTGCTGGGAAATGAACCCAGGCCATTAGACTTTGTAAGCAAGTGCCTTTAACTACTGACTTTTCCCTTCCCTCTTGCCCTTCCTTCTTTCCTTCCTTTTGAATTTCTTTGAATATTTTTACTTATTTATTTGCAAGGGGGGGGGGAATCTAGAAGAGAGACAGAGAGAATGGGCCAGCCAGGGCTTCCAGTCAATACACATGGACTCCAGATAAATGTACTAATTTGTGCATCTGGCTTTACATGGGTACTGGGGAATTGAACTCAGGTCATTAGGCTCTGCAGGCAAAAGAGCCTTAATTGATGAGTCATCTTCCCAGCCTGAAGCCTAATTCTTTTTTTTTTTTTAATACTCTGGTTTCTCTTCAGATCGCATAAATCTTACGCCTCTTTTTTTTTTTTTTTTTTTTTTTTTTGAGGTAGGGTCTCACTCTGGTCCAAGCTGACCTGGAATTAACTCTGTCATCTCAGGGTGGCCTTAACTCATGGCAATCCTCCTACCTCTGCCTCCCGAGTGCTGGGATTAAAGGCATGCGCCACCACGCCTGGCTATCGCCTAATTCTTTATATGCTAATAAAAACAGATAAATTAGGGCCAAGGAGATGGCTTAGCAGTTAAAGTGCTTGCCTGCAAAGCCTACAGATTCATGTTAGACTCTCCAGATCCACATAAGCCAGATGCACAAGGTGATGCAAGCAGGCATGGTTGCACATGCACACAAGATGGTGCATGCATCTGAAGTTTGATTATAGTGGCTGGAGGTCTGGCACTCTAGGTCTCTCTCATAAAAATAGTAAAAAAAAAAAAAAAAAAAAAGAGAGATAAATTAAAAAACACCTCTATCAGGATAAACAAATATTTTCCACATGTTATTTCCAATTCTGTTGATCCACACTGGATCACTATTTTTTTTTTTTTTCAGGGTAGGGTCTCTCTAATTGAAGCTGATCAGGAATTTACTCTAGCCCGAGGCTAGCCTCCAATTTACGGTGATCCTCTTCCTTCAGCCTTCAGAGTGCTGGCACCAAAGCTAGCGCCACCATGCCTGGCTTGGGTCACTTTTTAAATCCCATTCTAAAATTCCAGCCAACCAACAAGCTTCAAATTCACATTCTCTTAAAGACCTTTTCTTTCTTAAAAAAAAAAAAAAAGAGTCCCAGTTTCAAGCATTTCTAATTTAAAGTTCATTTCCACATGGAACTGGAGAGCTGGATGACAAATATGTTTGACTATTTTGCAACCTGACCCAGAGCAATGATGATGTCAACATAAATGACACTGCCATTCCAGGGCAGCAATGGGGTGGCTATTTCATAAACAGTACATATTCCAAAGCAAGAAGTGAAATTCCAGCTTTTGAAAAATGAGTGTCTGTTGGTGATGATGTGGAAATGATGCATTAGTGCCACTCTGTCATCCTGCCCACTTGTGATGAAATAAAGCACAATACTAAAATTTGAAATAAAAAAAGAGAAATCTTTCAGAAGGCATTGAATAGCTCTACTTTGATGAGTCATTTCCAATCAAACAATGCATACCTGTAACACAGTCCACAAAAGGAAATGAACTCTTATCTGAGAGCAGAGCCCACAGCTGTCAACACAAAGGGAACAGCCTGTACCTGGGCTCAAGGTACAGGAACAGTCACAAGATATCAATGGTAATGTGTTAATAACTTTATCATGGTACCCCCCCCCCCCAACAAAAGTTGATGTTCAGCAGGAAAAGTGAAGTGTGCATACTTAGGAATGTTAGCTCATGTGGAATTCCTTTCAATGTTGGTCTACTGAAATGAGATCTATCCTTAAATTAGCTTTTTAAAAAAATTTTTTTTGAGGTAGGGGCTCGCTCTAGCCCAGGCTAACCGGGAATTCACTATATAGTCTCAGGCTGGTCTTGAATTCACAGTGATCCTCCTACCTGTACCTCCTGAATGCTGGGATTATAGGTAATCTTTTTGCAGTGCCTTCAAACTGACATGAAGTTTTGGCCTTGCTGGGCCAGAGAGCTCCATTCATGATTATGTCCCTTAAATGTACCCAAAGGATAGAAGCCCTCAGGCAACTTGAGGCTTTGATTACTGAGAAAAAAAATGCAATGATACTCAGCCCACAGAATTTCAGACCAAAATCTCAAGAGAGAAAATTTTCTGATCAACTTTTTATTATATGACTAAAATATGATTTCAGATGATTAGAGATTTCTTTTTTTTCCACAGAAGGAAAATATTTCATGATTATAGATCACTGAAGCTAATGGAAGAATCTCTGGAGGTGAAGGGTCACCTTACCCGTCCACTTGAATCCTAAGCTTTTAACTCATTTTTACTTTCTTTTGATTCTGACTCATAAGATGTACTGGAATTTAAGGTTATTCCATGGGACCCCAGAGGAAACATTTTACTGGATTAAGTTGGTTCTATTTTGAAAATGAATGTATTTGACCTTGATCATGACACTTATCAAATAATGCTCATATGCATTCATGACTTGAATGGAGACACTTTGATTCCTCAGCTTTAGGGGTGATGACACTGAGCCATTAGTTTTAGACACTCAAAGACAGGTTGTTTTTAGAAAAACCTAGGCCAGCTTTCTTCTCTACGTCCTCTTGTGTAACACCTTGATAATCTACAAAGGCCTAATTTACAATGAAGCTGCTTGCTTGGGAAGGAAACTCAAGTAATTTCCACTTTATAATACTTGATGTTAATTAGCATTTGCTAAACAATGACATATTGTTAATATTACTCTACAGGCAAAAAACCCATGGCTTTGAAAGTCTGCTTAGTGTTAAAGGTAATTTATTATTATTATTTTTTGAAATAGGGTCTCACTTATATAGCCCAGGTTGGCCATAAACTTGAGAGGCTCCTGCCTCTGTCTTCAAAGTGCTGGGATTCTTGGCACGTGCAACCACACTTGGCTTGTTGAAGGTAACTGTAAGTGGGGCCTAGCCTCCATATTCTTGGGGAAAACTTTCTGACTCTCATTTGGGCTCCTCTTTTTCTAACTTACCCTCTAATCTGTTTATTCCCTCTGAAATTTCACTTACTCATTTTCTCTTTTTATCCTACATTCTTATAGTCCTTCCTTTGATTCTAATGATTGTTTTGTGTGTGTGTGTGTGGGGGGGGTGGTTTGTGTGCATGAAATGCATATCTTGTGTACACTCAAGTGAAGAGTGCCAGAGGAGAATAGTGGCTGTCCTCCTCTATCGTGCATCCACTTAGTTCCTTGAGACGGAGTCTCCCTCTGTACCTGGAGCTGTCTTTTTTGTGAGCTCCAGCGATTAATCAATTTCTGCTCCCCACAGGATTGGGGTTATAGGCATGTGCGGCCATTTCCAGCTGTTTATGTGGGTGCACATGGCATGTGTGTGTGTACAGGTCACAGGGTAACCTCAGCTGTAGGCCCTCACCTTTCACCTTGTTTGAGGGTCTCATTGTTCACTGATACGTTTGACAGGCTAGCTGGCCTGTGAGTTTCGGTGGGAAACTCACAACTTGCCATAGGCATGCCAGGATTACAGACGCTAGCACTACTGCGTACGACTTTATGTGGGTGCTGAGGAGTCACATTCAGGTACTCATGCTTGTGCAAGCACCTTACCAAGGAGCCATCTTCCAGCTCTGGTGGTTTGGATGAAATGTCCCCATAGGCTCTTATGTTTTGAATACTTGGGTCCAAGGTGGTGGCAATTTGGGGAGGTTGGGAGGCCTTTGGGAGGAGGAGCTTTGCTGTAGGAGGTGTGTCACTAGGGCAGACCTTGAACTTTGTTAGTCTAGCCCTTCTGGGTGCTCAGGGCTAATTCACGCTTGCTACTGCCTCCAAGTTGATGTAACAAGATGTGATGTCCAGCAGTTGCTCTATCTCTGCCATGATGAAACTTTCCCTTAAGACTGTAAGCCAAAATAAATCCTTTCTTTCCATATGCTGATTTTGATTCAATTTGTCCCAGCAATGAGAGGGTACATCAGCCCAAGTCTAAACTCTACCTACTTTCCTGGTTGAATCTTTAAAAAAATATATATATATATATAATATTTATATATATATTATATAAATAAAATAAAACAATATAATATATACATATTTATTTATTTGTAAGCAGAGAGAGACAGAAGACAGACAGAGGTAATTGGCATGTCATGGCCTCTAGCCACTGCAAATGAACTACAGATGCATGTGCCATGCTGTGCATCTGCCTGCACATGGGTACCAGGGAATTGAACCCAGGTCGTTAGGCTTTATAGGAAAGTACCTTTACTGCTGAGCCATTTTTTCAGTCCCCCTGGTTGCATCTTTTGTTCCTACCTCACATGTGCTATCTATGGGTGTACTATCTATGGTTGTACTCTCATCTTCTTTATGTTGGTAAGCACTTGGCTTGGCATATTCTCCATCCTCTGCTTTCTACCTACAGAGTTCTTTTTCTCCATTTATGGACAACTTTTATACATGCATATAATATCCTTTATTTATTTTAAACATTTTTACTTATTTATAAGCAGAGAGAGAGTCAGACAGACACAACAGAGAATGAGCACACCAGGGCCTCTAGCTACTGCAAATGAACTATAGATGCATGTGCCACTTTGTGCATCTGGCTTTTTGTGGGCACTGAGGAATCAAATCTAGGTCATTAGGCTTTGCAGAGAAGCACCTTAACCACTGAGCCATCTCTCCAGCCCCTAATATATTTTATCATAATCCCCTCTTATTACCTTCCTGTCAACTTATATGAAATGAAAATTCCAGAGGAAGAGGAGCAAAGAACAAAAAATATATAGAAGAAATAGTGGCCAGGATGGTTTATCAGATGTCTCTCATAAACGCATGTCTTTGAATGCTTGGTCCCCAGCTGGTGGCAGTTTGGCAGGTGGAGCCTTGCTGGAGGAGCTGTATTGCTGGGGGTGGGCTCAGGGTGTTAAAATTAGCTCCCCCTTGCCAAAGCTCAGCTCATTCTCTTGAATCTATCTTCCACATGCGGTTGTGAGGAGTAATGTCCAGTCTCTATTCTACCCTTTTCCCTCTGTGATCATGAAGTTTCTCTTCAAGACCACAAAACAAAATAAACCCTTTTCTTCCATCAGCTGCTTTTGTTTGGGTGTTTTGTCCCATAAATGCGAAGGTAACTATAACAATGATCAAAAACTTCCCATATTTGATGGAAAATTTATACTTTATTTATTTGCAAGCTGGTGGGGGTAGAGAAAGGGGAGAGAGAGAGAGAAAAGGGGGAAAGGAGTGAGGGAGGGAAGGAGGAGGGAGAGATATAATGGGTGCACCAGGGCCTAGTGCCATTGCAAACAAACTCCAGACATGATTGCCACTTTGTGCAGCTCGTATTAGGGAACTGAATTCAGGTGTCAGGATTTGCAAGCACATGACTTTAACTACTGAGACATTTCTATAGCCCTTGATGAAACTTTTGATACATATATCTAATAATATTCACAATTATGGATAAGTAATTTAAATCCAATGCATACAGAAGAAAAAGTATAATAGCTATTAGAATGGGAAATTGAAAACAAAAAAGAAATGTATGCTTTTTGATCAATATTTGAGAAAGATGAAACAAAAAGACAAGATGAGGGCAGGAAAGGTGGCTCAGAAGTAAAGGCATTTTCTTGCAAAGCCTGCCGGCCTGGATTAGATTCCCAGGCACCCACATAAAGCTAGATGCACAAAGTAGTACTGGTATCTGGAGTTTGTTTGTAGTGGCAGGAGGCCCTGATGATGCATACTCTCTTTCTCTACCCCCTTCTCACACACACACACTCAATAAAATTAAGAAGGTAAGGGCTGGAGAGGCTGCTCAGTGGTTAAGTTGCTTTCCCACAAAACCTAATGGCCAGAATTTGATTCCCCAGGACCCATGTAAAGCCCGATGCACAAAGTGGAGGATGCATCTGGTATTCATTTGCAGCAGCTGGAGACCCTGGCATGCTCATTCTCTCTCTCTGCCTGTAAATAAATAAATAATTTTTCTTTTTTAATTTTAGAGAGAATGGGCATGCCAGGGCCTCAACCAATGCAGTCACACTCCAGACACTTGCTCCACGTTGTGGACATGTGCGGCCTGGCACTTGCCTCCCCTTTGTGCATCTGGCTTACCTGGGATCTGGAGAGTTGAACATGGGTCCTTAGGCTTTGTAGGAAAGTGCCTTAACCACTAAGCCATCTCTCCAGTCTAATTATATGTGTGTGTGTGTGTGTGTGTGTGTGTGTGTGTGTGTGCGCGCGCGCGCGCGTGCGCGTATACTTTTTTTGGTTTATTGAGGTAGGGTCTTGCTCTAGCCCAGGTTGATGTGGAATTCACTATGTAGTTTCAAGGTGGCCTTGAACTCACTCCTACCTCTGCCTCCTGAGTGCTGGGATTAAAGGCATGCACCACGATGCCCAGTTAATAAAAATACTGTTGTTTTTTTTTTAATTTAAAAAAAGAAAATGAGAAGCTGACAACAAAATTTAGAAACAAAAGAGGAAAAACATGACTAAATTGTCACAAATCAGACAAATCTAAGTTCCATAATTTAAATAAAACAGACAAATTTCTAGAATTACAAAATGACCAAAACTTACTCAAAACAGAAGCTCCAAATAGAACTATGACAGGTAAAGCTTTGGATTTGTGGTTTTAAATATTCACACAAAGAAAAGCTCAGGCCTAAGTAGTTTCACTGATGGCAAGATCAAAAGTTTAAACAAGGAATGATAACAATATTCCACAATTTGTTCAGAAAAGAAAAAAACATGGGCTTATTTCAGCTTACAGTTTCTAGGGAAAGTTTCATCATGGTGGGGAAAGCATAGCATGAGCAGGTAGCTGGGCATTACATCTTCACATCAGAGTGAGGAAGTAGAGAGAGTGATCTAAGTCCAGTAGAGTCCATCCCAGTGACACCCCTCCTCCAGCAAGGCTCCATCTCCCAAAGGCTCCACAACTCTGCTAAACTGCCATCAGCTGGGGATCAAATACTCCACACACATGAGCCTGTGGGGGGACATTTCATTTGAACTACCACATGATGATTCAGAGAAATGGGATCACTTATGGCTGGCAAGGACATGAAATGGTACAAAGCACAGTGGTTTGTGTCTTTAAAAGGCTAAATACACAACCACTATAGAACCCTGATCTTGAACTCTTGGGATTTATCATAGACAAATGAAGACTAGGTGTAGTCAAAATCTTTACAGGAGAATTCATAGTAGTTTTATAATCTTTTCTCTGTGTATGTGTATATGGGCATGATCATATGGGCATGAGTGTGCCACAGTGCACACGTAGAGGTCAGAGGATAGCTTCAAGGGGCAGTCCTTGCCTTCCACCTAGTCTGAGACTAGGTCTTTTGTTTTCACCACTGTGTTTGCGAGGCTGGCTGGCCTACAGAATTCTGGGGGATTCTGCTGCCTCTGCTTCCCTTTTGTAGGCATGCTGGGATTGCAGATACTTACACTACAGCTTTGCGTGGGTTCAGGGGTCAGAACTCAGGGGCAAGCACTCTGTCCAAGGAGCTCCCACAGCAATTGATTTGTAAAAGCCACAGACTAGAAATCAGCCAGCAATCCCTCAATGACTTCATGTTTGAACAAACTATGGTATATCCACATCATGGGATATACTCAGCTACATGCTGAATGAATCTTCAAGTGTTAAGCTGAGTGAAAAAAAAGACAATTCCACAGTTTATATACTATTTGATTCCCTTTACAGGAAATAAAAAATATATAGAACTGAAATTCAAGTTAGTGGCTGTCAGAGGGACAGGCAGGGAAGTGATGTACACAGTGCCTGTGGTGATGGACATGTTTTGTGTGCTTCCCGTCAATGCCAGTGCCCTGTTTGTGATGTTGTGCTACGGCTTTTTAAGATGTTGCCATGTGGAGGAGGGAGAGAAATTGAGTAAAAGATATATGGGTTCTCTCAACCTATTTACTAAGCTTATAACTCCACATGAATCCACAATATTTGGAAATGAAAATCTGGGGGCTGGAGAGATGGCTTAGTGGTTAAGCGACTTGCCTGTGAAGCCTAAGGACCCCGTCACTGCTGCTGTAGCTAGAAGGAAAGGATGGCAGGAGGAGAGAGGTACTGGGATGTTTTTCTCTTATTCTTCTCCAAGTTTCTGGAAATGCAGGTCATTGCTAAAGGCCAGATTTGTCTCCTGAACCCTGCCCTTCCCTTAACCACATAGCACTGGCAAGATGGAGGTGGCCACAAGCAAAGACATTTCAAGTGCAGTTTTGAAACAACATGGAATGCACATGCACACACTCTATTTTATATCAGCTTCAGTTGTAGACAGGCTATGGTTCTGTAACTAACACTTAGAGAAAATAAGTGCTCATTCATTGGAACAACAACAAAGAAAGGTTTTCCAGGAAGTGTGAAGGGCTGTTACCTTCATAGATTCTGAATATTAAAGTATAATTGTCCATGCCACAGGGCAGAAACATTGTAAAGCATTTGTGAGAAAAATAGATGTTCCACTAATATCCACCTGAATCCAGTAGTATTTAAATGACCACCTGTACTCTGACTAAACCAATTAAGTACAATGACAGCAATAATTACTATTGTTGGCAATCAAAAGTGTTGCCAACGTGCTTGAGTGTTGGAAAGGCGATGTCTACCGACTTCCATTGCTTTCATGTCATGGCAAATTATAGTTATTTCTTATTCTTTGGGTTTGAGAGAGAATGGAAAGATAATATTCACTATTAAGGGTGGCTTAACTTTTCTACACAAAAGCACTGAACACTCTCTTGCTAACACATAGAAAGGGAATAAGTCTTTCTGATCAAAATGTATTGTGCTATGCTAACAATAGAACAGACTAGACACACTCTGTTGTGGAAAATTCCAAGATTCCAAGCGTATGAAACGCAAGTGAAATGCGTCTAAGGAAGCGAGATACGGATAATAAACAAGGTTCTCCATACACATCAGACACCAAGCCTTGCCTCTGTCCTTCCCTCTTCTATCCCCGAGAGCCCTTCCTGTTCCGTGGGTCTTCATTAGCTGGCCTTTGTTTCTTCCTAATGAAAGGGGCATTGACACTTAGTCTCACTCCTTCCTGTGTTCAGTGGAAGCCCAGTGGTGGGAGTTCCTAAGGAGATGTTCTCTGGCCACCAGGACGTTAGTAGCGATTCAATACCAGCGAATGCCTGCAGGGGGCGAACGACACTCAGGAATGAGCCAGGGTTGCACAATCCTCCCTGGTAGAAATGTTTCTAGGAAACAAGGTAACTCTCTCAAGTCAATGTTTACTTGTTTTTTTCACTGGTGACTTTAATAATAAGAGAATCAGAGGATTTCAGGAACTTGCATTTCTGTCTTTATCTTTTCTATGGCTCTTATAAGGAATTCAACTCAGAGAAACTGTGGGGCCAACTAGACAGTGCACAGCTCATGCTGGAGCCTCTGAGATGCAGCCTCCCTCAGCTCCTGAGAAGACTCCCCACATGCCACCGCCGACATTTATAGGTAAGATTAACACACAGGGCTAAAAGAATGGTCCAGGCTTCCCTTGTCCTCCATCTGTCCGGTGTTTCTATGAGTCAAGCTGGAAATGGTGGAGGGGACTGGGCAAGACAATTACGAATAGACAGAATTATGAATGCATTGCAGTATTTTGCTATTTTGCCACAGGTTCTGATGACAGAAGCAACTGAGTAAGACTACTTAGAAGATCTGGCTATTCCTGTTATTGGTTCCCCTCCCCCCCCGCAGTGTCTGTGTGGCAAAGCTAGGATGATTGTCAGGGCAGGCATAGTGAATGCATTGTCAACTTAATGGTATTTTCAGTTTATAGTAAGTCCAGAAAAATCTATACCTGACTTATTGGTCATGAGCAAGGACTCTAATGCACATGAATTCTAACAGGCTCCACAGTATATACAGAACACTTGGGGATAAACTAATACTAGAAGAAAACTAATCTTTCACCTGTGCTTGTTCCATTCTACCCACCAAGTGTAAACCAGTGTTTCATGCGCACCAGAGGCCTACACCATCTGATCAACATTATTGCATATTGTCACTGTTGAGTCTCATTGAGGAGGTGGGGGTACATAGGTCACGCTGGCCAGATCCATGGCTTGGCTTAATCTTTGGCTGAAATGGACAATATTGGAGGGTTGTGGGCAGAAAAGAAGCCATCTAGGGCCTTGGCTTTAACAGCATCATTCTGGTAACTGTGTAGTGAGTAGATGTGAGGGTCTCTGGAGCCAAGTGACTCACTTGGCAGTGTTTAGGCAGGAAGCAGTGGCACCTGCAGGAGGGTGGTGGCTGCGGAGGTACTGAGAGGGCTTGAACTCTGGATAGATTATGATGACAGGACCAGTGGACTTGAAAAGGAATGGGATGAGGAGTGTGGGAAGAAAAGAAGAGACAAGGGTGGCCTCCATGATGACTGCAGAGACGGAGGAGGCCACCACACAATATGAGGAGGCCAAGGGAGGTTGTGGGGAAGAGATGGGAGTTTTGTTTTGACTTGTTTAGACTAAGATGCCACAAGTGGATCAAAGTCCAGTTGTCCAGGAGGGAGCAAGGGGTCTCGGTATAGAATTTGAAGAAGTCAAGGGCGGAGTGATTAATTTTGGAGTCCATGGGCTAGATGACGTTTCAGGCCACGGTGTTGCTGAGACTAGTGTGGGAGGGGAACACAGCCCAACACAGTCAAGTGGTTGGGGGTTGGACAGAAGAGGAAGCAGTGGAGAGGTGATGGACAGACAGCTTCCACAGAGGGTGGAAGAAAGCTAGGAGATGACTGTCCCTGAGCCAGACAAGAATGCGTTCCAAGGACCTGATGTTGAGGAGGAGTTTGGTGCTGCTAAGTCAAGCATGATGGGGACTGAGAATGGGTAGTGGCCTTGGCAAATGAAGGTGATGAGTTACATTAGCCAAAGCAGCTAAAAGCTTGGGTTGGGGAGGGATCAAAAGATCCAGGGAGCTGCAATGGAGAAGGGCTACAAAGCACTTACAAGGACTTGCTTGTTTTGAGACAGTCTCTCACTCTGTAGCCCTGGTTGGCCTCAAAACTCATGACCCTCCTACTTCAGCCTCCCAAGTGCTGGGATTACAGGAGTGTCCCACCATGACTGGCTTTCAGGGGCTTTTGCTTGAAGTAATAGAAAAGCACAATGTGTAAGAGTGAGACATGAGGTGCACAGGGGGTGGCTTGGGTTGAGGGAGGCAAGAGCGAGTCAGTGCAGAATGTACGGCACTATGACCACGTAGACCTTCCTGAGGACTGCCTAGGGGAGGAAAGAACATAAAGATTGGTCCTCAGATGAAAGACTGGTGGCTCACAGCATCGGTGTCTAAATTTCATGCACCTTCGTGCTAATAGACAATGAAATGGAAGAAGCCAACCTCTCAATTCCCAAGTCAGAGTTTTCCCTATTGAGTGGGCTTCCTCTCGTATTTCTGCTGATGAGTGCCTTGCTGATTCACTTCCCATAGGGACTGTGATGGTTCGATTTAGGTGTCCCCCATAAACTTAGATGTTCTGAATGCTAGGTTCCTAGCTGATGGAGACTTGGGAATTAATGCCTTCTGGAGGCAGTGTACTTTGGGGGCATTATAGCCCGGTTCCCCTTGCCAGTGTTCGGCCTACCTGATATTGGCCAGGAGGTGATGTCCACCCTCTGCTCATGTTGTTGTCTTCCCCTGCCATCGTGGAGCTCCCCCTCGAATCCATAAGCCAAAATAAACCTTTTTTTTCCCACAAGCTGCTCTTGGTTAGGTGATTTCTGCCAGCAATGTGAATCTGACTTCAATAGGGGTTGTCACCCATGCTGAAACTCCATCGCTTTCTACTTGTTTACCATTCCCCATAGACCTCCCCCACTCCAGGATGTGGTGGAGGAAATGTCACTTGACGTTGATGTTTGAGTGAAGGCTGACAGGAGGGCAGAGATCCACTAACCACTGCAAGAAGCTGTCAAACCTGGCTAAGTGACTGGACTTTCTGTTTCTGAGTTGTTTATTATTTTAGTTTAGCACATACTTCAGCTGTGGTAATTCCTTCATGAGAACAACTACTACTCTATGATGCTGACCTTTAAAAGAATGTCTACATGGCTTCTCTCCATTCGCATCTCCTGGAGGTAGCTGCATATTACCGGGATTATTATTATTATTATTATTATTTTTAATTTATTTATTTGAGAGCGACAGACAGAGAGAAAGACAGATAGAGGGAGAGAGAGAGAATGGGCGCGCCAGGGCTTCCAGCCTCTGCAAACGAACTCCAGACGCGTGCGCCCCCTTGTGCATCTGGCTAATGTGGGACCTGGAGAACCGAGCTTCGAACCGGGGTTCTTAGGCTTCACAGGCAAGCGCTTAGCCGCTAAGCCATCTCTCCAGCCCTTACCGGGATTATTGATGGAGCCCCAGGGTAGCTAAAGGGGAACTGACTTTGCTATCCTAGAATGTTCTAGCATGAAGACTTAATTTAAAACCAGGAGTGGTCGGTATAGGATTATATTATGAAATAACTTTAACATTAAAAACCAGAATAGGGGGCTGGAGAGATGGCTTAGCGGTTAAGCACTTGCTTGTGAAGCTTAAGGACCCCGGTTTGAGGCTCGGTTCCCCAGGTCCCACGTTAGCCAGATGCACAAGGGGGCGCATGCGTCTGGAGTTCGTTTGCAGTTGCTGGAAGCCCTGGTGCGCCCATTCTCTCTCTTTCCCTGTATCTGTCTTTCTCTCTATGTCTGTCGCTCTCAAATAAATAAATAAAAAATGAACAAAAAATATAAAAAAAAAAACAGAATAGGGTTGGAGAGATGGCTTAGCTGTCAGGGTGCTTGCCTATGAAGCCTAAGAATGTATATTTGAATCTCCAGGTCCCATGTAGCCAGGCGCGGTGATGCAAATGTGCAACGTTGCACATGTGCACAAGGGGTTGCACATGTCTAGAGTTCATTCACAGCAGCTGAAAGGCCCTGGCATGCTCATTCTCTCTCTCTCAAACAACAACAACAACAACAACAACAAAAAACACACCACCACCACCACTACCACCACCAACAAAAAACCAAATGGTTGGACCACTCTGGTGGGGGATGTGGATAGTGGGGAAGGTAGGTTCAAGAGACATAGGAACTTTTTGTCCTTTTTTTTTCTCTCTCTCAAAAATTAGATGGCCCAGTTGGTAAAGCACTTGCCTTGTAAACATGAGGCCCTGAGTTTGTATCCTCAGCACCCATGTAAAATGCCAGCTGTGGTGTATGTGCTTGTACTTTCAGTGCTGGGGAGGCAGAGACAGGTGGATCCCTATGGCTGGCTGGCTAGTAGTCTAGCTGAATCAGTGAACTCTGGGTTCAGTGTGAGGTTCTATTTTAAAAACAAATGAGGTGGGGAGTGACATCAACCTCTGGCCTCCACAAACAAACATACATGCATGAGCATTTGTGCCCATAAACATACATGCATGCATACCATATACCACATCCTCATAAAAAAAGCCTTCAATGCACAGCACTGATTGTGAGCTCTGATGTAAACTGTGAACTCTGGGTGATGATGATGTACAAATGCAGCCTCATCACTTCTGACAAATGTCCCACTCTGGTGAGGAAGGCTGTGTATAGGTTCAATGGACATATAGAAACTTTTGTTGTTTTTATTCTCTCTTTCAATTTTGTTCTAAACCTAAAACCTCCTATGAAAAATAATATATTAAAAATGGAGGCTGGGCATGGTGGCACATGCCTTTAATCTTCGTACTTGGGAGGCAGAGGTAGGTGGGTTGCTGTGAGTTTGAGGTCATCCTGAAACTACAGAGTGAATTCCAGGTCATCAGCCTGGAGTAGAGTGAGACCTGACCTTAAGCAAAAGGGAGGGCTTGAGAAATGGCTCAGAGGTAAAAGTACTTGCTTGTAAAACCCAATGGTCCAGATTCTATTCTTCAGTACCCATGTAAGTGGCACATATGTCTGCAGTTTGTTTGCAGTAGCAGGAGGCCCTGGCTTGCCACACCATTCTCCCTCCCTACTCTCTCTCTTTGCAAATAAATCAATAAAAATACCTATGAAAAAATGAAAAGGGCCAGGCATGTTGGTGCATGCCTTTATTCTCAGCTCTTGGGAGGCCGAGGTAGGATTGCTGTGAGTTCTAGGCTAACCTGACACTGCACAGTGAATTACAGGTCAGCCTGGGCTAGAGTGATAGAGCAAGACCCTACCTCACCCCCCCCCCCCCAAAAAAAGCAAGAGTAAGAAAATTGGTAGAGAAATCAGGTTCCCTGTATGCTGAGCCTGGATGGAAGGCAGTGACGGTCACACTTCTGTGAGAGAGCCTTGTCACCTAGCCTGAGCTGGATCGGGAAGCACTGTTGTCTTCTCTCACCATTGTGGGAGCCAGGCAAGTTTCTGTGTTCTTTCAACAAAATGTATCGTGTACCAGCTCTGAGCCAGGAGCTTTTGAGAGTTGGTACTTATTCTTTTTTCTCTCTAAGGAAGCCATAGTCATCAGAGAAATCATACACATATGTGGATGGTTAAAATATTAGGGAAGAATATTAGTACGGCTGTTAAGTGGGGATTCTAGTAATTCTATACTTATGTTCTGGATTGATGATTTCAGCTACACAATTTGTTTTTGGACAAGATGACAGCTAATTTCCTTGGGCTGAAGATCAGAACTGGTAGAGCTTGCCTGGAAAACTAACTTAAATAACTTTTTGCTCTACTGATAAAAATCTTGCCAAATTCCATTTAAAAAGATTGGTTACGTGTTATTTAGCTGATTACATTCTGCTCTGGGGGCAGCAAAGCCAGATGTAACAGTAACTCAAACAGATTACAAAGAAAACTAGACCAAGACTCGGCTAATATTTCTGCATCTCACGACAGCCAGATGTTACAAGTTAAAAACTGCCAAGTTAAAAAACAACAGAAACCACCAAAATACACTGTACTGTGATTGGAAATCCAAGATGAGAAATGAGACTCCTTTCCTCAGTCTTCTGTCCCCAAATTAGGTTGCTTAGCTCCCCCATCACCTTCAGCAGCTGCCGCCCCACCTCCACCCTCCCACTTATTAGGAATAATTTCCAGCAGCTGTCTGAGGAGAGTTCTGCACTTGCCAACTTCTGGATTTTAGGAGCTAAGCTGTTCAAATAACTCCATGCCAGAATTTTCCTCCTAATGAGTGCTGGGACTAAAAAAAAAAACAAAAAAACAAAAACCAGATTTCTTATTTAAGCCTGAAGAAATAGCTTAAGACTTCCTGATACCTCACACCTTCCAAGGCTCAGGGAACATTGTGAAAGAAGATGTGGAGAGAACATAAGAGCCAAAGGATGGGGAAGAGTGCTTTGGAAGGCTGTCTTCCCAACACACAGTGGCCAGCACACTCTGACCTCACAGTGGATGACACTACCTTCACAAGACCTGTATAACATAAGAGCAAAAAAAAAAAAAAAAGCTATTAGAAGAGGGCAGAGTTGGAAAGAAGAAACGGTTCAGTGGAGGGGGTATTGGGAGGATGGTAGGAGGGGATTACAATCAGTGTATACTATATATATGTATGAAGGTTGTCAATAAAAAGTCAAAGACCTCCTGATACCCCAAGCTTTATCTCCTTAGTGACAAGGTAACTCATCAGGAAGAATGTGCCACAGTCAGTGATTGTGGTGATTTGAATGGACAATGTCCCCCATAGCCTATGTGTTTGTGATTAAGCTTCATACTTGATCCCTAGCTGGTGGGGAATTGTGGGGCCTTCGTCAGATGGAGCCTTGCTGGAGGAGGTATGTCACTGGGGGTGTGGGGGGGAGACGCAGAGGGCTCTTAATCTAGCACACTTGGTGTTAAGGGCTAGCTCACTCTTGCCACTCCCCTGCCCAACAGATGATGTGACAAGATGTGATGCTCTGGCTGCCTGTCCTGCTGTGCTTTCTCTGACATGATGAAACCTCCTCCCAGACCTGTCTGTCAGCTTAAATAAAACCTTTCTCTTGGGTTGGACAGTTTGTCACAGCACTGAGAAGGTAGCTGGTCCAGTAGTCATTCAGAATCCTTAAAAGTCAGAATTCTTTGAAGTCATTTATGCTTTGAACATTGCCTGGAATACCACGTATGGATGCGATGTTGGGGATACTCTTTTTCTTTTGAACCTAGGGCCTTGTGCTAGGAAAGTACTCTATCACTGAGTAACACGCCCAGCATTTTTTTCCAATTGCGCCCTTCTGAATACTTATTTAGGATGCACTCTGTTGATGATGGTTGCAGGTGTTTCATGTCTGATGGCTGGAGTTATGCCATGGAAAAGAGATAATCTGGGATGGAGAGATGGCTCAGTGGTTAAGGCACTTGCCTGCAAAGCCAAAGTACTCATGTTTGAATCTCCGGGTTCCACATAAGCCAGACACATGGTGATGCAAGTGCAAAATGTTGCACATGTACACAAGGGGAACATACATTTGGAGTCCGTTTGTAGCAGCTGAAGGCCCTGGTGCTCCCATTCTGTCTGTCTCCATCTCCCTCTCTCTCTCAAATAATAAATAAAAAGAGAGAATTTTGTCTTGATAGAAGGGTGCTTGACTAGCTGACTAGTTCTCCACCTCTGGCTGCTGGGAGAAGTTTTTTATGGAAGTGAATGGTGGCAGTGAGCTCAGCCATCTCACTCTTTCTACTTGCCCTAACTTCTATAAACACAACCACTACCACAGAAACCCTTCAAGAGTTAACTTTATAGCTAAATGAATTGTCACAAAATGAATATACCCATGGAACCAATTATCAGTCAAGAAAGAGAATGTCAGTTATATCCCAGAGATTCCCTGCCAATCATTACCTCCTCTTCCTTCCCCAAGGGTACCTGCTATCTTGGTGTGTAACACCAGGGATATGCTTGGTCTACTTCTTCTTTTTTTTTGGTTTTTTGAGGTAGGGTCTCACTCTAGCCCAGGCTGACCTGGAATTCACTATGGACTCTCAGGGTGGCCTCGAACTCATGGCAATCCTCCTACCTCTGCCTCCTGAGTGCTGGGATGAAAGGTGTGCGCCACCACGCCCGGCTTTGGCCCACTTTTTGAAGTTTAGATAAGGGAAATCATAAAATGTGTGGTCTTTGGGGTCTGGCTCCTTGAATCCTTTAGCATGATGCCATCCAGGCTGCATCTGCACAACTGTGGTTTTTCCATGGTTGTAGGTATTCTGTTACATATGTCGGGGATGAGCTCGTGATATTGAAAAGTGGCTCAGCTGTGGCCTGCAGAGTCCATTGAACTCTAAAAGAGCTAGTGATGTGTGCTCAGTCTCAGAGTGCTTGCCTAGCATGATCGAGACCCTGGGTCCAATGCTTAGCACCACAAAACATACATACATAAACAAACACATGCATGCATGCATGCATACAGATCCAAATACATACACAGTAGGTATTGGATTGGAAAACTCAGAAGTAGCCTTAAAAGCAGTCTGTCCCCTATTGCTGGAGACAACACATGCTGCTGCCGCAGAACATCGAGAGATCTGGCTGGATGTGGAAGAAAGTCAGATCCCGGATGATTAGCCCGTATAGTGCTGGAAACAGTGACATAAGATGTTGGGCAAAAATGGCCAACAACACTGTGAGCAATCAGGGGACCCTGCTATATACAATCAACTGTCCCGACAGGATGTACACACTTGTGCAAAAGTGGCCCCCCACCCTAGGTAGGTAACCAGTGGCTTTCTGACTGGCTAACACCTGCTCAGTGGAAAGGATACATAGCTGGGACTGGGAACCAAGGCGGAGAATATGGAAGGGGGGCTCCAGTGAAAACCTCCCACTAGTCTTCAGCCAAACGTGAGGCTACACCCATCAAATTCTCTCTAAATTAACAATGCTTTTACCCTTAACTTATCCTTATCTCACTCTGTCGGAGAATCTGCTTTTCTTTTTCAGAAAGCGGCAAGATCTGAGGATGACCAAAATCTATCAGTTGGACAAGGATCACTGACTCCATGTCAGCCAGTGAACCTCTCCTACCACAGCAGTGAGGGCCCAGGTGAGGAGTCAGTCAGATGAGCAAGAGGCTGCTTCCAAGGTGAGCCTGACGACCTGAGCCAGGGGGATGGAGACAGACACTGAGGACCTTCAAAATACACCAAACCAGAAATCCAGAAGCTGCTGAGAGCTCAGCACTAAAGTAGACTTAAAGCACAACCGCCAAGGCTCAGGGAATTTTGTGGAAGAGGGAGCGGAAAGGATGTAAGAGCCACGGGGTTGCAGGGAATTGCCAGAAGCAGCGTCCACCCCCTCAGTGACTGACTGCTGCTCTCACAATTCATAACCCACAACCCCATGGGGAATATCAGCACTCCCACTAAGGGTGGAGGCTTAGTGGAGTGGGGCAAGGAGGAGGGGAATGATGGTACCAAGACTTCATGTATACATTCAAAGTTTCAACTGAATAAAAAAGAAAAAAGGAAAGAAAAAAGAAAGCAGTCTGTGTGTGGAGTGTTTGGCACTGAGACAGACATCTCTATCACACCCTCCAAGGCTCAAGGAACATTGCAGAAGAGGTGGCAGAAAGAACATAAAATCCAAAGGATGGGAAGGAGTGCTTTGTATTATTGTCTTCTGGGGCATTCCATTCATGACCTCACAGTGGCTGACACTACCTACATGAAACCTGCATAATATGAGGGCAAAATAAAAAGATGAAATCAAAACATAGAAGGGACTAGTTGGAAAGAAGAAGGGGCTCAGTGAAGTAGGAATATGGAAGGGGGGCAAAGGAGGGTGGCGGGAGTAGATTGTGATCAGGGTACCTTATGTATATGTCTGGAGGCTGTCAATAAAGGTTTAAAAACAGGCTGCAGAGATGGCTTAGAGGTTAAGGCTCTTGCCTACAAAGCCCAAGGACCCATGTTTGGCTCTCCAGGTTACACATAAGACAGACGCACACAGGTGAGGGGAGTGCAAGGTTTCACATGCTCACTAGGTGGCACAAGTGTCTGGGGTTCAATTGCCGTGGCTGAAGCCCTGGTGCGCCCATTCTCTCTCTGTACTGCTCTCACTCTCTGCTCGGAAGTGAGTTTTAGAAACCAAAATTCCTCTTCTCCAGAGTGGGTCACAGAAAGTAGAACCTGTTTTACCCAAAGCCAGCTATAAACCTAGAAACTCAATTTGCTCTTTCTTCCTAGTAATCTCTCCTTCCAGAAGCAGTCTCCTGCTTGTACTTGGGAGGAAGGCATGCTGCACAGGGTGGTCAAGAAGATTCCTAACAGAGATGTTCTCCACCTGTCACTATCCACCATATGCTATGGTCCATTCAGATTTCTGCGCAACTGTCCATTCTTCATTGAATGGAAGTGCAAAAATAGTTTTCTCTAGGCCTTTGTATCTGCCTTTCTGGAAGCTCCTGTGTCAATTAAATAAATGTGTCGTGCTTTCCTCTCGTTAACCTGTCCTTTGTTGAAAGAGTCAGCCATAACCCTTAATAATGGAGGAGGAAAGTACTGCACTTCTCCCACCCTTTTTAATCCTGGTACTATAATTTATTTATTCATTCTGTTGTTGGTGGACATTTCCAGTTGGAGGCTGTTAAAACAACTCTGAAATGTATGTTTTAAAATTGTTTTAGGTGGCCGTGTGTGCATATTCCTGTTGCGTCTACATCTAGGAGTGGATCTTCTGGCTCTTGTGAGAGGCTACCATGGGCTCCAGCCATTGCTACACACTGTTTTTTTTTTTTTTTAAATTTTCATTTCTTTTTTTAATTATTATTTATTTATTTATTTGAGAGTGACAGACACAGAGAGAAAGACAGATAGAGGGAGAGAGAGAGAATGGGCGCGCCAGGGCTTCCAGCCTCTGCAAACAAACTCCAGATGCGTGCGCCCCCTTGTGCATCTGGCTAATGTGGGACCTGGGGAACCGAGCCTCGAACTGGGGTCCTTAGGCTTCACAGGCAAGCGCTTAACCACTAAGCCATCTCTCCAGCCCTGCTACACACTTAAAAAAAATTTTTTTTTTGATTTTTCGAGGTAGGGTCTCTCTCTAGCTCAGGCTGACCTGAAATTCACTATGTAGTCTCAGGGAGGCCTCAAACTCATAGCAATTCTCCTACCTCTGCCTCCCAAGTGCTGGGATTAAAGGCGTGCACCACGATGCCTGGCTATTGCTACACACTGTTTCTGAGTCTATGAATTTCATTCATTTATTTTCCCCAGATACTGAGCAATTACCAGAACTGGGCATGTAGAAATCAAGCAGGCCAAGGCACCTGCATGCAACTACAGTCTACTCCTTAGCTAAGGGGACTGGCTTGCTTCCTGCTTGAGCTGACCCCTTTAACTGTGTTTCTGAGCATCAGCACAACCTTCCATGTAAGTGGGTTCCCTGGGATCTATTGTGTTGTCCAGGGAGCCTGGGAGTCAGGGTAACCGCACAGTCATGGAAACATTCCTACTCTTTTCTATGCTATGAGTCAAAACTGTCTTGCTCTGATTCATTGCACTCTATGACAACTACAGAATCTGACAACTACAGAGTCTGGTAAACGATGCAGGTATTTTTTTTTGTGTGTGTGTGTGGGGAATTGTGGTGGTTTGAATGTAAAATGTTCCCCCACAGTCTCATGTGTTTGAGATCAAGCCTCATACTCAATCTCCAGCTAGCAGAGCCTTTGGGAAGTGGAGCCTTGCTGGTGGGAGTTTGTCACTGGGGGAGGGTTGTGGAGGGGTGGGCCTCGAAGTTTCTCAGTCCAGCCCTACTAGGTGCTCATTAGTGAGCTCAGTATTTTGCTGCCACTACAAGCTGAAGTGACAAGATGCGATGGGCAGCCTCTGCTCTACTATACTTTCTCTGCCATGATGGAACTTCCTTTTGAGACTGTAAGCTGAAATAAATCCTTTCCTTCCATGTGCTGCTTTTGGTCACATGTCTTGTCTCAGGAACAAGAGAATCACTGCTATAGGGGTCTTTTACTTATTGGTGCTGGGATCAAACTCAGGGCCTGCTGTGCACTCAGCAGGTGCTCTGCCACTGAGCTGCAGCCACAGCCATTCTCTGGTTTGCCTTACCACTCTACTCTCTTCTGTGGGATGGAGTTTTCCCCTGAAAGTGATCTTATTTTTTTGAGATACTGTCTTGCTATATAGCTGAGGCTATCCTAGAACTCACCATGTAGCTCAAGGTGGCTTTGAACTCCTTATCTTCTTGCCTCTAGTTCCCAAGATCTGGGCTTAGGTCTGCACCACCACTTCAGGCTAGTACTTAGCATTGTACTAAATTAATGCCAAGTAGCTTCTAAAAGTACTATCTGAGATCTTGCATGGCTCTTTCATCTAACCTTGGAAGAATTTGCTTTAATTTTTTTTTGTTGTTGTTTTTTTGAGGTAGGGTCTTGCTCTAGCCCAGGCTGACCTGGAATTAACTCTATAGTCTCACAGTGTCCTCAAAGTCATGGTGGTCTTCCTACCTCTGCTCCTGAGTGCTGGGATGAAAAGTGTGCACCACCATACCTGGCTCTAAAGTTTTTTTTTAAAATTATTTATTTATTTATTAGCGGGGGGGGGGATGTGGATGCAAAAGGGTCTCTAGCCACTGCAAATGGACTCCAGACACATGCATCACCTTGTGCACCTGGCTCATGTGGGACCTGGAGAACTGAACCTGGATCAAAGGCCAGTGCCTTAACTACTAAGCCATCTCTCCAGGCCTTGTTTTAATTCTTTAAGGGGTGGCTAAAGCACTTGCTGTGCAAGCTTGAAAACCCAAGTACAGATCCCAAGAACTCATGTAAAGTGTCTGTAATCCCTGTGCACCTATGGGGAGAAGGGAGGAGGAGACAGGAGAATCTTGAGGCTCACAGCCCAGCTAGTCTGCAGAAAGCAGTGGTGAGTAACAAAAGAGACATTTTCCCAAATAAGGTGGAAGACAAAAATTGACATCAAGGTTGTCCTCTGACCCACACAGGTGTGCTGTAGCACACATGCACCTGCGTTCACATACATAATAAAAAATATTTAAGATATTTGCTACAACAAATATTTTATTATTGTACTTTCATATTATCAGAAATAATAATTCTTATAGTTCTGTGAGGTAGGTATTATTTGTAAAGATGACTGAAGATATAGCAAAGGACATACTTAACTTCATGTAACTATGACAGCAGCAGTTATCATGATATATAACCATAGCATCTTCATCATCTCAGACCTTGTGATTGGCAGTTTTTTAAGATTTTTTTTTAAATTTTAGACACACACACACACACACACACACAGAGAGAGAGAGAGAGAGAGAGAGAGAGGGAATAGAGAGAGAATTGATGTGCCAGTGCCTCAGCCACTGCAATGAAACTCCAAAAGGCTTGTGCAACCTAGTGGGCATGTGCAATCTTGTGCTTGCCTCACCTTTGTGCTTCTGGCTAATATGGGATCTAAAGATTCGTTCATGGGTCCTTAGGCTTCACAGGCAAGTGCCTTATCCACTGTCACCTCTCCAGCCCTGATTGGTATTTTCTATGTGAATTGTTTTATTACAATGTAATAAGACAGGTACTGTTGTCATTCCCAGTAAGTGGATCAATATGTTGACATTTGTTGATTAATGTGACCATCATCACTTAAACTTTCAGCAATGACAAGTGACTGACCTCCAAATCTAAACACACACCTGCCATCCAGCATCACATTCTATGTCTAGACATGGTCAGTGGATGGGGCATGGCCTGAACCCACATCCTTGGAATCTAGAATAAATGCTATTTCTCTGTACTTTTGGTTTTTCCCAAGACACCTCAGCACTCATCTGGCACACAGTGAACAGCTGGTGATCAAGCAGGGGCAAACGAGGGAAGAGAGTGGAAATTTTGTGCAATTGTTATGTTGGGTCATTGGATTCTGGATGGCAGATTGTGTGACTGAACCTAAAATGGCTTTCAGAAGGTACATGTAAGTCTAGAAGAGAATACGGTCCCCGGCCATACCACCCTGAACACATCCGATGTCATGTGATCTTGGAAGTTCAGTAGGGTTGCACTCAGTTGGTTCTTGGATGGAAGAATATGTGGTCCACTTAAACGCAAACATTAATTGTGCTATGAATGGTTACCCATCTCAGAAACCTCACTAGAGGCTCCCTGCTTTCTAGCGAGCCATTCTAGAAAGTCAGGAGCATAGCTCTTTCTTTGTAGGACCTACACCAAATGAGTCCTCAGAAAGCAAGCCATCTCTTGCATTTTGTCACCTCTCATGCTAAACTGGCCTCAACCTAGGTCCAGAGGATGAGCCTCTGAAACGAAAGGACACAAGATTACCTTTTATTTTTTGGGGGGGGGTTCAAGGTAGGTTCTCACTCTAGCCCAAGCTGACCTGGAATTCACTATGTAGTCTCAGGGGGGCTTCGAACTCTCAGTGATCTTCCTACCTCTGCCTCCCGAGTGCTGGGATTAAAGGTGTGTGCCACCACGCCTGGCTTAAAATTGATATTATAAATGGTAGTTTAAAGTTTTTCCATTCATAAATTGGGCTGGGGTATTTGGGCAGAGTGTGGGGGAGGATGTTTAGATAGATATCCAGAGGGAAATTCCGTTTATTTCCTGGTGCTCAACAAATCCATGATAAAACACATCCTCAATGGGGGAGGAGGGCATTTTAATATGGGACAATTTCAGAAAATAAATGTAAAGAAATATGTTGAAACCATGAGGAAAGCAGCACAGAGCATTCCACCAAGGTAGAGGTGGTAGTGAACATGTGCATGTTGGCTGGAGAGGTAGGGCCCATGGGTTATGAAGTATATCTCAAAATAAATGGCTTGGAGTCCTGTTGGTTATTATTCTACCCTGAAGGGAAGGAAAACAAAGACATTTAAAGTTAAGCCTTTAACTTAAATTTATTTCTTTTATCTTAATTTTAAAATATTTTTATTGGGCTGGGATGATGGCTCAGTGTCTAAAGGCACTTGCTTGCAAAGACTAACAGACTGGATTCAGTTCCCCAGTACCCACATAAAGCCAGATGCACAAAGAGGCACACAGGCATTTGTTTGTTTGCAGCGACAAGAGGCCCTGGAGTGCCCATTCTCTTTCTATCACTGTCTCTCACCTCTCTCTCTTTCTCTTTCTTTCTCTCTCTCTCTTACACAATACACTCAAATAAATCAATAAAAGTGAGGGAGAGAGTTTTAATGAAAATGAATATGGGTGTGACAGGGCCTCTTGCTGCTGCAAATGAACTCTAGGTGCATGTGTCACTTTCTGCATCTGGCTTTACGTGGGTATCAGGGATTAAATTTGGGCTAGCAAGTTTTATAAGCAAGTAACTTTAACCACTAAGCCATGTCCCCAGACACAAACTTTGATGTTTTCTTATCATAATTTTATGTTACATCTCTTAAAAGAAAAAAAAAGGGATGTGAATGACATTCTAAGAAGGTTTTGGATATGGAGTAAGCATGTTTTGATTTTGAAAGGTGTTCCAAAGCTGCAATAAGGTTGATTTGACTATCAAGACCTGGTTAAAGAAATGTCTTGCATTGTGATTCTCTTAATCATAGCTTCTTCCAAGAAAATAGAGCCACTAAACAAATGACCGGTCCCAGACCCTCTAAACATTAAGAGGAAATGAGTTTTTTATTTTAATTTTTTAATATTTTTATTGACATTTGAGAGAGAAAGAGGCAGATAAGAAAATGGGTGTGCCAGGGCCTTCAGCTGCTGCAAACTAACTCCAGAAGTATGCACCACTTTGTATATCTAGCTTACATGGGTCCTGGGGAATTGAACTTGGCTCTTTTAGCTTTTCAGGCTAGTGCCTTAACCGCTAAGCCATCCCTCCAGCCTGGAAATTAGTTTTTTAGACCAAATATTAGGATTCTGTGAGGAGGCTGGGGAGATGGCTCAGTGGGCAAAGTACTTGTTCCACAAGCATGAGAACCTGAGCTCAGATTCCCAGAACCCATGTCAAAATGCTAGATATGGTGGGGTATGTCTGAAACCCCAGCATTCAGAGAAAGCTGGATACCTAGTACTTAATGGCTAGCTAGTTGTATCAGTTACCTTCTCATTCTTGGGAAAAATGACTTGACAAAAATCAGGGCTGGAGAGATGGTGGTTAAGGTGCTTGCCTGTGAAGCCTAAGGACATAGGTTTGACTCTCCAGAACCCACCTAAGCTAGATGCACATAGTGGCATGGGTGTCTGGAGTTCATTTGCAGTGGCTGGAGGCCCTGGTGTGCCCATTCTCTCTCTCTTTAATAAATAAATAAAAATCAAATAGAAAAAAAAAATCAGTCAAGGGGAGGAAGGGCTTATTTTAGCTTATAGCTCCAGGTTGCAGACCATGTGGTACGGCAGGCATGGTGGCAGGAGCTGGAGGCAGCTGGTCACATTCAACACAGTGAGGAATCAGAGAGCAGTGAACGCAGCTGCTCAGCCGGCTCTCTCTCCTTTGGACACAGTTCAGGGCCCCATCCCGTGGAAAAGTGCCACTCAGAGTTAAGGTGGGTCTTCTCACCTCATTTAACATACCCAAGATATCTCGCACGGACAAACAGAGGCTAACCTAATCTATCTAATACCTAACAAGTGATTCTAGGTCGTATCAAACTGAGCTAGCTCTAGGTTCAGTGAGAGATTTTGACTCAAAAAGCAAGAGGTAGGGAGTAACTGAGGAGGATACCTGGCATTGACCTCTGGCCTCCACATGCACCAACACCTGCATACACATGTACCTATACACATATACACACGCACACACACACTGACCTCTGGCCTCCACATGCACCAGCACCCGCATACACATGTACCTATACACATATACACACGCACACACACACTGACCTCTGGCCTCCACATGCACCAGCACCCGCATACACATGTACCTATACACATATACACACGCACACACACATTGACCTCTGGCCTCCACACACACCAGCACCCACATACACATGTACCTATACACATATACACACGCACACACACATGAATGCACACTATATACACATATGATGCCAACGATAAAAAAGAGAACTATGAAGAGTGCTGGCTCTCCTCTGAGATGGGTGAGTGTCAGTGGGGACATGCTGGTGTGTATGTGTTTGTAGAGCCTAAGTAGAAGAGATCCTTCCAACGTAAGAAAGTTCTCTCATCTGTGCTTCTACTTTTTGCTTAATTTTTTTTTGTTATTTATTTATTTATTTGAGAGTGACAAACAGAGAGAGAGAAAGAGGCAGATAGATAGAGAATGGGTGTACCAGGGCCTCCAGCCACTGCCAATGAACTCCCGATGCATGTGCCATCTTGTGCATCTGGCTAACATGGATCCTGGGGAATTGAGCCTCGAACCAGAGTCCTTAGGCTTCACAGGCAAGCACTTAACCACTAAGCCATCTCTCCAGCCCCTGCTTTTGCTTTTTAGCAACCCTCATTTTGCACTATTGTCAGTGAGATTGATTCATGAAGAATTTCTGATTACAAACATGATATTTATAAGATAAAATTTAAATTGTGCATATCAGGGTCTTGAACTAATTACCATTTATGGTGCACATAAAAAGCAGGTTGCACCTCTCATTTTAGCAGATATAGGGGAGAAAGAGTTTGAAGTGTAACGTTCTAGATTAGCAGTAAAGAGAGATTTCTCAATAGTGTGGGCTGCAAGTGAAGATTTCTCAGATAGCTGGGGATCTCTCCAGGGAATGCTCCAGAAGAGAGAAAAAGGGAGTGGGAAAGGGAGGAAGACACACACACACACACACACACACACACACACACACATGGGGGGGGGATGCTCAGCAGACACAATGAGGAGACACACCCCCAGGATGCACCAGAATGGAAGATTTCAAAGTCTAACACTCATCTGTGAAACAGAAAGGCTAAAGGTTGGGGGCAGGGGGGACAAGAAGGCACATTATCTAACAGTTACTTGAAGAGCAGGTGGGTAAGCAGAGGGGATGGATGGATGGACTGCTGACACAAATTTCAGACTGACTGTCTTCCAGAAGTTCTGCCTCATTCCTTTGTTCTTATTGCCCCTTCATTTTGATCTCCTGTCTTTTGGCATGTCAGCATTCTATCTAGTCTTCAAGATCCTAAATTTTTCTGGAAGCTTTTGCTGATGCAGAGGGAAACTTTTCCTTCCCCTTTCCAACTTCTTTCATCAGATACCAGCGTACACTCTTCTGATTATAATTGTCTCCCTATTCCTTCTTCCACAGGAAATTTTCAGGTTTAAAAATGTTTTTAAATTACTAGGCATGTACATGCTTACATAGAAATATGTAAATAATAATAACCATAACATGTGAAAGTGTCCTCTCTTCATTTTGATTTTGGTCTTTAAAAGATACATTTGAGCTGAAGAGATGGTTTAGCAGCTAAGGTACTTTCTTGCAAAGCTAAAGGACCCAGGTTCGATTCTCCAGGACTCACAGAAGACAGATACAAAAGGTGGTGCATGCATCTAGAGTTTGTTTGTGGGGGCTAGAGGCTCTGGTGCACCCACATTCTCTCTCTATCTCCTTCTTCCTCTCTTTACTTCTTTCTCTCAAATAAATAAATTAAAACAATAAAAATATATCTTTGTTGTTAGTTGATTTTGTGCCTGTATTTACTTCCTACTGTGGCTCCAATGGATCACAGAGACATAAATGTCCTGTATTATAATTCTCAAGATCAGAAGTATGAACATGGTCTCCCTGCTCTAAAGTCAAGATGTCGACACTGTGGTGTTTCTTTCCAGAAAGAGAGAGAGAGAGAGGGAAAGAGAGAGAGACGTGGATTGTTTGGTGGGTGCCTTTGTGATGCCCTGTGTGCTTGCTAGCAATGGCTGTAGCCCACCCTGCTTCAACATTCTTCTGCCCATTCTTATTTGAACTGGAGTTGCTTTACTTATGATACCAGAGCTTGCTGTTTTTCCAAAGCACACGTCATGTGCTTTGGTCTCTTTGTCACAGGCACATGTGCCTGTGTATAGATATTTATGTGGAATCTGGAGATTTGAATTCTGGCAATTTCAGTTCCCCTCAGGTCCTCAAGCTTGCACAGGAAGTGCCCTTAGCCTCAGAGCCGTCTCTCCAGCCCAGAGATACTTGTTTCTTAATATATGACTTTTTAGAGGTGTCAGATACCATCTTGGCTTTAGACCCAGAATCCCTTCAGAGGAGGCAGCTTGTTTTGGGGAGCGAAAGTAATTACTGGGGATGGCTCCCATGGAAACCTGCCCCTCTTCCGCTCACAGGCCCAGCAGCGCTGCCCCTTCTTCCTTTGTGAAGTGGTCTCATCCTCGGATACAAGGCCAGTTTGGGAGATTTAGTTTGTGCTAAGGACATGTATTGAGGCAACAAGAAAGTGAGCTTTTTTTTTTCCCACCCAAGAGAACTTTATGTGAAGTATTTTAAAGTTAAAATTTCAGCCAATGAAAGCATCTTCATGGTTTCCCAGTGATAAACAGTCACAGTATCTTCATAGACCTGCCACGGGCACTGCCCTTTGTTCCTCCTGTCAAACTGATATTTCAGTTTCTTTTTAAATGTATTTGATCTCACAGACTGACTGCTTTCTGGTTTCTTAAATAGCCTAATTTCCATCCTAGTTTAAAAGGGATATCATTTTCCTTAGGAAGGCTATAGGACACAAGACCAATAAACAAAAAGTAAGTATGGGTTCTATATATAGCAACAAAAAGGTATAAGAACAATTCTACTTATAATAACATTAAAATAGCCTACTTAAGACTACATTTAAAAGTATGTGTAAAGTAGCTGAGTGGCACAGTGGAAACATGCTGGACTCATAAAATTATGTGTAAAACTACAAAGCTACAGAATCATTGAAAATATTAAGAAGACGACAAAAGATAAGAAAAACAAATGGTGTCCACATGCCCACCCACAGACTGGGAGATGTAATGTCACTAAGATGGCACGCATCCTGTGCAAGCATGAGGACTTGGTGGTTTGATTCAGGTGTCCCCCATAAACTTAGGAGTTCTGAATACTAAGTTCCCAGCTAATGGAGATTTGGGAATTAACATTTCCTGGAGGCAGTGTATTATTGGGGGCAGGCTTATGGGTGTTATAGCCAGCCTCCCCATGCTAGTGTTTGGCACACTCTGCTATTGCTATTGTCCACCTTATGTTAGCCAGGGGTGATGTCCACCCTCTGCTCATGCCATCGTTTTCCCTGCCATCATGGAGCTTTCCCCTCGAGCCTATAAGCCAAAATAAACCTCTTTTTCCCAGAAGCTGCTCTTGGTTGGGTGATTTCTACCAGTAATGTGAACCTGACTGCAACAAGGCCCTGAGTTCTGAACTTCAGCACATCCATGTGCCTGATTAGTGGGGGTGGGGGCTTGCCTGTAGCTCCAGCATTTGGGAGACAGAGATTGGGGATTTCTAGGGCAAGCACATTGGCTAGCTAGATTAGTTTAATAAGTGATTCTTAGTTCAAATGAGAGACCTTGTCTTAGTAAAACATGATGAGACCAATCAAATTTAGTATAGTTCCTCTTAAACTCCAAGCTGGATTTGTTTTCTTTCTTTCTTTCTTCTTCTTCTTCTTCTTTTTTTTTTTTTTTCCAAGGTAGGGTCTCACTCTAACCCAGGCTGACCTGGAATTCACTATGTAGTCTCAGGGTGACCTTGAACTCATGGTGATCCTTCTTCTGCCTCTCCTTCAATCTGTTGGGATTAAAGGCCTGTGCCACCACACCTGGCCCAAGATGGATTCTTTACAAAAGTTAGCAAGATAATCCTAAAATTCTGTGGAAACTCAAGGGATCAGAACATGTTTGAAACAGAAAGCTGCAGGATGCACACTCAGTTTAAGAACTTAACTACAAAGTTACAGAAACAAGGGCAGCAACCAAAGACAAGCTAGGTCAATTGAGCTTTACCAAAGTTTAGGAAAATGCACATGATTGCAGAAACACTATGAAGAAAGCAAAGAGACAGAGATACTCAGAATGATTTTTTTTTTTTTTTTGGTTTTTCGAAGTAGGGTCTCACTGTAGCCCAGGCTAACTTGGAATTCACCATGCCGTCTCAGGGATGGCCTCGAACTCATGGCGATCCTCGTACCTCTGCCTCCCGAGTGCTGGGATTAAAGGCGTGTGCCACCACGCCCAGCTCTAGAATGATTTTTGAAATTATATCTCAGATGGAATTTTATGAACAACCCCTACACCTCAATAACAAAACCCAACACTTAACCAAATTAAAAATGGGTAAAGATATGAATATGTCTTTCTCTGAAGAATATGCAGAAGGGACCAATACACATATGAAAAAATGTTCTCTATCACTAGCTACAAGGGAAAGGCAAAATGAAACTATGAGTTAACTCTTTTTTTAAAAATTATTTATTTATTTATTTACTTGAGAGGGACGGACACAGAGAGAAAGACAGATAGAGAGAGAGAGAGAGAGAATGGGCGTGCCAGGGCTTCCAGCCTCTGCAAACAAACTCCAGACGCGTGCGCCCCCTTGTGCATCTGGCTAACGTGGGACCTGGGGAACCGAGCCTCGAACCGGGGTCCCTTAGGCTTCACAGGCAAGAGCTTAACCGCTAAGCCATCTCTCCAGCCCGAGTTAACTCTTTTTTACACTTGTTGTAGTACAAAAGACAGATGCAAACAGCACTGTTCAGCATGTAGAGAAACTGGAGCTCCTTTATGCATCTGGTGGGAAGGAGAAAAAATTCTATGTATGTAGCAGTTACCTTCTTATTGCTGGAACAACATACCCAACCAGATTTGTTTTCAGCTTAAGAGTTTCACATGGAAGTTCCATCATAGTGGAAAAGCAAAGCAGAATAGGCAGCTGGGATGTCATGTCTTGTCATAGCAGCAGGAAGGAAACAGCTAGAGCGAGCTAGCTCTAAGTACCCAGTGGGCTGGACTAGTAAAACTTAAGATCCATTTGCAGTGTCCTACCTCCTCCAGTAAGGCTCTACCAGCTGAAGACTGAGTAGGAGGCTTAATCACAAACACATGATGCTATGAGAGACTTTTTCCATTCAAGCCACCCACATGCACTTTGGAAACAATGTGACAGTTTTCCCAAAGCTTAAAGTTACCAGAAGACCCAGATACTCTACTCCTACCTATGTCCTCAGTAATAATGAAAACATACACACACATGAAATCTTGCACACATATGTTCATTGAAGCATTACTCACAGTAGTCAAAAGGCAGAAACAATACAGATGTTTATCAAGTGATGAACAGATAGATAAAATGTACTATATCTGTACAATAAAATATCACTCATTCATAAAAACAAATGAAGGACCAGCTCACGCAACAATGTGGATAAACCTTGAAAACATTATTCTGAATCAAAGAGGCTAGTCACAAAGGGCTACATATTTGAAATCTCGACTATGTAAACTCATGGGGATAGAGTTGACGGGGGTTATGTAGGGCTGGAGGGAAAACTGAAGAAGTGGAACATGACCACCAACAGGCAGGGGAAGTTGTTGGGCTGAGAGTGTTCACGAGTTGGTTGTAGAGTTGCTCAACTGGGACTGTACCAAGACCCACTGTACTGCATACTCAGAACAGATAAACTCAGTAGTATGTGTGTCATCACTCAATGAGTAACTTGTGAAAAATGAAATACCCTTTCGAAGTTGCAGAATTCTGAAGGCAAGCTTGTTTCTTCTCCTGTGCATGCCAAAGCCATTTTGGAATGGGTGGACATGGAGGGAATCTTAGGTGAATACCTATGAACGATTGCTGGCTTAAGCAGGAGGTAAGTTTGTCCTCAGTCCCTGCCTGGTAAGCTCCTTTCCTTCCGAATGCACATCCTGAGGGTCCAATAAAACCTACTTTCAAACTGTTGAGCACATGTAATTTTTTTTTTAATCCACAAGAGGAGTCATTTCAAATATCTGAGTGGAAAGAAACAAATTGTGTGAGTATGCATGGATTTATAAGTGTTTGTATAAGGGGAAGAGCACATAAGGGAGGAATACCAGTCCCTAGAGCACAGTGTGCCACGGGGCCATGCTCTGGATTCCTGGATGAGGTAGTCTGTTGCCTGGCTTAAGACACAAAAGCAAAATGTCTCACCCTGATTACTTCCCCAGTTGTGAGGCTCTCCCTGATGGGAAATACATGGGAGCCTGTGGCAATAGAACCCTCTTTCCTAGTTCTCTTTCCTGTCAGTTTGTTGTTGATGTCTGAATGCTAGTCTATTGAGTGTGTGTGTGTGTGTGTGTGTGTGTGTGTGTGTGTGTGTGTGTGTGCATTGCATTTTTCTTGTACAGTTTTCCATTGATGTATTTGCCATTGATGCCCAGGATAAGTTGATGTCATACCTTGCTATTGTGAATAGTCAGACTGAAGGAAAACATTTTGGTGTTCCACAGCATTGAGGGTTGACTATAGCTCATTGATAGCCATTAGCATATTTTATGAAGCGAGGGGAGCTTGAAAGCTCCAACCAGAAGGAAATGATAAAGAGATGGAAATGCTAATTACTCTGTTTGATTACTGTTTGCTGTCTGTGTGCATTACCATAGCATACCTAACTCAACTAACATATAAAATGAAATCTTGCCAGTTAAAAACTTTGTTCTCCATTTTCCTTCCTCTTTTTTTTCTCCTTAAGCTGTTATAGTCTCAGGAAAGGGTTCTGTCTTTTCTATTGTATTTTTTAGAAAATCTTAGAGGATCTATTTTTACTCATTTGTTCAGGTGTCCAAATGACGAAGATGCTCTCTCCCAATCAACGACAACCCGCCCACAATGTCACTGTGTTCTCCGACTTGGCTTCCTAATGACGGGCCGGATTCCTGCCCAGCTCTGCCGCCTGCACAGCCCCACTGGGCGCCCACACCGAGCTGCTGAGAGAAAGCACCATACTGGAGTGGGGGGAACCAGTCTGCAGTCAGCATGGAAGACCCTTGGGAAAGGATCACTACTGACATTCGGTTTGGTTAAGAACTCCAGCAAAACCCTCTAGTGTATAACTCAGGAACAAAAGCTAACCGAACTGCATTGTGTTAAGGACTTTACTTAAGAGTAGATTGTAGTTGTTCTTGCCACAAAATATAGCTCTAAGAGATGACAGACACGTTATTCTAATTCACTGTGGTAACTGCTGTACCATTTGTGTGTATTCCATATAATCATCTTGTAAATTTGAGATATGCATCATTAAATTTATTTGACGGATTAAAAAAGAGCTCTAAGAATGTCCTAAAATTCAAACTTGACTACAAAACATGTCATGGCTCTTCTCTTTCCCCTCATGCCCACCTCTCACTCACTCTCTGACAGCCACTGTCTTCCTACCTATTGCTGGTCTCAGCCACACTCCTGTCTGTAGGACCCTTATTGGTTTGTGAAATGGAATCCCAAGTCACTTTGCAAACTCTATAACTTACTTTATGGGCTGGGGAAATAATGAAGGCTTTCGTCTCATCGTCTATGCGGTGTTTGTGCATTCTCCTTATGTCTATGGCTGTACTCTCACTGATAGAAGTCATTCCAAACAACAGGTTGTATGAGTTCCCTGTTGCTGCCGTAACAAATCACCGTAAAGGTAGAGGTTTGAAACACCCATCAGTTAATTTTCTTGGCTGTCCTGGAGATCAGGAGTCAGAGGGTGTCCTAAGGGATGCTGACAAGGGCTAAAGTGCATAGGGACTCTCTCTGAAGAGTCTGCATTCTAGCAGCAGCCTATGCTTCTTGGCTGGTGACTGCTCAAAGCCAGCATCTTAGGGTCCTCCATCTCTCCTTCTCCTTCTGACTTCTGTTTGTTATCTCTTTCTCTGACTATGACCCAATTGCCTCCCTTTCTTAAGATCTTTCGAGATTACACTGGTCCCACCAGAATAATCTTTCCATGTCAATATCCTTAACCACTCTGCAAAAGCCCTTTTCCCATGTAAGAAAATATGTTCACTCAGATTCTGGGATAAAGATGTGGCCAACGTACCACAGCAAGCACCCCTATTATTGAACTCTGATGTTCCACAAAATGTGAGCTTGTTGAAAAGCAAGGCATGGGGGTTACATGTTCTGGAAGCTTTAAGATTTCTTTTTCTATGCAGTTGTTAAAGTAGCTACTGAGAAAAATGAATAAAAATGGCCATGAGGTAGGTGTGAGTTCAGTGACTAACAGAAGGTCAACAGCCCAGAGGAACAGACTGCAAGTGGCAGGTGCACCCTCAGGTTTAGACTAGATGGACTAACTGTCCACAGAGAATCCTCAACGTTCATAATCCTTGATTCTAAAGAGAGCTCTCTGCACTTCATTAATCACCCTTCAGCCTAGGTGAAGGCATGAGACCCTCCCTGAGCAAAAATCTACCTCAAAGATAAGCCAAGTTAATGAAAAATATGAGTAAATCAAGCAATGCATTTTTTTTTTTCTGTTGTACAGCAGTGTCTCTGTTGTGTGAAGGAAGGCATTTTGAGCTTAAGAAATATCTGCATTGCTGGGCGTGGTGGCGCACGCCTTTAATCCCAGCACTCAGGAGGCAGAGGTAGGAGGATCACCATGAGTTTGAGGCCACCCTGAGATTAAAGAGTGAATTCCAGGTCAGCCTGAGCTAGAGGTAGGCCTCGAACCCCCCCCCCCCAAAAAGAAGAAATATCTGCATAATATCTTGTTCAGTCACCCAAGGCTTGGTTTACATGATGAACTCTAGGTAGTGGTGGTGGGGTCAGTTCACAGGGAAGAAAAAAGAGTAGAAAATGAATTTGCATCAATGGGGAAAGGAACTTAAGTGAGATTTTTTTTTTTTTTTTTTGGTTTATTGAAGTAGTATCTAGCTGTAGCCCAGGCTGTCCTGGAATTCACTATGTGGTCTCAGGGGAGCCTTGAACTCATGGCAACCTTCCTACCTCTGCCTCCCAAGTGCTGTGATTAAAGGCATGTGCCACCACACTGGGCCAAGTGAGATTTTTGATTATAAAAAAATATCCCATGGTAATTCCCTCCCTTCCCTCCCCCCCCAATTTCCCCTTTGAAATTCCATTCTCCATCATATTACCTCCCCATCTCAATTAAGTGAGATTTTTATAGCATACATTGTTTGCAGTTTTGCCTAGTCATAAATGAAAATGGTACATTAATATCAGATGGTGAATTCTAGGCCAAGTGGAGGGATTAGCAGATTTTAAAAATGTAATGAACAGGGGTGAGAGGGATGGCTTAGTAGTTAAGGCACTTGCCTATAAAGCCAAAGGACCCAGGTTCGATTCCCCAGCTCCCCGGTAAGTTAGATGCACAAGGTGGTGCATGCATCTAGAGTTCATTTACAGTGACTGAAGGCCCTGGTGTGCCAATTCTCTCCCCCATAAATAAATAAATTAATAAAAATAAAAATTAAAAAATATGACAAACAGATGAGTCTTACAAGGTAATTTACATTTGTAAATTAAGTGTAGGAAAATGCTAATAACCATCAAAACAGGAAACACCACAAAATAGTTTTGTCACCTTTTGGACATAGATGTATTATTATACTATACAAGAGGAAAATGAACTTGCATTCATACAATTTTATGATTTCACCATGACTAGTATTGTTCGGCTATAAGTGATACAAATGAGTGTCAGTATAAGAACAAATGAGACTTTGTTACCTTCTTAGCCAGGCCCTCCCCATTCGTACAGACCTTTATTTCTTCTAAAAATGACCAGCAAGCCACCCAAAGTTTGGCCTTCCTTTGCATTCCAATATTCTCCTGGAAATGAAATCACTCTACAAGGGGGTTCAGATAACCTGAAGATGTATGGCTTTTTAGGTTGCTCCACTGTTTCCCAGCTCTCTGTCTTCATCTGATTGGGCTAAAGTACATTTCTTGTGGCTTTGAAATATCAGCTAAGTACTGTTGACCCTTAGTTTGAAAAGATGCCTTTTAAGTCTCCAGATCATACATCATGATCAGCAAGAAATTTAAAATTCTTGTCTCCAAAGTGATTTTAGAGTCAATTTCCTTCTTTTTATTTAGTCATGAAACAATTTGATGGGTGGACAACTATGCACACCTTTGGTTGGATAGTTTTCAAAGTCTTCTGGGTTTCCTGTCTTCCTTCTTTCCCTTCCTCTTCTCTTTCTTCCCTTCTCCCTTACCGTCCCTCTCTCCCCTCCCCTACTTCTTTCCTTCTGGGTCTCACTACATAGTCCAGGCTGGCATCAACTTACCCTCTTACCCCAGCCTCCAGTGTGCCGAGATTGCGGAGTTACACTCCCACACTGGGCTCCATTTTTCTTTAATTTTTTTTAATTAATTATTTATTTATTTGAGAGCGACAGACACAAAGAGAAAGACAGATAGAGGGAGAGAGAGAGAGAATGGGCGCGCCAGGGCTTCCAGCCTCTGCAAACGAACTCCAGACGCATGCGCCCCTTGTGCAGCTGGCTAACGTGGGATCTGGGGAACCGAGCCTCGCACCGGGGTCCTTAGGCTTCACAGGCAAGCGCTTAACTGCTAAGCCATCTCTCCAGGCACGTTTTTCTTTAATTTTTAGGTGGAGGATGTTGGATTGGGTTGTGACTTTCATTATCTACTTCACTCAAGCAAAGTAGGAAACAGATAACAGAGTTCACTGAAAGAGAAGCCTCTGCTTGATTTCTTTTAATTATGATGTACCCTAGATAGAACTTGTAGAGAAGGGAAGGACGGGTGGCTTTTGTAACTTTTTTTTTAATAAGAGAGGGAGAGAGAGAGCATTGGCATGCCAGGGCCTCCAGCCACTGCAACTGAATTCCAGATGTGTGAGCCACCTCGTGTGCATGTGCAACCTTGTGCGTCTGGCTTATGCCGGACCTGGAGAGTTGAACATGGATCTTTAGGCTTTGCAGGCAAGTGCTTTAACCGCTAAGCCATCTCTCCAGCCCTAGATGCAAATTTGTGGCAGTAGGAAGTGGAGAAGGTTTCTGCTGCAGTCATGGAGTCATGGGGAGAGGTTTGGCAAGACATCAGCATCTGTCATGGGGCGGAGGAGGGGCTGGTAGATTTATGTGCTTCTCCAGCAGTGTCCTGAACTTACTTTCATCATGAACTAAATCATTGTCACCCTACAGACAGGCTGAGACAAACACGGGAGTCACTCATGCTTCATTAAGACACAGGAACCAACCAAGTGTCTGCAGCTGTGTTCTTCACCTCTTGGAAGTGACAGAATCCATTAGTGCAGGTTCACCTCAGCTGGGTGCCCTGGGCATGGCTTCTGGGCTGAGGCAATAAACACCCGCCAACTGTGATGATGTTTCTGGAGAATGGTGGGGAATGGATCGCAGGCAGCTCATCGGGGATATGAAAAATGATACCCCTCAGAAAACGAGGTGCCTGGCAAACACCTTCTCTTCCATGACTTCACATAGCAAGATGAAAATCACTAAACAAAACTGGCTCTGAGGGGCTGGGAAGATGGCTCTGCAGTTAAAGACACTTGCTTGCAAAGCCTGATGGCCTGGGTTCAATTCCTTAGCATCCATACGAAGCCAGACTCAAAAAGTGATGTAAGTATTCAGTGTTCTTATCAGTAGCAGTGACAAGAGACCCTAGTGTATACACACACAAAAATAAATGTCATTTAAAAAAATTGGCTCTATATAGCATAGTGGTGCTCAGCCAAAATCAGTGCAGAAACAACAGTTGTGGAGAATAGCATTAATTTTCTTCTCATAATTTCATGCACATATAATACTACAATGGTGCAGAATGCACAGAGTGGCTGATGGGAACAATGGGTTCTAGGTTTATAAGGCTGGCTTGAATTCTGAGATGTCCTCATTGCATCTATTGCATAATTTCCTTTATTGAAGTAAGGGGCGTGTGCATGTGCGTGTGTGTGTGTCCGTGTGCATGTGTGGAGGAAGGGAGAGAAAGAAGTCTTATTCACACAAAATGTGCAGGTGTTTACTTAGGAGTCAATGACAATCATTCTATACATGACATTATTCCTAGTCATGAGATATTACTCATATTCCCAGTTTTCACACGTTTATCTTCCTAGAGAACAACAGCACAATGGAAAGCAAGCACAGTACAAAGGCAAAGGGCAATTATCATTTTTACCAGCAAGTCATGAGCCCATCCCAGTCTGCTCTTACCTCCACAGGGGACCCTCCCACTATAGCCCGCTGGCGAGAGCTCTGATCACCCCTCACCTCCAGTGTAGCTACCTGGCAGGTTCTTAATCCAGGAGCTGCACCCAGCCCCAGAACTCTGGCTCTGGAACCTCATGGACTCATGGAGCAACCTTCTTCCTAATCCTAGCTATCAGTACTGGAGACAGGACACTCTTCTTGTAGACAGAACATTCTGCCTAGAGACAGGACACTGTGCCTGGAGACAGGACACTGCTTGGAGACAGGACACTCTGCCTGGTACCACGCTCCTCTCTCCTAGGGGGAGGGATATTACTGCCCAGTAGCACGCTCATTTTCCCCCTCTCAACCCTTCCTACCCTGGAGGTGGACCGTAAGCTCTGCAACCCTGTCTTCCAGCTCGACTTTCACATTGGGTTTTCAGAGGCAGCTCCCTCTAGCTGCCATGACGCAGTTGTCTGCTTTGCCACACTTTCCTGCCATGATAAAACTTCCCCTGAGAACTGTAAGCCAAGATGAATCCTTTCCTCCATGGGCTGCTGCTGTCTGGTGTTTCGTCTTAGTAACAAGACGGTAACTGCTCCCTCATTTTGGGCCTTCCCATCTACTGTCCCCTCATCCTCTGTGCTCTCACCAGCCTGACTTCTGCTGCACCCAAACTTCAGGCACTGCACTTGCCCCTTGCAGCTGAATCCCTCCTGCAGCTGTATGCCGCCTCATTTCCTAACCTCTTCCAGGGCTTTTTCCAAAAAGCAGCATCTCAGTGTGGCCTTCCTGGGGTCCGTAGCTCTGTAAGGCAACTAACTCCTACTTCAATATTCCGTTCCTGCAGTTGCCCCCTTCTGACCTTGTCTGTGTTTCCTTCATCTCTCTTGCTTATTTGAGTTTATTCTTCTAAAACAGATGTTCCACCGGACAGGAGCCATTGTCCACTTCATTCAGTGAATGATTCTACATGCTTAGAACACAGCTTGGTATTCAGAGAATCTTATGTACTTGTTGAATATATCTTGAATGAGGGTATGATATAAACATACGAATTGTGTTTCTTCCTTTCTCCTTTTGCCAAGCAGGGTATGGCTGGCTAGGTCCCACGCTATCAGAATAGCTTGTTGCCATACACCTTAGGTGGCTGCACTTCCTTAGTTTTGCACATGTATGTGTATGTGCATACGCATGTTCGTATGTATGTGGATGCATGTGTATGCAGGCCAGAGACTGACACTGGATGTCTTCATCCATCATTCGACATTTTATTCTTTGAGATAGTCTCTTGCTGAATGTGGAGCTCACCAATTCAGTTAGACTGGCCGGCCAGCAAGGCCCAGGGATCCTCCTGTCTTTGCCTCCCTGGCGCTGGGATTACAGGTGTGCGCCACCAGGCCTGGCATTATGTATGGGTACTGGTGATCCAACTCAGGTCCTCATGCTTGTGAGGCAAACACTTTAGCCACAGAACCCATTTTCCCAGCCCCATTTTAATCCATATTTAAGGTGTGTTCAGAGGTCAGTAATGAGACAGGAAACTGGGACCCAATAGTTAAATAAGTGACTCCATGTAGCTGACAGCTTATATCATTGTGCTACATGTTTAAAGCCCATCTCAATTTATAGCCATCCATTCTTTTTTTTTTTTTTTTCTGAATTCAGAATTCTCCATGTCAAGAATCTTGTCTCTACTACTTGCTGAACATGGCTTATGACCATGAGAAGTGATGTGAGGAGAATTCCATGAATAACCAACTCAGGGCATTTCCCACCTGGCACTTCCTTATGGGGTATGAAGAAATTTCCTGTAGTGCAAAGAGAGCCTCCAATACTTAGGGCTGTGTGGGGAGAAGGAAAGGCTGATGGAATGGAATTGAAAACATCACTCCCCTCACACACACCCTACACATGGCCACAAAGCTATGGTCAGGCCAGCTACTCCCCCCTCAAGGGCAGATTGTGGAAGTTGGCAGGGAACTCTGCTTCATTTGCAAGAGAGATGTGTGACTGTGGGTTACAGTCCCAGGTATCCAGCCACAGAGAAAGCACTGCCAATTCTTCGAACACAGATTTGGCCAATTTCATAACATATGGTAAGGGGAAAAAGATACATCACTGGTTTCCTGCTGCCTGCTGGTCTCCCACTGAGAGAAATGTGTGCCTGCAGTTCTCTGTGGTCACGTCTTAGAGGCTGTTGAATGTGCCAGTGAAATGTTTATTATTGAGCGACAAAGTTGCTTCAGCCAGTCTCTGTGTGACTCACCCATTTACTTCCAAAGCATCATGATGCTAATACTCTGTGGACACACAAAACTGATGCTGAACAGGAAAAGGAAGGGTCACAAGGCCAAATACCGAGTCATGTTCTATGTCACAGGGGAGTTGGACGTCACAAAAGAGCCCAAGTCCTTTGAAGTAGATAAGGGTATTTTCTGTATTCTTCTCTTTTGAGTACTACAGCTAGTAAACTAATAAAATTTTTTTCTGACATACAAGACAGCATGTAGTGCTGTCAACAGGTAATATAAGTGGAATGAGGATTTTGGTCATGGGGGATAAGCTAGGCAATTAAATAAGTAGCTTTCCTCCTTTATGCCCACCTGTTTTCTTAGGGTTCTGTGGCTTATTGAGCACAAAGTACTTCAGGAATACACAAATGCTATTTTTTTTTCCACACACCAACCCAAAACTAGGAACTTTCCATGTAGCTCATTAGCACCTGGCAGAGGTACGAGGTGGAACAGATGGAATGAACCGAGCTGAGGGACTTGTTCAGCCACAGAAAAGGTGTCACATGGAGGTCAAAGTGTTGGCAGGATCAGGGAGCTAAAACCAAGAGGTTCCTGTCATTTGGCTCTTCAAGTTTTCCCCAGCAAACAAAGTGGATACTGATGATGATGCCACACATTTGCATCTGTCCTGGGCTCTGATGTAGAGACAGAGGGAGAGAAATTCACCTGTGACACGATGGGACTAGTCTTAGAACTCCAGGCATGAGGATGTCTTGAAAATCTTCCATAGTGAAGACTTTAGGGAATAAACTCCTGTTTTCTTTAAAATTATCTCACCTATTTTGCAATGTCATTTAGTCTTATGCAAAACATACTGGCTCCAACCCAGTTCTGTTCATGATCTGTACTATAGTTTGGGACTTTAAAACTTCCCCAGAGACCTACTTAGTGAAATTTTGGCTCGCAGCATGGCATGGTGCTATTAGGAAGTATAGGATCTTTAAAGTAGGGCCTAGTAGGTGGTCTTTAGTTCATTGGATTGTACCCTCAAAGTGGGGCAGAGGACCCTAGCCCCTGATCTCTTTTCACCTTTATCCATGATGGCTCTAACTTGGTCTCCTCTGGTGAGGTACTTTGCTGCAAGCTTAAAACCTAGGGAGATGGCCCAATGGGTAAAGCACTGGCTGTGCAGGCATGAGGACCTGAGATCAGATTCCCAGCGTCCACATAAATCTGGGTGTGGTGGTGCCTACTATAATCCCAGTACTAAGAGGGTGGAGACAGACAGATCCCCAGGGTTCATTTGCCAGCTAATCTAGCCAAATTGATGGGCTTCCATCTTAAGAAATAAGGCAAACAGTAACTGTGGAAGACATCTGATGTTTACTTTTGGCTACTATATGCACATGTACATAAGTGCATGCATACCTGTATACTCATACGAACACACACACAAACACCACAACAGAGCCAGTCAGCCATGAACCAGAACCTGTGAGCCCAAACAAACATTTCCTCTTTATAAGTATATTCACTCAAGTATTTCTTACAGTAACGGGAAAGCAGAACTAACACAATCTGCATTGGTAGACCGGATTTTTTCAAGTATAAAAGAGGATTGTTTAAAGATCCAGAGAGTGACAAATGAGACATGTTCATGACTGTGAAAATTACATAGTCATGACATACTCTCATAGCTGTTGCACATGAAAAGTGTTTTCTCATAGCACTTTGTCAGCAGGCAGGATTCAGGTGGTATGCTCTTTTAAGAAGCTAGGAGGAGACAGACCATCAAGGGTTGATATCTTACCCAAGAGATACTACAAAGAAGCAGAGAAGCATCACCTGAGTCTGACTGATGAATGTGCTGCGGGCCTGTGGGTCACAACCTCAGCCAGGAAGATGGTGTGAATTGAGACCTACTGAATCTTCACTATGTCACCATAGAAAGTTTCAGCAGCAGGAGTATTGTTAGTAAAAAAAAAAAAAAAAATGACCAGAATTCATATCTTGATGATTTCAAGAATGTACTTGTCAATATTTCCTTTTACCTGGGGCATATAACACCTTTTCTTATACATAGTGTTGCTGGAAGAAATCACCTGACCAAGAGAGCTTGTGGTAAAAAAAAAAGAAAAAAAAAGGTTTATTTTGACTTATAGACTCGACAGGAAGCTCCATGATGGCAAGGGAAAACGATGGCATGAGCAGAAGGTAGACATCACCTCCTGGCCAACAACAGGTGGACAATAGCAACAACCGGAAAGTGTGCCTAACACCGGCAAGGGGAAATTGGTTATAATATCCATAAGCCTGCCCCTAACAATACACTACTTCCAGGAGGCGTTAATTCCCAAATCTCAATCAGCTGGGAACCTAGCATTCAGAACACCTAAGTTTATGGGGGACATCTGAATCAATCCACCACATTCCACCCCTGGTCCCCATAAACTGATAACCATCCATGATGTAAAATACAATGCATTCACTCCAACTTTAAAAGTCCCCATAGTTTTATCAATTCCAATTATGTTCAAACATCCCACTAGCCTAAGATCTTTTAGTTGAGCCACAATGCCAATAAATTCCCCCCAAACCCATAATGACACAGAATAAACATTCACACTGAAAAAGATGCCATTGGGAATAGCAAAGAAATATTCAACCAATACAGGATTTAAACATGGCAAACATAAAACTCTGTAGCTCCAAGTCCAACAACTCTAGTCAGTGACAAGTCTCTAAGTCCAATAATTCTAACCAGCAACAAGTCTCTGCAGTTTCAATTTCATCCCTCCAGATAGGCTACTCACAGTCCTGGAAAACTTCATCCAGGCCAGCAGTTCTTCTTAACAGCCATCTCATGGTTCTGGCATCTCCACTGCAGCCCACAATCCATTTTCATAGCTCCACTGGGTCTCCATGCAGGCATGCAGCAAACTTTTTCACACTACCCATGACCATCTCCAAAACATAAGACTGTGTTGTAAATTCCATGACCCTCTCTTTCCTGCATTTCTCATACTCCATAATACCAGGTGGGCTGCCAATCTGTTAATCTGGGTGGGGAGGAATAAAGCAGACTTTGAAAAACAAGATACTCCTTCAGCGTTCAGTTTCCTTCAAAAGACTGCATTTTTTTCTGTTATCCCAATATAGGTCAGCTGTCCCATATTTATTTATTTATTTATTTATTTTTGAGGTAGGGTCTCAGGCTCAGTCTGTAGGTCAGGCTGACCTGGAATTCACTATGTCATGTCAGGGTGGCCTCGAACTCATGGTGATCCTCCTACCTCTGCTTCCTAAGTGCTGGGATTAAAGGTAGGTGCCACCATGCCTGGGTGGCCCAATTTTAGTGGTTGTAATCACTCATACAATTGCAGTTGAACTGGCAGCAGTTTTGGTCCAAAGATTTTATTTGTCATTCCTTTGCCAAATCCCTATGCTCACATCAGTCCATTTCTACACAATGCAACCCTGCACAAGATCTCATGACATGGGCACAACAGAAAGCCTCTCACACAAACTGCTTCTAGTACAGTCCAAGCAAAGCTCTTTCTCCCCTCATAAGCCAAACCCCACAGTCCATAGTTCTTACTGCATTCAGGTCTTTCAACTCTGACCAGAATAGTCCATCAAGCTGTACTTATACTACTGCAAGGTGTCTCTTAGGTCAAGATCAAATCCTTCCACATTCCTCTTGAAAATTAGCTCCAAAAGGCCAAAGCCACACATTCAGGTTTCAAGCAACAATAATCTCACTTTTCTGGTACCAACTTTACTGTTGCAGTGAGGTTCACATTGTTGGAAGAAATCACCCAACAAAGAGCAGCCTATTGGAAAAAAAGGGTTTATTTTGGCTTATAGACTTGAGGGGATGCTCCATAATGTCAGGGGAAAATGATGGTATGAGCAGAGGGTGGATATCACCTCTTCACCAACATCAGGTGGACAACAGCAACAGAAGAGTGTGCCAAACACTAGTGAGGGGAAACTGGCCCACCTCCAACAATACACTGCCTCCAGGAGGTGTTAATTCCCAAATCTGCATTAGCTGGGACTCTAGCATTCAGAACATCTAAGTTTATGGGGACACCTGAATCAAACCACCACAGGCAGAAAATAAAAATAATGTTAGGTATTATGGACTTAACTGTGTTCCCCTCATACATTTATTTAGTGTAATCTTTTGATTTCTTTTAAAAACATTTATAGAAGTTTCAAATACAATTTATTTTTGTCAATTCTTACCCCCTCTCTTGCCTCCTTTGTCCAAAAATTTATAGTTTGGAACTTTGATGCCTAATGATGGTGATTTGAAGATGAGGCCTGCGGGAGGTAATTAAATTTAAATGGCGTCACATGTGCAGGATCTTCATGATGGAATTAGTGTCCTTACAAGATGAATTTCTTAAACCCCTGTCTTTGTGGAAAGGTAAATCTACATGAAGTCTCCTCCTAACATCTCACCCTGATGGCACCCTGTCTTGTGGCTTCTCACCTCCAGAACTGAGAAAAAAATTGCTGTTATTTCAGCTACTTGTTTATGGAGTTTTGTCATGTCAGTCTAAGGAGACTACCCAGAATTCACTGGGGCATAAAAATCCAGGCCATAAGAGAAGAAAGCTTGCTGGGACTGAACACCAGTAGATGCAGAATGTTCTTCACATCTTTAGTGGGGAACCAGGTAGCTCATCATGCTCATTAGCAGAAGGCTTTGTTTTATCCAAATTTGTCAAATAAGAAAGATTCAGGACAGCACAATGTGCTATGAAAAAGGATCCAGCACCCTTGTAGCAGTTGCTGTGGTGTTTCTTGGACAAAGCATTGGCAAGAAGCAGCTTAAGGAAGGAAAGGGTTTATTTCGGATTACTGTGCTGAGGGGAAGGTTCAGACAGCATGGCGGAGCAGAGGCTGGGCGTGGCATCTTGCCCCAGCAGCTGGGAGGTAGCAGTAAGAAGGAATCAGCTATGGCAAGGGGTTGGGGGAAGAGCTTGGGTGATAACACCCTAAGGCCTGTCCTCAGCAGCACAACTCTACCTCCCAGATTGCCACTGTGTGGGGATTAAGTATGAAGCTTAATCACAAACACATGAGGTTATATGGCTGCCATTTCACATTCAAACCAGCAACCATCACACTGTAAGCTTGTAAACACAGCCAAGACACAAGTTTAGAACAAGGAGTGAAACACCTACTCCATCTGTCAATCAATTGGCCCAACTCTCCCATGGAATTCCCCCAACAGAGGAAGAGGAATTGGAGAAATGATTAAAAGGCAGAGGTTGCATGGCAGCTGGGAAGATCGGCAGTTAAAGGGGACAACTGGGAAGAGCTTGGGAGAAGCAGACTGTCATGTTCAGTCACTAAGCCTTTGGAAATGGATCAGAGAAACACCTTCCTGCTGGGGACACAGGACAAAAGCTCAGCACAGTTTCAAAGCAGAGGGAAGTCAGAGTCTAGTAGATGTTGTGGGCAGAGTGGGATGTCTGGTCCATGTGGGGGGTGGGGAAGTTCACAGGGCCAATGGGCTTTTCCTGACTGTGTCTGGTACATGGTGGTGTGGGGAAGGGTCATCATTCTTTGTAAAAATACCTGTTTCTAGGATTTTCCCATTGACCTCTTTACTTCAGTGTTATTTTAAAGTAAATCTAGGGCTGATTTAGCGATAAAAGTGCTTGCCTGCAAAGCCAAAGGACCCAGGTTTGATTCTCCAAGATCAACATTAGCCAGATGCACAAGGGGGCACACATATCTGGAGTTCATTTACAGTGTCTGGTGGCTCTGGTGTGCCCATTCTCTCTCTCCCCCTCCCTCCCTCTTTCTCTGTCAAATAAATAAATAAAATAAAAAAGTAAAATCCTTATCTGGTGCATAGAAGATATGATACATCTTACTAAGAACAAGTGGTCTCAGCTCATTTGATTTTCCAATAATTAATATGTCATTATACCCATTTTACAAGTGAAGAAAAACCACAGTGAAAAGTGAAATAACAAAGGGAAGGTGGCAGGTGGTGGCATTCACTTAGGTACTGAGTGTTGCCTTCCGTGACTTTGAAATCTTTTTGCATATGTATGTGGTTTGTATTATGTGTGTGCATGTGTGCATGTATATTTGGAGGTCAGAGGTTGGGTATTTTCCTGTAGTATTCTCCATCTGGAACTCACCTATTCAACCCTGAGGACCCCTGTCTCCGCCTCCCCTGCACTAAGCATGGGCCACCATACCTGGCATTTTATGGGGATGTGGGGATCTGAACTCAGGTCCTTATGCTCATGCAGCAAGCAATTTACCCACTGAGCCCAATACCTTCCCCACTCTTTAGCACCACAATCTGAGGCTCCACTGGGCTCCAAAGGCACAGGTACCACCATGAGGTGTGAGGGAAGAAGAAGAGGATGACCAAGCTCCTGAGCTTTCAGACTGGGTTCTTTGCAGCCTTACTCTCCTTCCAGAAAAAATCCCATCTTTAAAATATTTTATTTATTTATTTAAGAGAGAGATCAGGAGAGAGAGAAAGGGAGAGAGAGGAGAAGAGGCAGATGGAATGGGTGCTCTAGGGCCTCCTGCCACTGTAAACAAACTCCACACACATGTGCCACCTTGTGCATCTGGCTTACATGGGTCCTGGGGAATTGAACATGGGTCTTTAGGTTCCTCAAGCAAGCGCGTTACCTGCTAAGCCATCTCTCCAGCCCCCAAATTCCATCTTTAACAGTAATGATGGTAAGCAATAGACACTAACCACAGCAGCTATTTTTTTCATATTCCAGCATATCATTTAAAAAAATAAGTTATTTTTTTTCAAACACACAAGAGAAGAAAACCCATTGTTAGCATGTTTAAATTATCATTTAACTTTTCGGTAGTTACCTCCAGGGTACAGAGAATAATCATGGAAGCTGGGACACAAGAAGCTTGCCAAACTGCTTCCACCATCCCCCAGCTCAGTGACTTAGAGTGTGGGTGGTTGCTATGAGCAACCACTACTTAAATAAACCCAGGGAAGGTGGGTTGAGGAGCACAGGAATTTAATGGATTTACCTGATTTTGGGATAACAAAACAAGGAAAACCAGCTAATGTTCCCCTCTCCCTGCGCAAGGCAATGGTCATTGCTCGCCAGGAATTTCTTGTGTTGAGATGACTTGTTTTCTTTCAACAGACAGAGGATGCTTTGATTTTCAAGCAGCTCAAGCACAAGATATTCAAGGAGGAAAACCAGCTGGGAAGGTTTTAGGAGGGTGGTGGAGTAGCATCACCACTGGGAGCTAAAAAGACTGGACCCTCCATGTTTCCCACTGGTTGTTCGTGTTCGACCCAGGCGGTCAGTTTCAGAGTCCAGGAACTGGAAATGCAGGCTTCCTGACCAGACTTTCCTATTTGGTGACTGGGGATATATTTCACCTTATATCATGCTGTTTTTATTTGTAAAAGGTTATACTCTTTTATCTCCTCACCCCTGCCCCCGTTTTTCCTGGGGGGTCTTCCTCAGTGGGGTTATTGGTATTCGCTCTGGGGTCGTACAGACCTGAGTCAGTCTCTGTGAGGGAGGCGGGATGGCACTCAGGTGCGCCTACACTCTGGCTCGCACACTCTCTCCACCCTCTTCCACAGTGTTCCCTGAGCCACGGTAAATCTGTTATGCTTTCTGCGTTATTTTCATTTTTTTCTCAATGATCAAATATTTTGAGATCAAGTCATTGTTGATTGAACTTATTTTTAAACTCTGATTTCCTTCTTCTGTTCTTATCCCAAAATCACAGTCCTATGACATGTTGGGAACATCTCCTTTTCTTATAATTAGGCCTTTTTGCCTTCCATAACTTTGCATAAAAATTTCCATAGATGGAACTGGTTGCCTAAATTATGGCACATGTATATAATGGAATACGTGGCAGTTAGTAAAAAGTTTATAATCTGTGCACTTGTAGGAAACAATATTTAAGGTTTTTTTGACCTGTTGATATGTGGTGTAGATGCATGTTTGCATGGATGTTTGAATGTGTGTGTACACATGTGTCTGCACATGGTCAATACTGGAGGTCCTCCTCAGTCACTCTTCATCTAATTTTTTGAGATAGGGTCTCTCTGTGAACAAGAGCTCACTGATTTGTCTAGATTAGCTAGCCAGCAAGCCCTAAGGGTCCACCTGTCTCTGCCTTCCCAATGCTGAACTTAACGGCTTGAGCTACCATGCCTGATATTTTTATGTGGGTGCTGGGATCTAATCTTAGGGCCTTATGCTTGTGTGGCAATCATCTTACCCACTCAGCCATCTCCCAAGCTTCTTAAGGTCGAATTTCAGTGAAAAGACAGTTGTAGAACGCATGTATAAGCAAATACTTATAAATAAATAAACACTATGTATGTCTCATTGGGTGGGGTGACACCTGCCTGAAATCTCAGTATTTGTGAGGTAGAGGAAGGAGGATCATGAATTTGGAGTCAGCCTAGGTTACATTGTAAAACCTTGCCTCTAAAAAGCCAAAAGATGGGCTGGAGAGATGTCTTGGTGGTTAAGGCACTTGCCTGCAAAGCCCAAGAACTCTTGTTCAAATCTCCAGGTCCCAAGTATAGCCGGCTGAAAAAGTGACACAGGCATACAATGTCACACATGCACACAAGGGTGGTGGGGCACACACGCCTGCGGTTTGATTACAAGCCCTGGTGTGCCCATTCTCTCTCTCTCTTCCTCTTTCTCCCTCTCAGAAGAAAAGGCAATTAAAAAAAGCCAAAAGAAAAAAAAATACAGTGTATATGTACATAACATTTATGAAAGAACACCTAACAAATGGATAATTGCTGCCTGAATGCAGGGAGGGATAAGAAGAGGTTGGAGAGAGGAGAAGACTTGAAATACTAAAATGCTCTTTGGTGTTGCTGGGACTTTTTGTATCATTTTTTTACTGTAATGAAAAAGGAAATCTTTCCATTATTCCTCAACAGGAAAGATGCAGGTAGACACAGTATTTATTGCAGTATGGAATATCACCATGACATGAAGATGCTCTTGCCTGACAATGGTTGGTCTTTAGTATCTTAATTTATCTGTGTCACTCAATGTTCTGGCTCTTTCTCATATCATGCCTATCTGTGCTCCAGGGATTAGTTCAGTTTTCTCTGGTCTTTTTTTTTTGCTTTCCAATTCTCTGTGCACAATTTCTTTTTCTCATATCCAAAGGTAGGAGAGTACAGTGGTTAGTAGCAAGGGCTGTGGATTCAAATCCTGGTGCTACTACTTCTAGCTCTGTGACTTTCCGCAAGTGCATTGACCTTCCCTGCTCCAGTCTTTTTGTTACGCATCTCAGGGTGAGAATTACTGTCCACTAGAGGTCTACCATGTGCTGCATTGACATTTAGGAATGGTTAAGTGGTAGTCATTTTTATTCCTGGAGATTTTTTTTCCTGGTTAAAATTAGATACACCATAACAGCATGAAAAAAAAGAAGCAAAAAGAAAAAATGAGAAGAAATAACAAAAAAATAAAGCAAAGCCATCCATAAAGCCTCTCCATAGAGAATGGCTGTTGAGGTATTGGAAACCTTCACTCCATACCACAGTGGTCTGAAACTATACATGGTTTCATTCCTTAGATCTGTCACCCAGTTCCCCATTACTGATGGAGTTAAGACCAACTGCTCCTCAGGGCTCGTGCTACAGCTTGATTTCTTTACATTCAGACACATAGCTTCCCACACCTGTTTGCCTCTGAGTGACTATTCCAATTCCAGGATGAACTGTTTCTCTTCATATTAACCTTTCCCTGCTTTGAGTTTGAATTACAGGACTTTACTCTGAGGAGATATATATATATATATAAAAACTTTGAAACTTATGAATAATCACACAGCATTGTTTACATCACTTTTGCTGGTGGTTATCTTTGTGTGGCTTTGATATCCTCATAAGGCTATCCTTTCCTTTCTCTCTCTCATGTGCATGTGTGCAGGTACATACCAGTGTGGAGGCTAGAGGCTGATGTTGGGTATCTTCCTTAGCCAGAAAGCCTCACGGATCCTCTGTCTCGGTCATGCTCAGAGGACAGGAACATGCCGCTCTGACCACTTTTAGGTAGGCGATGGGGATCCGTGTTCAGATCCTCTTGCTTGCATGGTAAGCACTTTACCCACAGAGCCATCTGCCTCTTTATCACTCCGTCGTTCTCTGTAACTTTACCCACTACCCTTTTATAACTGCAAACCCCATTCTTCTGTATACTTCTACTATTACCCCTGTGTGGCAGTCAGGTCCGCATTGCTGGTAGAAATCACCCAATGCAGAGCAGCTTGTGGGGAAAAAAGAGGTTTATTTTGGCTTATAGGCTAAGGGAGAAGCTCCATGATGTCAAGGGAAAATGATGGCATGAGCAGAGGGTGGACATCACTTCCTGGCCAACATCAGATGGACAACAGCAACAGGAGAGTGTACCAAACACTGACACTGGCCGTAATACCCATAAGCCCACCCCCAACAATACACTACCTCCAGGAGGTGTTAACTCCCACATTTCCATCAGCTAGGAACCTAGCATTCAGAACATCTAAGTTTGTGGGGGACACCTGACTCAAACCACCACACCCTACTTAATTCCTTTCTCCATAACTTTACTCATTGTCCCTGCACAACTCTCTTCTTCTCAGGGAAGTTAGCAGCTTGAATACTCTGGTTCCTCTGGAAAAAAAAATTCTTGGTTATGGGTGATAAGACCTGAATCCTAAAGCTTGTTGGATAGCATAGGCAAGGTATCGATTTCCTCTGGGCAGCCATTCCTTATTTGTAATATAACAGGGACATTGCCTCCAGACCCCCTTCCAGTTTTGCCTCTGTGGTTTTTCTTTTATCTTTGGTGGTTAAGATAACAAAAGCTAATGTAGAGTGACATTTTGGTAAATATTTAAAAACTGACTTCTGGGCTAGAGATAAGGCTCAGCCATTAAGGCACTTGCCTGTGAAGCCAAAGGATCCATGTTTGATTCCCTAGTACCCACGGAAGCCAGATGCACAAGGTGGCACATGTGTCTGGAGTTCGTTTGCAGTAGCTGAAGGCCCTGGCGTGCCCATTCTCTCTCTCTTTCTCTCTTTCTCTCTCTCTCATTCTCTCTCTCTCTGCTTTTCTTTCTCAAATTAAAACAAAAAAAAAAAACTGACTCCCTAGGACAGTACAGCTCTGAGTTTATAGGATATGTTGGTTTCTATGGGGTGAATATTTCCAGCATAGCCAAAATCAAGCTCCTTAGATGACAAAAATGAGCATAGTTGGAAGAGAGAGCCAGCACCAGTTCTCATCAGCTGACAGAACACAATTTTGAAGAATGATTCCTTTCAATGAAGAAACACATCTTTGGGTTGATGAATATGATCAGTGTTATGGTTTAGATGTTAAGTGTTGCCTAAAAGCCACATGTAGAAGCCTTAGTCATCATCCTGTGGTACAGCTAGGAGGTGAGAGAATCTTTTAGAGGTGGGGCCCAATGCCAGGAAGTTAGGTACTTGGGAGAACACTCTTGAAGGGGGTGCTAGGGCCTTAGTATCTCCTCTCTCTTTTTTAAAAAAAATATTTGTTTGTAAGGAGAGAGAGAGAGATTGAGAATGTGTGTTCCAGGGCACTCTAGAGGCATGTGCCACCTTGTGCATCTGGGTTTACAAGGTGCTGGAGAATTGAACCTGGTTCATCTGGTTCTACAGGCAAGTACCTTAACTGCTAAGCCATCTCCCCAACCTAGTATCTTCTCTCTCTTTTTGCTTTCAGGCTACCATGAGGTGATGGCTTTGCTCTACCACTTACCCCGCACCATGACACTAAGCCTTACCACAGGCTTCAAAGTATTTGAGCCACCCAACCATGGGCTTGTTAAAACTTCAGAAACTATGAACAAATGCACAGTTTTCCTTTTTATAAGTTTTTTTTTTAATCTCAGGCATTTTTTTTTTCAGTGATGAAAACTGATTGCACTGGTAAATTTTGGTTGTCAACTTGATTACATTAATAAATGCCTAGAAGATGAATGAAGAAACCTCTTGTGGGTCTGTGATGATATTTTCAGAGTCAGTTAGATCATGAGAGTTCTGACTTAATGAATGGGTGAATGCCTTGATAGTTTGGACGTGATAAAACATAGGGCATGGGGCCTACTGGGGTGTGTGTGGTGGGGAGCAGGTCACTGGATTCTATCTTACCCTGGCTTCTTCCTGTGTTCCTCTCACTGTCCAATTCCTGTCCACCAGGAAGATGTTTTGCGTCCACATGCCCCCTCCTTTGTATGTTTTATCCAAGCTTATAAGGCCAAGAGACTATAGATGTAAATCTCTAAAACCATGAGCCAAAACAAATTCTTTCTCCTTTTAAGTTGTTGATGGGAGACTTACTGTCCCAATGACAAGAAAGTGATAATACTTTGACTAACACACCTTTAGCTTTTCTCCATCTAATACTCTGACACAACCTAGCCTCACGGGAGGGGAAGGCCAACAACGAGTGAAAGTGGTGCTCACTTTGTCTTTTCATCTCAGGCTCTGAAGAGATGAGCTCTGGGATAAGCCAAATCTTCTCATAGGTCTGCACCTTCTGCCTGGTGATGGTTGCTCCTAAACACTGGCCCAGGGATGCCCCAGGTGCAGGTGATTTCATATGTAGCTGGCAACCTGGATCTATGCCGAGAACTGTCAATCTTGTCTTTTTCTGGGAAAGAGAAGTGGTTCATAGAACTAAAAGAAGGTTCTGAGCTAAAAGTCAAGAACAATGTCCAGATGGTGCAGACAGTTCCCAGATTGCTGGGGGAATCGTCCCCACTGTTTCATGAGTCATTGGGAGGAAGAAAGCTGGCATAGGAAGCTGAGGGCTACAGCTTAAGACAGGACAGAATTGCCCACTATCTCATGATCAGAGGATAAACCCTGTGAAGTCTTCATCCAATCCAACTTTAAATTTCTTGGAGACCATCGGCAGGTTTAAACTAAATGCATTTAAATCATTTCGGTAAAACTTATTTACAGCTAATTATCTTTTCAAGATAGGCTTAGAAGGGAATAGATATAGTACTATTTGTTAAGATAGATGATCAAACACATTTCCTCATTGGTTTATGTGGATTCACAATTAAATTTTAAGAGTGTTGAGTGGTTAAGATGATCCTTTCCCAGTTCTAAAAGAATTAGCTAATTAACTAGTAGCTTAAAACTAACCCCCTCCTCCTTAGTGAACTAGAAAGAACAGGGATTCCCCAGAGGAACTGAAGGAAATATGCTAATGCTCTAAGTGGATGACAATACTAGGGATGGCTGTGTAGATATTTTTAACATGCTAATGTGCACCTGCCAGACTGAGCTCCCAGCCTCCAGGGGGGCTGGCAATGCTAAGCAAGGTTGAAAAGGAACAGGGAGCTTTTGAGAGAGAACCACAGACTGAGAATCACAGAGAGGCTGACAAATGAAAGAGAGAAAGAGAGAGAGAAGAGGAGGACGAGGGAGGGAGAAAAGACACACCTAAGAATCCCTAGCAGAGTTGAGATGGCAATTCACTTTAAGGATTGCAGGTTGCTGCCATGGTGGGAAGCTATTGTTCAGATTACTCTAGGCATACAAGGAGGTTATGGGGTGTGAGCATTTGTTCAGCACCTGTGCCAAGAGTACCACAAACATTACTTCCCTTTCGCGCATGGGAGAGAGAAAGTCGAAAGCGCATAAGAAAGCACTAACCATCTTCAGGAAAGTTAATTCAGGAGGAAGAAATAATGCTCACCATGAGAGTTTATTTTTGAGAGGAAGATTTATAAAAGAGCGGAGGGCTGGAGAGATGGCTTAGTAGTAAAGGTATATGCCTTCAAAACCTAAGGACCCAGGTTCACTTCCCCAGGACCCATGTAAACCAGATACACAAGGTAGCACATGCGTATGGAGTTCATTTGCGGTGGCTAAAGGTCCTGGCATGCCCTCTCTCTATCTTCCTCTTTCTTTCTCTCTCTCTCAAATAATCATCAACAACAAAAATGCACTTGCCAGTCTGCAAAATGTTTGTCTTGTCTTTTCCTCTATTGGATTGCTGGGACAAAATGCCTGGACAGAAGCACATTGTGGAAGGAAAGGCTTATGTTGGCTCACAGTTTAGAGGGAAAGCTTCATCATGGCAAGGAGAGCAGGGCAGACCCATGCAGGAAGCCGTGGCCACATCTTCACATAGCAGGGAGACAGTAGTCTGAGCACTGGACTTGGAGTTGGTCTGTATTGCCCACAATCCCATCCATAGAGATACACCTCCTCCATCAAGACTCTATCCTAAAGGCCCCACAACTTTCCCAAATGCCACCATCCCGGGACCAAGTATTCAAAACACATGAGACCATCGGTGGGGGTGGGGAGGAATATTTCATTCAAACCACCACAGGGCATTATACTGTGAATCTTAAAGACTAATATCTTCCCATGTTTGAACATGGATAGCCAAAAATGATGAAGACAGGCAATGTGTAGGGAGAACTATGATATACTGGGAACTGTATGGGAATGTTTTATGTTCATTACTTTTCAGGAATCTTCACAATTACTCACAATTTCTCACAAGGTAGGAAACATTATTCCTGCATCACTGATGGGGAAATTGAGGCACAGAACGGTGAAATGATTTTCCACAGTAATATACCCAGAAGCAACTGAACAATAACTGAACCCAGGTACTAGTTACTATTGTGTCTTTGTGGGATGGATGGAATGAGTAGATGTTGATGAAGAGGGGTTGCGGGCAGGGAGTAGCATTCATTAGCAGCTTTGAGGTTTCGTGACTGCTCTCCATTTTCTGGGCACATGCCTTAGCATTGAAATGTGAATGCAAACAATGTGCCTCACTTTTGGGAAACAGTACTAAGTCCATCATATTCCCGTTGCACCATCTGGCAATGGTGGAAGCACCTGCCATTGTGAGTATGGAAGTACATGGACAGAGCGCCCCTTGCCAACTTGTGATTCCATGGGGAAGAAGCAAACTGTGAGAGCTCAGGGAGTTGTTTTTTTGTTTTTTTTTTTTTTTCTGAGGTAGGGTCTCAGTCTAGCCCAGGCTGACCTGGAATTCACTATGGAGTCTTAGGGTGGGCTTGAACTCACAGCGATCCTCCTACCTCTGCCTCCCAAGTGCTGGGATTAAAGGCGTGCGCCACCACGCCCGGCTCTGGGAGTTATTTTTATTTTGATATTTTACTTGTTTATTTATTTGAGAGAGAAAAGGAAAGAGAGAGAGAGAAAGCAAGAAGAAGATAGAGAGAATGGGCATGCCAGGGCCTCCAGACACTGTAAACAAGAGGCAATGTGCCACTTTGTGCATCTGGCTTATGTGGTGGTACAGTGTTATCAAACTCAGGTCCTTAGGCTTCAAAGGAAAATGCCTTAACTGGTAAGCCATCTTTCTAGCCCTGGGAGTTGCTTCTTAATACAGCACAGCCTAGCCTATCCTTATTAGGCCATAAACTGGTACCAGCAATGAGGTGCTTCCATGTCAACAAGAACAACAAAAATCTGATTTAGTATTATTTGTAGTCTCTGGATTAGCATAACCCCATTGAGAAGGGAACCCAGGGTAGTGGGAGTTGGGATGAGGGTATAATAGTAAATAATTTATTACAATAAAATTTAATGAAAGAACAGCAAAAATCTCAAAGGTGTATGTCTGTGGTTTCAAGATTTGGTAGCAGTCTGCAAATAATTGCCATCAAAGGCCAGAAATACGTTGACATACATCTTCTAAGGGCAAGTTATTTCATAGACTGTTTCCTCCAACTTGATAGATGATGTAACAAATGAGTTGATAACACAATGTTAATAGCATATGTCAGCCACATTTGACAAGTTATTTCATGGTAAGAAATATATTTAGAGGGAAAAAAAGTCAGATATCAAATAGCAGTGAGAGAGAATAAAGAGGGTCTAGACATCTGCATGGGAGTGGAGAAGGCACTGATCTTAAACTAATTGTAAAGGTAAAACCTGAGAAGGGTTTCGATTGATGAAGGAAGCCAGAGTGTCAGTCAAGAATGTGCCGTCTCCACTCCACCCCACAGTTTAAGCCTCGGAAAAGATTCAGAGAACTCAGAATGAAGACACAACTACACAGTCCCCTCTGACTACACACAGTTGTTCAGAGGGGAGCAGCTAAGTCTGGTCTCTTACTTAGCCTGATGAGCTTCGAGGAGTTAAGGTTAAGGTGTGGGGATAAGAAGGTGAAGAAAAAGAGGATAAAGCATAATTGCACCTTAAAGAGTTGCACAAGTGTGCTAACTGGTCCGTGGACCTCACCAGAATCAAGAGGTAAGCAGTTGACTGCAGCTCTGCCCCCGCTGTGCCAGCAAAGGAAACAGAAGCCTGGATGCAGACTTGTCACCAGAGGTGTCCTGCACGGCCACGCAGGCTGCCAAGGAGCACGTATTTCCTGAAGTGGACTACAGCCATAGTCAAGGAGAGTAATAAGGATGTCCTTCCAAAGAGGAAGCTCAGACACATGGGGAACAATGGGCAAGAAGTCAATTTTAGGGTGCAGAACTGGTTTAGTCAAGAAATATTGTCAGGTGTGTGTTGGGGGGGTGGCTCAGTGGTTAAAGGGTCTTGTTTGCAAAGCCTGCTGGCCTGGGTTTGATTTCTCAGTAACTGTGTAAAGCTAGATGCACAAAGCAGTACATGGTGGCTCAAGTTTGTTTACAGTGGCAAGAGGCCCTGGTGCACCCATAGTCAGTCTCTCTGTCTCTAATAAATAAATACATACATTTAATAATAAAAATAAATATTGTCTTCCCCAAGGAAGAGAGCCTGCAATGTTTTATCCAGTGGAACTGGAGAATTGTTTTTAGTTGTTGTCTACTATGATCTTTTATCTTCTTCCTTTTTTAATAGGAGTGTTTATTGGAGATAATTTTGATCCTATTTTGTAGTTATGTATCAGGTATATGAGAGACAGGTAATTTGCTCTTTTAAATTTATTTTTTTCTTCTGTTTATTTATTTATTTATTTGACACAGGAAAAAGGAGAGTGAGAGAATGGGTGCACCAGGGCCGCTGCAAATGAACTCCAGATGCGTGCACCCCCTTGTGCATCTGGCTAATGTGGGTCTTGGGGCTTTACAGGCAAATGCCTTAACCTCTAAGCCATCCCTCCAGCCCCTTTTGAATTTTCTTACTAATTTATTTGCAAGAAGACAGTGTGAGAGAGAGAGGGAGAGAGAGAGAGAATGGGCACACCAGGACCTCCAGTAACTGCAAACATACATCAGATGTATGTGCCACTTTGTGCATCTGGCTTTACGTGGGCACTGGGGAATTGAACCTGGGTCGTTAGCTTTGCAGGCAAGCACCTTCACTGCTGATCCATCTTTCTAGGCCCAATTGTTCTTTGGAGTGTCCATGTCACAAAGACACCCATTGACTGTGTAGCATTCTCTGCAGTACTTACTATGCACCATGGACCATAAACTTTGAGGATGGTATTTTGTCAGGATTGGATAGGGCTTCTGGGTTTTGGCTCTCTGATGGTGGAACATGACTATACTTTACATGCAGGATATTTAGTGGCCAGAAAGGTGGATTTGGGTAGCCATTAGAGCCATCTGACAAATACTGTTTTGTGTTTGCCCTAGCATGTGGTAAGGTTGTCTGCCCTCTTTGAAGTTAGGCATGCATGACGTTTTGCTCGATGCAATGAGAAAGGAGGTGAACTGCTCCACTTGCAAATGAATGCTTTGAGAGTTTGCTCTCTTCATATTGTGACTCAGAGAGAGTGTTATTTTTCATAGAGTATCCACCAGTCCCTGCACAACCGTAATGAGAAGACTCTATGTAGAAATGCTTGTTGTCATAGCCTCTGATTTTGAAGTTGCATGTGTGTGTGTGTACACATGTTCATATGTGTGTGGGTGCAATGTGTGTGCAGGTGTTCATGTGAAGGCCAGAGGTTGACACTGGGTGTCTTGAAGTTTCCCCACCTTGCTTATTGAGATAGGGTCTCTCACTTGAATCCAGAACTCACTCACTTGGCTAGTCTTGCTAGCCGGCGTGCTCCGCAGATACCCTGTCTCTGCTTCCTGAGCTCTAGGCGTACAGGCCAGCTGCCCCGCCTGCTTGCCGCTCATGTGAGTGGTGGGGAGCCGAACTCCAGTCCTCACATTTGCGCAGCCAGCACTGTACTGACTGAGCATCTCTCTAGGTCCTCGAAGGCTGTTTTAAACATCCATCTTAACCCAGCCTGTTTTGACCAGTACAGGTTGGGAGCCCAAAAAGTATAATCTTAGAGTGATTGAGGCATAGACAAGTTGTAGGACATCAGCAAAGTTCTCAAAGGAAGATGAAGGTTGACTGTGAACCTTTGAAGTGTCTTAATGAGGACTTTGTATATATGCAAATGAGATCCAGAGATGATTTTTCAATAGTTCCACAGAACATTTTTGGATGAGCATAATGGTGGTGGCACACACCTTAAAGTAATCTCAGCACAGGCAGAGGTAGGAGGATCGCTGTGAGTTCCAGGCCAGCCTGAGACTAGGTTGCGAATTCCAGGTCAGCCTGGGTTACAGTGAGTCCCTATCTTGAAAAATCAACACCAAACAAAAAAACAACAAGAACAACAAAAGAAAGTCTTTGGATGAAGTTAGAACAGAGAAAGGCTGTGGCAGCAAGACAAATTGTTCCACTTGAATCCTTCAAGTGAGAACTAGTGATGTCGTAAATCTCAAAGAGGTTAGTGGTGAACCACACTGTTTTATGACTGCCTTTCAGAAAAGAATAATTCCACCGACTTAAAGAAAAGAGGCAATAAGAGAAGTGATGTATTTAGGAAGTTCTGGATTATTTCAGAGGCTTGAAATCTCTTCCAGCTTGCTTAGCTTGAAAATATACGAGCAATGTACATGAAACGAGTATGGAGCTGACCTTGGGGCGAAGTCAGAGTCCTCAGGCTGCAAAATCTTAGGTAGGTAACTTTGTGTTATCACACTGAAATCTTCAAGACAAAAAGAGCAAAGAGCTAAGGGAAATATAACTCAGGATATCTAAGAAGATACTCAGGGAATTTTCCCTAAAATTTTCTAAAGTAATTCGAGATTACATTAAGGTGTGTCACCTAAACTCCTTGGCTGCAGTTCTGATTTCCTTCTGTATATTGACGGCCACCCTCTTCCATGTGCACCCCCCACCCATAAAGATGCATTTATTATGGACTTAGCCTGCTTCCCAAGAGGATTAGGGGCAGCTTCTCACATGTCTACCCAGGCTTCCATTTAAAAAAGTTTTCTCAGGGGCTGGAGAGATGGCTTAGTGGTTAAAGCACTTGCTTGTGAAGCCTGAGGATTCAGGTTTGATTCCCCAGTACCCACAAAACCCAGATGCACAAGGTGGCGCATGCATCTGGAGTTTGTTTAACTAGAGGCCCTGGAGTGCCCATTCTCCCTCTCTCTCTCTCATTCTGTCTCTCCCTCTCTCTCTGTCTCAAATAAAAATTAATAATAAAAAAACTTAAAACCTGCATGGTGTCCTATTACCTAGGTGCAAGATGAGGATTTTTCTTACATTTCTTATTTATTTAATGTGTGTGTGTGTGTGTGTGTGTGTGTGTGTGTATGGGTGTATGGGCACACCAGGGCCTTTGCCACTGCAAATGAACACCAGACACTTGCACCACTCTTTGCATCTGACTTACATGTGTGGCTTGGGAATTGAACCCAGGCTGGCAGGCTTTGCAAACAAGTGCCTTTAATGGCTGAGCCATCTTCCTAGCCCCAACATGAGGACTTCTTTAACGATATAAAATGAAAGCAAAGCCAATCACTTGAATTATGCTGATAAAACGTATCTTGTAATTAAAGAAAAAAAAAAAAACACCCTTCCAAGCAAGCTCCCTTGCTCATATCAAGTACATTTTCTTTTCCGAATAAACTCATTGTTAATGAATTGGTTATGAATTGACTATGGCCTCAAAGTTCATGTGTTGGCGAAAAATCTCAAAGTTATATGCTCAGTGAAATTTGGGGGTTGTGGGCTGGAGAGATGGCTGAGTGGTTAAAAATTAGGAGGTTGAATGTATTTAGGAATTAGGAAATTAGATGAGGTCATGAGGATGGTAAGAAGAGGCAGGGAGACTAGGCATCTCTGTCTGTGATGCCTTCTGCTTGGTCTCCCTATGGTGTCCCTGCCGTGTTAGGACAAACAGGAAACTATCACCAGGTGCTGCACCCTGTGTTTAGACTTCTAGCCTACAGAACAGTGAGTCAAATTTTATAATTTGCCTAGTCTATACTGTTCAGTGCTAGCAATGGGAAATGGACTAAGGCAAGGATCAGCTTTGATACCTCTCACCTGTAAACAGTGTGCCCTTCCCTCTCTGGAGTGCCAGTCTTCTAGGTTACAGCATTTGTGTATAAGTTCTAGAAGATCAGGTTTTAGTAAAACATATAGTAAATTTATCAAAACCAAGGTGTAACTGATTCCCATGGCACTTAAGTATTAAAGGTACTAAGTTAAGTGTTTACTGCATGAATAAATACAGTTTCTGATTGTAATTAGAGTATTCCCTGTACCTGGCAGTCTGTACTTTAATAGGAGACGTAGATATAAAATTGGACGGATGACAGCCAGAAGGTAGGCAAGGAGGGATTTTAAGGCTCTTTTCAAGCAGTACTTGTCTTTCTTCCCCCACAGGACAGTGGGAAGAATCTTTTGTCAGTCCTTCCTAAGAGGAGTGGGGATCCTTCACCTCCAGCACCCTCATCTGAGTTCTTTCCTGGTCACATTTTCCTGAGGTCCCCTGACCTTATTTACACAGCTCTGCATAGCCTGCTGTCTTTTCCTCTGGTAACTTCTCAGCTTTTTACCTCCACTTTCTGCTTCATTTAAAACTCTCTTTTGGGGCTGAAGAGATGGCTTAGCCATTAAGGTACTTGCCTGCAAAGCCAAAGAACTTAAGCTCAATTCCCTAGTACCTACATAAGGCCAGGTGTACAAGGTATCACATGCATCTGGAGTTTGTTTGGAGTGGCTGGAGGCCATGGTGCACCCATTCTCCCTCGATTTGCCTCTATCTCTCTCTCAAATGAGTAAATAAATAGAAGATTAAAAGTTTAAAGCTCTCTTAAATATTTCACTGTGGTTTCAGTTAGTTCTTTTTTTTTTAATAGATGGGAAGTGTTTATTTTAAGCTTACCATTTTCAAGGAAAAGTTTCTATCATGGTAGGGAAAGCATGGCAGGAGTAGAAAGCATCACATCATCACGTCAGCAGAGCACCAAGTGGGGCTGGATTATAACACTCCACGACCCGCCCCCACCTGTCAATCAGGCCTGTTTCTAGTAGGGGTTTGAACAGCATTTAAATCTTTGCCTATGAGCAAGTGATAGTTTACCTATGGCTGAGAATGATATTCCTGTTTTAATCTTTCCCCATTTCTTATCAATTTGGAAAGCAGAAGAGGATTTGGAAGGATTGAAGACAATAACAAAAAGATGGTCAGGGAAAGATGACAAGCTATTCCAAATTTATATCACTGAGCGAGTAAATTCACAATGTTGTAGTGCATGGTTGTGCTAGTCTGTCCTCCCTATTGTTGTATGAAATGTTATTTTATGTCACAAATATACAGTGGGAAAGGTGGAAGAATGGAAAAGCATTTGAGGAAAAGAGACAACTAAGCAACAAAGACATTTCACATACTTAGGACAAAGATGGATGATATATATTGCTATTTTTCAAAAAATATGTTTTCCCCCCCATATCCTTGGGAAAAAATAGCAAATCTCCCTCCTATCTCCTCCACCCCTCCTCTTTTTCTGGGAAGAGAAAAAACATGAAGAACAGTCGGTGGGTAGGAGGGGCGTGTGGAGCGCGAGGAGCAGGCAGAGGACACAGTGTGTCTAGGGAGAGAAAAAGAAACTGATACAATGACAAACAAGAGACTCCAGCAAGAGGTTATAGCTTTGGTCTCCTTATGCAGGACTGATTAATTTTCAATCTTCAGAGTTCCGGTTGAAGGAGAATACCCCTCTATATCTTCCCAAAGTACTCTAATGACCAACAATTCCTGATATCTTTAAACTGGGAACTAGTGCCCTTTTTTGGTGGGGGTGTTGAGGTAGGGTCTCACAGGCTGACCTGGAATTCACTCTGGAGTCTCAGGGTGGCCTCAAACACATGGCAATCCTCCTACCTCTGCTTTCAGAGTGCTGGGATTAAAGTCATGGACCACGATGCTCTGCCCATCACCTCTTTTTAAACTTCACCTTTACATTTTTCTCACTGGTGTGAAAAGGCTTCCTAGAGACCTTTCATGTGCATGACACATGGCATTCATGGACACCATGGATCAGTGAGTCCTGGATGGAGGAGCAGAATGTTCACATTGGCTCTGAAGCCCAGGCTGTAGTCAGTGGGCAGTGTGATGGGATTCGTTAATGCTGGGATATGTTAATGCAGCCTGCCATGGGCCTGGCTGGAGGTGAGTCAAGTGGTGCCATCCATGCTAAAAGTGGGAGCTTTCTTTTACTGGATAGACTCAGAGATGGAGAACCGATAGCCAGAAGCACAGAGCCAGCCGTAGCATCTCACTGACCATGGCGGTTCATCTTCACTGTCAACTTGACTGGATTTGGAATCACCCAAGAGAAATACTCCTGGGAATGCCTGCTAGGATGTTTCTAGCAGCCCCACATTGAATACAGGTGGCTGAAGCCTCAGACTGAATTAAAAAAAAAGTGCTGGGGGGGGGGGGAGGAAGCAGCCAGCTGAGCACTTGTCTTTATATCTGTCTGCTTCCTGGTCTGCCCAGATGTGAGGAATCCCAGCTTCTTGCTCCTGTTATAACCTTAAACAGTGCCATGCCTTCCTCACCATGACAGACTCTATCCTCTGATACTGTGAGCCAGTATAGGCCCTTTCTTCTAGGAGTGGATGTTTGTCAGGTACTTAGTACAATGCTGATAACAACTGCGGGCGTGGTGACGCACGCCTTTAATCCCAGCACTCGTGAGGCAGAGGTAGGAGGATCACTGTGAGTTCAAGGCCACTCTGAGACTAGAGTGAATTCCAGGTCAGCCTGGGCTAGAGTGAAGCCCTACCTTGAAAAATAAAAAAAAAAAAAAGAACAACTGATCTGCCAACTTTTTTTTTTTTTTTAAAGAGGTGAGGGCTAGAGAGAGAGAGAAAATAATTAATGTTCCTGAAAATGAAAAACTGTCTGCCTTCAAGACATTTGGAATTAGAAATAAGCTTTCCTGAAGGTTTTGGCAGACCCTTTATAAAAATTGCTAGAGGGCAGGCAGGCTGTCTGATCACTTGGGAGCGTTCAGCTGTGGATGAGCTCTCCCTTGCCCCACGCCTAGCCAGGCTGAGCTCAATGGAGGCCCCCAGCCTTTCCTCTCCACATGGGCTCCTTATCCCCTCCAGCTCTCCACAAGGCAGGAACTCTTTAAACTTTTTTTTCTCTTTTTTTCTATGGTTTCCCCAGGCACTCCCACATGGTAGCTTTAGTCACGTGGGTGTCTTTCTTTGCCTCTGTAGTTCCCTCAATAAATATAATAATTTAATGATAAAACATTGCTAAGAGCTTTGACTGGTCCTATTACAAAATCTGGGTCCCCCTTTTAAAAACCAATTTCTGATGAGTTTCAAAGTCTATAATAGTAAAGACTATTTCTTCTAGAGGAAAATTTCCCCTTACTGCCTGGATAAAAATATTCATATATGAAGAAAATTTAAAGGACTATATGCTTTGGATTAGTTGATATTTGAACTTAACTTTACAATCCTTTCAATAATAGTATACTTAATATAATTTTAAAACATTCTTTCTATAGTATGTTGAGTGGACAAAATTCTAAGATGTGATTTGGGCATGGTTTTAACTAGCCATGGTAACAATAATAGTCCAGGTTTGAGAATCAACTGTGTATTATAGCAACTTCAAATAAAAGACATAAGTTCTTTTTCAGAGCCAAACCATGGTAATATGTTTTGTGGAAACTGTCCCCTAAACCTCTCCCCTACTGGCCTGACAACTTATTATTGAATTTTCAGAAATTCCTTTGGAAAATATTAGCATTGGGGGGATATGTCAATTCACTGCTACCTAATTACCAAGGAAGAAGGAAAGCTCATCATGAGGTGAAGGGAATTGTTAAGAGATGTAGAGTAAGACACATGAGAGAGCCAAACCATAGTTCTCAGAGAGGAGCTACCCAGGAGCCTTGTAAGCCCAAAGATGCACTTTTTTGTTGAGGTAGGGTTTCACTCTAGCCCAGGCTGATCTAGAATTTCACTCTGTAGTCTCAGGATAGCCTTGAACTCATGGTTATCCTCCTACCTCTGCCTCCTGACCTTAGTCTTCATGTATCTGAAGACTCAGTCACTGACATTGAGTAGCTGATAAAAGCCACATCCATGAACAGCTCTCTTTGCCTTTGGAAAACAGAAGAGAGAAAACAAAAAGAAAAATAATGTAAGGAACTGTAGGAGTACTTTCCCTCCAGTATTTCTGAGAGAAGATGGGGAGTGGAAAACCTCAAACAAAATGTTGTCTCAACCTCACTGGACTAATTTTAGTTACCTTGGTTCATGGCTATGATTCATCCCTAAAGCTGTGAACTGCTGAGGAGGAAGGAGGCAAAAATTGACTTAAATGTCAAACAAGTAGGAACATAAATATAGTTTTCTTTTTTGGGGGAACTAGAATTCCAGGATATGGGTAAATTTTGTTTTTCATATGAAGGACTGAAAGCTTCAAACTTCTAGAAAAATAATGACTCCAGTCAAAACATCATCAAGGGATAAAAGACAGAATTAATTATGAGTCATGTTATGTTTGAATTTTTACCTCCTTAAATCCTATTAAGCTAGAGATCACTAAATAATTATATGTAATTCAGAAAGCTTAACATGTAGACCACAATGATAAGTGGAACTTATAAGACACATGAAAGATAAATGAAGAAGAAATTCTGGGGGGTATTGTGGTTGCACAGAAAAGAAAGACATGCTTGGTCAGAAGTTCTTTCACTTGCTGAAGAAAAGGGGTCAACAGAGATGGCTTGATGACTCTGTCCTGAGCAATATAAAATATTTTTCAGTTTATAAGATCTTTTCTAGTCAAATAGTTTCTATTTGAATTTTCACAGGTTTGGAGGAAACTACTAACTCATATTCAGTTCAACCATTTCATTGTTTGACGTATATCTAATTTTCTGAAGTAGCCAATTCTCTAGAACATCAGCCTGGCCACTATTTGCCTTTCTGCTCTTAAAACTTACATGTCTGTCAACATATAGCCTAAGAAATTAGTGAGGGATAATACCGTTTAGAAGGCTAAGGAGAAGGAAAGACTCATAAGAGCTTCAGCACTTAGAGGACTAGTCCCCAAGGCACAGTTGGGAATGTTGGCTCAGCATCTGTTCCTGTCCTCCGCTCTTCTCAGAGTGCTCTCTTCTCCCTTCACCACCCTCACAGCAATGCTCCTTTCTATTCTGCCCATAGCCATGCATTGGGGTGAATCTCAACATCTAAGACCCAAGGTGCCATTCAGCAAATGTGACCAGTACATCCTAAGAGCAGCTCCAGGAGGTGGGAGGATGCTGAAGGCTACAGAATCTTATTGCTTGGTTTAGAATAACACAAAATACCTGAAAGTCTAAATCACTTTCTTGCTTTTTACACTCTTTTACTGGTATTGTTTTGGAAGATGCCAATGACACCATTTATGTCATGGTTGTGATTATTATGGTCTCTTATGAAGAGATATTTAAGGTCTGCTAAAGGAATTTTTCAGTAGGGTCTTTGACCATCCTCTTTCAAAACACCTTGGTTAGATGCCTTTTGTACAAAACCAGTTCTGATCAGGCTGGGTATATTCAATTTTCTGAGCCTCTGATAGATATATCAATGTTCAAAGGTGACTTTTTTTTTTTAATTTCCACAATCAACTTTTACCTTGTGTGGGCATCCTATAGGTTGAGTCGTGCCCCCCAACAAATACACTACTACTATCTGTGAATGTGAACAGTGAGTGTAGATTTACTCAAGTTAAAATGAGGTCATTAGGGAGGTCCCTAATGCCATGACTGGTGTCATAGGAAGACGGCACTGTGAAGACAGAAGGGAGTGCACCAGGTGACATCAGAGGTACAAGTGTGCAGTTGCAAGCCAAGGAACACCAAGTATAACTGACCACAGCCAGAATTCAGGAGGAGTCAGGGAAGGACTGACCTCTGCATGTTTTCGCAGGTGCATGGTCCTGCCAACACCTTAGTTTTAAACATCTAGATGCTTTTATTTGGGGGGGGGGGGAGAAACAAGTTCTATTGTTCAAGGCCACTTAGCTTGTGTGAAACCTTGTTTTGATAGTTTAAGAAGCTAATACACTAAAGCAAAGTGCAAGGGCCTCTGGAATAGGAAGCAAAGAATGAACAGCTTCTCCTTGTGGGTTGGTTTACCAATATACCAGCTGAATGAAAAGATTTGGAGCAATTGTAGATAGTCCCTTGGGCAAAAAAAATCCTATGAGGACTCTCCCTGGCCAGTCCTTTAAAATATAATGGACTTTGCTCTGAAAACAAGTCCTCATCACAGAATAGTCAGAGGTTTTCCAATGTCCTTGATTCACAATCCAATCTGTATTTTAACCACACTGCTTTATGTAGTCTGCTTTATGTTGTTTAATATTTCATTTGTATCATAATATGACTGCATAAATAGTAATCGTAACATACATGCCATCAAAATATAGAATCACAAGCACTTAAAATACTAATTATCTGAAGAATATCCTCCAGATCTGAATGTAATTCTCTCCCTAGATCTACATTCTAAAGTTCTAATTTCATCTTTATAAGTAATACTAAAATTTAAATGTTTGTTTGAATCATCAGTGTCAGCAGTTTAAAGCTATCCTCTGTTTCCAAATAGCACACATGGGCATAAGGACTACTCACACCATATTTTTCAAAACAGAAAATCTTTTTAAGGTCTCACAAATTGCAATATGTACATTAAAACTTACATACCAAGGACCATCATGTAGCGCACAATTGTCAAGCATGACCACCTTTTGCAAAATTCCTCAACACAATCATCTCTATTATATTGCTCAATTTTCTAAATAATCAGGCTTTTAAGGAAAAGTTCCTCTTAGTGGCTGAAAAAATGACTAATATTGAACTACATGCATCTTCTCATTGACCAGAAATATTATTTCTGGGTGGTTTCTTTCTAGTGGTTAAGAGTTCAGCTTGTAGTCAATGAAGAGTAGACCAGAGTTCCTCTGTCTTTGAAGACACTGTTATATACAAGTCAGGTTTAAAAATCAATAGACCATTCAGCACCTTAGACCACCTCATCTGAGGAATGTTTTCTGCTTCACTAAGTCTTGGGGTCTCATAACCTGATCCTATGTGACATAACATGAGGAAATGACGATGAGGGTTATCATGTTAGAATGACTTACTTGAGCGTGGTGAGTTCTGTGAGTGATGGCTGGGTAGCCTTGAGATAGCTTTCTCTTCGTGCAGCAACTTTGGGAGTAGCCTTGGGACTTGTGTCTGAGTCCCCACTATCTTCATCCCCCATGGCCTTGATATAGCTGCCACTTCGCATCCTTCGGCATGGAATCTCGTCATCTTTACCTCGAGGTGTGTACCCTGTCCATTCATCTTGAGGAACCTAGTCAGATAGAAACAGATAATTCACTTTTTTAAAAAATAAAATCATGTCTTGTCCCTGTTTTCAAATTTCATTATGGATTAGGTAACAGAGATCATTACCTAAAACTTTAGATATTACATTTTCTTTTTTTTGAGGCAGGGTCTCACTGTAGCCCAGGCTCACTTGGAAACTCAAGCTGGCCTCACACTCATGACAATCCTTTGATCTCAGCCTCCCAAGTGCTGGAATTAGAGGCATGAGCCATCATGCCCAGTTTAGATGTTAATTTTTCAACAGTATGCTTTTTTGGTAACAGTTTCAAAAACGATTTGAATTCATACAAATCCATGTCACAATCTTTAGTAAAACACCAGGCGTTAGGAAAAATAAAAACCCTGGCTCTGATTTTCTTACATATAGTCTCAGTTTTCTCACACTAGTAACAGCTGATTGAGGCATAAGAACGTCTGTGAGCATAAATCAGTTTTATTTATTTATTTATTTTGGTTTTTTGAGGTAGGGTGTCTCTCTAGCTTAGGCTGACCTGGAATTCAGTATGTAGTCTCAGGGTGGCCTTGAACTCACAGCAATCCTCCTACCTCTATCTCCCAAGTGCTGGGATTAAAGGTGTGTGTCACCACGCCCGGCTAAAGCAGTTTTATTTGAGTTTTTTTTTTTAACATTTTTAACAAGTTTTTAAAAAATTATTTCTATTTATTTGAAAGTGACAGAGAAAGAGAGAGAATGGGCACACCAGGGCCTCCAGCCACTGCAAATGAACTCCAGAAGCATGTGCCCCTTGTGCATCTGGCTAACGTGGGTCCTGGGGAATCGAGCCTTGAACCGGGGTCCTTAGGCTTCACAGGCAAGCGCTTAACAATTAAGCCATCTCTCCAGCCCTATTTGAGCTTTTCAATGACTTATTCTCAGTGGTCATTCAGGGATTTTTATTTATTTTAGTTTTTTAAAAATTAAGTAGAAACTTTGTATGGGCATATCTTATGTTGGTACCATCATTTTCCTTAATTCTTGCCCCAACTCCAATGAGGATCCTCCTTAGTGGGATTTCTGTTATTCATCATGGAGTTGTGGGTTATAAGCTGTGATAATAGCAGTCAGTTATTGCTGGGGGGCTGGTGGAGGGCAATGTCTCTGGATATTTCTTCCCACCCTATGTGGCTCTTACATTCTTCCTGTCCCCTCTTCTGCAAGATTCCCTGAGCCTTGGTGGGTGTGCTTTAAATCTACTTTAGTGCTGAGCTCTCAGCAGCTTCTGGATTTCTGCTTTGGTGTGTTTTGAATATACTCAGTGTCTGGTGCAGGTTGTCAGGCTCACCATGAAAGCAGCTCTCATTCTTATCTTATCAGTGCCTCTGTGGTTTCACCAGGGCTCTAGATGCTATGCTAGGGACTGTTCGTTTCCTGCCAGGGACTCACCCATCTACTCTTATCCTTGATCTTGGTTGTTCTCAGTTCTCACTGCTTTAGGATTTTACCCATGGAGTGCTAGTGTGGTTATGAGTCTGACATCTTTGGGGATTTTTTTTTTCTTTCTAAATTTTATTTAGTATTTGAGAGAGGAGGAGGTTGAGAGGGAGAGAGGAAGAGAAGGAAAAAAGTAAAGGGAGAGAAGTAAAGGGAGGGCGGAACAAAGAGAGAGATTGTGTATGGGTGCACCAGGGAATCTTGGAACTGTCAATGAACTCTAGATGTGTGTGCCATTTTGTGCATCTGGCTTTACGTGGACACTGGGGAACTGAACCCCAGGTCAGCAAGGTTTGCAAGCAAAAGGGCCTTTAACTGCTGAGCCATCTTCCCAGCCCATCATTTGGGAATTTGTTGACTGGCTTATTCATAGCTCCCTGGTCTTCCATCAGTACTATCTAGTCTTTCTCTTCCTCTGTTCCAGTTACATGTACTTGCCTACCATGTTTTATTTCTAAATGCTTCTTAATATCTATTCAGTCTCCACAGATCTGTGTAGAGCATTGCTTTGAGGTGTTCCAATGATACTTTTATGAGAGTTAATTGTCTCCTTTCATTTTCTACATATGTGGCTTCTACATGTCCATGCACGTGTCATACTTCTCGTGTCTCTTCTGTTGACATTCTGGTTGCTCCACTTACCTTGGATAGCTACTACTCATAGGAGTCATTCCTTTCTTCTTGCTGTGCAAGATTCTACCCTGAGCTTCTAACTGTGGGGACGATCAGAGGAAGCTGACAGTACACTGCTCTCTCTTGCGCTCTCTCTCTCTCTCTCTCTCTCCCCTTTTAAGCAGGGCATCACATATTCTGTGTTTATAAGGCTGTCTGATGACATTCTCAGTTCCTCCTGGATGTTCCACTTTAGCATGGACTCAATCTTGTTTTCTGTTTACTCTCATTCTTTTATTTGGGAACAAAAATATATAATGACTTCTGGTTTTCTCCATCAAGGAACAAAATTTAGGGCTGGAGAGATGGCTCAGTGGCTAAGTTGCTTGCCTGTAAAGCTTAAGGACCCAACTTAGATTTCCTGGTACCCACGTAAAGCCAGATGTACAAGGTGGTGCATGCGTCTGGAGTTTGTTTGCAGTGGCTGGAGGCCCTGGTGCACCTATTCTCTCATGTATCTGCTCCTTTCTCTCCTTCTCTCTCTCTCACACACATACAAATAAATAAATAAATATTTCTTAAAAAGAAGTAGGGCTGGAGAGATTGCTTAGTGGTTAGGGCAATTGCCTGTTAAACCTTAAGGACCCAAGATTCTATTCCCTAGGACCCGTGTAAGCCAGATGCACAAGGTGGTGCATGCATCTGGATTTTGCTTGCAGTAGCTGAAGGTCCCATTCTTTTTATTTGTTTCCCTCTCTTTTTCTGTCTCCAATAAGTAAATCAAATATTAAAAGAGAAATAAACTTCATAATGCATGGAATCCTGTACCAGAGGTACATGGTAATTAATTAAGAGACCAACTAAGGGTGAGGCTGGTTTTTACACTCAACATGCTTATAATTTAAATGAGTGTGGGGACAGCTACAAAGCAGCATGTTTACAAGTTGAAGATGTGGTACCATAAGTGGAATATATACTACACAGACACTAGAGTTGACAGGGATGGCAATGGGGAAGGGATATCAAATGAAGTGGGGCTCCCTTGGACTAGCGGGATTTGCAATGAAAAGACAAAATGATTACACACACACACACACACACACACACACACACACACACATATAATCTCAAAATAATATATATATTTTATTTTGAGTTAGGGTTTTATAGTTCAAATTGGCCTGGACCTCACTATATAGCTAATGCTGGCATGGAACCTAAATTTTTCCTGCTTCAGCCTTCTGAGTGATGGGACTTTAAGCATGAGTCACCACTGTCAGTGATATTTAATATTTTGATGCTAACTATTTACTGGGTATCCATTGTGGTGGTTTGAATATGGAATGTCCCCACAGCCTAATGTGTTTGTGATTAAGCCTCATACTCAGTCCTCAACTGGTGAAGCTTTTGGGAGGAGGTGTGTTTCTGGGGGTGGGTCTTAGGACATTATAGTCCAGCCCCCTTGTCAGTGTTAGTAGCTCACTCTTGCTGCTCTCTCTTGGCTGTGGTGACAAATATGACACCCATTTGGTCTGGCATGCTGAAACTTCCCTTTGAATCTGTAAGCTGACATAAACCCTTTCCTTCCTCCATAGCTGCTTCTGGTCAGGCGTTCTGGCCCAGCAATGAAAAGGTAATTGCTACATCTATGAAAACAATACATCGTTTCATTATTAATACTTAACTATGCAAAGCAATTTGTTTATGGGGTTGTATTTCATCAGTAAAATAACCCCATGCTTCTTCCCCACTCCCCTTTTTCTATATTTTTCAGATGATAACTTGACAGAAAACACACAGCTAGGCAGGGGAAGCCCTGGAATTCTAAAGGTTCTCCTTAACTTCCCAAGTCAGAGAGCAATAAATTTTACAATAAATACTATGTGGATTTGAAATATCACATGCTATGAAAATGGTCTGATGACTCATGCATATATTATACATAGATTTCTAAATAGTATCGATTGTACAAAGTGAGACGAGATGTTCCCCTGTCAGAAGCACTCATCTCCTTCCTACGTTATGAATTTGTATAATTTGAAAGCTGTTATCTCAAATCATTAGACCGAAAAGATGCTGCTATTCATGGACTTGAAAGCAGTAGTTTGTAGGTTCTTAAAGATACTTAACAGCAATACAGCGTGTTATCTAACTTAAGGCACTCTCTTATGCTTTGCATATTGTGTGCAGGCGCTGTCTGGAATGTCCGGGATTATCTTGGGATGACATTATTATTACTCTCACTTACAACAATGGTAGCACAGGCTATGGAATTTGCCCTAAACTACAGGTTTGAAAGGGTAGTGTTGCATGGAGCAGCTCCCAGCTTTGCTCTTCACCACTGTTTTGTTGGAGACACTCTCTGGGCTGTGATTTGTGGCACCTGTTGAATCAAACAGTTTTGATCCTCCACACCTTCATCATTCATTATATGCAACATACTTGTCATTCACTAACCATTCTGGTAGCAAAGTAACATTCTCATTGCTCCAAGTGAAAGAGTTGTGGTAACAGTGAAAAAATTTTAAATTCTGGGAACAATTTTGTTTTCTCTCAGTTGGCAAGTGATTCAGTGCCTAGATACAACCGTGTTCAGAGCCCTGTTATTGCCTTCACAGTTACATCCTAAAAGTGAGCTGCGTACAGCAAGGGTTATAGATGATACATCTGACACTCGCTATACATTTCTTGATAGCACTGTGAAGTTCATGAGCATTGCTTTCTGGGATTTTAGGCATGAATGACAAACTGATTAGGTCATATTACTTATGAAAACAAAAATCATGGCACATTTCTGTGTATGCTTTGCAAAGTTAGCTTTATGGCAGCAGCTTAAGCTCTAGTAGAAACAGCCTGAACCTGTTGCTAAGGGAACAGGCTGAGAAGTATTTAATCTGTATACCTTTCAAATAAACATCCTTTTCAAATAATAGCAGCTAAAGAACTGGTCCCATTTGACTTTCACTGGAATACAGCATAAATATTAATACATCTTTATCATTATGCATCTACCTAAAGGAAACATATAGCAAGATTACATATAAAATAACACAGAAGTCCACTGTAGGAAAAGCTAGACCTTGGTGAAGAAGCATGCTATTGCTACAATTGAGCCAGGTTTTATTTTTAGTGTGTTAAACTTCAAAACAAAATGGCATTTCTGAGGTTCCAACTTTTAGAAGAAAGCATACCCTTTTATAAGGGGCTTGGAGTGAAATGCTGTAGCTCTCACTGTGACCTAGTCAGAGGTCAGTGGGTCCTCCCACTTCTGTTGCATAGAAAGGAAAGATTTAGGGCAAACTCAAGAGAAACTTAACCTTGCCCACTGGCTGAGAAGGCATCCATCGTTTAGAGGGCTAGAAGTTCTGGTAATAAAAGACAGTTGGAGCAGAGGTCATAGAGCCAGGCACTGTTGACAGCAGGCTAGCAAGTGGCCTACCTGATAAAAGCAGTCTCATACAGGTCAAATTTTATTATAGCTGTAGATTACTGAGGAGGATTATTTGCTTTTTGGTGTTTTTTGTTTGTTTGTTTAAGCACTAACACTCCAATAGAGAACTTTACTTTTTGCATCTGGCTTATGTGGGTAGTTTTGGAATTGAACCCAGGCCAACAGGCTTTGCAATCAAGTGCCTTTTTCAACTGAGCCCTCTTCCCCCTAAAGAACTTTATTTTTTAACTTTTATTTTTTAGTGTATTTAGTGTGTGTGTGTGTGTGTGTGTGCTGGTAAGTGGGCCTGTGTGTGTGTAGACCAGAGGTTGGGGTTCGGTGTGTTCTTCATTCTCCCTCCTATCTTATTTACTGAGATACAATCTCTCATTGAACCCAGAGTTTGCTGATGTGACTAGCCTAGCTAGAGAGCTCACCCTGGGGATCATCTGTCTCTGTCTCTCGAGTGTTGGGATTTCAGGCAGGTCACCATGTTCACCTGGCATCTATATGGGTGCTGGGGATCCAAACACAGGTAACTTCATGCTTGCATGAGCCATCTTTCCTGCTCCCCAATGTTTTGAGGCAGGGTCTTATTATTTACTTCAGACTGGCCTTAAACTTATGGTTCTCTTGCCTCAGTCTTCATCTCAAATGCTGGGATTATGGGTGTGCACCCCCATTCCCATCTGAGGGCTTTGTTTCACTTTTTGAGGCAAGCCTAACAGATTGGCCTTTTTATTTTTATGAATAATAATGAGAGAGATAGAGAAAGAGAGAGAAAAATTTGGTGTGCCAGGGCCTCCAGCCACTGAAATCAAACTACAGATGCATGTGCCACCTTGTGTGCATGTGTGACCTTGCATGCTTGCATCACCTGTGAGTCTGGCTTATGTGGGATCTGGGGAGTCAAATATGGGCCCTTAGGCCTTGCAGGCAAGTGCCTTAACCACTAAGCAATCTCTCCATCCCTGAAGTTTGATAAAATGAGCAGGAGGAAGTTTCTATTTCAGTCTACAATTTAAGCATCATGGTATCATTCAGAAGCTCAAATGGCCTACTCCTGGCCAAGGAGTGACCATAGTCAGATGCTGTCATCTTCTGGTTCCCCAAAGATGGTCACTTTCTTTCTTTCGTTCTTTTTTTAAAGGATCTTATTTGAGAGAGAAAGAGGCAGATAGAATGGGCATGCCAGGGCCTCAGGCCACTGCAAACAAACTCCAGACACATGTACTACCTTGTTCATCTGGCTTATATGGGTCCCTGGGGAATTGAACCTGGGTTCTTTGGCTTTGCAGACAAGCACCTTAACCACTAAGCCATCTTTCCAGTCCTGTGGAATTGCTTTCTTAATTGCAGTGATGTCACAGGCTCTGAGTGATGGGCCCCTATGATGAAGGCTATGGTCTACTCAGGAACAGAAACAGGGAAACCAACTACTACCAAAAGGGCATGCTTATAATTCCTAGGAAGTAACTTAAAACTGGTTATCTTCCAGCCCCACAAAGTAAAGATGATCCCATAATGAGGAACTTATATTCTAAGAGAGCTGGAAGAGACAGATCAAGATAAGCACAACTTCAGAAAGCAAAATTGCTATATGGAAATAAGATGAGGTGATATTGTAGATTGACCTGAGGGGGGTCTCTCTTAACTTGTTCCTTAGAGAAGCTGTCCTGATCACATGACATCTGACAAGAGATTTGATAACAAAAACAGCCAGTCTTGGGAAGATTTGGGGACAAAGCTTCAAGTAGAAGGCCAGCCAATACAAAACAAACAAACAAAAAACCACAAGTAAACAAACAAAAATTCCTCCCAACTGTTGCTTGCAGCATAAGTTGATCTCCTTTGAGAAAACTATAAATGTAATGAATTTATCTAAGGGGTTAGAAACTATAGCTTGTAAACTAAATCTGGCCCATGGTCTGTTTTTCTAAATAAAGTTTTATTAGTACACAGACATAATTTTTCATTATGATTTATCTGTGGCTATTTTTATTTTGTGAGTGTGTGTTTTCATGAAGTGTGGGTGTGCTTGTGCCATGGTACTTATGTGGAAGTCAGAGGACACTTTGGGTGTTGATCCTCACCTTCTACCTTACTTGGTGGCAGCATCTCTCATTGTTCACCACTGCATTTGCCAGGTTGCTGACCCACAGGATCTGGGAGATTCTCCTGTCTCTGCCTCCCTTCTTTCTGTAAATGCACTGGGTTTATGGACTCACTATAGTGTCTGGCTTTATGTGAGTTCTGGGGATCTAAAATAATTCAGTACTCATGCTTGCATGGCAAGTGCTTTATCCCCTGAGCCCTCCGCTCAGGCCTATCCTATAATCACTAAGTGCTGTTTATCTATACTTACTTGTTCATAGTGTTGTTGTTTCATTTTTTCCACTACTCTTGCAACTCACTGGATCAGGAGAAGCACTGTTGCTAAAGGGCTAGAGGAGTGGGCTTTGCAAATACACATTCCAGGTGGACATTACTGCAGGACCAATTACCAGGTATAGCCTTGGGAGAAGTGCATGAATTTGTCTGTGCCTCATTTTCCTGTACAAAATGGACTAAATGAGATAATGCTCATATGCACATAGGAAATACTTAATAAAGGTCGGATTTTTTTTCTAATTTTTTTGGTTCATTTTTTATTTATTTATTTGAGAGTGACAGAGAGAGAGAGAGAAAGAGACAGAGAGAGAGAGAGATTGAGAACGGGCGCGCCTGGGCTTCCAGCCACTGCAAATGAACTCCAGATGCGTGCGACCCCTTGTGCATCTGGCTAACGTGGGACCTGGGGTACCGAGCCTCGAACCAGGGTCCTTAGGCTTCACAGGCAAGCGCTTAACTGCTAAGCCATCTCTCCAGCCCCCTAAAAGTTGGTTTTATGGGAATTCCGTACTCTACATACCACTCAGACATTGTTCTGAGCACACAGGCCCTAATAATTGGTGACTAGCTTTCCAAGAAAACTCTGATGTTCTCAATGTTCTTTACTAATACAGGGGCCAAAAATAATTGAAATACATTAATAAGTATAAGTATAAATTCTTTAAACATGTTTTATTTTTATTACTTATTTACTTAAAGAGGCAGATAGGAAGAGAGAGAAAATGGGTGTGCAAGGTCCTCTAGCCACTGCAAATGAACTCCAGATGCATGTGCCACTTTGTATGTCTGGTATTATATGGGTACTGGGGAACTGAACTTGGGTCCTTACACTTTGCAGGCAAGCACCTTAACCACTGAACAATCTCTCCAGCCCCGAGTATAAATTCTTAATATACTTTCTACTCCCATCATTTCTGAGTTGGCATTCCCTGTCAAGAAGAACTATATAGCTTTCTCTTTAGGGGACTTGTCTCTATTCTGGCAGAGTGGGTAGAAGCCTATAACCTTTAGGCTACATTGCACAAGCTAGCTTTCCTGGATTCCCAGTACCTCAGACTTAAATGCCTCTATTTGGTTCACAAAGCAGAAATCCTAGAGGAAAATAAACCCACCATATAACCTTAGAAATATAAAGATCCTTTTAACAAAACTTTGTCCCAAAACCTATGAAGTTGAGATCTTTAAAGGCTGTTCAGGCTAGTAACTGAGTTCAGGGGATGCCTGCCCTATTCATAGGCCCTGAGTAGGGAGTGACAAGCTAGAGGAAAAAGCAAGCTTTTTGTTCATCTATTTTCTAGGGTCAAGGATAGTGCCAGAAATACAGCAGATTTCTGGGTGATTGTGACACTAAATCCATGAATAAATTTCAAGACCAGCTTTGCTTCCACTTACTGTGTGTGACTTTGAATGAGTCACTACACGTCTTTGATTCAGTTTTTCCATCTGTAAAATGGGAATGATAACAGCTATATAAGGAATAAGGGTAGTATATTCAAAAACATTTGTGAACTTGAGCATCATAAAAACATAAATGCCTGGCTACTTTTTATGTGTGGCCAGCCATAAATATCTTGAAAATGATAAAGCAAAATCATTTCAGAGGACTGTCATCCTTTTATTTATCAGATATTCTAATGTAATACTGTAAATATAAGTAGACTATATACATAAAAACATTTCTTCTGTGGTAAGAATATAACACTCCTACATTATCACATGGGTAGTGAAAGGTAATTTTAGGTCCTCTGAAAATGGACTATCTTCTGGTGCTTTTTTCTTCCTTAAGTTTCCCCAAACTCAATTAAAAGAACACCACACTAGTTTTGGGAGGTCTATGAGCTAAAGCTCACAGAAAGTGTCCTTAAAAAAAATCTTCCTCAAATCAGGCATGGTGGTGCATGCCTGGTGGTACATACCTTTATTCCTAGCACTAGGGAGGCAGAAATAGGAGGATCACAGTGAGTTCAGGCCAGCCTGAAACTACAGAGTAAATTCCAGCTCAGCCTGAACTAGAGTGAGACCCTACTCAAATAACCAAAATAAATAAATAAATAAAATCTTGCTTATAGGAATCTTTTGAAGGTTGTGCAATTCAAGATTATTTCTATTGTGAACATCTCAAACATTTGGCTGACTTTTTAAGCCTTTATTTTCACTTAGTTAACAAATTTTACATTTGCTATAGACAAAGTGAAAATACATCTACTCTCCCTCAGTTTCCTCTAAGGCAAAATAACTCATCCTCTGAGATACCAATGCTCATCTCTCAATATTTTTTGTACCAACAAGAAAAAAAGAAATACCATCAATTAAACCTGTTACTTTCTAGATCATGTGCCACATCTGAGTATTTAAGATGTTAAACTGTAAAAAAAAAAAAATAAGGATCTTAGCATCCATTTGAAACCTTTTAAAATATGTATAAAAAGAACAATAAATGGGGTATTAATGATATAATTTAATTTTCATATTCAGTATTAACCAAAATAATAATTAGTATTCATCTGTGTTATAGTTTTTCAGAACCTCATATGTTCATGTAACTTCTATGACTCTTAGAGCTAATTTAAAGGATAATAAAGGTAAGTATTATAATTTTAGCTTGCATAATAAACAGGTTACCTCCCATTCACATTTCAGGAATTTTTTCCCCTGTTTCTCTTTTATCAAACAATTGTTATTTTATGACAATCTGCATACTTCAGATAAGGAAACAACTTCACAGAGTTTTAAGGTGTGCCTGAAGGGGAAAACAGATTAAAATACAACATGTGGTTTACATGACTTGAGATAAAAATGACAAGAATGACTATCTCGGGTACAGGAAGGCTTGTTTGCAAGGCTCTTCCAAACCCAAGCAGCTGGAAGGCTCTGCTTCAGCTGGGCTGCGGGTGTTGAGATGTGACTATAACTAGGACATGTCGGTCATTCATTGCCAATGATGGTCCGATGGCTGAGAGATGAAGCTATGTGCACATCCTTGAGAGTGGAGTATCTCAGGATGGGAAGTTGGATGGTGAGGTTTGGAATAATGGAAATGTGTGAGATTTGGGGAAATCTGAGAGCCACAAAAGGAATGAAGACACTTAGAAAGCCTGGACAGCTGAAATGAAATATATGTTCTGAGAATACATAAAAACAGGCTAGTGCAATTCTGGACAACTGGTAGACCTAAGGCTACAGTGGCACCTGAGGCAAAGTTCTATTTGATCAGCAACCAGAGAAGCTGGAAGAAATAACTCAGACATTTGCCTAATTAGGTAGAATGAAGACAATATAACAAGGAAGAATAGAATTTAGAATAATAAATGTTAATAAGTTTATATCTGTAAGATGACTCTTTAATAGCTGGTGGTGTTTTGCAAAGCGCAGGGTGTTTTAATGATAGCAACCAGGTAATTGGAGACACTTGGCCTTGGCTGAGGTGACAACTGAATCAGCCTTTCCTGATCTTGATGAAAAACCTGATATATGAAAGGAGGCCTGTGCATCTGATGCCTATGGATCAGTTGGGCAATTATGGAAAATCTCAAAGGGCTGGAGCAGCACCTGGGTTTCCTAGTTTAATTCTTCCAGCCATTCTATGAAACAGGCAGTATAATTTCTCTTTCATTGTTGCAAAGCTAAGACTCAAAAAGGTCAAATGACTTTCTAAGGTCATAATAGTTAGTGAGAGTCTAGACTGTCTGACACCAACTCTTGGGATAAATTCACCTTACCTCAGATGAATATAACACTCTGCCTCTGAGGAGTTGATGGTGCTGAATTGAATGAATAAATAAACTACAAAAGGACAAAAAAATGGCAGGTATGCCCCCACTGCACTACACTTTAAAAGTGAAATGTAACATTAAAATAACCATAAACATTTTCTTGTCACTAATTTGTAAGTACTGGTAAAAGAGGATTTGAAATAACAAGTACTTCTAATAAGCATGAAATGAAACATTTGTTTCAAGGTTTTTTGGCCCCCTTGTTCTCTGCATTACTGACTGAACAACAACAACAAAATAAATGGACTGTGTTTCCTGGGGGGGAGAGCATGTAATTAGAAAACTTGTAGGGCGGCCACACCTTTAACAAAGGCTTTGGGGGCCTCTGAGCATCACAACAGGAGTTTAGCATTGGTCAGAAGGCTTTGCTGTGGAGTTTCTGACGGCAGCTGTTTGTGGAAATGGCTGAAATGTGCGGGCCTTCTAAGCACTTTTAGTGGGCTCTCAGATTCCCTACTCACTCGGCTCCTTTGCATCTTCTTTGCAGCTGGGAGAACTGCCTTTCTGCTCCACACAGCTTTCACCTTGACAAATGCGACTTGGCTTAAGTGTCCCTGTAGCCTTTTTAGCTTGCTCTTCTCATAGCAAAAGCAGGGGGGGAAAAAAGAGCAGGAATAGGAAAATTACAATGACACGATATGCAGTTCCCTAGGTATGACTGTCCTTTCCCAAATAGGTTGAGATCTCCTTGGCAACCACCCTTCCTCACTCCCCTGGAAGCCGGAGTCTTCACTTACAATCATGTTTTAAGAGCAAGCATAAATACCTACCTCATTGAAACTGGAGTTACACCCTTCCCCACAGCTCCCTCTACATATTTTGAATGACCTTGAAAAAAACCAGCTTTGTAAACAGTGCTATGCCATGGTGATTTACTCATGGAGTGACTCTACGGGATTCTTCTCACCCACAAACATATATAAGTATCTGTAGGGGACCTAATGCCATAGATGTTTCTGGGTAAATATGCCAAAAACATGGTCTGGGCCTCAAAGGAGTTTACAAGCTTAAAATGGATCAGGTAAATTTGGAAGATGGATAAAGGAAATGAGTAAAAATAGCTTTAAAGCATGTTAAGCTGAGTTGAGCATTAAATATCTGTGTTTCTGAATTTTCAACTGCCTTTGGGTATGTTCCCATATACTCTCTTTCCTAGGGGTGAAACTCCCTTATTTGTGGGAGTACCCAAGGTCCCCTGAGAATCAGCACTTGTCTTTGGGGGCTGGTGGGAAAAATTATTGAGGTGTCAGATAATGGCAAGAAGGAGAATGTTGGTAATATGACTTTGTGATTCTACACCAATAAATGGTGACCAAGATACTAGATTTTAGTAGCGTATAGGCACAGGAGGGGAAGTGAAGTTTTATAAGTAATACACCCTGTATTTTGACTGGAGTGACAATAGTAGGTTTTGTTATCTTAAGTCCATTGGGTCTCTCATCACATCTCACACTGGTTTTGTGTTGGGGAACCTTCTCCTCACCCAAGGTCCATGTGTTTCTGAAATGATATAGGGTTTAGACTGAGTCAGTCAGCATACCCTATCCCTCTAGCTCTGTTCATTGCTTCATTGCACTACACTGTGATGCATGTATGATATGTCTTTCAATCTGCAAGGATCTTGAGACTTTTGCTTAAATGCTGGACAAAGATATTTTCTCTCTCCTTGAGTACATCAGTAGGGAAGCATGCAGCCTTAGGCTCTGAGTTTGCCATTTTATAATCCCAAACACACAAGCATCATTAAACATCCTAAAAAAAAAAAAAACAAAAAAAAACCACAATGTTGGTATTAATTCTCTTGCAAAGATGAGAAAATTGAGACCTTGTAGTATTTGCTCTCTTACATTAAATGTTATAGCTAGTACACATAGTCAGGATTGAAATGTAAGTTTGTCTTGCTCAATTTCTATACTCATCACATGATATATTGTCCATAATAGTTTCTAAACTTTCAGTAATTTTTTAAACAATCTTAAATTAATTTATTTGAGAGAGAGATATATACAGAAATAGGCAGGTAGAGAGAAAGACAGATACAGATATAGGCAGGTAGAAAGAGAGAGAGGGGAGAGATACAGAGGCAGGGGGAGAGAGAGATAGAGAATGGCTGCACCAGGGCCTCTGGCTACTACAAACGAAATCCAGATGCATATGCCCTCTTGTGCATCTGGCTTACGTGGGTCCTGGGGAGTCAAACTTGGGTCCTTTAGCTTTGCAAGCAAGTGCCTTAACTGCTAAGCCATCTCTCCAGCCCCCAATAATTTTTTATTAAACAAAATCCAAGTGTTAAATTTCTGGAAGATATGATGCTAGAATATTTTGAACACAGTGACTAGAAATGATGTTAGATGCTTGAAAGAACAAAAAGGGCAAAGAACACTACCACTCAGCAGCTATAATCCTCTACAAGTTCTAGTAAAATACAAGGAAGAGCCAGGCGAGGTGGTGCACGCCTTTAATTCCAGCACACAGGGGTCAGAGGTAAGAGGATTGCCATGAGTTCAAGGCCACCCCGAACTCATGAATTCCAGGTCAGCCTGGACTAGAATGAGACCCTACCTCAAAACAAACAAACTAACAAATACAAAGAAGAATGGAAAACATTGTTTAAGAGTCCAAAAATAAAATAATAATCACAAGGATTTGGTCTGTAGTAAATATATTTTTTCCATTAGCTACATAAGAGATAAGAGAAATTGGAGCTCATACTTGGTTTTTAGGGCAGGGAAACTGGAGGTATGTCTCATTGGCTTGATGTGGCCAACTGAACACTGTGTTTTTCCATTATTGGGGTAGTCAGTAGTGAACTATTTGTCTACCACATGCTGTGTGGTTTGGAGCTATAATTTCTGGTTGCTAAAAGTTGAGTTTCCTGACGCAAATTAGAAATCTGAGTTGGATGTTCAAAAACAGAAACAGAGCTAGATCAGTGATATTTTTCCCCCTTCTGGAGGTCCACGGAAGCCCAGATATGGAAATGCCAGTAATCAAACTAACCTAGGGGCTGGGGAAGATGGCTCAGCAGTTGAAGGCGCTTGCTTGCAAATCCTGCTAGTCTAGATTTATTTCTCCAGCACACACAGAAGAACTGGATGCAAGGCAGCACATGCAACTCTGGTCCCAACGTGCTTAGGGCAACGGGAGGTGGAGTCAAGAGACTCTGAAGCAGCTGGCGTGATGGCATTTGCAGTCTGGCAGTAAGTTTGCCATGGCAAGAGACCCTGTCTCAGAGAAGCTGCAGTACAGACATTTCAGAGTTGTCCTTTGCCCTCCACACTTGTGCTGTGGTAGTGCACTCCCTGCCACAAATAAATAACTATTTAAGAAAAAAAAACTAATGTGTGGTATTGGCTGAAAGCTTACAGCCCCATCATCTGTTTATACCATATGTATATCCCCCCAGACTACTTGCCAAATTTGTATGAAAATGAATCATTTTCTTTAGAACAAGAAGTTTGATAAACATAGAATGGACAAATAATACAGATATTTTAAAATGCTTATGGAACTTAAAGTCAGAAACTCTTTTTATTTATTTTTGACACTTTCATACATGTAATATAATGTTGTTTTGATCTTATTCTCCCTGTCTTCCCCCAGTTATCCTCTCTTACTCCTTCTCCTCCTGTCACTAAAATCTTTATTCTTCCCAATTAATTCCCATCCTATTTTCATGACTTTTTGTCAAACCACTGAATTAAATTAAGGTTGCCTGCATGGGCATGGGCAGGCGGGTATTTACTGGAGTATGGGCAAATTATCGATGGCCACACCACTAAGAATATGACTCCCCCAGCCTAGTACCCATTAGTTGTCATTAAATCCTCAGGGAGGAGTAGAATTTTATGAGTCCCTCCCCATTATATGATGGAACGATGACAGGTTCTTGTGCAGGAAAACAATAGTCACTTATTCTCAGCTATTTTGCTGGCTATGCATCTCTGCATTAACTTCTGTCCATTGCAGAAAACAAAAGCAAACAAACAAACACAAAAACTTCTGTGACTGAGGCTGAGAGCAGCACTAATCTATGGGAACAATTACAAACACTTAGGAGGCAGTTCAACATCCTGCCAGTTTAGCATAGCAACAGTAGTGGGTTCCCCCTAGGGACTATGTCTCTAGCCACAGGCGTTAGCCAGGTTAACAATAAGAGGCATGAAATTCCTCCTGTTGTAGAAAGTGGTTGTTACTCCCACATCAGTTCTCTCTGTTGAACCAGGGGCCATATCTTTTTATAAAGATATTTTATTTATTTAAGACAGACATATACAGAGAGGGGAGTGAGGAGGGAGAGAATGGGTGCACCAGGACCTCTAGCCACTGCAAACGAACTCCAGATGCATCCCACCTTGTACATTTGGTTTACATGGGTACCAGGGAATCGAACCTGGGTCCTCAGGCTTTGCAAGCAAGTGCCTTAACTGCTAAGCTATCTCTGTAGCCCTAAATATTTTTATTTGAAACAAAGAGAGGGAGAAGAGAGACAGACAGAGAGAATGGGCATGCTAGGGCCTCCAGCTACTGTGTACCAACTCCAGACACGCACCACCTTGTGCATCTGCCTTTACATGGGTACTGGGGAGTTGAACCCATGTCATTAGGTTTTATAGGCAAGTGCCTTAACTGCTGAGCCATCTCTCCAGCCCCCAGGGGCCACATCTCCACATCTTGCATGACAAGTCAGTTGTGGAGCACACAGTGTCTCCATCTGGGTAGGACTGTTGATGACTTTCTCTCACCAGCTTGCATAGCACCTTGTGGCATGAAAAAAAATCTAGCCAGCAAGGAGGAAGCTTTTAGCTCCATCACAGCCCATTTCTGTATGTCCTGCAACCAAAGCACACAATGTCTTTTGCAATAGGAACTTACCATCTAGATTTGGTGGGCAACCAAGAAAAATGATAATAGACTGTATTAAAACCTGACAACAACTCACTGAGAGGTTAATGACCTATGGCTCTTTGGAAGAAGCTTTAACCATTCTACATAGGAGACTTCTGTTCAAACATCAAGTCTGATACTCTTGTTAAATTTTAAGGTTAGGGGCTAAGAGATGGCTTGATGGTTAAAGGCACTTGCTTGCAAGGCCTGTCAGCCTGAATTTGATTCACCAGTACCCATGTGATGCCAGATGCAAAAAGAGGTACATGTGTCTGGAATTCATTTGCAGCAGCAACAGAGCTTGGTATACACATACACACACAAGCAAATAAGTAAAAGCATTAAAAATGCACAGATTAGCTGGGCATGGTGGCGCACGCCTTTAATCCCAGCACACGGGAGGTAGAGGTAGGAGGATTGCCATGAGTTCAAGACCACCCTGAGACTCCATAGTGAATTCCAGGTCAGTCTGGGCTAGAGTGAGACCCTACCTCGAAAAACCAGAAAAAAAAGCACAGATTTAGTACACAGAATATCAAATTAATGACCTCATATATTAGTAAATTTAAAATTTATAAATTGTGAAGTAAATTTCAGAAAATAGTTTCCTTCCATTTTCTATTATTTATTTTAGAACACTCATTCTCTCAAGTGAGACTACAGATGAATTTACTTATCAATCATCAACTTTTTGACCCTCACAAACCAAGAAATTAACAAAATCTAACAAATTTAAGGAGACACACATCCCTGCTTTTCTTCACATTCATTTGATTATCATGCATTTTCCAAATTCTCAGTGACATTCGCAACAACTTGAATGTTCCTCAAATCCAATTAGAAAGCAGTTGGCTAGTCCTACAATGGTTATACTAGTATTGAACTAATGAAGCATTCTTCATTCAAGTAGATCACAGTAAAAATTTTCCCTCCTGAATTCCACTCATTTTATGTTAGCAAAACACTATCAAGTTACATGAATCTGGGTCATAGTATCTGGAAAGAATTGTATAATATTTTGATATTTTTGTGCAAATGTGTGATATAAAATTTGACTTTATACCATGACACAGGGAAAGCATCTCTTGAAGACTGAAATGTTAAGCTACATTTTAATCCACTTTCTGTAGGCAATAAGATATCTATAACAGGTGTGTGCATAGGCGATACACTAACAAGCTATATTCATCAGTATTTACAAGCTAGCCGAGCCACACTGCAGGGAGCTGCTCTACACGGAGTGTTCTCACAGAGTTCTGAGGTAAGGTATCTCAGATCAAACTTCATGGTGGTGTTTTCTTCCATGTTTTTATGTGAATGACATGAAAGCAGAAGGGAGGCAGAGGAAGGAAGGAGACTAGTGGGAGGGGAACAAGGGTAGAGGAGGAGAGAGAAAAGGGGATGAGGGTGAATATGGTCAAATTACATGATATACTTAAGAGAAGTTATCTTTATAAAACCCAACATTATATACCATGTTAAACACGAATTTTTAAAAGATTTTTAAAATTTTATTTTTATTTATTGATTTATTAGAGACAGAGACAGGGAAAGACAGAGAGAGAGAGAAAGAGAGGGGGGGGAGGGGGGGAGGGAGGGAGGGAGGGAGGGAGGGAATCGACACACCTGGGCCATTAGCCACTACAAATGAGCTCCAGATGCATGTGCCACCATGTGCATCTGGCTTACATGTGGCCTGGAGAAACGAACCTGGAGAATCGAATCTGGGTCCTTAGGCTTCACTGGCATGTGCCTTAACTGCTAAGCCATCTCTCCAGCCCTAATTGTTTTTTAAATCTCTGTTTGGGATGTATTGAGATTGAGATACCCATGAGACATCTAGGTAGAGGTACAGAGTAGTGAGCTAGATCTGTGTATATTACTAACCTGGGTTGAACAAATGCATGTGGACATGAACACAGCACTTAAATCTCTGAGGATGAATGAGGTCACCTAAGCAATGAGTGATTGTAGGAGACAGAAATGCTCCAAGAAGCCAGGCATGGTATCACACAGCTTTAATCTCAGCACTCAGGAGGCAGTGGTGGGAGGATTGCTGTGAGTTCAAGGCCAGCCTGAGACTAGAGTGAGATCCAAGTTATCTCGAGCTCTTAGAGTGAGAACTTACCTTGAAAAAAAAAAAAAAAAGACTTAAAAAGCTGGGCTTTGTGGCATACACCTTTAATTCTAGCACTCAGGAGGCAGAGGTAGGAGGACTGCTGTGAGTTTGAGATTGCATAGTGAATTCCAGGTCAACCCGGGCTAGAGCAAGACCCTATCTTGAAACACAAAATAAAACAAAGAAATGACCTGAGAGAACCTGTGTCTGGCTTAGCTTTGCTCCCATCTTGGGCAGGGAGAACCAAGAAGCAGCAAGCAAGGTAGTATGAGAAAGATCAGCATGGGGTAATGTCATGCAAGACAAGTGAGAAAAGTTTTTCAAGGAGGAAGAGATGATAAATTGCCATATGTTTTCCTCTAGTTGTAATCTCAGGTTTGCAACATCCATTTCACCTCTTACCAATAGGATAGATAACGGGGTAAATAGAGAATGGCTCTAAGTGCCTCCAGCTACTGCAAACAAACTCCAGACACATGCACCCCCTTGTGAACCTGGCTTATATGGGTCCTGAGGAGTTGAATCTAGGTCCTTTGGCTTTGCAGGCAAATGCCTTAACAGCTAAGCCATCTCTCTATAAACTGATTTTTATAAAGGATTCTGCTCTTCATTTATCAACTTTCTTGCTTAGCAAGAAGTAAACTTGAGATCAAGCCCCCCTCCCCATCTCTCTGTCAAAGTTCCACAATAAGAAATGCATCTGCCTTTGGAATCCCAGTGCCCAAACACATACTTATGAAAGAAAGAAATGCTTAAGCTTTCAGATGTTCTTCTACTTATTCTATTTAATTCAAAACAACATTGTTCCTGACCCCCTTAATTGATTTCACTGATCATTAATTGGTCATGACTATGAAAAAACAAAACAAAACACAGCACCTAGTATAAAGTCTGTCAGTCATTGTTAATCAGAAAGACAATGTTATTCATTTTTACTTCTCTCAACATACCTTCTCAAAAATGCTTAGCATGAGCCTGTGGAATAAATAGTTTTGAGATCCTAAAGTCATATGTCTTGAATGGAATTCTTTGGATCCTTGTTACTGTGGTGCTTTGAACATAAAATGTCTCCCATAGCCTCAGGTGTTTGTGATTAAACCTCACACTTGATTACCTGCTAGTGGAGCCTTGCTAGAGGAGGTATATTGCAGGGTGGGGAGAGAGAGGTGGACTTTGAGATCTATTAGTCTAGCCCACTGGGTGTTTAGAGTTAACTCTCTCTCTTGCTGCTCCCTCCCAGCTGCTGTGGCAAGATGTGAGCCAGTTTCATGTTCTTCCATGCTTTCTCTACCACAAACTGCCCATCAAAACTGCAAGAGGAAATAAACCCTTTCCTCCTGTGAGCTGCTTCTGGTCAGGTGTATGGTCCTAGCAATGAGAAGGTAATTGTAACAGTTACCTTTCCTGTACTGATCATACCTATATAGAAGACTATTCCTATTCCTTAAAGGCTCTTTCTTTGGCTTTCATGCCTTTTGAATGAGGGCAGATTTGAGTGTCCTTTCTTTCTTTCTTTTTTTGAGGCAAGCCCAACAGACTGCCTTTTAAAAGAAATTATTAAATGATTATATTTATTGAGGGACGTCCAGAGCCAAGGAAAGGCACCCATGTGGCTAGAGATCCCACGTGGAAGCCTGGAAAGCCACAGAAGGAGCTCCTGCCATGTGGGGAGTTGGAGGAGATAAAGGAGTCCATATGGAGAGTAAGGGCTAGGGGCCCTCTCGGCTGGTCCTGGGCAGAGCCAATACAGGCCCCGTGGAGGGAAAATCTTACTTACAGCTGGAAGTTCCCAAGTGGTTAGAGAGCCTGTCCTCCCCTTGCAAAGGTATTTATGATCTCATGGGGGTGGACTGTCTTCTGGCTCAGGTGAAGCAGAGAGAAAGCTGGTTAGTTAGGGGTAGGGGATGTCTCAGGAAGTGGTTAGCCCTGACATCAAGTTTGGGGGGCTGAACTTGATTAACCACAATGTTTGAATCCTATGAAAGACCTCCCTCATAGGAGGGGTCCTGGTTGTTTGTGTAATTTGCTTTCTTTTTAAATGTGAGGAGAGAGAATGAGAGGGAGAGAGAGACAGGGAAAGAGAGAGAGAGAGAGAGGGAGAGAGAGAGAGAGAGAGAATAGGCACACCAGGGCCTCTAGCCACTGCTATCAAACTCCAGATGTGTGTGCCTCTTTGTGTGCATATGCGACCTTGTGAACTTGTGTCACTGTGTATCTGGCTTATGTGGGACCTGGAGAGTTGAACATGAGTCCTTAGGCTTCACAGGCAGGCACCTTAACCTCTGAGTCATCTCTCCAGCCCTTGAGTGTCTTTTTTTTTTTTTTTTTAATTTATTTATTTGAGAGTGACAGACACAGAGAGAAAGACAGATTGAGAGAGATAGAGAGAACGGGTGCTCTAGGGCCTCCAGCCACTGCAAACAAACTCCAGACGTGTGTGCCCACTTGTGCATCTGGCTAATGTGGGTCCTGGGAAATCGAGCCTCAAACTGGGGTCCTTAGGCTTCACAGGCAAGCGCTTAACCACTAAGCCATCTTCCAGCCTTTGAGTGTCTTTTTGAATAGTCTTTGTATAGACCTGGCTAAAGTTGAAGATGACCACCATAGGGATGACATCCACTAATTGGGTTATTAGTCTTCATGCAAAGCAAGAACATGCATGTATGCATTCATGTGCATGACCTAGTATAATGACATTCTGGGGTCTGGGAAGTGGGGTTAAAAATTAAGCAAAAGCAACAATGCCCTCAACTCCATCCTAGAAACTAAAACAAAACAATTTCAACATTTTAGAATAATCCTTTTTTAAAAATATTGCAACTCATGCTATTAGATGTCAAAATGAACAAAAAAAGTCACTGTAGGAATGGGGGCAGGAGCCTCTGTTAAATATCTATAACTAGGAATAGACAGACTGGGACAAAATGAGTAATAATGTCTTAGAATTGTAAAAGTTGTGATTACAGAAATGGTGTCTAATTTGGCCTATATATGTCATTTAATGAAACAAAGTTGAGAAAAAAAACTTGGTAAATAGTATGTCCTCAGTGCTAGCTAATGTTAAATATTTCTTCACAAAGCACACCTACAAAGTGGCACAGACTAAGATGGGATATTTTGCTACCACATCACTTTTACTCAGGAAGCTTGTCAATTATGGGGAAGAGATGGATGCTGCAATGAATAGAGATAGATTTATAATCAACTCAGCCTGCATTCAAATCTGACTCAAATCAGGCAGGATTTTGGCCAAGTTACATGAACATTTTACAATTCCAGCTTTTCAAATATAAAATGTGAGTAGTAACACCTGCTTCATGGGCTGATTATAGGATAAAGATGATACAGATATAAAATAACATGTACTGCAGCACATGATTACTAAATAAGATAATATGTAGAACATGCCTATCAAACAGAATAACATACAGATTATGCCCACTAAACAGAAGTTTGTAGGATTTTTTTTTTTGAGGGGTAGGGAATTCAAATGCACCTTAACTGCTAAGCTATCTCTCCAGCCCTTTAAAATCTTTTATTTATTTATTTATATTTATTTATTTGAGAGGCAGAGAGATAGATAGAGAGTGTGCGAGAGAAAATGGGGACAAATTTCTGAGTGTTATTGCCAGCTTCTTCTTTCTAGAATTCTAGAATGTGGCTCATTCTTCTTGCTGATGTTTCCACCTGCTCTGGCAAAGGTACTGTCTAGCCTCTGCTCATGCCATCTTTTCCCTGCCATCATGGAGCTTCCTCTCAAGACTGTAAGCCAAGATAATTACTTTCCTTCCATCAGCTGCTTTTGGTTGAGTGTTTCATTCCAGCAATGTGAAGGTAACTGGAAGACTTAGCAATACCTCCATTAGAGTTTGAGTCCTTAGCTTGGTACTATAGCCTAGCCTAGCCAGGTTGTGACCACTAAGAAGTTAACTGTGGGTTGGAGAAAGGACTCAGTGGTTAAGACACTTGCCTTTGGAGTTTGTTTACAGTGGCTGGAGGCCCTGGTATGCCCATTCTCATTCTCTCTCTTTTTTGCTCCATGTCTTCCTAAAATAAATATAAGTAAATAAAATACTTGAAAAATAAAATATTTCAAAAAGATTATAATAAGCAACTGTTGTCAATGGGAACCTGGGTGGCAGCTTCTGGGACAAAAAGAAGACTGGGAGCAGATTCATTTTCTGAGGTATCACCACTTGAATCAGGCCTAAGTATAAGTACAAAAGCCCTAAGTAGTTGCTCAGGAGGCCTGCCAAGGTCTAAGGTCCAACAAGTAGAGCAAGCCTCTGCTGAACTGTTTTTTTTTTTTTAATTTTTATTTTTTTAAATTTATTTATTTGAGAGCGACAGACACAGAGAGAAAGACAGATAGAGGGAGAGAGAGAGAATGGGCGCGCCAGGGCTTCCAGCCTCTGCAAACGAACTCCAGATGCATGTGCCCCCTTGTGCATCTGGCTAACGTGGGACCTGGGGAACTGAGCCTCGAACCGGGGTCCTTAGGTTTCACAGGCAAGCGCTTAACTGCTAAGCCATCTCTCCAGCCCTGCTGAACTGGTTTTAACATTCAGCAGTGAGCTGACTGGCATATTGATTTCATTAATATCTTTTTTTTTTTTAAAGGTGGCCCATTGTGGAATCTTTATTTATTGTTGACAATTAAATAGAAACTTACAGTACCTAAAATATCATACTAAATAGCACAAAAAGGAATTTTGGAGACCAAGTCTTTTCTTTATAGTCTCTGTATTCTAAATGACCACGAATCCTATAATGCCCAGCTTTAATACAATATAAATCTAACCTAAAATAAATCAAGATTTTTTTGTTGTTGTTATTTCAAAGTAGGGGTTCACTCTAGACCAGGCTGACCTGGAATTCACTATGGAGTCTCAGGGTGGCCTCAAACTCATGGGGATCCTCCTACCTCTGCCTCCCAAGTGCTGGAATTAAAGGCATGCGCCACCACATCCAGCTCAAGATTTACTCTTAACAACCAGCCATATCATAAATAGAACACTTATTTTATATATATATATGTGTGTGTGTGTGTGTGTGTGTGTGTGTGTGTGTGTGTGTGTGATTTTTTTTTTAAAAAACAACAGTTTGCTTACAAATGTATGGTAAATGTCCCCCATAGCCTCATGTGTTTTGAATATTTGATTCCCAATTAATGGCAATTTGGGAAAGTTGTTGGGCCTTTGGGAGGTGGAGTCTTGCTGGAGGTGGTGTGTTGCTGGAGATGGACATTGGAGATTATAGCTCAGCTTCCTGCTTGCTTGTGAGCTCACTACAGCTACTTCCTCCCTGCTGCTGGTATGTGGTGATATGAGCCAGCTTCCTCTCTGCCATGCTTTCCCTGCTATGATGAAAGTTCCTGAAACTGTAAGGTGAAATAAACTCTTTCCTTCCACCAGCTGCTTCTGGTTGGGTGCCCACCCCCACCCCCACTGCATCAATGACAAGGTAATTTCAATAAAATCGGTCTCACCCAGCAATCTAAAAGCAACTTGAGAGAAGAGATGCCATTTCCCTTACAGGCACTGTTATTCATGCCTACAGTTCCAATTCCAAGCACCGTATCATGTGAAATGAAATAAAGTGGCACATCAAGTCTCCAATTACCTTAACTGGGTTGTACCCGGCTTATCAATCAACTGAGAAGTAAAAAGTGAGAACCATTCCTTCCTGATTTTCCCCCATCAATTATTGAGAAAGAATTGTATGTGGGGCAGGAAGGAGGGACCTCAGCCGACTATGATTCTGTATATGAAGAAGCTGGCTGGCTCACAGATGGGTATATGTGGGCAGAACATACATGGCCAGCATCAAAAAAAGAGGATTTGGAGGTCTGGAGAGATGGCTTAGTGGTTAAGCACTTGCCTGTGAAGTCTAAGGACCCTGGTTCAAGGCTCAATTCCCCAGGACCCACATTAGCCAGATGCACATGGGGGCGCATGCATCTGGAGTTTGTTTACAGAGGCTGGAAGCTCTGGCGTGCCCACTCTCTCTCTCTCTCTCTCCCCTTCCTTCTCTCTGTCACTCTCAAATAAATAAACCAAAAAAAAAAAAAAAAAAAGAGGATTTGCAAAATCCAAGGAATGGCATGTGGATGTTTCCATGGAGACCTTCAGAGAATCACAGCTACATCCTACAGCATGGACAAGTGAACTCTACCAGGCTAAGAGAGCTCTATTACTAGGTCTGAGCAGGCCTAGTCAGCACAAAATGAAAACTGCTGCCTCACCCACTGTGTTCCAAAGAACATTTTATAGACCACCAACCCTCAGATATATTCTGCAGAAGAAAGTTCTAAGAGATGCTATGATACTGCTCTCATAAAGAAAATACCAGGATGTGTACTCATAGACACCTGACTAGGTCACTCTTTCTCAAACTGTGCGTTTCTTCCCATAACCATCTATTCACATCATCCTTTGGTAATGTAAACTTGCTTATTTGCAAATGAACAAACTGCCCCCCTAGGATGTAAATGGCAAGATTGGGTTACAATTCAGATCTCCTTTTGGACCAGTGCCCTTTCTGTTTCATCTAATTACTTAACCACTAACCTCTACAAAGTGGAAAAAATTATTATACATGACCACTCTTAACACACTTAATTTGCAGAACAATTTTTTCAGTTTACTTATTTGCAACGAGAGAGAGAAAGAGAGAGAGAGAGAGAGAGAGAGAGAGAGAGAGAGAGAGAGAGAGTGAGTATAGGCAGACCAGGACCGCCAATCATTGCAAATGAACTCCAGAAATATGCACCACTTTGTGCATCTGGCTTTACATGGGTACTGGGGAATTGAACCCTGGTCCTGAGGCTTTGCAGGCAAGCATCTTAACCACTGAACCATCTCTCCAGCCTTTGTGGAACAGCTTTGATCCCTCTATGTAGACATACAGAGAACAAAAATGAAAAAAGCTCTCCTATGTTTAGAAGAATAATTATAACCATATAATCAAATTCAACTTTCATGTACTTAGGTTTTAAATCAAACTTCTACTAGTATTTGTATCACTCAGGGAATCAGTGCAAAGGAAATGTGGCTATAGAGACATATTAACAGTATGGACTTGTAAAAACAGGCATATGTCATATCTTTTTTTTTTTTTTTTTTTGTTTTTTGCTTGGTGTGTGTGTGTGTGAGAGAGAGATAGAGAGAGATATGCCATTGCAGTAACCCATGCAGTAGCATACAGTGGGATATGCTCCCCTGCAGTGGCCTGGGCAAAACACTGGACACGCCACACCATTGCTTTCCCACTCATTCTTACTTGAGCTGGAGTCACTTCCTGATCCTGGAGCATGCTGGAATTTGCCCCTCCCTTTTTTGTGAGCTCTGTGATTCTCAGGTCTCTGCTCCTCTGTGGGACTGAGTGTATAGACATGCATGGTCATGCCTAGATGCTTTTATGGGTCATGAATATCATACCCGAGTAGTCTCTTAGTTTTCCTCAGACTCTCATGCTTACACAGAAAGTGCTTCTAACTACTGAACCATCTCTCCCGCCCATGACTTATATTTTATGTCACTACACCCAGACCATGTCAATGTTTTTGATGGTAAAAATGGTAAGCAGGGAAGAAGGGTTTTCTCATGATAATAAATGTTTATTTTGGGGTTTAGACATATACAGGACCCTTGGTAACGATACGCGCGCTCAATATTCTTTTTATCTCTAAATATTCCCTGAGATCCAGTCCACAACATGTTTTTCCTCACACACACAAACATATTTAACAATATTTTTCCTACCATAGAAACTTTGAACTACTTACAGTGAACAACTATACCGATACACTTCATATGAAAAAGGTTTTCTTTTGTCATTTTCCCCTTTTGCTAATGAGTCATGCTGACCTGTTGAGAGCTTCTCCAATGACCCTGCTTCCTCCTACGGACAATGCCCCACTTCAGCAAGATGAGTGGCACTTAACCACTTCCTCGTGCTAGCCATTGTTAGAGCAAAAAGTTCCGAATTAACAGAAAAGCGTGGAGTTAAACTCCATTTATGATCTTCTACTTGGCAAAAGGACTTTCTTTTGGATTAGCTAGCATTAGACAAATATCCAGAAAAGAAACAACATTTGGCTGGGGCCTGAGAGTGGATTTTTTTTTAAATCTCTTTTTTTGTAAATTTTAATTTTAATTTTTTTATTATATTTTTAAAAATTGATTTATTAGTTTTCTTTTCATCAAATACAGACAGTTTGGTACCATTGTTTAGGCTCATCTATGATCTACCCCCTCCCATTAGACCCTCCTTGTTGATGTAAATGGGTCGTGCATTGTGGAGTTAGCCCCCAGTTATTGGTATGATAAATGTCTCTGCAAATCATGACCCAACATGTGACTCTGACATCTGAGAGTGGATTTTAGTGGTAGAGCACTTACCTAGCATGTGTGGGGCTCTGGGTTCAATTCCCACCACCACACACATCTTTTTTTCTATTGGAATACAGTACACACATACACACACACATGCACACGCACACGCACATGCACACACATGCAGGTGTGCCCTTGATTTCTGTTGGAATATCCATAGGAAACATTATTTTTTTATAGAAGAAGTAGCAGCTATGTTTTATATCAGAAAAAATTATGATGTCCAAGTTTTCACGTATGCCAGACAAAATTCTCAACGTGACTTGAAGAGGTCTGAAATGGAAAATACATAGCAGGATGTGGAGGGTATGGTAGGGTTGAGGGGCATGAAGTAGGAGGCAGATTAGTGTGACATCTCCAGAGCCATAAGGTAGAAGGGATGAGGCCATCTTTTCCCCTCTACATTTATCACCTGGCGCTTTCTCTTCTTCCATTGGCCTATCTGAGATGACAATTTTGAGCTGGTTTCAGCTATGATAAATATATGGATCATAGAGGCAAGAGCAGAAAGGTCTCATGAATCACAGCTGATGTTTTTTTCCTGTCCATTTATAGTAGAGTCGTAATTTCCTATGAGTGAAGAAATATATCTGCTTGTTTTGTTTTGATTTACTAGATGCACTTTCTTTTGTCCTTATGTGACATAGCAACCCAAAGAAGAAATAAAAATCTTACGTGGAAACATTTAAGTACTGTGAAATATTTAGATCAGAAGTTTCTAGCGTGTGATCAAGGAAAGGAGGAGGAAAGTGGGGCATCTGACCAATTCTCTTGTGGAACATTATCACAGACTTATCTAGGAGAATTTAATTCTGATGAAATTTTAATGCATTTCCTAATTTTAATGAAGACACAGAGTTTAAAAAGACAGCACATCTTAGTCTAAAATTTTATTACCACATTAACTTAACAATGAACAACTATTTCTGAAGAAATTAATGATACAAAGAAAACTGAATGAAAGGATAAATCCATACAAAATAATTTCTGCGATTCATCAAAACAATTAATTGATATAAAGGTTTGTTCACCAGGTGACTCATCATGCATTGTTTGTAAAGGAGGAAAGTATGACACTGAGTCACTCTCCTTAATATGTGCTGTTCATCTTCTGGCTTTTTAACACGTGAGAGGGCAGCAGAATGTGGTTTTCATGAGGTCAAGGATTTTTTTGGGGGGGCACATGTATGTGTGTGGCGCATTTGTGTGCAGGTTTAAGTGCATGAGGTCGATGCTGGGTGTTCTCTTTAGTCACTCTCCACCTTATTTTCTGAGATGGGGTCTCTCACTGAACCTAGAGCTGTTCAATTCAGCTAGACTTGTTAGTCAGCAAGTCTCAGGGTCTTCCTGTCTCTGCCTCCCTAAAGTTGGGATTATAGGTGCCCGACTTTTTAAAAAATAAATATTTTATTTTTGTTTATTTATTTGAGAAAGAGAGGGAGGGAGAGAGAGAGAGAGAAAGAGGCAGAGAGAGGGAATAGGCATGTCAGGGCCTCCAGCCACTGCAAACGAAATCCAGATGCATGTGCCACCTTGTGCATCTGGTTTATGTGGGTCCTGGAGAGTTGAACTTGGGTCCTTTGGCTTTGCAGGCAAATGCCTTAGCCACTAAGCCATCTCTCCAGCCCACATGCCCAATTTTTAAGTGGGTGCTGAGAACTGGAACTCAGGTCCTTGTGCTTGCATAGTAAGCACTTTCCCTTCTCAGCCATCTACTCAGCCTCAGTGATCCTATGTTGCTTGATGCTATGTTCCCATTACCTGGAAGTATGCTTGGCACCTGCTAACTGGGTACCAAGCATTTGCTAAATGAATGAAAACCCGATATAATGAAGCTTTCTACAGCTTCTAAAAGGAATAAGGATCCGGGCATGGTGGCACATGGCTTTAATCCCAGCACTCAGGAGGCAGAGGTAGGAGGATTGCCATGAGTTCAAGGCCAGCCTGAGACTACATAATGAATTCCAGGTCAGCCTGAGCTAGAGTGAGACCCTACCTCAGAAAACAAACAAACAAACAAACAAGAAAAGAATGAGGAAAGGCTGGGCATGGCCCAGGGGAGACAGAGGCAGGAGTTTGAAGCCAGCCTGAGAGTATATAGTGAATTCCAGGTCAGCCTGGGCTAGAAGTTAATGAGATCCTACCTTAAACAAAACAAACAAACAAACAAAAAAAAAAAAAAAAGGAAAAGAAAAAGTATGAGGAAGGCAAAAGCACACTAATGCATAAAGATGTTCAGTATACACTACTGAGTGAGAGTGAGAAAGGCCAAGGGCTGGCTTTACTTAAAGTATTGAGTCTACATGCATTTATATATGTGTGTTCCTAGATGTTTATCTACACACAGATATACATGTGTAGAGTTGACTGTGTGAGGATATAGAAAATATCAGGAGGAAAATGCTAATAGTGATGGTTAATGAAGGGAAGAAGGAATGGGCCACAGGTGTGAAATTTATACTTAAAAAAATATATATATATATATAATATATATTTTATGTATTTGAGAGAGAAAGAAGCATATAGAAAGAATGGGTGTGCCAGGCCCTTTAGCCACTGTAACCGAACTCCAGAAGTATGTGGCACCTTGTGCATCTGGCTTACATGGGTACTCAGGAATCGAACCTGGGTCCTTTGGCTTTGCAGGCAAATGCCTTAACCTGTAAGCCATCCCTCCAGCCCTGTAAAGTTTATACTTTTAACTGTATGTCATTATGCACTAATTTGCTTTTCTCACACTTAACATATATAACTTTTAATAGGAATATGAAGTTCCTGGAAAATCCCTAGACCTACAATTCTTGTATGTCTTGCCTTATTTTAGAACTCAAACTGTCATTGTATTGTTTCAATACAAAGACAGCTTCATCAGCTAGAGCTACGGAACAGGTTTTAGCTGGACAGTGGTAAAAGCTGTGCTGGAAAATGAGAAATCAGGATCATCAAAATATCATCATTATAGAATATATTTTGCTTCCTTATCTCTTCAGCTAGAATTTTAGATCCCAGGTTAAGAACAGTTACATATAATCAAATGCAAGAAACCATATGTTCTATGTCAGCCTGTACCACTTATTTTTAATGAGATAAAATAGCTTATTTAAATTTTGAATTTCCCTATTGGGTTTAGACAATTCAGCTGTGTATCCAGCAGTGAGGCTTAAAAATAGATGGCGTGACATTTGTGGGTGCTTTTAAAAAAAATATTTCCTGGAGAAAGAGGCAGCCCTCATGCCACTTTTACCACTTCTGTTATATAAGAATGGCAAGCTTTTGTGCAATGAAGTCTTCATAAAAATATTAGTCTTTCCAACATATAAGGAATAGCTATTTGGGGGTTGGAGGAGATGGCTCAGAAGTTAAAGTCACTCACTTGCAGAGCCTGAAGACCCTGGTTTGATTCCCCTTTACCTGTGCAAATCCATATGCACAAAGTGATGCATGTATCTGGAGTTTGTTTGCATTAGTAAGAGGCCCTGGCATGCCTATTCTCCTTCTTTCACACACATACTCTCTCTGTGTGTGCTAAGAAAGTAAATAAATATTTAAAAAAGAATATTTTGGAACCTGTCACATAGGCTATATAAGGATATGCTATCTGAGCATTTAGTGGTTATAATTAAAATAATGAGATTGAAACATGGTTGGAAAGGCTCCCTAATAATTGTATATGAAGAATTTTCTCTTCCTTGACCCTCGTTATTGTACACTTTCTGTCCATCATCCTTTATCAACTGTCTACAGAGCAGCTACTATGTAGTTGGCTGTATCCGCACCACAATGAACATAAATATGTGTTATACTTGGCTTTATAGATCTATTCAATAACATTTGAATCAACCTGCCAACAGTAAGATGTTATTAACATTATCCTTAAGTGTACAGTCATACAGTTCTATAGAACTTAGGGTATGAATAAAAACAGGCTGACTGAGAACATCCTGTTATACAAAATTTCAAACTGAGTAGCTATACAGGAGGACTATGGCCAATTAAAATCTGAAATATTAAAAATCAGTGTTCCAATCTGAGTAGCATTGCTGATGGCAAAGGCTTAGGACTGAGAGGAAATGAAACCCAATGCCTCACTTTCCTGCTTGGCACAGTGCACCTATCTTGGCATGCTGCTGTGCTCATTTATTAAAAAGATATACTTTATGAGGAAATTGCAGTTTCTGGGTCATCTGAAGGAGGAAATCAGGAGCGTGTGAAGGACCTGATGTATCCTCACTGGACAGCCTTTCTAGCATGTTTTGTGGGCTTTGACTCTGGGTGCTCATCAAAGGTAACAGGATGAGGTTTGTTTCTCTCCCTTCAGGTACACTCGTGATCTCGGATGCTGTCACTCACACCGCAGGTGGAAGGACTGGCCCATTGAAGAGCAATTGCATTTTATTTTCTGTCCTTTCTAGTGAGTGAGTTGAATATCTGCCATGTTCCAAATGAGATTTTTCAGCTGTTTCTGCCTGAGATAGTCCACTGACCAGAGGCCATTATAGCTAGTGACCTGGTTAAGGAGAGAAAGTCCTTAATCCCCTATTTTATTTTTATTATTTTTTTGTACTCCACCCCCAGAATCCACCTTACAGAGGCAGCTTAAGTGGCCTGGCTTTCTGTGGGTCATATTGTTTCATCACTCCTGGATTTCCTTTCCTTAGGTTCTGCAAAAGCTTTTAGTGGTCTGGGTGCCCCTGCGAGGAGCAGGGATTTTGTGTTTTCTTTTCAATAGTCAGGTCTATCTCTGAGCAGCCTGTGGCAATATATAAAAGTGATGAAGGCTAATAACCATGGAGCAGGTTCTTGGGTCTTAGGGCTGGGTGCAGGAGAACACCGGAAGAAGGAAAAAAAATAAATCCATTTCTAACACAAAGGCAAGATTTAGCCTCTCATCAGAGCCAACTGCTGCATGTGAAAAAGGTTGGTAGTAAAATGGCACAGGAACTTTATGTGGTGGAGCCAACCATGTAGATTAGGCTTTCAAGATGTGTTTTCCATCTTCTTTCCAATTTGGGGTGTTAGGATGTAACAGGATTTTGACAAGCATATGTTATTTTCTTTCTTCTCATTTTACATTCAAACCTGCATCATGACAAATTAGACCTTCCTCCTCAACAATGTAGAATGGTTACTTCCTGTTAACAAACTTATTTCAACTATTTATTTTGAAGTTATTTGACTTGGAGGTGAGATGATACTTAGCTATATTTCCATCTTACAACTTTTTTCAGTTCTATTTACTTATGACTTAGATATGAATGCAGTGTTTCTGGCAAGCAATGGGCATTATTATTCCTATAATTTATGCAAATGTATTCTCATTTTTACAAACAAAACTTTGAAAAATATTGAACTACAAAAACTTTACACATTAATTGATAATTTTATTTTCATCTTAAGTACTTTTATGAAATACTCTGGACCATAAAAGTCATGCAGAATGACAAAAACAAATACAAAAATCTTTTATAATTAGTGATATATTTTAAGATAATTTGTATTCACATATGAACATGGTATGCTTCTCTATTTTTTATAATAAAACAGTAATAGTTGTATCCATTTATAAATTTTGAATTGAGCTTCTGTGTTCTAAGAAAATTATTTCCATTATTTATATATATATGTTGATGGGAGGATTTTGCTTTAGATACGAGTAAGAGATTCACAAACGGTATCATTTTTCTTTATCCTATGATAACTGTGCCTGCAGGATATAATTAATGAATCAATTTCTCCACCCATTCATTCAGATATATTGAATACCTTCTATATGCCAAGCACTGTGGGAGCAGAAGACACAAGATTCACGTATTTATTTTTGTCCCTAGGGGTCTTTCTGTGTATCGAGTAAAGAAGAGGAGTCACTGCAGGGGAAGGCACAATAGGACTTAAACGTGGTTACAGTAGAAGAGGGAAATTGGTAGAAAATATATGCATAGACAGCATTGGCATTGAAGCAGTTCAAGAAAACCATTCTTGACTTGAGACTTGAATGACAGGCACGACTTTGCCAGCTATGTAAGAGGGACAGGAAAGAAGAGGAAATAGGATATATGGAGGCATACACATAATATTTCTCCCAGCACAATATGTAAATGGCATACCATATACAGAAAGCTATGTAAACCAAACTTCATTTTAGACCTGGGTGTCTTGCTTGGGGGTGCTTGCTAGATATAGATTATATGGAACAAGTCAAACTTATGCTAATAATACTCTTGACTGGGTTTAATGACCTAAAAGGTCTTTCTAAGGATTTTTTTTTTTTCCTGGACCACCAACATAGAACCAAGGACAACAGAACATGGCTCCTTTTGATTGTGGGACACAAGTCATCTTTCATAAGGTCTCTGCTGGTTACCTAGGTTATCTAGGGTTAACTAAACAAGCCTTTTTTTTTTTTTTGAAAGAACTTGTCACTTTCTTCCGAACAAGATATCCTGCCATATTGTCAGTGATTCTATATTGCCATATCCTTGCCGTCACTGCCTTCCATCTCATAGCATCTCACTTACGCTTCTGTCAAAAAGCCAGCTTCATCCTCCAATGGACTTCCATTAACTCAGACAGAGTGACCCTGGTACATATTTGAGCATGCTCGAACTTCTTCAGGACTTTGCCCCTCACCACCACCTTTGTAATACCAATTTATTTTTATTAATACTCTACTTCCCTTTATCAGCTCATTCAGAGAGTCATCTTTCATTTTTCCAAATGTCATCAACTGTATTTGTTTCTTCTGGCTACTGTATCAAGTCACCACAAGCCTAGTGACTAAAAAACCACTTATACTTATTCTCTACAATTCTGGAGGTCAGAAATCCAGAATAGGTTCAATGATTTGAAACCAGGATATTGGCAGGGCTCAGTAATCTAGGAATACACTAGGGAAAAATTCTTTCTTCCTCCCTCCCTTCCTCTGTTCCTCCTTTTCTCCTTCCTTTCCTCCCTTCCTCCCTTCCTCCTTCCATTTTGAGAGAGAGAGAGAGAGAGAGAGAGAGAGAGAGAGAGAGGGAGGGAGAGAGAATTGGCATGCCAGGGCTTTAGCCACTGCAATTGAGCTCCAGTCACTTGTGCCATCTAGTGGGCATGCATGACCTTGCGCTTGCCTCACCTTTATGCATCTGGCTTACATGGGATCTGGAGAGTCAAACATGAGTTTTTAGCCTTCATAGGCAAGTGTTGTAACCACTAAGAAAACTCTGTATCCCTCTTTTTCTTTTTTTCTTCTTCTTTTTGCCTTTTCTACTGTCAAGAGCTGTGCTCCTTGGTTCATGGCTCATCCTCTTATCTTTAGAATCAGGACAAAGCATCTCTGTGTTTCCATGGTCAAGTGGACTGCAACTTATAAAGACACATGATTACATTTAGGGCCCATCCTGATAGTCCAAGATAATCAATCTTCTACTCCAAGATAATTAATGTAATCACATTTGTAAAGTCCTATTGATCACCTAAGGTAACACAGGCTTCTACATAAGAATATGGACATATTTGGTATCATTGTTCTACTTATTATAACAACCCACACCATCACCATCATCAGTTGACTGCTCTGTATTGGACATCACTCCATGATTTGGATGCCATTATTATCCCCACTTCACAGAGGAGGAACCTGAGGCACAGAAATGTAAAGTCATTTGGTCAGGTCACAAAGACAGGATATTTCATTCTTGTTCCATTTGACTCAGAAGCTTTTACTCATTTATATGGCCCTGCATTGTCTCTCACATTCTGTGACTAGGCCTATGTATGTGTTGGTTTGAACTGCACAGACTCTAAAGATTATCATACTCAACACAAAATGGAAATTTCCTAGAAGTTTTATATGTCCATTCCTTGGCTGTACTTCTAGATATTTCTTCTGCAGAGCACACTGATAATTATGTGGCTGGGTGGTAATAAGCAACCCTTTACTTCTCTAATGAAAGAGCAGTGCAAGACCCCTGGGTAGGCTAACATCCGGCTAAGGCTGAAGGACACTGGGGTCCGACTGAGTTTGGGGAGAAGTACCATGGAAAGAGTAATCATGGGGCAAGACCTGGAAAATGATTCCTGTTCAGAAGGACAATGGAAATGGAACTGAAATGTAAGGCTGAGCTATTTTCACTGTACAGAAAGTGAGAGAGGCTAAAACCTCCTGTAGATGGATGGAATGTAGGAAAAAGCCTGGAAATAAAGAATACGATAACACAAAGAAAAGTACTTTCAGATTCACAGTAAGGGAAAAGTACACCTCGGTCAGGCCAGACTGCTGGAGGTCAGAAAGCAAAGGAACACTGACAGCTGGTTAAGAATTAAAGACTTTTGCAATCATTGTACATTCGTATCAAGAAACTTTTTTCTCATGCTAAGGTGGCAATGGGTCACATGGTTACTAGAAAAAAAATGGCCCCTGGACACGAACAAATGGAGTGACTTATTCCTTAATAATGACATCACTCATGGCATCTTGTGCCTCAGATCGCTCATCTACAGAACAGGAATAAGAACAGGAAGATTAAAGGGTCTTATGAAAACCATAGCCCAGTCTTTGTGGGAATGAGTAGCACAATGAGTATCCTGAATGATTGCCTCGAGTTTCCTTAACCTCAGGAAGACAACAGGCAATAGTTTGTCAGAGAGTGTTGCAAACTATTCATGTATTCAGATAGAATCTACTCTGTATGAGGCCATGTGCTTGGCCATGGGTCACAGTGATGAATGAAAGGGTTTTTGGAACTGACAGGTTCTAGAAAGCATCAAGCAAGTAAGGGATGAATTTTGCATCAAATAGAAAGAGCTGTTGAGGAAATGAAGGCTGCTGTGAGGATGTAATGGGCAAGGGTGTCAATGATGCCTTCTTCATTATCACCATGGAGTGTCTGGAATCACCAAGAGGACACACCTCTGGGTGTGTCTGTGAGTGTGCTACTAGAAAGGTTTCACTGAGGGGGAAGAGCCAAATTGAAGGTGGTCAGCATCATCCCATAGGCTTGGGTTCTTGGACTGAATAAAAAAGAGAAAAAGGGGCTGGAGAAATGGCTTAGTGGTTAAGCACTTGCCTGTGAAGCCTAAGGACCCGGTTCGAGGCTCGATTCCCCAGTACCCATGCTACCCAGATGCACAAGGGGGCACACACATCTGGAGTTCATTTGCAGTGGTTGGAAGCCCTGACAGGCCCATTCTCTCTCTCTATCTGCCTCTCTCTCTCTCTGTCTGTCACTCTCAAATAAATAAATAAAAATAAACAAAATAATTTTTAAAAAAAGAGAAAGAGGAGAACAGAAGCTGAGCACCAGTATCCATCTCTCTCTGCATCCTGACTGTGGACACAATGTGACCAGCTGCGTCTCACTGCTGCCACTGACCACGCCTTCCCTGTCATGGTAGATTATCCTCTCAGACTGAGAGCCAAAGCAAACCTTTTTTCTATTAAGTTGCTTTGTGCTAGGATTTCTGTAATAGCAATGAGAAAATCACTAATGCAGTACCCAAGTCTAATGTGGCTGGTCAGGGAGGGCTTTCCTAGAGAAAGTGTCACTTTAGATGAGACCATAAGACTGAGAGAGTAGATTAAACAGGAAACATGGAAACTGGTGGGGGATGGAAACAAGCGACTAGAGGGGAGAAAACTCTTGCAAAGGTCCTGGGTGAGAACATATGGCATTTATGAGGAAGGCAAACCAGGCCAAGATGGCCAAAGTGCATAGTACATACAAGATGAGTGAGGAAATGAGGCTGGGGAGGAAAAATGTACCCCAGTATGTCATGTCCTCTAAGACAATGTTAAGGAGTTTGGGCTTTATTGTGGCGGGTAAAGAAAGAAACCATTGAATGATTGTGTGTGTATCACAAGGTCTTCCTATATTGCCCATGAGTCTCAAACTCTCTCTGTAGTAAAGGCTTGAACTTGAGATCTTCCCATAATAGCCTCCCAAATGCTAGGATTTCAGGCATGTACTACTACCCATGCTTGAATGACTATTTAAAATGTTCTTTTTAAAAAAGATTTTACTTTTATTTATTTATTTATTAGAGACAGAGATAGGGAGAGAGAGAATGGGCACACTAGGGCCTCTGGCCACTACAAACGAACTTCAGGTGTATGTGTTACCATATGCATCTGGTATACATGGGATCTGGAGAATTGAACATGGGTCCTTAGGTTTCACAGGCATGCACCTTAACCGCTAAGCCATCTCTCCAGCCCTAAAATGTTTTTATTTGTGCATGTGTGTGGAGAAAGAGAGAGAGAGAATATGAACAGGCACACCAGGGCCTCTTGCTTTTGTAAGTGAACTCCAGATGCATGTACTCCTTTGTGTGCCTCACTTGATGTGAGTACTGGGGATTTGCACCTGGGTCTGCCAGCTTTGCAAGCCAGTGCCTTTAATCACGGAGCCACCTTCCCAACCCACTTGAATGATTTTTAAGCAGAAAGTTCAATGATTCTCTTGGTTCAGAAAGACTGTTTTGGAGATTATTGCAGAGTGGAGTGGACTGAGAAAAACAAGGCAAGAAGATTATGGTAGCATGTACAATACTGTAGGCATGATGGAGATTTACCTGGAAAAGTGTCAGAAGACTGGGGAGAAATGAACAGGTAAGTCGTATAGAATTCGGTGGTTTTTCTATTCATTCCTTCATTCACTTGTAGCATTCATTCTTGAGTGTCATTGAGATAAGACATGAATGTAAAGTATCAAGGTTGCTTCTGTATTTCTAGATTGGGAAAACAAATTGATGGGGGAGAGAGAGAGAGAGAGAGAGAGAGAGAGAGAGAGAGAGAGGGAGGGAGGGAGAGAGGGAGGGAGGGAGGGAGAGAGAGGAGGAAAGAGGACCACTAATATGGTGGCAAGAAAAGTCAAGAGAGTGGGAAGGTGAATAGAATAGTTTATAATAATATATAGGTTGAAAATCCAATGCAGCCCATTATTTGTGTACACTAAAATATACAATAAGAAAAGAAAAAAAATGTAGATATTGATGCCATTTACAGAAATGGGACACACAGGGCAAGAACCCCTAAGGATGACACTAAGTGTAGGTGCAGACATGCTAGGTTTTACGTCATGATTTTTGTATCCTGATATCCTTGGGTCCCCAAGTTTGTGAACATAAATGAGGTCACATTAACAAGGATAACCAAGTCTAGTCATGTTTCCCTTGCTCTCATCTTTGTTCTTCCTCCAGTTAATTCTAATTGTGTTCAGGAATGGGTTTCACGTGTATTTGGAACAACTATGCCTTCTGTCGGGCTGTCTTGCCTTGGTGCCAAGAACATTTTATGATGTGGGCCATCTGTACCAATGCTGCCACCTGGTCACCACTGTCCTCAGATAGCAACTGCTACTGGCCTTTAGAGTGCGTGCATGCATGCGTGCGTGTGTGTGTGTGTGTGTGTGTGTGTGTGTGTGCACGCACACGTGCATGCACGCACACACTGCATAAGGAAGATGGTGGTAATTGCTTTCTCTCAATTTTCTGTATTAAGACACTGACAGGGCTAATGCACACATGTGTACATAACATCTGCCTTGCATTTGACATTGCCAAAACCACTAAACAGCTGAAAATTTTACATCTTATGGTCACTGCAGTAAAAAAAGACCACAAGGGCTGGAGAGATGGCTTAGCGGTTAAGCGCTTGCCTGTGAAGCCTAAGGACCCTGGTTTGAGGCTCGATTCCCCAGGACCCACATTAGCCAGATGCACAAGGGGGCACACGCTTCTGGAGTTCGTTTGCAGTGGCTGGAGGCCCTGGCGCGCCCATTCTCGCTCTCTCTATCTCTATCTGCCTCTTTCTCTCTCTGTCGCTCTCAAATAAATAAATAAAATAAACAAAAAAAAATTTAAATAAAAAAGACCACAAGAAGGATGCTGGGCAAACTGTCTTGCACGTTTCCATCATTGAGTTGGCTACAGGTGGCAGTTGTGGTGGTTACAAAGGCTTATTTTTTAATTTCTACAAGCTTGAAGGTATGCACAAGATGAGTAAGTTCTGGGTTAGTGACATTGGAAAGAAGGGAGAAGGGTTGGGGGGCAGTATTAGGACAAAGAAGGAAGAAAGGTTCCTGGGGCAGCCAAGGAAAGTCTGGAGAAATGTGATGTGAGAGGAAAAAGGGGAAAGACAGGAAAATAAAATCAACACTTTTCAAATCACAAACAGCATGCCATGCCTGAACTTTCAACACATTTCCAGCAGCAAAGAATATCTGTGAAACTGAAGATCTTTTCAAACCTTGAAATATGAATAGGTAACATATGTTGTCTTGTTGTTCTGAAAAATTACCCATGACAGACTAAAATTCTATACCCCTACTTGTCACAGGCTTACTAAATTAGAGGTATCTCAGGAGAAATATTTAGAACTTATAGGTGGGCCCTGCATGATATTTTATGTAGAAATTCAGTAACTATGGATAGATAAACACTGTGTTAAAACTCTTAGCATCACAGTTATACTTCTAGGAATAATACACATAGCGAGCAATCTAAGAAGAGAAAATGAAAGTCCTTCTTAGTGTATAAAGCCTGATTTTGATATTTAAAGACTCCCACACAGACAAAAGCACCTTGAAGCTCACTGCTCATTTCCCATGCCGAGAAACAGGGCACAAACACAATACAGGAATAGGAGGATTATTTCCTTTCTATTTCTTTAACATTTTCCTATGCACATTAAAAAAAAAAACCTTCTGATGTATCTTTTGAGGTCACCTACTTTGAGAGAATAGTTCCTGATTTTCAAGTGACAGAGGAGTGAGCCCCAAATGCCTATAAATTCAAATCTTAATTATATTTTTCGATTTTTGTCACTCCTATAGAAAAGATGATTTCTTCTCCATCTTGTTAAACCATTGCTAATTTCAGGGATTTGTGTCATGATCTGAATAAGCCAAGAATCCTTGTTTTAAACCCCAAAAAGCTGTATCATAAAGAAAAGCTAAGCTACTAAGTATCTCATTCGTCCTTGTTTTTGAGATATTGTAGCCAAGGTAATGATAAAAGTCTCTGTAAGATTTGATAGATACCAGTTCCATGAACTTAGTGGACAAGTACATTTTCCACATGAATTGAAATCAATGTATCTATGGAAAATCAAGAAAGGAACAAAGAAAACTTCACATTACCAGTATGGTACTATTTTAAAAACACAATCTTAACAAAATAAAACCCACTTAAACCGAAGCTGTGGAATCATCTTAGCAATTGACAATTGCTACCTTTTCTAGAGTAACATGTACTTAGAAATGAAATGATCCAAAAGCCAATGTGAAGTGTATAGTAGCCTGCCTTTTGTTTTGCAGAACAAATCCAAACATCCATTTTCCTTATAGCATGATAAATATCAGTACTTAAGTAACTTAGTCAATCTTTGCTGAAGCTAAATATTCCCTGGCTTAAATTCATTCAGAACTACAGATGAAAAAAATATGATTGCATAGATGTCAGTCATTCTTAGTAAAAACTGGGTTCTGCCCCCCAATTTCTGGTACCATAAGCACTCTCATTAAAGGGAAAAGGGTGTACTGGGGTACTCATTATAAAAATGTTCCTCACAAATTCACAGACATCATGAAACATGGAATTAACTCCAGCATGCTCAAATAAAAACTATAGATTAACTCAGAATTCCAGCACCAAGAGACTATTTATTTTCCATCCATAGCCCAGAGTTGCTGTTAGCTTACCTTATTTGCTGAAACACCAAACAGAAAGTCCTTATGGAAAATTAAGTTCATTATTCATCTCAGCTTTGATTTGGTGTAGTGCAGCTGAGAGCACATTAGCTTCTTTCTACGATTTGCCGAGGCAAAGTGGGTGAGTAAGGCAGTAAACACAGGACTTGGGGGTGGGGGAAGAGAGTGATCTGCGATATGCTCACAACTCTAGACTTGCAACTTTACATTTTCGTTCATATGAAGATGAAATCAAATCTTTTCACAGAAGGCTGTGGCTTAAGTCAGTACTTGGTGCACATTTTTAACCCTGTGCAATTTTGCAGAGCAATGTAGTTATAGGGTCTTGTGTGCTCCCTGTCCCAGAAAAATGACATTTCTCTTTGTTCATTACCTTGGTTGATTCTTGGACTACTGATTCAGCTGGTGGCCCACGTGGGGGGAATTATATTGTGTCAAAGAGAAGTCTGTGTGGAGTCCTAATCCCTGCAATAAGCTGACCAGACATGGCTGGTTGTCTCACTAGCAATAAAAAGACAAATATATTTTCCAATTCTGAAGGCAAGTGTATGATATCTATTTCCTGGATATGAATTCTTTTACTGTCATTTAGAAGAAAATTTAATAATATTCCTTTATTTATGAATTTCTCTAAAAGGATTAAACATAGTCTAGTGAGCTCTGGGAAACTATCTGTCATCTTTAAAATTTTTTTCTTCTATAGAGAAACATACTGGAAAATACATAATTAAGGTGTGTGTGTGTGTGTGTGTGTGTATGTGTGTGTGTGCATGTGTGTGTGTGTGTGTGTCTCATTGCTAGATGGAGCACAGGAATAGTGTGGCTGTCTGTTCCAGGTGCTATCCTTCATAAAATCTGAGCAGTCAGTATTTATTAAAAATTTGGGTTTGTCAACTGAAATATCCAATCATAATAGTAATACCAGCTCTAGGTTATCAATGAGCAAGGATCATATGACTCAGAAATGCAATTTTAGTTTGGAACTTTATTTTTCTTGTCACCACATAAAATCAAATGTGAAAGTTCTCCTCTCCTGACTTAATATGACCCTTGCTGCCTTTATGAGAAATTACAAAGAAAAGACATAATTAAGTGACTTATTTTCTTCTATGATGTTTAGCATAGTGTTGCATATAACAGAGTAATTACACTCTTGGACATACATTAGGAGAAAGGAAAATAAACGTCCACACAAAAATTTGTATACAAATGTTCCCAGAACCATTATTTACAACAGCTGACAGCAGAAACAACCAGGATGTCCACCAACTGATGGGAGGAGGACAAATCTGCATTATATCCATACCATGGGATATTACTTGGTGACAAAAAGAAATGATCATGCTGGCTGGCCATGGTGGTGCATGCCTTTAATCCCAGCAGTTGGGAGGCAGAGGTGAGAGGACAGCAGTAATTTCAAGGCCACCCTGAGACCTATAGTGAATTTCAGGTCAGCCTGGGCTAGAGCAAGAAACTACCTCAAACAAACAAACAAACAACAACAACAACAAAAGAAATTGAAAAAACAAAACAAACAAACAAAAAAGAAATGACTGGGCTGGAGACATGGTTCAATGGTTAAGTCACTTGCCTAGAAAGCCTAATGACCTGGGTTTGACTCTCCAGTACAAATGTAAGGCCAGATGAACAAAGTGGTGCATGTATTTGGAGTTCATTTGCAGTGGCTGGAGGCCCTGGTACACCCATTCTCTTTGTCTACCCTCTACCTCTTTTAGTTTGCATATAAATAAATGAAATACTTTTTAAAAATGATGTATTGGCACATGCTATACCATCAAATGAAGACTGAAACCTGTGCCAGCTGTAAGAAGCACAACACGGGCTGGAGAGATGGCTTAGCGGTTAAGTGCTTGCCTGTGAAGCCTAAGGATCCCGGTTCGAGGCTCGTTTCCCCAGGTCCCATGTTAGCCAGATGCACAAGGGGGCGCGTGCATCTGGAGTTCGTTTGCAGAGGCTGGAAGCCCTGGCGCACCCATTCTCTCTCTCTCCCTCTATCTGTCTTTCTCTCTGTGTCTGTCGTTCTCAAATTAAAAAAAAAAAAAAAGAAGCACAACACAAAAGATCACGTTCTTATGACTTACTTCATTCCTTCCTAATGAAGTGATCAGCATAGGTTGAATCCACAGGCGTGGCAAGTAGATCAATAGTTGTGTTGGACTTGGAGTAGGAAGTGCTAGGAAGTGACTGCTAATAGATATAGGACTTGTTACTAGAATGATGAAAATGCTTTTATCTTAGACTTTTGTGACACTTGCACAGGTGTGAATAGACTAAAACTATAAGTAGGTGAACTATATGGTCTGTGAGCGAAACCATGTAAAGGATGAAAAGGAAATCTTTGTCACACATGGATCAGCTATATATAATGAATTCTGGAGATAGCCATAAGGAGAAGTGAAGGAGGAAAGAAATGACCCCAAATCTGAGATTAAGGATTACAGAGCTGTAGACAGACCTAAATAAAGTGATATTGATGTTTCACTGTGGCTCATTTTATTTATTTTGACACACAGTCTCATTATGTAGCCTAGACAGTCTTTAAATTTGTGATTCTCCTGCCTTAACCTCTCCAGTAGCTGTGATTATAAGCACACATAACCAGACCTGGCTTGTGGGTAATTTTCAGTAAGAAAAATAACTTTAAAATCTGAGAGTGAGAGCAGATGAAAAAGATGAAAAGGAAGAGGAGGAGATAGAAGAAGAGGAGTAGAGAATAAGGGGCAAGTGGAGAAAGGGGAAGAAAGAGGAAGAAGGAGGAGGAAGAAGAGGAGGAGGAGGAAGAGGAGATTGCGAGCTTGCTTTTCATTTTATATTCAGTCCTAGGGATTGAACCTAGAGCCTTGTGCACTCCACTCCCTGAGCTGGCCATAGACTTGCCTTTGATGTGATGATATAAAAAGATGATTCAATAAGGAAGATAGAACTGCAAAGCTTAACCAGAATGTCAGAAAGTCAAACATCTAGATGCAAATGAAAGAAGAAAGTATATGAAACCAGGGGCTAGAGAGATGGCCTAGTGGTAAAAGGTATCTGCTTATGAAAGCCTGAAGACCTGGGTTCAATTCTCCAGGACCCACATAAAGCCAGAAGCACAAAGTGGTACATAAACATGGAGTTTGTTTGCAGTGGTAGGAGGCACTGGTACACTCATACTCACTCTTTTTGGCTCTCTGACTCTCAAATAAATAATAAAGATATCTTAAAAAGTAATTATATGAAGCCATAAGAATTGTTCAATGAGGGTCTTAAACTGTTCAGATTAAGGAAATGGATTTTTAAATTTAATTAAATTATTTGTGTGTGTGTGTGTGTGTGTGTGTGTGTGTGTGTGTGTGTGAGAGAGAGAGAGAGAGAGAGAGAGAGAGAGAGAGAGAGAGAGAGAGGCAGATAGATAATAAGAGAATGGGTGTGCTAGGGCCTCTAGATACTACAAACTCCAGATGCATGTAATACCCTGTGCATCTGGCTTTACATGGGTACTAAGAAATCGAACCTAGGTCCTTAGGCTTTGCAGGCAAGTGCCATAATCACTGTGCCATCTCTCCAGCCCCAGGAAATGGATTTGAAATATTCCAGATGGATTCAGAATCAAGGAAGACTAGAGGAAAGTGAGGAGTGTCTATATGAATTATACTAAGGGGAACTAAGTAAGGCCTAGAATGAAATGAGATGGTGAACATTGTTAAAAAGGCCTTCTAAGCTTTGTGAATTGAAATAAATAGAATAGGGCAAATCTAAAGGCTTGGTCCAGATGGCTTCATGTGAGCAGATGAGGATAAAGGAGGAGGAGGAAGGAGGAGGAGAAGCAGTGGGGAAGAGAAAGAAGGACAACACAGCAAGCTGTCAAACTTATTTTTCGACTTTTCTCTGTCACAGAATGCCATCGTCACATTGTGATGGGAAGAATAAGAAGTAAGGGGATGAGAAGTGTGACCTTCAAGAAAATTTCTTCCGTGTAAATAATGCCCAGTTGGTACTTCTTTTCTAGAACTCCCATGTGAACTTCAGGTACTTGACAACTTCACAGGTACTTCAAACTCCCTCTGCCTCCATCTTCACCCTCACAGTAAATATACCCATGGAATTCTAGAGTTCTCTACTTCAGTGAATGGAGCTGCCATCTTTAACATAAGCCAGGGACATTAAAAAATCTTACTGAGCTTGCCTCTCCTTCCACACCCCTGTGTCTGACAGATTTGGGATCTCTGAAGCTATCCACTTGCCTGGGGAATCACCATCATCATCCTAGTCCTGGTTATCATTTTATTGTTTTTTGTTTCTATTTGGAGGCAGGGTCTCTCTCTATAGCTCACAATGGCATTAACTCTTAATCCTTCTGCCTTACCTCTGAAATGCTGTGAATATAGGCGTGTACCTATACCACACCCAGCCTCGGTTAGCATTTTCTTTCACAATGTTTTATCTTCTCACTGTTTCTTCAACGTATATACAAGCCTTCCCCTTTGTGGTAGCTTGAATGTTAATTGTCTCCATAGCTTTGAGTATTTGTAATGAAGTTGGCAGAGTCTTGGGAGGTGGAACCAACCATGTTGTGGGCCTTGGGATTATATAGTCCAACTCACTGAATGCTGAGATCTAACTGGCTCACTTTGACTGCTCTTGCTCTGCTGCTAATATATGAAGATGTGAGCTGGTTCCTGTTCTGCCATGCTTTCTGTGCCCCTCAAAATAGTAAACTTACACAAATGAACTGTTGAGAAGAGGCCCAAAGGAAGAGTTAAATGGCCCAAATAGCCTGTCAGATTATCACCTCCCTGATGTGGGACTTGCATGACCATGTCTACCTGCTTTACACAGGATCTAGAGATAGGAACTCATGCTGTCTCAGCCTTCCTCAGGCCCTCACGCTGGCACAGGAAGCATACCTAACCACTAACCCACCTCTTCAGCCTTAAAATTGTTCCTGAAAGTGCTATGTAATTTGAGTTTCATGTGTTGGGCTACCTGTGGGGTGATCTATGAAGGAAGTGAGTAGCAACATAACTAGGTTGGGCTCTGAGTATCAGAGGATGGATACACCATGTTATAAATAATTTACAAATGCAGCAGCCAAGGAGCCCCTGATGGTTAGAAAAAAATCATTCCCTCTGCAGGGGTTTCCCTCAAGTTCTCTAGGAAAATCATTCAAATAGGAAGAACACAAAAGTAATATGCACTGCTGGTAATATAAGAAATATGAAGTAGAACAGCCACATGTTTCTTGTAAATAACGAAAATTCACCTGAAAAACATGGCACAAATAATATTAAACATATACTCCCCAATCTCATTACTAGTTAATTGAGTAGTTAATAAAGCATCTCCACCTATAAAGAGAGACCACAAAGAATTCAGGGAAGAAAGGAGGTCAGTAGGAAGGTAACTGGAAGACTGATAGAGAATGTGAAATGTAAACTGGTAGAATTGAAAGAAAGGGGTTGGAGCGATGGTTTAGTGGTTAGAGTGCTTGTGGGCAAATCCCAAGGACTCAGGTTTGACTCCCCAGAACTCACATAAATCAGATGCACAAGGCGACACATGCATCTGGAGCTCGTTTGTAGACTAGAGGCCTAGGCCTACCTCATTCTCTCTCTCTCTCTCTCACTCCCATAAATAAATCAATACATAAATAAGAAGACATAGAACGGACATAAATGATAAATGGCAAAAACCAATTAAATGATATAAAGAGACACAAAAGATAAAACAAGATCAGAGAGAAAAAATATATTGAAACTAGTCTAAAGAGATCCAATATATGCATAGACTTACTCCCTGCAAAAGAAAGCCAAAACCATGGAACACAATATTATCTTGGAATATAATTCAAGAAAACTTGATTACAATAAAAATGCTATAAGAAGAACAGATTAATGTAAGTGAGGTCAGGGGAAAAGACTGAGTAAAGGAAAGGTGGAGGGAATGCTAATCAAAACCTAAGAGGATATAAATAAGTCATATGGAAACCTACTTTTTTGGACAATGGAATACTCATGAACCATAGATTGTTAGTAGAAAAATTTCAGTGCCAGGGTTGGGATACCTTACAGTGAGTTGTTGGCCAGGGGGGATCCTGATGCCCCCAAAACATTATAGGCCATTGCTGAGGCCCTTGGTTCCCCAGCAGGAATACATGGTAAGACCCTATTGCTGAAGACTCCACATACTTGGGCTGCAAGACCACTGAGAAATTTGTCTGGTGCTGGGCTGAAAACTTCCTCCATGTAGACCAACTGACAGAAAGCTAGAAAAATCCATGTTGCATGCAGTTCAACGGGAGAGACAGAGAGAAAAATCACCAGTGAAGATACTCAACAGTGGACATTGCAAGCCTTATATTTGGGCAGCCAGGCCAAATGAGCTAACGGGTACAATAGTGGCATGTCTGTCATGGTGGAAGCCAACTGTCCTCTAATTGGACTGGAGGCCCACTCCATGGGAGGGAATACATCTCTGATACTGAAAACCTACAATGTGCAGAGAAGTGACAGTGAGTGTTGAGCACTAAATGAGACATCTCACATCCTCCAGGGTTCAAGGAATATTGCAAAAGAGGCGGTGAAAACAGTGTAGGAGATAAAGGGTGGGGAAGAGTGCTTTGAAATGCTGTCTTCTGGACACTAAGTGGTTATTGCATTCATGACCTCACAACCTCTGTCATTCCCTGCAGAAGACCTGTATAATATTGGGTCCATCAACATGTTGTCATGGATGATGTAGGAGGGGAAAATGACATCAAAATAGAAGGGAAGCTAGTTGGAAAGAAGGGGTTCAGTAGAAAGAGACTGAAGGAGGAACAAAATAAAGAAACATGAAGGGATTATGATCAAAATACATAATGCATATGTATAAAAATTGTCAATAAAGAGTTTTAAAAAGTGAGAGGGAGAGATGGCTTAGCAATTAAGGCACTTGTCTACAAAGCCTAAGGACCCACATTCGATTCTCTAGGACCCACGTAAGCCAGATGCACAAAGTGGCACATGTGTCTGGAGTTTGTTTGAGGAGCTAGAGGCCCCAGCATGCCCATTCTCTCTCTCCCTTTCTTTCCCTCTCTCTGTGTCTCAAATTTTAAAACATTTAAAAAATCTTTAACAAAAAGTTAAAAAGTTGTTTTTTGTATGAGTGAACACTCATTCAGAATAATTAGTATAATAATTAGTATAAAGATATTCCAGAAAGAAAAATGTGTAAAGAATTCTTTGAGGGTTACAGGAAAAGTATAAAATAAATTAAGGAATAGAAAAGAAGCTGACATCTACACTTGGCACACAGTGCCACAGCATCTCTAAGATACCAAGAAAGGAAGGCAAGAGCCATGATTCTCTACCTAGTCAAGATCTCCTTTTCAGACAAGTGCCTTATCTGCTAAGGCATCCCCAGCCTAACTATTATATCTTTTGTACCACTGTAAAAGCAAATCTTAATTCAAGCCAATACCTTTAAAAGTAAATTTTAAACCAGTTTAATTTCAAGAGTCTACATAAAGCAGAGAGTACAGGCCATATGCTCTATTTTATATACACAAAAGAAAGATACAATGATAGTAAAATATTCCCTATTATGAAGGCTGAACCCTTATGTAAACTTTAAAAGTTTGTTTTCTGCCTCTGCATTAATCCGATGATTCCTACCAGTTTAATTTATAAAGTCTCTATGGCATTACAGTGAGACGACCAATTTCAAAAAACAAAACAAAATCCCAACAAGAAAAAATGTCTCTGTGATCAAATTATCACTTATTTTTGGCCCCTTTTCTTTTAAAGAGAGGGAGAAAATTGGCATGCCAGGACCTCCAGCCACCGCAATCAAATTCCAGACACACATGCCCACTTGTGCACATGTGCAACCTTGCACACTATTGTCAACTTTGTGCATCTGGCTTATGTGGGACCAGAAGAGTCGAATATGGGTCCTTAGGCAACACAGGCAAGCATCTTAACTGCTAAGCCATCTCTCCAGCCTCCATGCTATTGTTTTTACTCCTATTAGTGTTTTATATCATGCTTTCTTCTTTCTTCCTTGGTGAGTTTATTCAGAATTTTATCAATATTATCAATCTTTTCAAAGAATAGCACTGATATGAAATTGGTGATTAGCTCTAGTTAATTTCTATTACTTTCCTTTTGTTGTTGCACATTTTATATAATGTTACATTTCCCAATGCATGTATATTAACTGTATGAGATGCTCTTCCACAACAATACCTGTAATAAAATGATACAATTTTTGACGTGTCTGTCTGTCTGTGTGGTGTATGTATGTGTGTACAGTTGCATGTGCCATGGGTGGAGAGGCTAGAAATGGATGAAGAGTATATTCCTCTATTGCTCTTCCACCTTACTTCTCTCAGTGAACCTACAACTCACTGCTTCTGTTGAACAAGCTGACCAGGGAGCCACAGCAATCCTCCAGTCTCTGCCTCCCTTGGCACTGGGGTTATAAGAATGCATGGCCATGCTGGTGTTTTAACCTGGGTGCTGGAGATTGAACTCAGGTCCTCAAGTTTGCTCAGGTGCTGTTACCCACTGAACCATTTCCCAATCCCAAGCAATATATTTTTTAATGCAATGAAGAAAAATGTATACTGGATAGGTGATACATAACTGGTTGAATGGCTTTTCCTTGGTAGTAAATAATTCATGACAAATAGAGTGGTTTCTAGGTGTATGTGTATAAATTTCGGTTTCTAGGTGTATGCATAAGCTTCCATTTTGGTTCTGTTCTAAACTTTTATTAAAACTATCATCAGGGCTGGAGAGATGGCTTAGCTGTTAAGGCACTTGCCTACAAAGCCAAAAGGACCCAGGTTCAGTTCCCTAGGGCCCACATAAGCCAGATGCACAAGGTGGCACATTCATTTGGAGTTGGTTTGCCATGGCTGGAAGCCCTGGCATGCCCTTTCTCTCCCCCTCTCTCTCTTTCTTGCCTCTCTCTCTCCTGCCCTCTTCCTGTCTCTCAAATAAATAAATAAAAATAAAATATTTTTTTAAAAATATTTTTTGTTCAATTTTTATTTATTTATATGAGAGCAACAGACACAGAGAGAAAGACAGATAGAGGGAGAGAGAGAGAATGGGCGCTCCAGGGCTTCCAGCCACTGCAAACGAACTCCAGACGTGTGCACCCCCTTGTGCATCTGGCTAACGTGGGACCTGGGGAACCGAGCCTTGAACCGGGGTCCATAGGCTTCACAGGTGAGCGCTTAACCACTAAGCCATCTCTCCAGCCCAAATAAAATATTTAAAACTATATAATAAAATAAAAGATCCCTATCATCAGCTGGCTGTGGTGGCACATGCCTTTAATCTCAGCACTTGGGAGGCAAAGGTAGAGGATCTCCAAGAGTTCAAGAGCAGCCTGAGACTACAGAGTAAGATCCAGGTCAGCCTGGGTTAGACTGAGACCCAATCTTGACAAACAAACAAACAAAAAACCCCACCTCACACAATCCATTATCAACAAAGGAATATTGAACACAATTATGAGATTTAACTACATGACATATCTTGGGAATATACTTACTAGATTTCACATTTATGCTCCTCAGTTTAGATAGTGCAAACATTCTTTTTGGTAGTCCAAATTGCAGATATAGGTGTGAATTATCAAGTATCTTTCCCACAGGATTCTACTGCTATTTATTATTTATGGTATTTATGGTAACAAAGTATTATTATTACCAGATGACTGGCACATTAAGTGATGCTCCTAGAGTGGGTAGTGCCTACCTGTGTCACAGTAAACAGTGACCTTGGGCTAGGAAGATGGACACAGTAACACACAGGATAAAAGTAATACCATGCACCAGGTTATATTGCCCCAGTGCAGACATTTTAACTGAGTACAAACCAAACTGACAAGACTGCCAGACACACCAGCACACTGACAAAAGTAGAACAAGAACATTTTAGCCAAAAATCTCACTGAGCACTGTGAAGTTTGTAACCTAACTGAAATGTGTTCACAGTTAGGCTGTAAGCTAAGAGGCATATCACTTTTCTTAAGAGAAGTTGCCATTTGTTGGTGGTGACATTGAACAAGCTTTAGGGCCTGTTCTGGAGGAACTGCTGAAGGTAGCTGGTCTCTGGAAGATGGAATCATAGACTCTGAGTCAACTTTTTTTTTGGGGGGGTAGGGTCTCATTGTAGTTCAGGGTGACCTGGAAGTCATTATGCAGTTTCAGGCTGGCCTCAAACTCACAGCAATTCTATCTCTGTCTCTCAAGTGCTGGGATTAAAGGCGTGCACTACCACCTCAGGCAACTTGTGGCTTTTATTAAACATTTTAATGGGTGTCATGTGGAAGGATAACTATAAATATTTCATATGCTTGTAACTCTAACAGGGAGGGAAGGTTGGGTTCAGAATATAGAAGAATCTTCTAAAAGTGTCCACAAAAGGAAGTTCTGCTAATGTTAGTAGTAAATAGGAAACAAAACAAATTGTGAAGACAAAAAAAGAAAAAAAGAGAGCAAAAAGAACTGGGGAAAGAGAATAAACTTGTTGGAACAGAAACAACTATTATAAGCACAGGAATGGAAAGAGAATTCGACACTATGAGGAAACTGTTAGTCAAAATAGGGTTGAATGCAGGCCACTGAGGCAATGACCCAATTTTTTTGTTAATTAGATGAGAGAATTGTGATTGCTAAAATTAAGTTGAGACTGAGGAACTCTAGTGAAGTGAGGTCAACAAAAATAGCAAATCAGTGGGAAATTATTTGAAATGGAAGAAGCACATGCTTGATGAGTATTAAGCTATTTATAATATAAGGAAAGCAAACTGCTTCCTGTACCCTTGCACATACTACAATACTAATCACTAGAGGGCTTGGGCATACAGTAAGAAAAAAAATGCTTGTTTTAGAAGTATGCACTCTACATTAGACACTAGCCCAGACATTTATGCCTCGTCTACCTGAAAATAGCAGAAAGCATAAAAGTCACTACATAATAATAATAATGAAAAAGCAAAATGCTTAAATTACTTTAATATATGAAGATTTACTTGTATTTCTTAATATTTTTAATTTATTATTTCTTAGTTATTTGAGAGCAAGACAGACAGAGAGAGAGACAGAGGGAGAAGGAGAAGTGCATAGAGAATGGGCGTGTCAGGGCCTCTAACCTCTGCAAATGAACTCCAGATGCATACACCACCTTGTGCATCTGGCTCACATGGGTCCTGGAGACTCAAACCTGGGTATTAGCCTTCACAGGCAAGTTTCTTAACTGTAAAGCCATCTCTCCAGCCCGTCTCCTTATTCTTACTTGCCCCATTCAATTGTTGATGAACCTGGCATCTTTAAGATACCTTAACTTTGTTATTTATACTTCTCTCCATCATGCTGGCTTCCTACCCCTGCCTGTACTGCAATAATACCTCGTCTGGCTCACATGCTGTGGCAGTGATCGTCTTGTTGCTGTGACAAAACACCTGGCCAGAAGCAGCTTGGGGAGGAAAGGGTTTATTTCTGCTTGCAGTTTCTAGGGGAAGTTTCCTGGTGGAAGAGCAGAGGCGGGCATCACATCTTGTTATATCAGCTGGCAGGCAGCAGCAAGAACGAGCTGGCAAGTTATTACCTAGTAGGGATGGACTAATAAACCTCAATGTCTGTTCCCAGTGACACATCTCCAGCAAGGCTTTGTCTCTCAAAGACTCCACCAGCTGGGGATTATTAGGCTTAGTCATAAACACATGAGGCCATGGGGGAACCTTTCACATTCAAACCAGCACACAGTGATAACATACTTTGATTCACAGTTTCAGACCATCATGGCCAAGAAGGCAAGGCTACAAAATAAGGGTGGCAGAAGATAGTTGAAAGAGAGAAAGAATATGAATGAGAATGTATCCAGGGTCTGGGTATAAACTTCAAGGACTCATTCCCACAGACCAAACCCAGATCTACTAAGTAGGCTTAACCTCCAAAAGATTCCACAGCCTCCCAAAAATATTGCCACCAGTTGGAGAACAAGAATTTTGCACTTGAGCCTGTGGGAGACATTTCAGGTTCAAATGATAAACATAAAATTCCAAATATGTATATACGCTCCTTGATTTATGTTGGAGTTCTGTCCCAATAACCCATGAAAATACTATAAATTCAAAATATAACCTTAGCTAAGGATCATCCTACAGTCCGGTGACTTCCCCCTTTGCATTGAGAGACTGATCACCAGTTGCAGGTTACTGCTGCTTTCCAGAATCCAGAGAGAGTTTTAGCCTGGGAAAGATCCAAATCCAACCCTCAAAGTATTTTTTCTACTCAGTGTATATCACGTTCACACCATTTTAAAGCCAAAAAAATTATGAATCAGATGTCACCTTTATTTAAACTTATACATACTAAAGGGCTGGGAAGAGTGCTCAGTGGTTAAAGGTGCTTGCTTTTAAATTTATAGAAAGATTTCACATGATATGAAGAACTGACATAATACTATAAAACTAAAAGAATCATAAAAATTTCAAATAAAAAAACTGTTATGGGGGCTGGAGAGAAGACTCAGTGGCTAAGGTACTTGCCTGCAAAGCCTAATGACCCAGATTCAATTCCCCAGTACCCATGCAAAGCCAGATGCACAAAGTTTCACATGAATCTGGAGTGGATTTGCAGTGGATAGAGGCCCTGTTATGTCCATACTCTCTGTGTCTATCTCTGTGATTGCAAATAAATAATTAAAATATTTTTTAAAAATCTGCAATGGAAAGAAAATGAGTTTTGCTCTCACTGCTTGCCACAGAAGCTTCTCTCTGGAGATGGTGGTAGATACTGAGAATCTACAAACTCATCAACTGCTGAAAATAGAGGCTATGGGGATTTGAGGGCTAAATGATGTCTCTATCATGTCCTCCACAGCTCAGTGAATCCTGAAGGAGAGTGGGCTGAAAGAATGTAAGAGTCACAGGATGGGAAGGAGCACTTTGGGGAACTGTTGTGTACTTTTGGGGCACTGACATAATCTGACATCTTCATGATCTCAAAGTAGAGGATGTTATGCCCCCAAACATGCACAATATTGATCTCATCAACAATTTAACTTGGAAGTCACAGGAGGACAAAGAACAAAAAAAGAAATATCAAAACAGAATAAGGACTACATGGACAGAGGAGGTGATTCAATGGAATAGCAGTAGAGGAGGAGGAGGACAAAAGAGATTAAGAGGATGGGGCTATGACCAAATTACTATAAGTTTGTATGTTGAAATATCCAGTATAAAGCACACAAAATATTAAAATTCAAAGAAAGCTACAAATGTGTACACGATAAAGTCAACGTTGTCTAGTAGTATCTAGTAGTAGTAGTATCCCCAGCCATTTGTCATTGTGACCTACAAATGTGCTGTGCTGCATTCACAACATGATTCATGGGCTGCAGGGTGGGCATGTCTGGCTGGCCTAAGATCCATGTGCTCAGCCTAGCTCGGTGAAGGAGTTCTCACATAACAAGCATTGGTGCTTGTTTGTCATGGTGTGGTGGTTTGATTCACGTGTCCCCCATAAACTTAGGTGTTCTGAATGCTAGGTTCCCAGCTGATGGAGATTTGGGAATTAACACCTCCTGGAGGGACTGTATTGTTGGGGGCGGGCTTACAAGTGTTACAGCCAGCTTCCCCTTGCCAGTGTTTGGCACCACACTCTCCTGTTCCTATTGACCACCTTATGTGGGCCAGGGGGTGATGTCCACCCTCTGCTCATGCCATTGTTTTCCCTGCCATCATGGAGCTTTCTCCTTGAGCCTATAAGCCAAAATAAACCTTTTTTTCCCACAAGCTACTCTTGCTTGGGTGATTTCTACCAGCAGTGTGAACCTGACAGCAACACATGGGGAATGATGCTGCTCTCAGACGGTGCTAAGAGCACTGACTGTAAGAAGAAAAGTGGTGGGTGAAGCTCCTGTGCTAACAAAACTTACATAGTTTAGGTGGGTTTATAGCATTAGGCATATTGCAAGTTGGAAGAGAACTGAGCAGGTGGTAATGTTTAACACAAACTGACAAGATAATTGCAAGTTTGTCAAAAGGGAATGATGTAACAATGAATGAGTGCTGTATATAAATGAGCACGCATTCTATAGAAGTGCATTGAGTTGATGTAGTGATTTTTGAATGAAGGTGGAGATATTGTCAAACTATTTTAGAACAGCATTTAAAAAACAATATAACAAACATAGAAGTTGATGACCTTTCCATTTCATTTCCACACATATGAAATATCCAGAGACCAATATACAGGCATTGCAGTGTGTGTGTGTGTGTGTGTGTGTGTGTGTGTGTGTGTGTGTGTGTGTGTGTGGTGTTGTATGGGAAAAATCCCCAATACTGGAAGCAGTGAATAACTATTGCCAACTTTATCAGAAGCAGCTGGGTCAACTCATGAGAGACAGTGTGGGGGGAGGGTCATCAGAGACCCACCTGAGCTATGAGGTATCCCCATGCCATCTGTATACAATAGTGCATGAGGCCTCATGACATCAGGGAAGATAGAGAACATAGAGCATAAAAGCTCACGGAATGGTGAGCTCCAGCTAGCTGTTTCTTTGGAGTCTCCATGCTTTGTATGTAAGCTCTCAACCCGAGGCTGAGGAGGGAGCATCCTGGAGGGTAACCCTGATATAGTGAGCCCCACTAAAGTACTGCTTTGGGGGTCTCATACTTCTGGACAGTGACAAGGAGCTTCTAGAAATGACCATGGGGAAGTCATCATTCAGGGTAGGATGAGACTTCTTGGAGGGTTGGGTAGTCTTGGCTCCCCATGCTCTGTAAGTAAGCTCATCCCAAGGCTGATGGAGGAGCATCTGAGGAGTAAAGTGGCTGCTTCCATGTGCCTATAAATGCCCACCCTCCATGCTCTGTAAGTGACCCCCCCCTCCAACCAACTCATTGGTTCACCAAACTGGTATTGGATCAATCATACTTTGGTCTTCCACCTGAGCCCTATTTGGGATGATGATGTGTGTTTGCATCTCCCCAGGGGAAAAGTGTGCTAGCTGCATGATTTTGTACACATTTCATACCAAACTTCAGAAAAGGGTGGGCTGTGTGTGGGGTGGTGTTGTTTAGTGGTACAGTATGTACTTAGCATACACAAAGGACCTAGGCTTATCTCCAGTACCAAAAATTGTACTAGGTTTAAAAACATATATTAGGGCTGGAGAGATGGCTTAGCAGTTAAGGCACTTGTCTACAAAGCCTGGTTCAATTCTCTAGGACCCACATAAGCCAGATGCACCTGGCACATGAATCTGGAGATTGTTTGCAGTAGCTGGATGCCCATTCTCTCTCTCTCTCTCTCTCTCTCAATAAACAAATAAAATACAAACACAAAATAAAACATACATTATATATTAGAGTGTGTATTCTGTGGTAGGTAGAATAATGGCTCCTCAAAGGTGCTCATGTCTTATTCCAAAGAGGCTGTGACTATGTGACCCTACATGGAAGAAGGGACTTTGTAGATGTGAGTAGATCAGTGATCTTGAGATGGGGAAGTTACTGAATTCCTGAATAGGTTTACTGTAACTTCAAGAACTTCTATAAGTGAAGGAAGGAGGCACAGGAATTTAAGTAGGGCAGGTAGCCACAGAATCAGAAATGGAGATGACATGATTGCTGGCTTTGAAGAAAAGTACCAGGCACCAAGAGGCAGCCTCTAAAACCTAGAAGAAAAGAGAAAATGGATTCTACCTGAATGCATGGAAGGGGTAGAGTTCTGCTGATATATATATATTTTTTATTTTAGCTAGGTTAGATGTACATCAGACATATGACCTCCAGAATTGCAAGATTAGAAATTTTCATCATTTTACAATGGACTGTCATTCAGCCGTGATCAAGAATAAAGCCAGAACAGTGATTAGAGGCTGGAAGGGTAGGATGAGGATGGAGGGTAAAAGAAAGTTGGTTTCAATGAGCACACTGTAAAAAATGTTTTGAAATATCAAATGGAACCCCATTAGCAAGCAAAACCAACACATACTAATCAAAAATAAAGTAATAAAAACATATTTGCACTGTTTCAAAACACTAAATTTGTGGTAATTAGCTACAATAGCCATAGGAAACCAATGCAGATAATATAGGATTTCATTTTTTCTAAAATCAGACTAAGTGAAACAATTTCTTACAGTGACTATAGCGGCTTTTATTTATTTTTTATTTATTTATTTAGTTTTTTGTTCATTTTTTTATTTATTTATCTGAGAGTGACAGACACAGAGAGAAAGACAGGTAGAGGGAGAGAGAGAGAATGGGCGTGCCAGGGCTTCCAGCCTCTGCAAACGAACTCCAGACGCGTGCGCCCCCTTGTGCATCTGGCTAACGTGGGACCTGGGGAACCGAGCCTCGAACCGGGGTCCTTAGGCTTCACAGGCAAGCGCTTAACCGCTAAGCCATCTCTCCAGCCCTATAGCGGCTTTTAAATGTACACCTCCACCATCGTGTTCCTGGATCAAAAGTAATGACATATATTGGGCCATTACATAATGTTTACTTTCAAAGCATCGTTCTATGCACTATACATGTATTCACTCTGGCATTCAGCATCCCTGGGGGAAGGGTGCTTTCGTTTTGCTCACATCAGTGAGGAAAGGACCAAGGCAAAGAGGGGTTAAACAACTGTGCACAGTTAGTGAAATACTAGATTTGAACACAGCTTTCTAGCAAAAGCTGTGTTTACTTTGCTCATCATACCCCTTATGCACTGCATGGTTTTCGATGAAGGTGACCCCCCACACTAAATATCATCCAAATCTTTTGGTTATTAATGTAGAAGATAGAATTTTGGCTCCCAGAATTTTGCTTCCTGGTGTCTTGCCCATGAATTTGTTATGTTTCATGGGGGAAATAAAGGGAGGATTTATGGATATAATTAAGATTATAGTCAGTGACCTTCAAATATGCAGGTAAATGTGGCTTAATCTAGGTGGACCCAATGTAATTACAGGAACCCTGAAAGTAAAAAGTTTATGTTCTGAATAGCTAGCCACCATGAAATAAAAGGAAAAGTGTTTTATTCAGCTAAGAGCAAACAATGTGTGGCAGAAATGAAAAGACTTAAGCCATGGTAAAGATCCCATGTACCTACGGTTGGATTGAAGGGGAAGTGACCTTTGTTGTGTAACTGACAAGAACTGAAGCTTGCCATCTCTGCAAGGTATTTGAAAGCAGGCCTCCAGACTATAGCCCAGCCTAGCTGTAACTTCATTTCAGCCTAACCATGCTCTGCTTTCATTTCTAGCTCATGAAAATGTTCACCCTACAGACTTCCTCTACAACTTCTCTTGTAGAATTTTCTGAAACAACTGATGTGATGTTGTGCAGCCTGTTTCTTCTTTTTCATCTTTTATTTGAGATATACAGATAAGAGAGAGACAGAGAGAGAGAGAGAGAGAGAATAGCTATGCCAGGGCCTCCAGCCACTGCAAATGAACTCCAGAGGCATGCATCACCTTGTGCATCTGGCTTATGTGGGTCCTGGGGAATCAAATCTGGGTCTTTAGGCTTTGCAGGTGAGCACCATAACTTCTAAGTCACCTCTCCAATCCCTGTGTCTTTTATTTTAAGTGTTTATTTGTGTGTGTGTGTGTATGCATGTTTATGCATGCATGTGTGCCAGGGATTCTTGTTGCAAACTAATGCTTGCCCAATGTGAGTGGCAGGGGAATTGAACCTGGACCAACAGGCATTGCAAAGAAGCACCTTTAACCATGGAGTCATCTCTCTAACATCAGCCTGTTTCTTCTTACACTTCACCTTTCTTCTCTCAGGTCCTTCTTGCATCCCATTTGCCTCTCATCCTTCCATCACCCATGCCCCCCTCCACCCAAACTTACCTAACCTAAACTAATTCCATACGGGAGAAGGGAAGTTATCAAAGTTGTGTTTTTAAGGAAAAGGACACCTAATTAAAAAAATTAACTTTTCTTTTTCTGTCTTTAAAATTAGCTTCCAAAGTAGCAGGCTTCCTTCTGGCATTTTCAAACACAATTCTGGTTGATTGTCCTCTACCCATTCTCCCCCTTCCATGTCTCTCTCCTGTTTGTCCCATTGTATCCTGCTTTGAAACCTACCTGTTTTAAAAGTTTAAGTATAATGGCTTAAACTTGTTAATGGATCTGATAAATGCTAAAAGTTTTTCTTTTAAGAAGATCAACATGAACACCCCTTCTTTAATGTTTTATAAAATTTCAATAGTGCATGAATCCCACTTCTGGTCTCCCTAGGGACTCCACAGCTCCAGTCTAGGAATTTGGAGTAGGTGGCTAGGTATGTCTAGCCATCTGCATTTGAGATTTTGTTGAAGCTCCAACCCTGTCCTCTCCTCCATCAAAAAAGCTTTTCAAAGAAGAATGACTTTAGAAGTCATCGAATATACATTATCATCAGCTCTGCCCCAGGAGATGAGGGATACCCTGAGGATACTTCATTCCTTAAAATCATCTGCTTTTGAGGAATGCATTAGGGAATCTTCCACATGTGACTTTAAAAAATATTTTTATTTACTTATTTGAGAGAGAGAGATATAAAGAGAGAGAAAAAGCGTGCACTAGGGCCTCTTGCCACTGCAAACCAACTCCAGGCACATGCACCACTTTGTACATCTGGCTCTTCGTGAGTACTAAAGAATTGAACCTGAGTCATTAGGCATTTCAAGTAAGCACCTTGACCACTGAGCAATGTCTCCAGCCCAGTATGCTTATTTTTTTTCTTTTTAAGTACTTGCTACTATTGGCATTTTCCTGACTTGCTGGCCTGAGGCAATCTTCCTTTGTCTAGGACTCAAAAATGACCAAATTTCATTTTGGTAACAATGTGGAAAAATACTTTTCAAGTGGTGCACTGTCTCCCCCCTGCCTGCAAATAACTGACAGCTGCTCTCAGAGCATATAACCCATAACCCCATGGGGAATACCAGCAACCCCACTAAGGAGTGCCCCTTGTGGAATGGGGGCAGGGAGGAGGGAAAAGATGGTACCAATATATGATGTATCCACAGAAAATATGTTCTTAATAATAGTAAAAAAGTTTGGTGAATGAACAGATGTGATGATGTAAATTGTCAACTTGACAGGTTCTAGAATCACCTGTGAGGGATTCTCTAGCTTAAGGTAGCCTCTGAGAATGTTTGTGAAGTATTGAGTAGGTTAATTGAGGTGGGAAGAGCCACCTTGACTGTGAATAGTGCCATTTCCTGGGCAGGGATCCTGGACCGTAAAGAAGGAAAGAGCTGGTTGAGCAGCTGCATTCATCACTCTCGGCTTCCTCCCAGCTGATGTGGCCATGTGAAACATTGCTGTTGTTTTTTACTCCCGCCATATTTTCACCTGCCGTGATAGCCTCTACCCCCTCTGCAACTATAATGAGAAGGTAATCTCTACACCAGCTGTCCAATGCAGTGAACACTAGCCACATGTGGCTACTGAACACTTGAAGTGTGACTCAAATTTAATTTTATTTAGCTTGGCTTTAACCACTTGTGACCTGTACAGCATTGAGATGGAAGTGGTCAACTGTCTTTCATTTAATCAACACGGAAATGCTCTTTGCTCTCTATACCTGACATGTTCACCCAGCTTCTCAGTGCACATTTTTAACAACAAGAAGCTCTCTACCTGCTTGAGATATGATGGCTTTGGTAGAAAAAACATCCAGTACCCACATTCCCTAGTGTCATAATCTAGAGATGCAGATAGGTTTGGGTACAATAATAAGCTACTCGTTATTTTCCGGGGTTATTTCCAAACCTGCTGTGGTTATTTGAATGAAATGCTCCCTATAGGCTCATATGTTTTGAATACTTGGTCCCCAGATGAGGGCAATCTGGGAATGTTATAATGCCTTTGGGAGGTGGAGCCTTGCTGGAAGAGGCACGTCACTGGGGGTGGACCTTGGAGTTTGTTAGTCTGGCTGGGTGTTAGTTAGCTTGCTCCCTTACACTGTTTACTTCCTACTGCTATGAGGATGTGATGTCCACCTGGCTGCCTGCTTTCCCTGCTATGATGAAACTTCCCCTTGAGATGGTAGGCTAAATTAAAACCTTTCTGCCTATATGCTGCTTTCAGTTGGGCACTTCGAATCAAGAACAAGAAGGTTACTGCTACACCTGCTGTCTCATCTTCTCATGCCCACGAGCTTTTAGGGCTCTGTGTATGGCTACTACTACTCACAGAGTCCATGGCAATCCATCCTGCTGGCTGGGCCTGAAGCTACGCATCCAGTGCTATGTGAAGCAGAGGACGTTGTCCCTCACTGACACTGTTGACACTGTCCATTTGGATTTCTTCTCCAGGTACCCGTTAGCCCCGCAGACTCAGGGTCCAACAGCCTGATCAGGCACAGGAGTCCACAGCATGCATATCCATCCAACAGAATCTTTTCTTACCCTCACACCATTGATTGTCTTTATAACTGCCATGCACATATTCACTTAATTTGGGGCTTGGCATTTAGAAATTCAGAATCTCTAAAATTTTGTAATTTTAGGGAAAAAAAAGGTACATATTATCTTGTCAATAACAGAGAATATATTGTCTTCTGTTTACTAATTCTCAATGGCTGAGTGGTCAGCTGCCCCCCTTTTATAGTAAAAGCATCCTTAATTGGTTGCAACACTATGTAGAGAAAAAGAACACATCAACTATTATTATTCCTGGGTTAGTGTCCCCCAAACCATATCACTGCTGACTTCCCCCCTTCCCTGCACAAAAGCTCACCTATTTTCCTTAAACTGGTCCTTCCCCTTTCTTCTTTTATCTAGATACCTCCCCCAGCACTTGGTCTGGGTCAAACAATTACTGAATAATCTCATTGAATGAAATATTTGTTTAGAATGACATTATTATTAAACAAAAATGGTCATTATACACCAGTGGGCCAGATAATACAAAATGACTATGTATTATGATAGCTACATATTTTTACCACTGATAGGAGCTATGAAATATAATGCTACATTCTATTTACTCATTAGGTGTGGTTTAATTTTAGTGAATTCTTTCACGTCTTTATTCCTTAGAAGCCTTTGTTAAGTATAAATAATTAATATTTAATCCTTATGTGTAGAGATATTTTGTAAAATACTGAGCTGAGAGAAAGTGAAAGCTGTGGAATATATTTGACTACATCCATCAGTTTAAATTAACCTAGATAGCATAAGGGTTTGTTAGAATACTAATTTATTTGCAATGCAACATGTGATACATGTGCATAAGGAAAAATCCCAAATGAAGTAGGTAGCAGGACAGTGATGTACGTGTTGACTTCGAGTTCATAAGTGAGTATGACTCTGTATTCTGACAGATTTCAAATGTTTGGTTATATAGAATTCTGAGTGACAATATACTAGAACGATAACCATCTAGTCTCCTCAAAGGAAAGAACAGACAACATATAAAATCATACTGTCTTCTGGGGGAGTTAGGCTTGTAGATTTTTAGTTTTCCTCCATACCATTTCTGTCAAATAACTTCTTACAGAAGTAAATGTTGCCAAAGCATAGTTTATGGGCAGACAGAGCTTATTTGAGCACACAAACTTACTTATTTACTGTTATTTGACTAAGTAGATGTACTGAGCTCATCAAATTGCCCTTTAAATACACATGTTTATTCTCACTGATAAACGTTGTTTTTTTTTCTTTTAGTTATAGAAGCTTATTACAGATGGTAGTATATGTTGGAGGAGCCCAAGACTCATCAAGGTGACAAGAAAAGAAAGCCCAGTGCTTACCAGTGGACATGCCATCTCCATACGGCCGCCAGGGCTCAAGGACCACTGAGGGAAAAGTAGCAGGATAACTGAGTGCTGCTCTCGCTGCTAGCCAGAGAAGCTTCTCTGTGGAGATGGTAGTACACACCGAGGAGACTCAACACTCAGTAAAGCTGAAAATCAGGGGCTGTTGAGAGCTCAACAGAAAGGAGACATTTCTATCATGCCTCTAAGACTCAGAAAACATTGTGGAAGGGGAAGTAGAAAAATGTAAGAGCCACAGAATGGGAAAAAGTACTTTATGGTACCGTCTTCTAGATATGAACCAACTGCTACATTCACAACCTCACAGTGGTTGTCGTTACCCCCACAAAACCTGCACAGTTCTGAGCCCACCAACATAGAGGATGAAGGGAACCAAAAGAATGAGTCATCAAAACAGAGCAGGTGGCTCAATGGAATAGTGGTGGAGGAGGAGGGACAAAAGAAGGTAATAAGAGGAGAATATGATCATATTACAATATATTCGTGTGTAAAAATTCTCAATAAAATGCTTAAAAAATAAAAAATACATAAGTTCTCTTTCAAATTTAACAAAGTTACAACTATAATCAACTGGTGAGCCTCATAGACTCAATAATGTTTCTTTCTGAAACAGATAAGTAAGTAATGAAAGCAAAACTTGGGCTGGAGAGATGGCTTAGCAGTTCTCACTTGCCTACAAAGCCAAAGGATCCACCTTTGATTCCCCAGGACCCACATAAGCCAGATATACAAGGTGGCACATTTGTCTGGAGTTTGTTTGCAGGGCTAGCACCCTAGTATGCCCATTCTCTCTCTCTCAAATATATAAATTAAATTAAATATTTTTAAAAACATCAAATAAAAGCAAAACTTTCTGAGTGGAACCTTGAATAGTGCAGGAAACAGCCCTAAGAACTGACAACAGGATTACATAAATTGAAAAAAGATCCTGCACTAACCAACCAATCAGTAGAGTGGGCAACTACAGACTGAGAAAAAATCTTAGCCAATGAGACTTCATGCAAATACACAAAGAGCTGCCAAAATCCAACACCAGTAGAACCCCAAACTACCAACCAGTAGATGGGCCAATGAACTGAACAGTTCTCAAAGGAAGAAATACAAATGCCAATCAACATTTTAAAAAGTGTTCAATATCTGTAGCCATCAGTGAAACAGTGAAATACAAATTTAAAAACAAATTGAAACTACTTAGAGATTCCATCTCACCTCAGTAAGAACAGCTACCATTAAGAAAATAAGTGATGACAAATGCCGGCAAGGATGTGGGGAAAGAGGAACCCTTACCCACTGTTGGTGGGAGTGTAAACTCATGCAGGTACTTTGCAAATCAGTGTGGAGGCTGTTCCAGAAACTGAAAACAGAACTACCATATGACCCAGCTATACCACTATTGGGCATATGCCCAAAGGATGCCACATCTTATTACAGAGATACCTGCACATCTATGTTTATCACTCTTTCTCTCTCTTAAATAAATAAATAAATATAAAGTATTTTTTAAAAGCATTTGACAAAACCCAATATCTCTTCATAACAAAAGTTCTCAATCAGTTAAACAAAGAATATACACCAATATAATAAAGACTCAATATAACACCAAACATGAAAATTTTGAAGCTCTTCCTTAAGACCTGGACCATGACAAGGAACTTATTTTTACCATTTCTATTTAACATAGTAATGAAATTCCTGGCCACAGCAATTAAGGGGTAGAAATAATCACATGCAAATTGGAAAGGAAAAAAGTTAAATTTTCCCTCTTTGCAGAAGACTTAATTTTATGTATAGAAAGCAATAAATAAAGACTTCACTGAAAGATTGTTAGGTGAAATAAATGCATTCAGTAAAGTCTCAGGATATATCTACAAATCAATAGTGTACATGAGCAGTGAGCCACCTAAAAAAGAAACTAAGAAAGCACTATCATTAATAATAGCTAAAAAACCCTTAGGAGTAAATTTAAGCTTCCTGAAAATCATAAAACTTATAAAATATTGATTGAGAGCCAGGTGTGGTGGCACTCAGGAGGCAGAGGTGGAAGTATTGCTGTGAGTTCGAGGCCAGTGTGGGACTAAAGAGTGAGTTCTAGGTCAGCTTGGAATAGAGAGAGATCCTACCTCAAAACAAAAACAAAAACAAAAAATAAAAATAAAAATTGATTGGAAAAGACACAAATAAATGAAATGATATCTGATGTTCATGGGTTAGAAAAATAAGTATTATTTGGCTGAAGAAATTGTTTAGCATTTAAGGCACTTGTCTTCAAAGCCAAAGGATCCAGGTTCAATTCCCCAGGACCCACATAAGCCAGATGCACAAAATGGCACATGCATCTGGAGCTTGTTTGCAATGGCTGGAGGCCCTGGTGTACCCATTCTCTCTATCTACCTCTTTTGCAGTCTCTCAAAGAAATAAATAAAAATAATTTTTTTTGAAAAATAATTATTGTTTAAGTGCTTTTACTACCCAGAGAAATCTACAGACTTAATGTGGTTCTTACCACCAAAACCCCAGTAATGTATTTTTAAATTTTTAAAAAATATTTCATTATTATTTGAGCGGGGGTGGGGGAGGAAGACACAGAGAGAGAAAGAGAGAATGGGTATGCCAGGGTCTCCAACCACTGCAAACGAACTCCAGATACATGTGCCCCACTGTGCATCTGGCTTACGTGGGTCCTGGGGAATTGAACCGGGGTTCTTAGGCCTTAATTGCCAAGCCATTTCCTTAGCCCTCCCCAGTAATGTATTTTTGTTTGTTTGTTCTTATTTATTTGAGAGTGACAGAGAGAGAGAGAAAGAAGTAGAGAGCGAGAGAGAGAATGGACGTGCCAGGGCTTCCAGCCACTGCTAACAAACTCCAGATGTGTGTGCCTCCTTGTGCATCTGGCTAATGTGGGTCCTGGGGAATCGAGCCTCAAACTGGTGTCTTTAGGCTTCACAGGCAAGCACTTAACCACCAAGCCATCGCTCCAGCCCGCCAGTAATGTATTTTTATAAAAACTTAAAAAAGGGTTGGAGAGGTGGCTGAGTAGTTAAGCCTAACGACTCAGATTTGATTCCCCAGTACCCACATCAAACCAGATGCATAAAGTGGTACACACATCTGGAGTTCATTTGCAGCAGCTGGAGGCCCTGGTACACCTATTTTATCTCTCTGTGTCTGCTTGAAAGTAAATAAATAAAATATTTTTTAAAATAGAAAAAACAATTCTAAAATTTGTACAGAACTTCAAAACCTCCAAACATACAAAGCAATTTTGAGCAAAAATAACAAAGCTAGCATCATAAATACTTGACTTCAAAATATATGAACATGTGGAAATCAAGTAACATGGTCTTGACTAATAAGTAGGTTAATGAAGAAATTAAAAGAAAAAATTAAATTTTCTTTAGGTTAATGAAAATGAAAATGGCATCCCATACATAAATGATACAGCAAGGGGGTGGGATGAAGCCTGAGCTTAAAGGAAAATGTTTTGTTTCTGGCCTGTAACTCCCAGTACCAGAAATCCGTTACAACCCACATTGAGCTAGTGATGGGAGAGACCTACGAGGTCCCCAAATCAAGACATCTTTCTTTCAGTGCACTTGATTACCCACCTGAGGGAAAAGGTAAGACCCTATTGCTGAAGACAACAGATGCTGCTGACACAGAGCATGGCGAGACCTGGCTGGAATCCAGAAGAAAGCCAGTCCCCAGACAGCCTGTCTGGTGCAACCAGAGGTCTAAGCTACTCAGAAGCAAATACCCTGACAAGATGCACATGCCAGTACAGTAGTGGCAAACAGCCTCAATGGTTAACCAATAGCTTTCTGATTGGTTAAGAGGCAGGCTCCCAAGATGGAGTCACCAGGGACAGCAGAATGGCGACAGAGGCATAAGGAAGTGGATTATCCATATTCCTCAAGAAACCATCTAGTTATCCCCTTTTTGCCTAACAATGCCCCCAGGTCATGGTTTCCTGCCCCCTTATCTCATAAGTCATTTGTTCACTATTCTTCTGTCATACCCTAGCTATTTTAAATGGTTAATGTAAAGATCTCCCCTAAAGGAACTTCAACTTAACAAATGAGTTCTTATTCCTTCCTCACTTTCCCCCAACTAAAAAAGCCCTATAAAGCCTACTACCTGAAAACTCAGGCTGTCTGTGCTCCTCTCTTGTGAGCCAGCCCTGGCAGTGTGTGCTTTTCCTGAATAAAAACTTTCCTCTTTGCCTCAGAGTTGTTTGCCTGGTCTTGGTCACTCCCAAACCTTAAATCTGTTGCCATGACACAGATAGGAGGCTCCTGGTTGACCTCTTGGGCAGCAGACCTCCTTCCCTCTGACCAGATCACCGAGCTGCCACTGACCCTCTGAAAGCTTCAGACCATCTCTGCCTAATACTGGCTCTCACACCCACCACAATTCAGCCTCACTCTTCTTCCCTTTTTTTTCTCCTCCCTCCTTCTTGGTAAGTGTCCCTCTTGGGTTGGCCTGCTTTTGAGTTGGCCTGCTCTTGGGTCGGCCTGCTCTCAGGTTTAATCCTTTTTCATGGAAGTCATTTCTGGACCTAAGTCTCAGGAAAGATGCACTCTTGACACCTCAGGTCTCTTGCTGTCTGGTCTACCATACACTAAGGGCATCTTTTGGTTTGGTTGTATCATCTTGGGACACTCTCTCCCCCTCCCTCCTCTCCCTCCACCTCCTGAGGTCTCATCTTTCACTGCCAGCCCTCTGTCACCATTCTGCTGTCCTTGGTGACTCCATCTTGGGAGCCTATCCCGACCTACCTAACAGGTATTACCTCACACCTGGTAGAATTCTTAAAAAAAAGAAAAAAAAAAGATACCAAGTGTTCATAGGATTAAGGAGAAAAGAGAAAGCTATACACTTTTGGTAGGAAAGTATAGCCATTGTGAGAAAAAAGTATGGAATGTTCTCATGACATTCATTAGTCATGTTTATTGCAGTATTATTTACAATAGCTGAGATATTGAAACAACTTCTTGTCCATCAACAGGCAAATGAAGAAAGAAAGTATGGTCTACATATGGTAGATTACTCTTCAGCCACAAAAGAATGAACTCCTACCAATTGTGACAACATAGATAAACCTGGAGAATGCCAGATGCTGAGGGTAACCAGCCAGGAACAGAAAAACTAAGTTACAGCATCTCACTCACCGATGGGATCTGAAAAAGTTGATTTATGTAAGTAGTGGGCTGTACAGTGTTTACTAAAGATGTGAGTGGCCAGGGGGTCAAGGAGGGAGAGTATGGAGGTGCTGGCCAACTAATATATATTTGCAGTTATAATAATAACACAATAGGAGTAAAACAATCCAGAATATGCAAATATAAAGATGGAAATAGAAAAGTGAGTACCCATGGCTGGACAATGGGGAAGAGGAGATGGTAGAAGAAAACAAATGTGGAATGGTTATGATTGGTCATGGAAGTTCTTTTTTTCAGGTGAGAAAAATGTTCTAAAATTGGCTGAAGGTTGGCCATTTTGTGAACATACTAAAACATGGCAGCTTATATACTTTAAATTGGCAAATTGTGGATTATATCTCAAAAATCCTTTTTTACATTCTCTCTTTCTCTATCTCAGAATTTGTTGATTGGCCCCTGCTTCACTGGTAAACCTTTCTACTTTTTTGAGTTCTGACCTAAAGACATAACCTTTCCTCTTTCTCCCCTTTCTCTCTCTCCTTGAGATACAAGAACAAATTCTAGGCATGCTTCCTCTGACAATCTGAGCTTTCTTAATAAAAACTCTTTTGCTTTCTTTAAAAAAGGAATCTGTCTAAAATATTTAAGGCCTGAAAGTAATCTTGTTGCTAATTTTCACCAGGAATGCTTTGAACCCTCCAAATTACTACAGCCACAGCCACAGCCAGGGGTGCTGAGGCTGGCTAGTCATTCAACTTACCCACTAAGGACAGTAAGGCAACATTGCTTGCACCATACAAGCTTTAAAAAAACATTTTATTTTTATTTATTTATTTGAGAGAGAGATACAGAAATAGGCAGGGAGAGAGAGAAAGAGAGAGAGAATGGGCATGCCAGGGTCTCCAGCCAAGCAAATGAACTCCAAATGTGTGCGCCCCCTTGTGCATCTGGCTTACGTGGGTTCTGGGGTGTCAAACCTAGATCCTTTAGCTTTGCAGGCAAGTGCCTTAACTGCTAAGCCATCTCTCCAACCCCATACCAGCTTTTTATGATGTATCAGGAGTGGATTTACAAAGAATGGATTCAGAAATCTTTTTAAAATGAATTATTAAGTTAATTTAGGGAAAAATCACAAATTGTGGGATTTAGGAAAGATGCTCTCATGTGGAACACTGCATAGTTTATAAGGTTTGTTTAAGAGAAATTGTGGTTTGGGGGGGAAGAAAAAACACTGGAGTAGAGCCACAAGCATGTGGATGTAAGAGAAATGGAGGCTTTTAGAGAGAAATTAGGGTCAAGCTGTAAGCACATGGACTTGAGAAACTGAGGCTTTTAAGGAGAAATTAGAGTAAAGCTGCTGGCACATGGAAAGTAGAATCTGGCAGCTTGTGTGGGGAAACTTGGGAAGAACCCACACATGGTAGATTAGGAAACCAGAGGAAAATCATGCATATAATCAAAGAGAGAAGTTACCCCAAACTATAAAGCAAAAACAAGCAGAAAAGTCATCCAAACCAGGAAACAGTTTTATTTTGTTGTTGTTGTTTTGTTTTGTTTTGCCTTTTTTTTTTTTTTTTTTTTTGAGGTAGGGTCTCACTTTAGCCCAGGGTGACCTGGAATTCACTATGTATTCGCAGTGTAGCCTTGAACTCTCAGCGATCCTCCTACCTCTGCCTCCCAGTGCTGGGATTAAAGGCGTGGGACACCATGCCCTGCTCCAAGAAACAGTTTTATGGTCTCCCCCCCCCCCCTTCCCAGCCAGGCAGGGTGAGGGGGAAGCGGGACTCACTGTATCCTTGTGGCCCTAAGAAGAGAGGTAGGCAGACTGAGCACAGAAACAGCCAAGCGGAAGAGAGGATTCAAAAATGTTTTGCCCAGGTCATGAAGCTCTTTCTTAGACGGCTTTGAATGTCAATGGGAGAGAAATTGGCAATAGTATGGAAGCTGTGCAAAGCCTGGGTGCAGTATGGGTGAGGGGCATGGCTACCTATTCTTGCATCAGGTGAGTAGCTCCATGATACACTGCTGTACACAGTTGGTTTTCCTTAAGCATAGAATAACGTGGTGAAAGGATAAAAGTTGCCATATTTCTGCTGCTCTGTTTTCTAGCTGCTTTGCTAACTTGCCTTTTTAAGCTTCTGTAATATGGCTTGCTTGCTACTGCACTGAATCACAGAACTGCCATTTTGCAACTGCCTCCATTTTGTAAAAAGTATGCAACTACCTCCATTTTGTAAAAAGTATACCATAAGGACCTGGCCCTTTGTACGCCCTACCCAATCAGAGGGACCCTCACGAGCCCGCCTCGTGGGCCCCACCCAATCAGCGGAACCCACGGCTGAAAAGCCCCTATGACTCTGCATACCTATAGTTTTCAGCCTTTATAAGCTGACCAAACACGTGGCTAGGGGCTCTTCACCTTTCCTCCTGCGAGAGGAATCTGTGTTGAGCCCCGATGCATCGGAATCAATAAACCTCGTGCGGTTTGCATTGAGAGCGTCCTGCGTGAGTGTTCTTGGGGTCCCGTAGACAGCCCTGAGCGGGGACCCCTCCGGGGAACCCCACATTTGGCGAGCCAGCCAGGAGTCTCTACAGGACCCCAGACCTCATCTAGGACCCCTCAGAGGTAAGAGGCGCCTCCCGTCTTGTCTGTGTATGTCTGTACTTTTATATCTGTCCTCTGGAAAAATTCTCGATTTCAACCGGTTTCAGTATCTGGATGCCTTCCCTTTGGGTGCTCTGAGTTGGGGCTGACGGGCCTGAGAACCACCACCCAGCAATCTGGAGGACGCTCCTGATTGCCCCCAGGAGACAGGTTTTTCTGTCTCCTATCTGAAGAACTCGGATCGAGTTCGCCTCTGTTGGGAAGCATCATCTGGGTCCCGCTCGCCGCCATCTGCTTCAGTTTCGTTTTTACTCGAGCAGCGATCGGGCCACCTTTGTCTCTTTGTTCTCGGTGTTCTCCAGATCCTTTTGTTCTCCTATCTCTTTTATTCCCCTTCCAACATGGGACAGACTATCTCAACCCCTTTGGACTTGACTTTAGCTCACTGGACTGACGTTAAGAGCTGAGCTCATAATTTATCTGTTGAAATAAAGAAAGGAAAATGGCAAACTCTATGTGAGGGAGAAGGGACTATGTTTAATGTTGGATGGCCCCGAGGAGGGACCTTTAACCCAGATCTTACCAGGGGATGATCCAACTCAGAGACCTCTGCCACCCCTACAATATTGGCCTTTCTCCTCCGCAGACCTTTATAATTGGAAGGCCAACCACCCTCCCTTCTCGGAGGACCCCTCAAAATTAACTGCACTCATGGAATCCCTAGTTTTCTCCCACCAGCCCACATGGGACGATTGCCAGCAGTTACTCCAGACCCTCTTCACGACCGAGGAGAGGGAACGTATCCTGTTGGAAGCCAGAAAGAACGTCCCTGGTGACGACGGGCGCCCAACGTGGCGGCTCGAGGCACGGACCCCTGCTGGACGGAAAGCCCCCAGCACATGAGCTCCGGGGTCACCGCTTCTCCGCCCAAGAAGACGGCAAGACCTGGTAAGTTTTCCCTCTTCATTCCGTCCCATCAAGATGGGCCATTCATTGTCTAAAGAGGCTTCTTTCATAAAGGATTTAAAAGCCTCTCTCAGAGAGCAAGGAATACGGGTAAAGAAAAAGGATCTTATACAGTTTTTTATTTTTGTTGATAAGACATGTCCATGGTTTATGATTGATGGACCTAACATTCATCCCAAGAAATGACAAAGGGTTAGTAAAGAATTAAATCAAAAACTTACTACTGAAAAAAATGGCAAAGAGTCAACACCTCTGTCTCCTGTGTGAGATATGTGTCGACCCCAGAGCTCTGGTTTCCTGAATAAAGCCTCATGCTTTTGCAGCAAGTTGGGTCTCCTGTGTGTCTTTGGGTGCATGCTATCTCGAGACTTGAGTGAAGGTCTCCCTCTGGGGGCCTTTCAATTGAGGACTCGTCCAGGGATTTGCACGTCCACCCAGGACTCCGGAGACCCCCTTGGAGGTAAACAATGTAAATGTCTGCAGCGCTGCTTGTCTGAGTGTCTGAGTGCTTGTCTGAGTGTTTGTCTGAGTGTTTGAGTGATTTCTGTTGCTCTGATCTGTTTTAATTTCGGTTTGGGCAGCTGTTGTTCAGGACCGTGAGGACCTGACAATGGTGGTTGGCAGGACCACAGGCTGCAATCCTGGGGGACGCCCCAGGATCTGAGGAGAGTCAGGGTGGCTGACAGTCTCCTATCTGGTAAAGGAAGATTGTGTATTTCTCCTTCAGGAGAAACCACGGAGGCATCTTCCATCTGAAACTGCATTTGGTTTTCTGTTCTGGACGCATTGGAGGTGTCACGGTTTTTGGTTTCTTTTTGTCAGTATCTATTTTGTGTTTGTTTGTGGACTCTTGTTTCTAGTTATGGTACAGACTGTGATGACCCCCCTAACTCTGACGGTATCTCATTTCTCTGAAGTTAGAAGTAAGGCTCATAACTTATCTGTAAAAATTAAAAAAGGTAAATAACAGACTTTCTGCTCCTTTGAGTGGCTGCCAGAGGGAGCATTTGATCTAACCATTATTTCTGCTGTTAAGAATATTGTTTTTCAGAAGGGACCCATTCTCACCCAGATCAACAGCCATACATCCTGGTCTGGGAGAGCCTAATGATGGATCCCCCGGCATGGGTCAAGCCCTGGATCCACCCCCGCCACGGTCAGGCTCCCAAGTCCTGGCAGTGGCCCAACAAGCCACGAGAAAACCAAGCCGAATGGCCACAGACCCCTCGGCTCAGCCCAAAATATATCCTGAAATAGAGGACCCTCCCGAGTGGCCCTCTGCCCCGATTCCATCTCCCCCACCTTAGCCCCCTGCTCTCCCCGCTCCAGCTTTGGCTGAGGGAGGAGGAGATGGGCCCACTGAAGGGACTAGAAACTGAAGGACCTGATTCTACCGTATGAGCCTTTGGTCCTCCCCCTGACCTAGCATGTCTCAGGCCCAAATGAGCAGCCTACCTAGCTCCCAAATGAGATTGATGTGGGATTCCCTCTCACCCGACCTGAATGGAATTACAACTCAGCAGAAGGTAGGGAGCAACTGACAGTCTACCACCAGGCTCTGATGGCAGGTCTCAGGGGAGGCTGCTTGCCGCCCCACGAATCTGGCTAAAGTAACCTCTATCTTTTTAGAATGCTTGATGGAGGCTTCCCAGAGATATACTCCTTTTGACCTTACTTCTCCCGGTCAACAGGCAGTGATAACAATGACATAGATAAGGCAGTCCACTCCAGACATTAAAAGCAAGACAAGAAAGGAACTTAGATAGGATATTGGCTACAGTGATTAAAAAAAAAAGAAAAAAAAAAAACCCGAGGGCTTTAGGAAGCCCCTTGAGAAGGATCAATGTACGTATTGCAAGGAAAGAGGATGTTGGGTTCGCGAATGCCCCAAAAGGAAAGAAACTGGGAAGGAATTTTTCAATGTTGGGACATAGAGTGCTTGTTAAAAATGTCTTTTGAGTGGTACTTAGATCAGAATGTTAAAGTATGTAAATAAAGATGTGTGGATATAAAAATATATATATATATATATGTGTATATAAAAAATATATTTTTAGGCTGAAGTATGTTGGGATAGTTTGCTTGAGCTTTATCAAATTTAAGTCATGGGTAAAACATAAAATTGTTTTATGTTAATAAAAATTTCTGTGGTGCATGAAATCAATAGTTATCAAGTTTAAGCCAAAATCATTGGTTGTAAAATAATGTTTTTTTTTCTTTCAAAAAGATTTATCAAGGGTTATATTAATATTTAGCTAGCTGTTTGGGCTCAGAAAAGACCAGATTCTACTTTGTTGTATGTAAAGTAACTATCTCAATTTTGGCATCTTAAGTCCAGTGCTTATAACAAAATTAACCCTTAAGATATATTCCCTACTTTAGGGCACAGCCTCATGCTCAAACAATGGTCCTCATATGAAAAAAAAAAAAAAATCAAACTCCACGGTTCTGTTTCCAATGTTCTCTGGGTAATTTGTACCCACACAGGTATCTAAACTAATCAAAGATGTTTTCACACAGGTGCTAAGATGTTATATTGTCCTACTTGTTTTCTATGTTAAATGAATTAAGTTTATAAATCAACTGGTACTGTTTTCAAGACTGGTAACAGGTTCTGCCTATACTTATAAATGTTGGATATTTAAAATGGGAGATGTGCCTACTTTCTATACCTCAGATATATATATGACTTATGCTACCACAGTACAACAAAAATTTTAAAGATAGGACAAAATGATTTTAGAAGCCCTGTGCCATTCTTTAGTTAAGTCTATTTCAGTAATTAAATGTGCTCTATATGTATGTACATCCAAGCTGGTGTAACTTCCTTTCTAAGTGTGTTAATCACCTATGTAGAAGCCAAAGCCAATTGGAATCATCGGAGTAAAAAGTGTCAATATTTTGGCCTGTGCTCCCATGTCATGAGGCCACTGGAGATGATGGGACACTTCTACACTGGCCCCCTGGTAAGTCACCTGTCTTCCTGAGCAGGGAGGATATGGAGACCCAAACAAAAGTGGTGTACAATGTAAAACAGGAGAGTCACAATTGAGGAGCAATCAGTCCTCCTGACTTCCCAAAGAAGGGAAAACTACCTGGCCAGCATGGCCCTGACTCATCCTAACAGGCAAAAGACACCAGTAAGCTATGGGGCTACTCCTGTGTCCCTAAAGTCTCTTTGGAGAGCCATTAATGACCTCCAAAATTAATCCTTAATTAACTTTTGGCTATCTACAAGGTCTTAAACACTCAGAGAGAAATGTATAACCAAAGATTAAAAAAAAAATAGCTCTTTATTATTAAGATTAAATGTTATGTATATGTTTCTGATAACTCTGCTAGCATCTCATCTGTTTTACAAGCCATGTTAAATACTACTGTGCCATTTAATGAACAGTTCTGAAAGAAGATCTCAGCCAGCTCATCCTCAGATGGTCCTGAGATGATCCAAGCCTGTCTACCTGGATTCCCTCGACCTGCAAAAAGACCAGTTTGCTGTGTGTTCACTTCTCAGTAACTCCTTACTTTTATTCTTTCCAAAGTTATCTTTCAAGATTATCTTCCTACACTCTGGGGTACATTAAAATAGTTCCCCTCTCTAGGAGAGATTCTCTAACTGCAACAAGTCTCCACTTCATGTCCCGTTCAGCAGGAAGTAGTAAATGATCTGATGTCTTCGACCCAGTCCCCTAAAGCAGTTAGAGTGTCTTCTCATGAGAGGGAGAAATAAAAGGGAAATAGACTGTCTATACCATACGTTCCTGTTGTCATAGATAAAGTTTACTTAAAATAAGTTTATTTAAAGTTCCTCAAATAAAATTATAGAGCTTGGTTGAAATGCCATACAGATTAGGACCTCCCTTTTATGAGGGAATTGCCATCCTTACATCTCCTGTGTCTACTAACAGTGCAGAGGGATTATTCTGGCACTCTGCCCCAGAGGGGGGTATTACTCTTGCATCCATTTCCGGCCTCGGACTGTGTCTATTAGGCCCTGATATGCTCCCTCCTCTGACTCTTGAACCGGTATGCAACCAAACTGCTATTATCAATGACTCCTTTATATATACTAAAGCCCCTAGTAACTCCTATCTTGCTTGTTCCATGGGGCTGACTCCCTTTATTGTCAACAAGGACTTTTTACAGACTAAGGACTATTGTGTTGTAGTTATAGTTTTGCCACGATTTTTCATTCATGATTCTGAAAGTTTTACATCTACTATAGATTAAGGCATTGCCATTAAACCAAATAGAGAGCCTTTAACTGCCCTCACCCTGACTGTGCTCCTGGGACTTGGTGTTATGGGAGCAAGAACAGGCATTGCCTCGCTGGTAACCTCCCAACAGCATTTTTCACAACTCAGTGCCTTAGTGGACAGAGATCTTAACCTCATACATGAGGGGATACAAGATCTCAAAGATTCTTTGGCCTCGCTCTCTGAGGTTGTACTTCAAAACCGGAGAGGGCTAGATTTGGTATTCTTAAAGGAAGGGGGACTCTGTGTAGCCCTCAAAGAAGAATGTTGTTTTACTTAGATAAGACTGGGCTAATACAAAATAGCCTTGATAAAGTTAAAAAAAAAAATCTAGAGGAAAAATTGGTTTTCCACATCTCCCTGGCTAACTACTTTGCTTCCCAGTCTTTTATGCCCTTTTGTTGGATTCCTTTTGCTTATCTCCTTTGGCCCCTGGGACTTCAGATGACTAACCAGTTTCATTAAGAGTCAGGTAGATTCTGCAATCAAGCTGGTTACTACCATCGCCTCGCACAGAAGAAACATCTGCCGCTGACCTGCCAAAAGAACAAGACAACCCCCCATCTCGACCCTTAATAATGGGGTTGGGTGTTGCAGGAGCAGGCACCGGCATAGCTTCCCTTGTCACCTCCAACCACTCAGCTTAGCAATAGACAAGGATCTACAAGAGTTACAGTCAGGAGTGCAGAACCTAAAGGACTCGGTTTCTTCACTTTCAGAGGTTGTGTTACAGAATAGAAGAGGCCTAGATTTATTATTTTTACAACAGGGGGGACTCTGTGCAACTCTAAAAGAAGAGTGCTGCTTCTATGCAGACAAGACTGGATTAGTAGAAAACAGCTTGCAGAAAGTACGAGGAAGCCTAGAACAACACAAACGGGAGACACAACAGAACCAGTCTTGGTATGAATCTTGGTTCACCAGGTCCCCCTGGATGACTACTTTGACCTCCACCTTGCTAGGGCCACTTATCATCTTAATTCTCCTCTTCACCTTTGGTCCATGAATAATAAATAGATTAGTTACCTTTATTAGAGAAAGGATCAGCACTGTCCAAGTCATGATACTTAAACAACAGTACCAGTCTCTTGCAGAAACTGAAATTCCATGATTGGAATTATGACAAAGAAAAGGGGGAAATGAAAGGATAAAAGTTGCCATATTTCTGCTGCTCTGTTTTCTAGCTGCTTTGCTAACTTGCCTTTTTAAGCTTCTGTAATATGGCTTGCTTGCTACTGCACTGAATCACAGAACTGCCATTTTGCAACTGCCTCCATTTTGTAAAAAGTATGCAACTACCTCCATTTTGTAAAAAGTATACCATAAGGACCTGGCCCTTTGTACGCCCTACCCAATCAGAGGGACCCTCACGAGCCCGCCTCGTGGGCCCCACCCAATCAGCGGAACCCACGGCTGAAAAGCCCCTATGACTCTGCATACCTATAGTTTTCAGCCTTTATAAGCTGACCAAACACGTGGCTAGGGGCTCTTCACCTTTCCTCCTGCGAGAGGAATCTGTGTTGAGCCCCGATGCATCGGAATCAATAAACCTCGTGCGGTTTGCATTGAGAGCGTCCTGCGTGAGTGTTCTTGGGGTCCCGTAGACAGCCCTGAGCGGGGACCCCTCCGGGGAACCCCACAGTGGCTACCCACGCAAAAAGCACTGGGCTTAGGGATGTTTTTTACTCTTCCACATCTCTGCTTTTGTCAACCGCATGTTCTCTGGAAGCTAATGAAGAAGAAAGGCATAAGGAGATGTACTTGCTGGGAATATAGCACTAGGTAAACATAGGTCACAACCAAATTAGACAATGTCTGGAGTGGAAAAACCAGGGTGTGGGGCCGGGACAGAATTTCCTGAGCACATAGATCACCACGTTAATTGGACATTTCTTGCCATGTGACTACAGAATGAATGCTAACTTGTGTAAGGAAAAGAAGGAGCTGAGGAACACTTGGCGCTGACCACTGCTCTAGCACTCTCCACAGGTCATGGGAACACCAGTCATCTTTTCAGACCTCAGTTCTTCCATTTGTAAATGAGTTTGTACTACTTTTTCATGGCAAACCAAAGAATAAAATAGCTACTAAAAATGCAAGGAGAAGTAAGAGAGAAGGTAGGTAAGAAGAAGGAGGAGGAGGAGGAAAGGAGACTGGAATGTATTCTCTTTTGCTTAGGAGCAGGCAGAGGATGGGGAGATGGATGCAGGATGGCGTGTAATAACCCCGCATACTGGGTTTCCCAAGGGTTGTTTCAGTAAAACAAGTGAAGAAAGACATTATGGTCTTGCCTAACATAGGCACACCTTCTCCAGGATTCCCTAATCCCACTTTAGGATGGCTGGCAATGGTAATACCATTGGGCATGGGAGACAAAAGAGGCCAGCTAGTCAGAGCTGTATCTGAAGAAATAAGAACATGGATTCAAATTTCCCATCACGCAATTGTCACAGGAATTGGTTCAATTAAATCTACTGAATCTATCAAATGGAACCTAATAAATAACAGTCAGCTTTAGGATTTCTTTCCTCTTTTAAGAATAGCATGAATGTCAAAGTACTTTTTTTCAAGACACTAAAGTTCATAGGAGACATTTTTGATAGATTAAAATTGTTTGGTTCATAAGATCATCTGGCATATAATAAAATGCTTCTTTTTCCATGCAGTATTGCGTAAGTCAAGTGTGGCAGAGCAACCTACACAATAATTTTTGGCCTATGAAATCTGATTATTTTTTCTTCAGCCTTACCACACACCCCTCACTGACAGCTCTTGTTTCTGGTGGATCTGTTTCACCTCCTTTCTGAAAGCCTTACAGAGAAGGTAGCAAGCAAGAAAAATCAGCTATTTATAGGTATTTTTGACTAAAAGTGTCTGCTCAGCGTGCCATGGAATACTTCCAAGAGGTGGGAGAACAGGAAATTATCTAAAATCAACTGGAAGGCAGGAGGAGGGTTATGGGGGGGAGGATTTTTGCATGGGAGTCATTTGCAGAAAGCTCAGGTTTCATTTGCAAACAAATGACAGTTACATTCCCTGACATTCCGAGTCAGGAAGAAACTAGCTGAACTTCCACTAGTTGTTGGGGCTGGGGAAGAGAATGAATTTTTCAAGGGTTCCAAGTAGTTGGGACCTACGAGGAGGATTTAAAGGGGAAGGTACTCCTTCATACCTATTCCTTGCTGACAGAGTCGCCAGCCAGATGAATGCCCATGGAACAAGCTAGGCAATGGATGGATTCCTGAGTGTGGACCGTGGGTTCTGGTAACCTAACATGGAAATCTAAATCATCACTCATATCCACTTTTATATAACAATAGCAACAACAATAATAGTAAAAAATGGCAAGATCATTTGCTCAGGTTTTCATAGTTAAGAAAACATTTTCATGAAATTCCTTGTGAATTCTGATGGGCTTTGTTTTTATTGTTCTGGTGGCCATGTGAAGAAGTGAGGTGGGACAGAAGTCTTAAGGCTGCCAAGAGATAGACGGCTGCTGGAGAAAGTCTGGGCTTCTGACCGTTGTGTGGAGAAGAGGTCCTGAGAGGAATCTGCCTTCAGCGTTCATTTATTCTTTGGGATTCTACAGTCTTATAGGAACCTAGTTCAGAGAGTGGGGAGGGTTAGTTGGAGACTTTGGGCAGGAGGAATGGAGAGTGATGACCCAGGTCCTGTTGCCGCCTCCTATCAATGGTGGTGGGGTTCATAACCTGTCCAGTTTTCATGTCCAAGGAAACACTCTTTGGAGAACTGAGTTAAGCCAATAAAAGATGTGATGAAGGGTGGGTCTAATTCCACTGCAGACAAGTCTCATAACTGTTGCCATAGATTAAAACTTTGTCTTGCTAACTGGCCAAGCTGCTTAAATTAAGGCAGTGGGGAGTTGTCAGAAGTAAGATATAAAAACCAAGGCAAGGGGCTGGAGAGATGGCTCAACAGTTAAGGTGCTTGCCTGCAAAGTCTAATAACACAAGTTTGAGTCCCTTGTGCCCTCATAAAGCCAGATGCACAAGGTGGTGGGTGCATACATTCTGGAGTTTGTTTACAGTGGCCGGGGACCCTGGCACACCCACTCTGTCTGTTTCTCTTCTTTCTGCTTGCAAATAATAAATAAATAAATATTTTAAAAATAATAAAAAACCAAGGCAAGGTTTTTATGAACAACCTAAAATTTGAAGAGGCCAGAATAATTGGGTTTCATTACCATGTACTGAGTGGTGAGTTTCACCAATTCAAGTTGACACTTCATAATCTTTTCATGTTTATTTAGTTGACACAATATCTATCTACACTTTGATGAAGACCTACTGTTACCCATTGTGGGGAGAAGCTTTCCTTGCCACACAATCAGACATGCTTATCATAACCTTGCTCTAATGATAAATTAAATTAGGCCAAATATAAAGGAAAAAGTAGTATGGCACATGAAATACAGAGGAAAAATACAAAACACACTCATAGCTGATGACTGATAATTTTAAATTTTAAAGCTATTTCAAATAATTTTAAAGCCATATTTTAAGCCAGGCGTGGTGGTGCACGCCTTTAATCCCAGCACTCGGGAGGCAGAGGTAGGAGGATTGCCGTGAGTTCAAGGCCACCCTGAGACTCCATAGTGAATTCCAGGTCAGCCTGGGCTAGAGTGAGACCCTACCTCATAACCCCCCCCCAAAAAATAAAAAAAAACATATTTTAAAATAATGTTATACTATTATAATTTTAAGTAATTTAAAATTTTAATCTTAAAATATACAATAATAATAATTTTAAATTGTATTTAATTTTAAAACTATTTCACATTCGAATTCTAATTATTTCCTAAATTTGGAACACAACTCCTACCCATAAAACCAGAAGCAAACACAGTTGTATAATCACACCAATTTTACAAATAAAGAAATGGAAGCATTGGGTAGAATGGTTCAAAATCGTGCTCATAGGTAGCTCGCCTGAGGCCAGAGTTTCTACTAGTTAGACTCTACTGCCCCCTGCAGTAAGTACTACGAGAAATGAATCCTATTCTTTTCTAGAATTGAGTTTTACTAGTGTGGTTCTTGGATTCATCTCCAACAGAATCACACCAGATCTACGAAATCTGAATCTCTTGGGTTGATGCCAGAAATCCTTACTTGATATACTCCCCCAAGGTAATTATTGTGCACATAAATTTAAGAAAACTTACCCCTAAATAACGATAGAATAATATTCAATGACCGAAACCATCAAAATGCATGGCTCTAGACAGGCATACATGGGATATCATCATGCTCACACATAACCAAGATGGATACCATTTTTTCATGTTTCAGGGAACATTTCCAACCTTAGAGAGAAGTCTTTCCCCAAACTACTCATTTTTATATTTTGGTTGCAAAAACCAAGAGACCAGTAGCCTTAGCATTTTGTGTCTCCTGTGGACTGTTTCTCTCAGAATTATCTAGAGTTTCCCTGACTTAGTATATTTGGTCTCATTGTCCCAACACATCGTATATGTCAACTCTCTCTCTCTCTCTCATATACATATATGAGATATATATAATATATATACATATATATTATATATATATAATGTTTATATATTTTACTTTTCTAGTATCTTAAATTTTTTTGTTTATTTTTATTTATTTATTTGAGGGCAACAGACAGAGAGAGAAAGAAGCAGGTAGATAGAGAGAATTGGCACATCAGGGTCTCTAGGCACTGCAAACAAACTCCAGATGCATGTGCCACCCTGTGCACTTGGCTTATGCGGGTACTGGGGAATTGAGCCTTGAACAGGGGTCCTTAGGCTTCATAGTCAAGTGCTTAACCACTAAGCCATCTCTCTAGCCCTATATATTTTACTTTTGAAAGTATACATATAGCTCTGTTGATTTTTTTTCCTTTGGTTTTTCAAGGTAGGGTTTCACTCTAGCCCAGGCTGACTGAATTCACTATGTAGTCTCAGGGTGGCCTTGAACTCATGGTGATTCTCCTATCTCTGCCTCCTTAGTGCTGGGATTAAAGGCATGTGCCACCACGCCTGGCCTAGCTCTGTTGATTTTTATTCTAGGAAAGTGAAATGAAGCATCCTGACTGCCAGTAAAGTGGAAGCTACTGGAGAGAAGCAAGCTACCTTCAAAACCCAGACCCTGGGGTCTAAGTGTAGGACAGAAAGGCAATATACACAAAGGTGGATCACTTCTCCACTCTCGTCTTTTGGGTTACAATTCACTCCCAATGAAACCATTAAGATGTAGGAAAAGCCAATCCATAACAGGGGAAACACATAATTTTTAATCCCAGCACTCGGGAGGCAGAGGTAGGAGGATTGCCGTGAGTTCAAGGCCACCCTGAGACTCCATAGTGAATTCCAGGTCAGCCTGGGCTAGAGTGAGACCCTACCTCATAACCCCCCCCCAAGAGAAGAGAGAGCATTGTTACAGGCCTCTTGTTTGAAAGAGACCACCACCTGCCTTTTCCTCACACCAGGGTAGCAGGGCATTCCCAGCTAGTATAAACTAATGGTCCAAGATAAAACTGGAAAAGGCAGAGACTAAGTTTCCCACTTGGGATCAATACAAAAGAATCTGTTTCCCCACTTCGTGGTCTTTCCTCTTCCATGGATTTTGTGAACTGGTCCATTTACAGTAGACCTGATTTAGTCAGGTGTGGTGGCACATGCCCTTAATCCCAGCATGTGGGAAGCAGAGGTAGGAGGATCACCGTGAGTTCAAGGCTACCCTGAGACTACATAGTGAATCCCAGGACAGCCTGGGCTATAGCAAGACCCCACTTCAAAAAAACAAAAGAAAAAAAAAGTAAATAAATAAATAAACAAATAAAGTTTCATCAGTCAGAGATCAAAGATAACAAATGTACAAATGTGTCTTGCAAATGTGTGAGTGCAACATGTCACTGGAGAGGTGAGAGGCAGCGACCTGTGTAAGCTTAGAGCACACTAACCCTTAATGTGCTTCATAGAGACTCACCATCACTAAGCCTGATTTGGGTGGAAAGTTTCCCAATTCTTTGAGAACAATGTCTTAGAAACTCCAACTGCCACAGAACAGTGATGCAATGTACATGAAATAAGCATGAGGCTAATCAGAAAACTCAATTTGAAACTGTATAGATATTTATCTTAGAGATATAAACAAAATAGGACATCTTGCTAAACTTTAGTAAAGGTTTTTTGATTTAATTTTAGTTTTTTTAATGATAATCCTCTCCCCATTTTTAGCCACAGAAGAGGTCTTTCCTAGGTCATGTGGACGTTCTCTAAGATGTGAAAGAGTTAAGAATAGTGCAGATAAGAAATTGGCGGAAAGTGACAGGAGAATGTCCTCTCCCTTTCCTTATACTACGTTCTCTCTTTAAGCCCGCTGCTTGTATTGCAGTAATTAAATCACTCTTTATATCATTACCTTTTAGTGACAAACAGAGAAGGCTTACTTGGAGAAGCAACTGACTTGAAAATCATTCTCATTAGGAATCATTCATTGAAAAAAGTTATGCATTTCCCTACTGTGGTTCCAGCCTCAGCATTTAGATAAACATTTAGATATGCACTTACTTAGATAACAACCACAAAATTATCCCTGTGCTATACTGTAGTCCAAACGGCAGCTATATAAACCTGCAGGCAAGATGGTCTTGAGAAACAGGCAAATGAACCCTAGAAGGAAAGTCACCAACACAGGCCTTTTTATTTCTGGGTTCAACTTTTCAGATGAGTACTAGGAGCAACAGTGAGCTCACATAGTTCCTCTGGGAGTTTATTAATAGGAACCCAATTTTACCGGAAAAAGACAGATTTTTTTTTTTTTCTTCACCAAACATCCCTGGAAAATGACAGAAAAAAATCTGTTATGTGGTATTGCATTTTTGAACCATATGGAAGTTCAGAGTTCCAGTTCTCAGACCTGTAACAGATGGCCTTTCCACATGACTCAACCCCGCATCGGTGACCATGCCGGTGGACTCGGGCAGAACTCACACTTCGATGAGGGCGCTATGCTTTAATTAGTTGAAAGAACTGAACTCTAAATTCACAACCATCTACAAACAAATATTGTTGCCTTTGAACCTAAAACCCCAATGGTAAAAAGCCAAATCTAGTTATAAATCAAAGTTAGGCAATATTGCCTAGATTTTTAATCAGTGTGTTCTAGCGTTCACAAATCATTACATTAAATCCAGCATCATTACGCTCCAAGAAGGCAAGAGATTGCCAACGAACCTTTCTCTTAAAGACGTGGTGCATGGTTACCTTGAGTTACCATAGTTTCTGGAGATCAAGCAAACTGTTCTCAAAAAGGATTGAAGAAGAGGGAAATCTAGTTCATTGGAAACTGACAGATCCAAGGTGGCTGGACCCTTTGTTAACCAATATTCCATCTGCAATGGGTAGAATGAATTTCCCTGATATCAGCAAATATATATTATATACAAAAGCCTCTGGTTGTGGCTAACCAAGTGTCCCTAGTTTTGCTGATGCTTAAAAGTAATGTTGTAACAATGAGTTAATGACCAAGAATCATAAAGTTATTTAACAAGTTCTAGGAGGGCTTTTCTATTCATTTTTAAAATGTTTATTTTTTCTATTTATTTATATATTCTCTCTAATAGTGCCGAGTCTTTCTGGACACGTTTTGTCAAAGTGCTTACAATGCTTTGTCAATGTCTTTTTTCCCCCCTCTAATACTAGGTTATAGGCAATATAATCATAAAGAATCAGAGCAGAGGACACAGAGAAAGGAGATGACCAGGACTCTGTCGCTGATCACTGACTCCACATTCAAAATTGGCACCTGGCAAGAGTAAACCCATCTGTTTTGCACTGAAGATGCATCTCTACCAAGATCAGTGGAAAATAGAGAGATGGCTGGATAAGCTGAATGAACTCTGGCATTCTTTTGCTGCATTATTAAGCCATATAAATAAAAAATAAATCAACTTTTCAATGTGGTGGATGAGGTTTTTAAACAAAGCCAGCAAGGCAACATAACAGTGGCCAAAGTCATTTGCGTATCAGACATCTTCATAAATTCCACATAAAGTAGTTTTAAACCAAATCACTGTCATAATTGTTCTGAAACAACAAGAAGGAAAAACTTAGCCATGAAAAGAAAACTCTTACTGGAAAAAGATGAAAATAATCTTGAAACAGATTTTTTGTTTTTTAAAAAAGAACTGCGCCTGTATTAAAAAAAAAAAATCTAGGCTCACACTTGCTAGAACCTTTCCTCAGTAATCTTTGTGGAATCTTATATAAACAACAGATAAAAAGAAAATGAAAAGCAAAATAGTCTGAGAAACCAATCACCCAGAAATTTAAATTTTGCAAAGGAACAGTAGTTACTCGTGATTCTTGTCCAGAAAAATCACCGATCACTTTTTGGTCACTAGCCACATAATGTCCTCTAACAGCTCATTGTACCCTGGATCATGTGAATTAGGATTTTATGAAGCCTCTGTGGAGACAGACTTGCAGGCACCTGATGTCTCCTCCACCTGTTTTCTTACCATCTGTACATACATTAGTTAGCTCTTTCAGTCATCCGAAGCATTTTTAGAGAAAAATGAAAATAACAGAATAGCAAAACTACCCTTTCTCCACTCCCTCCCTTTTGCAAAAAATACTCCCCACATCCACACCAAATACACACACTCATCAAATATAAAGTAATAAAAAGAGTTATACCCAAACCTGGTCAGTCCTTCCATTTCTTGAAACTTGCACACAAACTGAAGAGACCCATTCAGCCTTAAAAAGGTCGATCATTTTGCTGTCCTAAAATCTCATCTCTGAGAGTGCTGTCTTCCTCCGTTCCTGTCTCGTTTTCTCTTGCTCCCTCTCTCTGTGTGTGCCTCTCTCTCTACTTCTACCAGAGAGCGTTTTGTTTCCCCTTTCCTGTTTCTGCTGCTGGATGAATGCAAAATACACGATTTGAAGGGATTTTTTTTTTTTCCCCTCTTAGGTTAACAGTTGGAAATCTAAAATCTTGCTCTTCTGAATGGCTTTATATGTCACTCACTCAACTAGTAACATTTATAGAGAGAGGCATAAACACAGGCAAGAATTCTCCTTTTTTAAAAGCAAAAACAAAACAACCCTCCCTCCCAGCCTATTTTATTTACTTAGCTATTAGCACTTACCCTGAGATGTGCCATAAGTGCTTTATTCCAAATGTACAAAAACCAACCACATCTCAACTGAGAATTAAACAGTTTTAATGTCTTCAAATCCATGTTTCTGCTCCAAGCCCTAACACAGACAGTCACTGGCAGCGGTACAATAATTCTAAACAGCAGACATCTGATTCTTGACATTTAAAAATAACAATATTGGGAAAAAAGGGAGTCTTTTTTTTAAATTAACTAAAACAGCTTGTGAGTGAGCACATGTCACCAATTGTCTGTATTGACTGGACCCTGCAGCAATAACAAACTACAGTATGTGATTCCAGTGTCAGTGCCAGGCACCAGCTAAACACCTACAGACCTCATATATGTTTTACAGAACACTACAGTATGTGATTCCAGTGTCAGCGTCAGGCACCGGCTAAACACCTACAGACCTCTTATATGTTTTATAGAATCATGGCAAGGGTCTACAGTAAGTTCATTTTAAGTGAGAATTCTACAAAGACAGAATTAAACATTTGGTACTATTTAAATCTTATTATTGGTGGATATGAAATTAATCTTATTTTAGTCATGGATCAAATTAGGGTCATAATTGGCTATTCCATTGTTAGTCTAATTTTACATCCACATTCTCTTACTGTCACATACATATCCAAGGTCAAATGCCCACATACATTTAATGAAGAATAAAACAAGTACTTCTGAAGCAAATTGTGTATTTGGGCAGATTTTGCTTTAATTGTTGGCTCAACTCTTGATTCTCTATTTATTCCTGGGCAAAAAAACTTCCTCTTTTTTTGTCTCAGTTTTGCCTATAAAACTAAGGCAAAGAGGGACTCTTTGGGACAAGGAAGGGGACCAGTGTAAGGTGAGCTGGGATGCAGGGGAGGGAAAGAGATAACAGGGGATGAATAGAATCCAAGTTCATTATACACATGCATGAAAATATCATAATGATATTCATTATTTTGTGCCATTAATAGGTGCTTGTGGTGGCTTGAAAATGAAATGTCCGTTATAGCTTCATGTGTTTGTGATTAAGCCTCATACTCAGTCCCTCGCTGGGGGAGCTTTGGGAGGAGGAGCCTTGCTGAAGGAGGTGTGTCACTGGGGCAGACCTTGAGGTTTATTCGTAAAGCCATACTGGGTATTCACGAGCTAATTCACTCTTGCTGCTACTTTCAGGCTGTGGAGGCAAGATGTGATGCCCAGTCTCTGCTCTGCCATGCTTACCCTGCCATGATGAAATGACCCCTGGGGGACTGTAAGCCAAAATACACCCTTTCCTCCCATCAGCTGTTTTTGGCCAGACTTTTTCTTCTTTTTGGTCTCAGCAACAAGAAGGTAACTATCACAACGCTCATAAGAAAAGTAACAGAGTAAGTAGTAATACTTCCTACTAAAGTTGTTCTAAGTGTTACACGAGATGCAGCTCTGATTCCTGGCACATGAAAGGTACGTGATAGGGCTGGGCGTGGTGGCGCACGCCTTTAATCCCAGCACTTGGGAGGCAGAGGTAGGAGGATTGCCGAGAGTTCGAGGCCACCCTGAGACTACATAGTGAATTCCAGGTCAGCCTGAGCCAGAGTGAGACCCTACCTTGAAAAACCAAAAAAAGAAAGGTACGTGATGTGTGCTGCGAGCACCGTCAGCAGAAAGCCTGCCCACTGCGAAGGCAACTGAACTGGATTTGACCCACCATGTTGCCTTGTACTAGCTGTGTACCCTTGGGCAAGTTACTCAACTTAATTTGCTAAATCTCAGTATTTTCTGTGAAATACCTCTAGAGTCTTAAAGAGCAAATTAGATAACATTTGAAAAGCATCTGCTTTTAGTAGGCATTTATGAAATGAGAGTCTCGGGCCTTCCAAATCTTCAAAATTGCTGTAATTAGTACTCTGAAATGCGTAATTTATGAGTGTAAAAAAATGTGGACAGACTAAAGCCTTGTAGACCAAATGACTCATTTTGCAGCAGATGAAGGAGGCCCTGGAAGTTGAGGGATGGCTCCGGGCTGTGGAGCTAGTTAGTGGCAGTCGGGGACTAGGACCATGGTGGGACTTGTGGAACTGGGCTTTGCCTGCTGACCGTGAGGTTGACTGTAAACACTTTGGAAATCCAGCTTCAATACTAGCCAGGAGTTAAGATAATATTGCTGAAAAACAAAAACAAAAATTCCCTCTCTGTTTCTCCAAGTTGGCTTTTTAGAATGAGTTGATAAATGAAGTCATCTATGAGGATTCAGTAAAGCTGGCTAGTCTATTTCCTGAGAAGAATTTTTAGAGGTTGGAAGATTCCATCTACATTTCCTAGAAGCAAGAAAAAAAAAGCCGAAACTCAAGTCTTAGGAGGCATTTCTTGTTCTCCTCCTTTGTCATGTGAATATCCATCTCTTCCCTCTCTTTCTTTCCTTCTTTCTTCTTCTCTTTTTAATTATGTAGTATTTATTCAACTAAGAATGGATCAAAGTAGGCACAGGGAATGCACAAGTGACAAGGACCCTGGCTTATGTCCTAAAGATGGAAACAGGCATTATACAAACGCTCCCACTACAAGAGTCCTGTGGCAACAGCTGCCATGTTCCCTCCCTTTCTTTGTAACAAATCCCCAGTGTCGTCACATGGGCAAAAAGATGGCACAGTTCTCCACTTCATTGACTTAACATGGTGCCTTTCCACTTTTAAATACAGAATTATTATTATATTTCCAGTTTGAATGCCTTTTATATCCTAGCACCACAATAAATATCAATGTTTATTAAGTAAGTTGCAACTTGGAGTTCATTATATACTTAAAAGATTTGAATACACAGAGTTCAGGGTTAACCATAATCCACTGTAGGGTAGAAAATATAATTTTTTTCAACCTTTGAACAATTGTTGGAATAAAAGGAAATGTATTTAGGTTATCAAAGTCAAATGATCTGCTACTCTAGAGAGGAGGAAAGGTCAAATTAAACAGGAAAATATATATGTGATTTACTGTAATTAGTATTTTATTTTTCTATATGGGTGAAACATAACTTAGTGATTGCTTTATTTTTCTTTATACTTGTCTCAAATATTTTATTTTAGAAACTAGCTTAAGAAATATAAATAATTTGAAAATACAAGTTCTAAATCTTTATCCTATGTAATTCAGTGATATAACTACATGAAAATCCACACATTAGTTTGTTTCTGGCACTAGTGATGGAATGTTTACAGAAAACTGTTCCTACTTTGAGTTGTCTAGCTCCTTACCCACATTTATTCAAAATAAATATTTTTTAACAAACTACTTTATTTTCAATAGTGAATAAAACTCATGTGCTTAAATAATAAATCTTTTTGGTATAATGTTCATAATGGTCATTTCTTTGTTAGGAGACTTGGGTTCTAGTCCCACCTCTGCTTCACATTAACAGTATACCCCACTAAGCCTTTACTTTTCTTTGAGCTTCCTTTTCTTGTATACTAAGTGGGTTAGATAATCCTCTATCTTGGAAATGGTTAATAGTTCTTGATTAATCAACTAATTTATTTTTGAGGCAGACTTTCATTCTAGCCCAGGAACTCACCCTGTAGTGTAGGCTGTCCTCTAGCTCCTGGTGGTTCTGCTAAGTCAGTCTCCTGAGTCTCTTGGGATTACAGGCATGAGCCACCACACCCAGCTTGCTTGGTGATTTATTCATGCATATGGCAACCATAAATCAAGGCATCTACCTTCAGTGGGAAAGGCTGAACACTTATTTGTGTCTATGCAAAAGCTACCCACATGCTGCTCTTTCTTCTGAACTTTGGGCATGGACTCTGGCACTGCCCTTGCCCAGAGTTGGAGAGTTCTTAGGGCAAAGAAATAAATTTCTCGGGGGAAGGCCTTTTCCCTGCATTTCATCTGAAGACAAGAATGGAGATGATTATGATTATACCATGTATCCATAATCCAGTGAAACCTTTGGTTTTTTTTTGGGGGGGGGGAGGGGGAGAAAAGAGCAGAGAGAGAGAGAAAAAAAGAAGATGCTCTGAACAGTAGAAATATGAGGGTCATTGTGTGGAGAGTTGTGTTTTAGGAAAAATAATCCTGTAGGGAAAAGTAGGGGAGCAGAGCCCGTCTATCTCCTCTGATATTTTTACCCACGGTGAATCTTACGTAAGCAAGCTGGGGGCAAAAGGGACAATCAGGAGTAGACCATGGAGAGGGAAGAGCAGCGTGCTTGGAGATTATATATATATATATATATATATGTATGTATATATATATACACGTATATATATATATACATACACACACACTGACACTAATTGCATTTTATTGCAGTGATGCTTCCCCTCTGTCCTCCTCTGCTCTGTTGTCCTGAGCCTCTGCAGCTGTGCTAGTCAGGTCCCCAAACTGTCTCCATGTCCACCTCCTCAGGGCATCATCTTGCTAGGCTGTGTCTTGGGGACGGGGCTGCTGGGGTGTGGTGAGTATTGGTGACGGTGATCATTGAAGGGAGGACCACGGGTTCATTTTCACGAAAACACTAGCCTCAGGTAGAATTTCACCAGGAAAAGAAAAAAAAAAAAACAAAAACCTGAATAGATTTAACCAGACTCTTTCCAAAATGGAGATTATTGTTTACATTTGACAGAAAGGTCAGGTTTATTTTTAAATTCTTTGTAGATTCCCCCTTTTCTCTCTCTTCCCTATCCATGAGCCCTCAGACAAAAGACGTGAATAAACTCCTGCCTTTGCGTAAGGAGTACTTTTGCAATCAGCCGGCTATCTAGTGTCTAGGGTGACTGGATGGAGTTGGCAAACGCTGGCTTCCTGACGGCGGCCACTGAGATGGCCACAAGTTTATACAGACAACAGCTCAGGGTGGAAGGTTCTTGTACTAGAACTCCGGGCAGAGCCCACACAGCGCGCAAGCCAGGCGCATTCTAGAACGCGCAGATTTGAAATGGTACCTGTAGGTACTGGCAGGAGCGTTCTTGCTGGCAGGCCTCGGCCTTGACCAGGGCCTGGTGGTCCACGTTCACCGAGGACTTCTGGTACACCTCCCGGGCCCTGCTGACCGTCAGGGTGGACGACGACCAGGCGCTCTTCTTGAGCAGCGGCGCGTCCAGGCCGACGGGCAGGTGGGCGCACGTGGCGCACTTGATGTCGTTGTTGCTGCGCGACGCCTTCACGGCGGCCTGCTGCTCGCTGACGGCGTTGTAGGCCTCGGCGAAGTACTGCGAGGCCGAGCGGTCGGGGCAGCGGCCCACGGTCATCACCCCGGAGGGCGCGTGGTAGATGCACACGTCGCCGCCACCGCCGTCCAGGTGGTCGTCGGAGCTCCACCAGCCGGGCGAGGTGGGCGAGGCCTGCGACGAGGCGCCCGAGCAGCGGGCTCTGGCCTCGGCGGCGGCGGCGGCGGCGGTGGCGACGGCGACGGCGGAGCGGCGCTCCTTGCTCTTGCCGCGTTTGCCGCCGCCGCCGCCGCCATACCGGACGGAGTGCGCGTCGTCGGGGCTGGCTTTGGCCCCGTTCGCGCCGCCCTTGGACGGCCCCTCCAGCGAGTGTGACTTGGTGAAGAGCTTCTGCACCGAGTGCACCAGGTGCCGGATGCGGCCGGGGCTGTCGCTGCGCTGCTGCTCCACCGCGGCCGCCGCCGCCGCCGTGCGCTTGTACTGCAGCGTGTGGTAGCCGTCGCGGCTGAGGGGCAGCTGCCGCTCAAACTGGTCCAGCAGGTTGGCAGGCAGGCGGTTGGCCTTGGCGGCCGCCGTAGTCGTCGTCGTCGTCGTGCGGGGCGGCCCCAGGGCGCACTCGTCCTTCAGCTCCTGCTGGGAGGCGTAGTGCCGGCGCGGGAAGGTGCTGCTGGCGGCCAGCGGGTCGCCGCCGCCGCCGCCGAACGGCCCCGAGCACTCGGCCTGGAAGGACTTGCGCTGCGTGTGGTAAGGGTGCTGCTCGGCCGCGTGGCGCTCCAGCGGGCTCAGCAGGAACGGCCCGTGGTGGTCCGCGTGCGGCGACAGCGAGTCACACGCCACCGCGGACTCACACGCCAGCCCGTGGTGATGGCTGCCGCGGCTGCCCGAGAAGCCTTTCATGGCTGGCCCGAAGAAGCGATCGCCGCCGGGGTCATGGGCACCGGCTTAAGCTGCAGACCCGTCCCTTGGGCCTGGAGACCTGAAGCGGGGGTGGGGAAGGGGGGGGGGAAGGACACAGAAATGCAGAGAGGAGGTTAAGTGCTTTTCCTTGGTACCTGTTGTCCAGGGGCGCGCGGGGGAGGTGAAGGGTGACACTTATGTGACACTGCAACTCTAAGGACTTATGGCCGTCTCCCCAACACAGCTCTGATGCATTCGTGGAGAAGTGTCTGTCTGTCTGTCTCTCTCTCCCTCTCTCGCCTTTATAAACATTGGAGACTTATCCCAGAGACAGAAAATGAGATGGTACAAGGTTAAACCTAGTAAACAGGGGAAAGTGTATTATCAAGTGTAACTTTTGAGTTTTAGAAAGCATGCATGCGTGCAAGAGAGAAAGAGAGAGAGAGAGTGGGTGAGCCAGGGCCTCAGCCACTGAAATCGAAATCCAGAGGCTTGCCTTTGCCTCACCTTTGGGCATCTCTGGCTTACGTGACGTCTGGAGAGTTGAACATGGGTCCTTGGGTTTGGCAGGCAAGCGCCTTAACCACTAAGACATCTCGCTAAGCATGAAATGTGACTTTTTTATGAGACAGAATTTTGCTGTGTAGCCAGGCTAGAATTTCTTAAAAACATTTTTCTTATTTATTTGAGAGAGGGGGAGAGAAATAGGTAGGAGAAGTGGGGCGGGGAGAAAGACAGAAAACGCACGCCAAGGCCTCCAGCCACTGCAAACGAAGTCCAGATGCATGCACCACCATGTGCATCTGGCTTACATGGGCCCTGGGGAGCAGAACCTAGGTCCTTTGGCTTTGCAGGCAAGTGCCTTAACCGCTAAACCATATCTCTAGCCCCCAGGCTGGAATTTTCAATCCTCCCGCCAGGGTGGATTTCAAAAGCCAGGGTGATGGAATCACATGCAAGCTCCACTGCACTGGTCTTTAATTGTCTTCAACTTATTTTGAAGTGCTTCTGTCAGTCTTCCTGATTCCAATGACTGAATGCCCCTTCCCCTTGCTTTTCTGGTTTCAAGTGTGTTCTATGTCAATCATAAGGCTTGCCAAAAGCCCTGGTGTAGCATATGGTAGTCATACAGCTTACCCAAAGGTTTCCTGTGGAATCCCCTCCCTGGTTCTTCCCGCAGAAAGAATTAGTTCCGGTCTAGTGACTTCATGGCATCTGACATACACTTCCTAGAATCCACTCAACTATTTGTTTCTTACTCTCCTAACTAAAGCTCCTTGGAGGCTCCTTATCTCTTCACCACTTTACAAACAAGTTTTTATTTATTTATTCAAGAGAGAAAAAAAATGGGCATGCCAGGGCCTCCAGCTGCTGCAAATGAACTCCAGATGCATGTGCCACCTTGTGCATCTGGCTTTTGTGAGTCCTGAGGAATTGAACCTGAGTCCTTTGGCTTTGCAGACAAGCACCTTAACTGCTAAGCCATCTCCTCAGCCCATCTCTTCACCACTTTTACATATCCCTACCTAGCAATCCGCTAGCACTGCAGGAACACAGCAAACAAAAAATCCAAGATGAACAAATGTGAATGCCAAAACCACAAAATGCAACAAACATGAGGTGGTAAGAGGAAGCCTTGGGATCTGATGAATGCTTGGTACACAGTGATGAATGCTTAGTACCTTGATTGTGTTGGAGGTATCATGAGTGCACACATATACTCAAACTTATGGTTGTGATAGATGTGTATATTTTTAACTGCCAATTATGTACCAATATGTCTAAAATCATTTCTAAGCTTAAAAAAATAGAGAAACCAATGGTACAGTCTTTAGAATGTATTTGTATATCTTCCATCCCAAGATTTCTGTTCTAAATTCTGTAGGAACAAGGATAGCATAGAAACAAACCCATAGAGGAATCCGATTTGGAAGAAGGTAGGGTAAATAAATCAGAGATGTGGAGATGTCTGTGCATGTGTTTCTGTCCCCAATGGGTGAACAAACTGAGAGCAGGTCAGGAACATATAAGCTGGAGTTGGCTGAGGGTCATGTCATCTCTTCTTCCTGGTTGCTATGGGTTGAATCTTAAATAGCCCCAAAGACCAAGCAACGTGTTGAGGGCTTGGTCATCAGCCTGTGATGCCACTGGTAGGTATGGGAACTCTGACAGATGGAAGCTATGAGAAGAAGTTAGGTCACTGAGGCATGCCCTTGAAGAAGATACTGAGATTCTGGCGCACGCTCACACACACACACACACACACACACTCTCTCTCTCTCTCTCTCTCTCTCTCTCTCTCTCTCCCTCTCCCTCTCCCTCTCCCTCTCCCTCTCCCTCTCCCTCTCCCTCTCCCTCTCCCTCTCCCTCTCCCCTCCCTCCCTCCCTCCCTCCCTCCCTCCCTCCCTCCCTCCCTCCCTCCCTCTCTCTCTCTCTCTCTCTCTCCCCCTTTAACTTCCAGGCTGCTGTGAGGTGAACAGTTTTCCTCTACAACATACTTCTGCCCTACCACAGGCCTAAGTGATTTATCATTTTACCCATCTGAAAACATGAGCCAAAATAAACCCTTTCCTTTATTGAGCTGACTGTCCCCATTATTTTGTCACAGTGGCAAGAAGCTAACATACTGGTTTAAGGTTTCTGGTTGAATGTTCAGAAGTGAGGGCAAAATGAAAAAGTCACTGAATAATTTCTGAGGATGTGAATGAGGAACTCTGGGCCTAATGTTCAGCTCTGCCTGAAGGAGCAGGTAACTCTGCAGAGCCTCACAATGGGAGCTTACTTATCATGAGTCCTTATATGAGCTCCAGTCTTCCCCCAGCTCTGGTCATAGAGGCTGTGGTTCCAGCAGGAGTCAAAATTTTTTTGACTCTTAACATAGTGTGCCCTTTAAGGGCTGACCAAAGTTCATACTGATAGCTAGTTATTTTGTTTATTCTTTTTCCATTAAAAAAATCATAGTAAGCATTGTTCTGGAAAGCCAATTCACAAATGACATTTCAAATTTCAAAGAGGGAGAGCTCAGTGTCTAATGAGTACATAGAACTCAACAAAACACCAACACCTGGCCTCGGGAAGAAAGACATAGGTTTTAAGAGGCCAGGGCTTGCCTTTTCCATGGAATACATTATGTTTCTGAGCTCATGACAATGTTCACAGATTGTTCATGTTCTACAAAGCTTCTCACTTCCTTCCCCACCCCTCGTGCTCTCTCTTTCTGGTGTTGCTGGGAATTAAATCCAATGCATTGTATATCCGAGGAAAATTCCATCTCTTACTTTTTGGATTAGTAGTTTAAGACCATTCATGGGGGTTTTCAATCACTTGGAATCTTTCAAATTTAGTTAGTCTACTAAATTACAAGGGCAGGGACTCATTTCACCTGTCCAAAGTACCATGCTATTCGATGGCAAGAGTGCAGTAAATTACTTAATCACTAACAATGTATTAATGCAAAATTCCCCCAAGGAGGTCATATAGTGATTCGAGTGGCATCTCTCACTGAAAATACAAATAAATATGTGACCATCCAGGGAAGGTCAGAGCCAAGGGAGAATGCCCCAGGAACAAGAAGGATCATTTTTCAGGTACTCTTGGCATCAGTAGTTTTCCACATGAGGCGGGAGGCAAGCGGCTGAACAGCCCTTGTGTACCTTCTAGTTTTCTCTCCAGTGTCCTTATGGCTCCTAAACAATGTCACACCTCTTGAGTTCTACCTGCCTAGAAGTTAAAGTCTGAGTTACTTTTCTAGCCTAATGACCACAGTCTATACAGAAGATCTGCATGGAAGAGGGAAAGAAAACAATAACTAAAGACACAGAAAGTGATTCAGGACTCATGATCCATGTGCATCATAGAAAGCCTGTAAAAATCTTTTCCATTGAAAAGACAAGGTTTTCTCTATACCAGGTACCAATGAAGACAATTTTGCCTTTTCCATATGGACTTAAAAGTAAGAACGGAGCTGGAGAAATGGCTTAGCAGTTAAGGTGCTTTCCTGTGAAGCCTAAGGGCCCAGGTTTGATTCCCCAGTACCCACGTAAACCAGATGCACAAAGTGGCGCATGCGTCTGGAGTTCATTTACAGTTACTAGAGGCCCTAGTAGACCCTTTCTCTCTTTCTCACACAAATAAATAAATAAAACATATATATATATATACACATATATATGTGTGTATATATATATATATATATATATATATTTAAAGTAAGAACAGTGCTATGGAAGTAGCTAAGTGGTAGAGAGCTTGACTAGCATGTGAGAGGCTAGCATGTGATTGTCAGTACTGCAATCAATGAATGACTGAATGAATGAAAAGGATAATCCAGGAGGATGATAGTCACATAATAATTTTTAGGATTATACAGAATGGGATCTCAACATACAAGATAACACCAGATGATGTTTTAAACTTTCCTTTTGAAGCACCTGGGTCTTTGGCAGGCAGATATTTTGTGCTAGATAAAATCTGAGACGTGCAAGAGCCGAAAATATAAATTATATATATTTATTCCAAAGGATCATTTTAATCAGGTATTCAATGACAATCTTTAATATGTGAGTAGTGGTTTATGATTTTATGATGATACTACCTTAGGAAAAGTAGAGAAAATGAAGAGATTTTAAGGCTATCTTTGATAAGGTAAATGACCTAACTAACAATAATTTCTGTAAATGAAACCTACACAGTGTGATATTTGCTAAAATTTAAGTGAGTTATTTTAGCATGGTAACAAGCACCTACATCTTCTTAGAGAGTAACTTACTGCATCAAGGTCAAATGCAGTAGTAACTTGCTTTCTTCTTTATTTAATATTTGTAAAGGGATATTGAAATTTTGATTCTTTTCTTTGTACGATGTGGGTAAAGAGAATCATGATAATGGCCATAAGGGTTTTTAAAGCCAAACCCCTCTGGTCAAGGTCAAATACATAACAGTATCATTGGCTTTTTTAAATAGAAGATCTTACACTCTTTTGCCCTCTTTACATTAGAAATTACAGCCACACATTCCTGTTGAACAAGGCAGATGATGTAAGATCCCTAATGCCTTAAGCCATGGTTAGATAATTGCATGGAGGTCTGCCCCCCACCCCATTCTCCATTTTTCTCTTGTCTTCCTCTTAAAGCCCTTTCCTAGCACATTTCTCTGTGGTTTCTGTTTTCCCCTAGTTAATGATTACAAGTGGCATCTATGGACACCACACGTGGGGTGTGGCCTGCAGCATCAGTACAAAGCATTAACTGAGCACTTTTCAGGTGCACAGCCTGGGGCTTACTGCCACAAACAGAATCCTTGCTGTCTGAAAGGCTCGTGAAGTATTCAGAAAGACATGATAGAGACATAACCAAAAAGAAAAAAATAAAACGAAGCAAAACCAAAACCAAAACCAAACAAATAAAAAATGCTAAATCTCGATTTCTCTTTATTTTATGCAGTTTTGGAGAAGGAAGCTGCTAGTGGTTGAATTAGATTTCAATTGGCTATAGCAATTTCTGAGACCAGAAAGGGAAGTTGCTTTTTTTTTTTCCTTTTTTGTCTGGCACCACGAGCAAGGAGTGTGGTCAACATGCCTTCATGAAGGTTTCTATGGCTACAGCAATTACCTCTAATTCTTGTCCACCATGGCTTCAACATTATGCTACGTTATCCTGAAGTTCAGTTTTCCCACCACTTGTATGTCCTGATATTTGGCTTGGTGAGTGGAAGATGAGCTTAGTGTGAGAGAGGTGCGTTGTTCTCGCCGAGTCCTGCACCTGGAGCAGAAACGCTCCTGCACAATGACTAACGCGAGAATGATGAGGCACTAGAAAGGAAATTCACTAGGTAGGTAACTTATTGGGAACAAACAAACACACCACATATTCGAAGATGCTGACGGGGGGGAGGGGCAGCCTTGGGAGGCTGGCAGGTCCTTACTGCATTGTGCGTGTCTTTATTTAGAGCCATTGCTGTTCTTGAGCTTTCTTTTCATGTGTGGAGAAAGGAGACAGTCAAAGGCACTTCCCTGTCTTATTTTGGGAGGGCTGACAGGCCAGCAGTCACAGCTTGTGTCACAAAGAACACGGGAACATTTGCCCAGAGGAACAGGATGCATTGTGCACTTGTTTGGGAAAAAAAAAAAAAATAAGGGTAAAAAGAATGTTTGCAGGGTCAAGTTGCCTTCTTGGCTTCCGCCCATCTGCCTGCCACCTCCTCGTGCCAAATTATCATTTTTTTTTTCTTTTGGCTTTTCGAGGTAGGGTCTTGCTCTAGCTCAGGCTGACCTGGAATTTACAATGTAGTCTCAGCGTGGCCTTGAACGCACCGCGGTCCTCCTACCTCTGCCTCCCGGGTGCTGGGATTAAAGGCGTGTGCCACCATGCCCGGCCCAAATTATCATTTTTAATTGAAGAAAAAGAACAGATTTTTTTTTTTAACATCCAAAAGAACAAAGCAGACCCTGAATAAAGACCACATTTCCCAGTCTTCATGGTTATGCACATAGGTGACTGACAGAATATAATTTGAATAAAATTTTTGGAGAAGATCTCCAAAGTAAAGGGCATTGTTATTGTTCTTACACTTCCTTGGCTGACGAGCAGCCTTCTTGTATCATGAGGTGCACGTTACCATCTTAGGAGGGGGAGAACACAAAATAAAGATGCAGGCCATGGTGGAGTGCCATACCAGTGCCACACTAGTACCACTGCATCTTGTTTATGTGAAAGGAAGCAGATTTCTGTCTGGTTTACACCACTCTTCATTTGCTTCCTGTCGTTTTGTTTCCCCTGCAAGGGAAACTAGTCTGAAATGAGATAGGTAGATGGGACTCAACAATGGAGCCTGCGGGAAGCTATGCCTGGATGGAAAGGATATGTTTAAAGTGACATGCTCCATGAGAAGACAGGCAAGAAAGTGGTATGACATTATGCATCTGTGGTGCTTTGAATCAGATGCCCCCAATTAACTCCTGTGTTCTGAAGACTGTGTTCCCAGCAGGTGGCAATGGGGAGGTAGAGCCTTGCTATAGGAGGTGTGTTGCTGTTGGTGGGTTTAAGGGTGTTACAGGCTGCTCCTCCTTGCCAGAATTTGGCTCCTTCTTCTGTTGCTTTTCCACTTGCTGTAGCAGAGGTGATGTCCAGCCTCTGCTCATGCCAGGTGCTCCCCTGCCATCATGAAGCTTCCCTCCAGACTGTAAGCCCAATAAGCACTTTCCTCCCACCAGCTGCTTTTGGTTGGGTGCTTTGCCCCAGCAATGAGAAGGTGACTACTATTAGCATCCTAAGCATATCTATCCCTGCTTGTCCTTAGAGATTAGATTTGTGGGAGGGAGGAACAAGAAGGTCTCAAAACAGCAATTTTTCTAGTTGGGGAAGATTATTAGAGAAGAGTGAAGAGGAGGAAGGAACACCTCAAAGGAGTGTGGGGTCACCGTGGCTTCAGGGCAGTTCCCTTGTTTCGAGCATCTTAGTCACACAAGTATGTTGTTACCACCTTCTAAACACACATGGTACTTTCCCTAAAAAGAACAACAACAAAAAAATTCTGCATTGAGAATGTAGCTTTTTCACTTGTAATTTTTTCCTCATCTACTTAGAGTAACCCCAATTCTAAGGCAGTTGAGAATGTCTGACTGTATGGTAATGATGGCAGTGGCAATGTTTTTCTAGAACAAAGAGATGATTCTCATTCCTGTACTTCTGAAAATGAAGCCATGGCCTCTCAGAGTAAATGTTCATAGAACACTCAATGAAGGTGAGTGTCTGGGTTAATATTGCACTTGTTGGGTGTTTCTGATCTTCTGAGTTATAGCTGCAAAGGATAACTAGGTGTACTTTGACCCTCTTAGGCTTCCCTACTTCAGGATTTTTTATATATTGTGGTTGGGATCTGAGTACATCCTGCAAGGGTTTATATGTGAGGAGCTTGGTCTCAGTGTGGTGATATTAAGATGTGATGAGACTTTTAAGATCTAGGGCCTACAGGGGATTTATAAGGTTAGTCCCTTCCCTTTCCTCTGGTTTCCAGACTTTTTTTAGGATCTCCTCTGCAGCCACTGTGGTGTCCTCAGCCACGATGTAATGCAGACTGGCTGGGAGCTTTTGCTAGCGTCAACACAATTCTGCTTGGACTTTTCTCATCAGAAAGTATAAATTAAAGCCTAAAGTATTTTATTATAATAACAAAATGGACCAGTTGTATACTTAAAAGCATATGGACACTAGTACCTTTGAATAAGCACAGTCTGAAATATACCAATTATATTATTTAAAGCCCAATGCTAAGCCATTTGTACATGCAGAATGTATTTTGGTTTTTCATTAACATTAATTGCTGTCCTAATCACCTGCAGTTTAATTTTGTTTGTGAATGCCTCTTTTAATCAACCTACTTCTACAAATAAATGCCTTCAGAGGCATTTTTTTTTTCTCTCTCAAAAGATACAGTATTGTACAAAAAAACAAAACAGAGCAACTCAAACCTTCACCAATTTGGTCACAGTAGGCAGCACAATTACAATCAGCTTTGTCCTCTTATAAAGCTTTTAAAAGGTGGCTTCATAACAGGTTCTGGGAATAAAATGGAGAATGGTTCCTTGAGCTGTGACTACCAAGTCATCCTTGATATTGACATGCACTTATTGCTGGTTGAACAAAATGTCATGGGGCTTCAGAGAGGAATTTTACATGGAGATCAAGGTGCCATCTTATAAAATATCTTAACATGGGCTGGAGGGATGGCTTAGCAGTTAAGCACTTGCCTGTGAAACCTAAGGACCCTGGTTTGAGGCTTGGTTTCCCAGGACTCACGTTAGCCAGATGCACAAAGGGGCACATGCATCTGGAGTTCGTTTGCAGCCGCTGGAGACCTTGGCATGCCCATTCTCTCTCTCTCCGCCTCTTTCTCTCTCTGTCTGTCTCTTTCAAATGAACAAATAAAAATTGAATAAAAAATTTAAAAAAATCTTAACATGATTCGTGGCTGACTTAAGTAGAAGATGAGTGTCTTGACATCACGGGGCCCAGTAGATGTGGTCCTATGAACTTGTTCTTACGGGGCTTCTGGACGGGGTTGATTATATCAGCTGAACCTGGAGATGGATTTTGCCTGAGAATATGATTACTGTCCCAGATGTGGCCAATAAATACTGCTTTTAGGGGCACCGTGGGCAGGGGGACAGCTTATCTTTTGGGGGAAATCAATGGATACCTTCAGCGTATTCACAGAGATGCACAAAAACCATCAACATCTGCTAAAAAAAAAAAGTTGAAAAAAAAATAGCAAGCCATGGATGAATTAAGAAGACAAGGGACAATGACAGCACAAAGCTGCCTCATGGGAGATAAAGACAGCCCTCGCAGAAGAGAGGAAAACACCGAGGAGACAAGGAAAACTAAAGCAACACAACAAAACAATTTGGAAAGACGCAGTGGAAATCGCCTCTGATGAAAAGCGAGTTATTTTTGTCTGCATCTCTTGTAGCTAGCCAAAAGAGTTCTGTGAATGTGTTCTGGCACACTTCAGAAAAGTTACTTCACAGTTGGAATGCATGTTGCACACACACACACACACACACACACACACGTACGCTTGAATCAAGTTTTCTCTTCTAATTCCTTTCTTTTAAATATTGTTGCTTTTCTTACCAAGTTGGTAATATGAAATTTACTTTACTGAGCTTGGGAACTCAAAAATGTCCACACAGTGGAGCCCTTTCAGCTGACATGTGCTTTGGGGAATTTTTTCTGCCCCCCTCCCCTGCGCCTCCACAGCATTTGCTGAGTACATACCTGTTGAGACTATAGAAGGCAGTCACCATGTTCTCTAAACCAACCAAGGAGCATTCGAAAACCAAACTTAGGGACATTCATGCAGGGGCTTAACCAAGCCAATCAGATCTTCCCTCTGGAGATATAAATATATTTACATATATCCGAAGAGCCCCTGGGCTCTTGTGAGCTTATGCAAGGGTAAGCAGAGGAAGGGTCTACATTGCCATTGTAGGAAACCAGAGTTTCTTGCTGCTAAAACTATGGAGCAAAGGCTGGCGAGACAGCTCACAGCTCAGTAAAGTGCTTTTCTTGTAAACATAAGGACCTGAATTCAATCCCAGAACTCACAATTAAAAAAAACAAACAAACTGGGCAAGGTACCTGTAATCTCAGCCTTGAGGATATAGAGACGGGAGTCAGTCTAGCTGATAGGTTCCAGAACAATGAGAGATACTATTTCAAAAAAGGGAGCGAGTGGTAGGGGAGGTGTGTGAGATTTGTATCAGTGGTTAAGAGCTCTAGCCACTTAAATATGAAGGCCTGAGCAGGCCAGATACAGCCTGGGCTCCAGCCCCCAGCACCTCTGTAGGAAAGTTTGTTGTGGTTACAGACATCTGTAACCCTAGTCCAAAGTGGAGCCCCAGAGAATTGCTGGAGATTACTGACTGAAGTCGGCAAGTCCCATCTCAAGGGAAATACACGGATGAGTGACAGAGGCAGTGTCCTGACATTCTCCTGTGGCCTCTGCACTCACACACACATGGGCTGCATGCATGTGTACAGATACCACACATCATATCACAGACCATACCGCCCACACTGCACGCATGCACCCATGCCAAAAATAAAAATAAAAAAGGTGGATGATGCCCAAAGAATGAGCTATGGTCTACCAACACGTACCCACACACAAACACAAGAAACAAAACTGTGGGGCAACATAGGCCAAGGGAGCATGTGCAAACAGAGGAGAAAGGTCAGCCCAGAGTCCCACTAGTCTCAGGGAAAGAAGCCGAAAGATGCTCAGTACCCTTTGAGTTCTGGCCAGGTCGGCTCCTTGGCTGAGTTCTTACAGGAGCCTACAGCAGAACCATGGTGGCATGCATGAGCTTGTCCATCCAAGTAAAGGAGCCCCTTTCCCCCAGCTTGGTTGATGACAAGCTGACTAGAACCACTGCCAATGTGGTCCGTGTCCAAGTGGGGGGTCAAAGGTGGTGCTGTCTCCGAAGTAGCCCTAGTGGAGTTGGCTAAGGTGTCTTCATATGGCACTATACCAGCCTGCTTATTGGCTCTAATAAATGATGTTCCATCATTCAGATTTTATGTCCACCCTTCAAAACGTCTCATTAATGTCTGCCTTCATGAGAGGGCGGCAGTCAGATGCTGTGGAGGAGGTGAGAAGGGCAGCCATTTTCAGCATCCTACAGAATCATTTTCCAGGGGTGGGTTTGGCTTCCCCCGCCTCTACAATAGTTTACTGTTAGTGGGAATCAGATTTACCATTCCTCAAACACTGCTCCTTCCTTCTCTTTCCATCCTCATGTAATTTTTAAAGTGCCTCATTTTTAATCATCACACACCAAGCAATTGAATTCCTTTAAAACTTTTTTTTTTCAATCTCGGTAGCAAACTTCTACTAAAGATTTCTATACCCAATCTTAAATCTTAAACAAACAAATCCATTTCCACTAAGCTTTAAGGAAACAAGTTTGCTGTGGTAGAGAAGAATTTTGTATTTCTGGATTTAAGTCCTAGGATAGACAGGGAGTTAGCTGTGAGACATCAGTGTGTGTGTGTGTGTGTGTGTGTGTGTGTGTGTGTGTGTGTGTGTATTTCAATGTGCTGCATAATACCACATCAAGTCAATACATATGAATTTAATGCACTGGGTATTTATTGAGAAAGTTATGTGCATGCTGTGCACTGGGAAATATGAAAGGAGCTGAGGGTTCCTAATTTTGAGCCCCCAGTATCCTATCCTGTACAATTTCTCATTCCCTTACCTCTCATTCTCACTGCTCTCTGTTAGCTTTCAGGATTGCTACTTCTGTATACTGGCTTTTCAACTCTTCCCTTTCCTCCAATCTTATCAACCCCGCAGACACAGCAGGTAAAACAGCCTTCCGTTGGCTCCCTTGCTCTGAGATAGACTTTGCTCATTCCACTCAATATTCATCAAACACTGATGCCACCATCTTTTTGTTCTGCCTGCTGAATGTCTCCAGGGATGAGCCTGATGCCATGCTAAATTCTCAGTGTCTAATCTCAATCCCCAAAGCTAATTAGGAACAATATCCTAATCCTTGTGTTTCTGTTCCAAATAATCTAAGCCCTTGAATCCATACGTTATTCCTCATCTACAGTCACTTGGTACAAGAATGAATGAATGAATGGTCTCTGAGCCTCCAGTAATCATCATCATCATCATCATCATCATCAAATTTATGAGGTCCTATGTACCAGGCAGGTACACAGGGAAGGCTTTAAATGAACAATCTCATATTTCCTTCTCAATCCTATATGGTAAGACTGTAGTAGTCCACTTTTATTCATAGAAGATATGTTCTAGGACCTTGTATGCCTAAAACTCCTGATGGTATTGATCCCTATAAAGCCTATGCTTTCTCCCACGCATACATACTTGGTATTCGTGTAACTTAGACATTAGGAACAAAAGGAGATTGACAACAAACTGCTGTAGGTCTTGGTAACCTCAGCCTGCAATTTTTCCTTTCCTTGTTGTACCATGAACTTTCACTTTTCACTTACCGGAAACATTTAAGTGCTTTACTTTGGCATATTTGAATTGCTAGCATTTCTCCACTTGCATTTTAGGGCCATTGTTTGAATCCATACACTAAGGGGTATTTATTGTAGCACAAGTACTGTGTTGCCTCAGCAGTTGGTATGACAACTGATACCAATTAAACTGATAACTGATCTAAGACAGCTGCTAAGTGACCAATGGGCAGGTAGTGTGAGTAGCATGGACACACTGGACAGAAGAATGGCTCATTATTTTATGCCGGGTGAAGCACAAGAGGTTTCATCATAGGACTCAGGGAAACACACAATTAAAAACTTAGGAATTATTTCTGCTAAAAACGTCCACTTAGCATTTTTCAGACTGTAGTTGACTGTGGTTAGCAAACTGGAAAGAGAAAACCTATGGAATTGTGATGGTTTGAGTGTGAAATGTCCCCCATAGCCTTGTGTGTTGTGATGGAGCTTCCGACTCAATCCCCGGCTGGTGGAAAGGCTGGTGGAAATTTGGGAGGTGTGTCCCCTGGGGCAGGCATTGTGGTGTTACCAGCCCAAGCCCTCTCCCTTGTCAGAGCTAGCCCACTCTTGTTGATGCTTTGTCAGACTTTATATGACAACATGTGGTGCTTGGCCTATATGATCTGCCATGCCATGCTGAAACTTCCTTTGAGACTGGAAACTGAAACTGACCCTTTCCTTCCATTTGTTACTTTTGGTCAGGTGCTTTATTTCAGCAATGAGAAGGTAAGTACAATAGGTGTGATCATATGGATTCTTTGGAGAAGGAAACAGACCTTTCAGAATTAAAGAACTTTCTGATATCATATAGTTAGTAAATTTTGAGTGCAGCTGTAATTCTCATCACTTCTAATACAAATACACACACATGCACACACACACACACACACACACACACACACACATCTTCCATAATGCTTACAGAATGATCATGATAGTATGACCTTCATTATGTGATTATGCCATTTTAAGTTTTTTTTTTTTTAACCAGATACCTGTGCCTTTAGGATATAATCTAAATCTTTCAATATGACCCAGAGTAGGTAGTTTTATGATCTGTCATCTCTGACCTAGAACAGCCTATCTCCCTTCCCATAATCCTTTACTTCATATGCTCCAGTCATGTGAGAATCTTGGTTATACCTTCCTCAGAAGCCACACTCTCTAATGCCTCTGTTCTTCATGCCTCTACAATACTCACTTCCATTGTTCACGCAAATTCTCATCCCTCCTTCTTCAGTAAGTACAAATAAATCCTCATCTTAAAATGCTATTGGCAAAAGAGATCTCAAAGAGGCGAAAGTTATGGAGTGCTCGGACACCTCAATTTAGGTAGGTCAGAGCACACGTTCTTCAGAGACAGGGGTCTCATGGCAGCATGCAGTGCGTGCCTCGTATTTTGTTTCATCTTTCCTTTGGCTTTTTTGTTGTTTTGTTTTGGTCTGGGATTTGCTATATAGACAATCCCTCCTGCTTCTGCTTCCCAAGTGCCAGAATTACAGGTATGTGCTATCATGCCCAGTTCCCTGGACTTTTTGAATGTTCTATTTCTACCACTGGTAAGGCACTTGATGATCCTATCTAGGTGTTGTCAAGATTGTCTGAGAGCTACAAATGTGATGCCACCACTTAGTCCTGCATGGTCTCTTTATTCAGTTGCCTATACATGTTAAGCTACTCACTTTCATAAAGGAGCCACACTAAATGGGCATCTTGGGCTGGAGAGAAGGCTTAATGGTTAAGGTGCTTGCCTGCAAAGCCAAAGGATCTCAGTTTAATTCCCCAGTACCCATGTAAGCCAGATGCACAAGGTGGCAAATGCATCTGGAGTTCACTTGCAGTGGCTGGAAGCCCTGGCGTGCTCATTTGCGCGCTCTCTCTCTCTCTCTCACTTTGCCTCTTTCCCTCTCTCAAATTAATAAATAAAAATAAATTATTTTAAAAGGGCATCTCTGTTTCACTTGCTTTTTTCACTGTCAGGATATCAGATACCTTAGCCAAGAGTGACTTGAATAGCACGCCATGGGGTTCCATGTCAGGTCTTAGTATTAGCCAAAGTTTGCTCATCCTTGCAGATATGAGGCTCCCATGTGATGTGAACGTTTCCAGATCAACCCAAGTGTGCTGCCCCAGCTTGGAGACCAGGGAGTTTATAGGAAAACTGATGGTAAAGCAGCAATAGTCCTAATAGCCATTTTCTTCTCATTGCAGGGACAAAACACAGAACCAGATGCAGCTTATGAGAGGAAAGGGTTTATTTCAGGCTTACGGTTTCAAGGGGAAGTTTCATCAAGAATGAGAAAGCTCATGTCTTCAGGCATCAGCAGCAGCAGTGGACAGAGAAAGAAGCAAGAGCCAGCTGGCTATAAACATCTTGTAGGCTGCATTAATCAACTGCATAGCCGGCCCCTAGTGACACACTACCTCCAGCAAGTCTCTTCCCTCCCAAAGGCTCCACCAAATAAGGACTTCTTCGAAGACACTTAATCACAAACACTTGAAGCCATGGGGGACATTTTCATTCAAATGACCACAAGTTCTATTACTTTTTGAATTTCAGTCTACTTCCAATGTATTTCCCTTTGTTCTTTATTTTGCATAACACATACAGTTGTGCAAATTACTTCAATCCTTTATGGAAACATGTGACAGTAGAGATGACAAATCTATGCCTATCTAGGCATCTCTGTGTTATATAATGCATAAGTAGTTTGTTAGTCGATGTATTTCCTTCTTGGGATACCACCTGGTGATTATCACTCTGGCTCTCAAACATAAGTTTACATCAGAATCAGCAGCAAGAAGGCCTATTAAGATTCAGATTGCTGTACACACTCTCACAGTCTTTAGGGTGATTCTCAGAACTCTAGATGTGACAAATTCCTGGGCAATGCTCAAGCTGGTCACATAACCACATGGTAGGAGCCAGGTCATCTAGCTGTTTGAATTGGTAAAGCTTTTTTTTTTTTTTTTTTGAGACAAGCCCAAAAGACTAGCCTTATTTATTAATTTTTTTATGAGAGAGAGAGAGAATTGGCACCCCAGGGCTTCCAGCCCCTGTAATTGAACTCCAACGTGCGCCACCTAGTGTGCATGTACAACCTTGAGCGCTTGCATCACCTTGTGCTCCTGGCTTATGTGGGACCTGGAGAGTAAAACATGAGTCCTTAAGCTTGGCAGGCAAGCACCTTAACTGCTAAGCCATCTCTCCAGCCTAGCAAAGCATTTTTTTGAGTGCAGTAGCAGTAATTAATGTGTGCCTTGTGTGATCTCTCACAGGACTTTATTTCTGCTTCCATTAGGTGCCGGGAATATCTGCTGTAATGAATTTTCTCAGATGCTCCCCTCTCTCAGCAGGCCTTACAGTTCTTTGGGCACTCATTTTCTTCTCACCATGTTCTAGGATAGTCCTCCAAACATATCATGCATTCAGTAAATGTTTATCTAGAAAAATACACGAACAGGAGTCTACTGCATGTGAAATAATATGGCTTCACATACAGAAATGTTAATTTACCAATAAAATGCTATCTGTATCCTGGCAGTAATGTATCTTCTGTGCAGGTGCTGCATGTCATTGAGGCATTGTGCTGATGGGTGAGTATTTGAGAAACGGACTACTCTGCTGTCTCATCCATCCACGCGCACCCGCCGCAGCTGCCTGGAGGCTCATCCATCCTTCTCCAGCCTCCTCAGCAGTTAGAATCTCTTGCAGTACAATAGCAATGATTGAGGAAACCATTACAGAAAACACCCCAAGCTCTCTGCATATCTCTGAAGAGGACATCTTGGTGAGAATGTTGCTGTTGGTCAAGTGATGTCATTAGGAAAGTCTTTTTTTAGAGTGTGTTATGAGGCCATTCAATAAATGATAGAATTCTGTAACACACATATATATTCTCAGTTGTCTAAATAAACTGATAAAACATACTAGCATTAATGCATTTCCTTTTATTCTCTGACAAATATTTACTCTAAGAGACAGGTGAAGTTTTAGAGACTAGGGCTCTTTTAGTGACTGCTACTCAAAAATTCTAAGCTTCAATGGAATGTCCAGTCTTGTGCTAGGACACAGAAAATAAGTGTATGTACATACTGGTGACAATGCATTCTGTAAATGGGTAGGTGATGACATATTAAGCACCTCCCATAAAGTAGTCTTTTAAAAACTTGGGTAACCTTGAAGAATTGAAAAGTTTACCAAAATATTGACTTTTGTTTATTAATGAGGAAGTTTAGTAAAGGTTATATCCATTGGTAGATTCCAGTAACTATTAGGCAAATAGATAGATCTTTTTGGCAAATTCTGTTCCAAGCATTTTATATGAATTTCTTCCCTTAGTTATCATAATGGCTATGTCAAGTAGCCTCTCTTTATTTCATTTCCCAGAAGAAGAAAATGAGGAAAAGAGAAGATTAAAAAAATCCTGTTAGAATTAATCCAGAGCGTCAGCCCCCAGAGCTTGTCTAACGCAATACTAACATGGCCACTTATAGATTTTGCTTTTGACACTCAACATGGTGGCGGAATTTCAATAACCCTGCAACACACGGCTGCGTAGAGGGCTACTGCGCAAACACTGATGGAGGTGGGAGGGCACAGTGATATTGTTGGATGGACAGTAGCCCTGTGACTTTGTTATCACCATCTTACAGCTAAGAAAAACATTAGAGCATAAGGACTTCACAAGCTCAGTAAAGAGAAGATAACGGAGAGGAGTCATGTAACTCACCATTAAATAGAAACATTTTTTATTATCCAAGAAGACATTAACTGCATCCATAAAGACACGTATATCAGAGTACACGTTTACCAGATACCTGCACACTTTAAGATAGGCCACTTAATTTTTTTTAATGCTAGAAACTCAGAAGTGCTTTCTACATAAAAAAATTGTTTTCAATTTATGTATCTCTGAGTCTAACCAGGTGATTTTTTTGGTGATTACTTTTCATCAAATGCTTAGATTATTTGGCACAGAGGGCAATTCAAATTCTGGAATGTGGACAAGTCACGGTACATACTTCACCAAGTGGCCTTGAATGAGCAGCCTGCATCTGGATTCCATACAGCACCCACATATGGCCTGTGGCAGCTTTTCCTTTAACCACTACAGAGCCATGCTTCTGTACCTTAAATGTGCATCGGGACAAAGTTCCATAGGAGTGCGATTGTAACCTTCAGTTCCCAACCAAATACAAGGGCAGCTTTTAACTGCAGGAGAGCCAGGGTGAACACTAATCATGTATGTTGGGTGAGAAGTGGCTTCCAGCAACAGTGAGAAAGTTCAAAACAGTGTTGCTTGTAGGACAATAGTTCATTTCAGCCTTGAGGAAACCTTTTGGATGCTTATGAAATGAGATTCAAAACCTGGGCTATGGTCACCTTACTTATATTTTTTTTCCCAAGGTAGGGTCTCACTCTACCTCAGGGTGACTTGGAATTCACTGTGAAATCTCAGGGTGGCCTCGAACTCATGGTGATCTTCCTACCTCTGCTTCCTGAGTGCTGGGATTAAAGGCGTGAGCCACCATGCCCAGCTGGTTGCCTTACTTCTTACTCTTGGGTGGAATAGGAGCTAAGTTTGGACCAATTCCAGGAAAGGTCTTTATAATAGCCTTGACCTCAGTCTCACTTTTCCCTAGGGCCAAGCATATCGAATGTGGGAAGAACATATCTTCACTATGTATGTCACATGTTGCCCACCTTTAGGAAAATCCAGCCAACTGTGAGAGTCAACATGCTAAGATCCTGGGCCTTCATTGCCCATTTTAAACAGTTGACATTCTGCATCCTTCTAATGAAGAAATTGCTTTAGAATTACTTACTGTAAGCATTTCATCAATATTTACTTTTATTTTTTTTTTAAAAAACATTTGGATACTTTCTTTTAAAAAAATATTTCTATTTATTTGTAAGAAGCGAGGGAAGAGAAGAGAGAGAAAATAGTCACACCAGGGCCTCTAGCTATTGCAAATGAACTCCAGATGCATGTGCCACTTTGTGCGTCTGGCTTGTGTGGGTATGGGGAATCAAACCTAGGTCTTTAGGCTTTGCAGGTAAGTGCCTTAACCATTGAACCATGTCTCCAACCCCTAGTAACTATTTTTCAAAATACAAACAGCTGCTGGAGAGTTGGCTTAGTGGTTAAAGTGTTGGCCTGAAAAGCCTAAGGACCCGTGTTTGATTCTCCGAGTAAAGCCAGATATATGTGGCACATGCATCTGGAGTTCATTTGCAGTGGCTAGAGGTCCTGGTGTGCCCATTCACTTCCTTTTCTCTCTATTTCTCTCTGCTTTCAATAAGAAAAAAAAATATTTTTAAAGAGAAAGTACCCAAACATATTTTTAAAAAGTAAATCTTGATGAAATGCTCACATTAAATAATTTTAAAGCAGTTTCCTCATTTGAAGGGTGCAGAATATTAACTGTTTAACATGGATCATGATGGCCCAGGATATTAGCAAGATGACTCTCACAGTTGTAGCATGTATGTAAAAACCCTAACCTGAAGCAAAACAGTAAAATGAACCTTAAAAAAAAGAAGACTTGTGGAGAACAATGTGTTTAGTATGAAAACGAACTCTGCAAAAAAAGAGGGGAACCCAATAGCACATAGTCATGGCATGAGAATATGCCCTTGAGTCACCAAGCACTGCCCTAAGGACACTGGCTTCTGTATGCCAAGCTCTTCAGAGAACTGGAGATGGGTGGAGGGGGAGCCTGTTATCTACAACTCTGCCTCGCCATGTGCTGCTGGAAATTGGAGGCAACTTATGACTGGTCTTCCTGTCCTAAAACCTGTCATTATTTTTTTTTCATCAAATTTCATATAGCCTTTCTTAGGAATTCTTGCTGCTTTTCTTCTCTGCACCAGAGATTTCTGTATTTCTGGGTGCCAGCCCCTGGAAATAACATTTTAGCACTTTTAAAGCATTTACGTCAATGGAGAGTAGCAATTTGCACATTATTCTGTGCTCCTTCCAAAGGATTCCTAAAGGGATTTGTTTGCACAGCAACTCGCTCGATGCCAGGCACAGGGTGCATGCACAACGAAGAGGAAGTTAATAGAACAAAAGGAAGGGAAAGGCCCATGGCTTGTTGACTCACTTTCATGTCCCATAAATGAACCGGGGTGGATTCTCCAAGATGTGTAAGAGAGGAAGATCGTGCCTTGGGGATGCCAGGAACACCACACATAATCGAGCTGATTAGAGGGAAACAAACATGATTCCAGGAAGTGATTTTCCCTCCACGTGGAACTTGGAGGAAAGAGATTTCATCTTTGGACACCCTTTGCGTGGTGTGTGAGTACCGAGGACACACAGAAGGCCGGGGAGAAAGATTCTGAAATGGTACCAAAGTCCCTGACTCTCCCTTCTCCTGCACTCCTCCAGGACAATCTTTTAAACTTCCAAATCACTTTTGGTCCGTTTCCTGTGCAAAACTGTCTCCGTCTCCTTCAAAATAGAAACCAGGATCCTCGCGTGGCAAGCCTAGCTCCTTGGGCTTTGCGGAGACAGTCACCCTCATTCCTACAAGGCTCCCGCTGCTTCCTCAACTCTTCCTGTCTCTGACCATAACCAGGACATGACTTGTGTTTTGTCTTAGTCTTACCCCTCACCTCCAAGGCATTCTTTTCTTTTTTCTAGCTATGATCTTGCTCTAGCCCAGGCTGATGTGGCATTCACTCTGTAGTCTCAGGGTGGCCTCAAACTCATGGCAATTCTCCTACCTCTGCTGGGGTTAAAGAAATGCGCTACAACGCTTGGCTCCATTCCTTTCTTTATGACATTTGGATGGTGTCCATTTCCTCCGTTTTGCCAATACCCTTTCCTGCTTAGACAATTCTTAGTCATCTGCCAAAATTCAGTCCTCACTGTATACCATCTCTATTCACTTTTCGCATCGAGTGCTGTGCATTCCCAGTATGGCTCTGCCATTGTCTCCCCCTCCCCCGCCCCCCACCTCCTCCATCTATTTTCCTTCTTGATAGCACTCGTCTTACTGTGAGGTGACCTAGGCTCTGCTTAGGGCCAATGCACTTTTTATTTTATATCCAGCTCACTGTTTATCAAAAATGAGCTTTATAACCTCCCGAAACTATAAAGATGGAAGCTCATGAAGGAAATTTGGAGTCGGTAGCCTAGATTTAGCAGCCTCTGGTGCTACAGAGTGTCAGTCTCTTGGTCTGGGGCTGTTCAGTGAATAGCTCTGGTATCTACATGGAAAAATACTCTCCTTGTGAATCATTTGAGTTGAATACCTCCTTGTATTAGTTACCTATCATTGCTGGGGCAAAAGACCTGACTGAAATCAGCTTAAGGGAGGAAGGTGTATTTCAGCTTATAGTTCCAAGGTTGTTGTAGTTCCAAGGTCCACCATCATGGTAGAAAAGATAAGGTAGCAGGAGCTTGAAGCAGGTCCCAAAGTAAGGAAGGAGAGGATGATAAATACTGCTGTTCAGCCAGCTCCCACCTTTTTATACAGTCCAGGAGTCTGGTCCATGGGATGGTGCCACTCACAGTTAAGGTGGCTTTTCCCACCTCAATTAACCTTTTGAAAACAATTCCCTCATGGGTGATTCTAGGTCCTATCAAGTTGACAATCAATGTAAATCATTACTCTCTCTCTTCATATGTTTTTCTTAGAAAATAAAGGTGGGTTCCTAGGTTTATTTTTGGCAATGAGAAGAAAGCACTCCACACTAGAAGTAAGATAATAATTCTCTAAATAATAAGGCTCTGAGTGTACATAAAAATATTTATTTATTCATTTGAGAGGGAGAGAGAGAGAAAGGAAATGGAGAGAGAGAGAGAGAGAGAGAGAGAGAGAGAGAGAGATACACAAAGAGAGAGATACAGAGAGAGACACAGAGAGAATGGGCATGCAAGGGCACCACCTTGTGCATGTGGCTTATGTGGCTACTGGGGAATCGGACCTGGATCCTTAGGCTTTGCAGGCAAGTGCCTTAACTGCTAAGCCATCTCTCCAGCCCATGGTCTTGATTTCTTACAAGACTGTCTCACTCTCTCAACTGGCCAACAGAATCCTTGGGCTGTCCATGGCACACTGACACTTTCATCTTGCACTACATAATACTCGGTACTTTGCTTGCTCATCTCCTTGCTTAAGCTCTTGGAGAAGAGAGCGAAGCTTGCCTTTGCAGTCCCACTTCCCAGTACGGCCGCTGCCTTACAGCAAAGACCTAGAGGAGCAGCAATCAAATGCGCAGCAAGAGGCTATTTCCATTGTGATCTGTCTCGGTCCTGCCATCTTCATCAAAGCAGAAAACACTGTTCATGCATGGTCTGTTGTGAAAACCCTTTTAACAATTGTCTTTATACCCTTTTAAGGAAATACAATATCTGTCTAGAAGTAAAAAAAATTTTTTTTCTTTTTCCTTGTTCTTATTTTCATGGTTAACTCTCATCTCACATGGCAAGGCTAGTGGAAGTTATATTGTTTCTTTGTAAGCATTAAGTGTATTGAGATGAACCGAATCTATTTGTAGAAAGAGTAAGACAATGCTAAAAAAATGTAACCCATAGAAGTAGGAAAAAGTAAAATCATAATGGTGGGATATAAATGATGGAGTTTGGAAAACACTAGTATAACACAGGGAGTGAATATGTTTGTTTAATGAGGAAAAAGTTCCCTTGCCTTTTCTCTCTTCTTTTCCACTTGTAGATCTCAAGTGTGCATTATTGCACTTATATTCTGAGCTCCATTTCTACCTCTCCCTTCTGCTCAGCTCCCCTGTGCCCTAGCATCACCCAATTATAAACACGCCACAGGCTCCCTCGCACTTGATAATAGGGTCCTTTCTTCTGATAGTCTGAGTCTTCCCAAAGCTGGCTCAAGCCTGTCATGACAAATGTATCACCCCAAGTTCTTCCACAGAAATGCTGTGGATATTTGTGATGTCTAGACTGCTGTTTGGTACCTTCCTGGCCCTGATCCTTTCTCTAAGCAGAAAGGCAGAATTCTACTTTTCTTTCAATGCTCACTGAGATGCTCCTGACTCCACAAAGCCTTGCTGGCTCATTTCATGGGTGGGTGAAATGTCTGTGCTCTGGGATACTTCCTTCCTTCTCTTTCTTTCAGGTTTTTATACATATGTGTGTGTCGGTGCATGTGGACATGTGTGGAGGCCAGAGGACACCTCCGGTGATCTTCATGAATGACACCCACCTTTTATAGACACCAAGTCTCTCAATAGCCTGGAGGTCACCTAACCTGGTTGGCCTGCAAGCCCCAGGGATTGCCTGCCTCCACTTTGCTAGCTTTGGAATTACAAATGTGGACTACCATGCCTGGCTTCTTTTTAAAAAATACGGCTTGTGAGGATCAAACATAGGTCCTTAAGCTTTCAGAGAAAGCACTTTGCTGACTGAGCTACCTCCCCTAACTTTGTTTTCTCATTTACGTTGTAGGTCTAAGAAGGCAAGATCTGAATTTCATCTAACCCCTACTCAGTTTTTCTTCAGTGGAGCTAGAAGGAAGAGAGGACATGTGAAGAATCGGCTCTGCTTCTCTGTGCCCTGTCAGCTTAAGAGCAGGCAGCAAACCCAACAGAAGGGCATGTTCACTGAGAATATAAACATGATAATTGACCCACATTGGCCTTAGGAACCTATTTCTATTTTAGAGATAAATATAATAATATTTAAAATTATTTCGCAAAGAAACCAATATGTATGACCTAGCATCAATCCACCATTTTAGAGGCAAGAAAGCTGGAGCAGCACAAGTGTAGCGGTGCGCACCCACACCCACATGGACTTGTGTTCGACTGGCCACGGGGCTCACGCTGCAGACCGGTGCAGAGGGACGGCTCTGCAGTGCACGCCAAACCTCAGACGAGTGGCGCTCTCGGAAGTTCTCTCAACCTGAGACACAACGACAAACGGGAGCCCTGTGTCTGCAGTCCGTAGTCTCCTCTGCCAGCTCCAGTATGTGCTGAATGATTTATGACAACCCTGAAGGCCGTGTGTCCGCAGCCTCCTTACACTGACCTTCCCTTTCAGGATGATGGGATCCAATAATGATTAAAAGAAAAAAGAAAGACATTTCAAAAAAGACCTGCTCACAATAGATGCCTCTCTCTAACCTTTAACTTGTTTTTTTTTTTCCCCACAGTGAATGCCTGTTAGAAGAAAACAGCAATATTGAAATGACAAAGCAGTGACATCAACATTATTAGAACAATTTATCAAACAAAACAAAAAGCAAGACCAAGTCAAAAGATCTCATCCCAAGGGCTGATTGTTGGCTTTTGATTGGAACTTTTATTTGCAGGCCATTTTCATAGAAAACCCCACACAAGACAACAGCTCTTTATCTGACGAAAAAAAGCAAAAACAAAACAAAACAAACAAATGACAATTAAAAAAACACCATTTCCCTACTGACCACAATCTAGTGACAATTTCCTTTGTTGTCATCATTCCTCCAAGACTTGAGGCAATACACTCAGGCCTTACAGTATGTAGGAGCCATTCTTTTAAGCTACTCCTGGAGAAATGGGTTAGTGGCTAAGGTGTTTGCCTGCAAAGCCTAAGGACCCTGGTTCAATTCCCCAGGACCCATGTAAGCCAGATGCACAAGGGGGCACATGCATCTGGAATTCGTTTGCAGTGGCTGGAGGCCCTGCGTGCCCATTCTCTTTCTCTCTGCCTCTTCCTCTCTATCAAATAATAAATAAATAATAAGATATGTTTCAGAAAAGCTACTCCTGGACTAGTCTTTCTCCAGTGACTCCCGAGACTGAAGCCACAGGGGGCATAGAACATTGTTCTACAGCTCCCCCTATGGGTCAAGCAAGGGTGATGTTCTGAGTTACCTTTGACTGCTCTGTAGTTTCCACTTGGAATAAGGTAGGTGGCCCTAGACCTGTCTCAAGGCTGGCTGTGTTCCTAAAACTTTTCAGCAAAATGGAATTTTATTTATTCCTTTGGGGTCCACATTCTTAGGGCTAAACCAAGTCTAATCTGGGCTTCTGGGAATGGTGCTTGCAAAATGAATTCCTGGGTTTGGCTTTGACTCTCCCCAGAAGCTGTGTACAGTGTCAACCATAACAGCTTTGATCATCATCCACTTGGTGGGTTCTCAAGTAATGATCTAAGAATTTCTTCAAATGAGGAGAAAAATGCTCTTGACCATTTTTAAATACTTCAACCATTTAGCAAATTGATGTTTGAAAAACATATGAATGTCATAACAAGGCAAGACTGTCAAGAGTAAATATTTTCTTTTCTACAAAAGAACATAATTTGTACACTCCTTAGACGATAGTGCTCATTTACTTGACTCCATCTGAAGGTTTGTGTCACTCCATTCTTTCAAAACATGTCTTATCTTACTAACATCTTATAATAAAGTATAAGAGGAATAAAAACATGGACTGTGTTCATTTGGTACAGATAGATCTGTTTTCAGGACTATCGGATGTGCATGGGTTTGCAAGGTTTCTTAGTAGAAAGTCTATTATTCATCATGATTATCATTTTAATAACTTTCCTTTGCTCCTTGTGGTACTGTGAACTGACTGTAGAAAAACTAATCAGCACAATGGAAATATCCTTGCATAATGTGAGAAAGAGTGACTCTCAGGAAAATGCAGAAATCACTCCTATTAACACCAACACCTGGTAAAAATTTCCTCATAAACCAGGCATGGTGGTTCACCCCTTTAATCCCAGCACTTAGGAGGCAGAGGTAGGAGGATCACAGAGAGTTTGAGGTCACCCTGAGACTCCATAGTGGATTCCAGGCCAGCCTGGGCTAGAGTGAGACCCTACCTCAAAAAGCCCCCCCCCAAAAAAAAGTCCTCATAACTGTCATGCATATATATGTCCACTTCATGGTAGGAAGTGAGTATTATAATTTGATCCCCCTATACACATGGAACATGTAAGGTAAAGTACCCATGTAATCCCAGCACTGGGAAGGCAGAGACAGGAGGCTCTCTGAGCTCACTGGCTAGCCAGTATAGTGTAAGAGGTGAGCTCCAGGCCAGTGAGAGACTCTTTAGGGAGGTGGACGGCATTCCTGAGGGTGACCCTGACAGTTGTTCTCTGACCTCCATGTGCATAGACAGATGTTTACACCTGCACACTTGAATATAAGCACACATACACAACACACACACACACACACACACACACACACACACACACACACGCATGCACGCACGCACGCACGCACACATAATTTCCCTATTCTTCCTGATGCAGTTCCAGGTTTTTCTTTTTAAAAATGGGGCTACAGAGTCAACTGTTTCTCTGGCAGTTTCTAATGATTTGCTCATTATAAATCTCAATGAGGCAGCACTGGAGGCCCAAGCTAAATGGTACCTTTGGAGAGAGAGAGGTTGTTAAAAATAATGAGCTAGATTTGATTCCCAAATTTGGTGCATTCTGTTCAGGGGAAGCTACCTCCTTCAAGCTCCCTTTAAAGATCTGACTATCGGGCTGGAGAGATGGCTTTAGCAGTTAAGCACTTGCCTATGAAGTCTAAGGACCCCGGTTCAAGGCTTGATTCCCCAGGACCCATGTTAGCCAGATGCACAAGGGGGCGCACAGGTCTGGAGTTCGTTAGCAGTGGCTGGAAGCCCTGACACGCCCATTCTCTCTCTCTCTCTCTCTCTCTCTGTCACACTCAAATAAATAAATAAAAATGAAAAAAAATTTTAAAAAAAGATCTGCACAAGACCACATAACCTAGTCAAGGGTGTAGCATTTGCAGAAAAGAAAACTTTTGCAACTTTTATTATGGCAAAATTATCTGGTCACTGAACCTCTTTTGTTGAGGGGTCTTTTACCACTTTTCTGAATGACAGTTTTGGAACACGCACTAGCTAAGTACCGTTTTACAGATGAGGAAATGGAGTATGGTTCACTTTCTGTCAATCTAAATCATATATGCCTATAAGAACTTTGAGTCTTTTAAGCTGATTTTATCTAACCTGTAATTATACCTATGAGCCTTAAATAGTTCAAGAAATGTTGAAGTATGAGAACAGAAAAGTCTTTCTCTAAAAGTTACATTAAAAACCTTGTAAAGACAGCTAGCATGAAACAATAAAGTTCCTGCAGGACCGTAGCATAGCTCAGTTGGTGGAGTGTGCACAAAGCCCTGGATTTTATTTTACATAGACTGGGCATGGTGGTATGTGCCTGTGATCCTAGCATTTGGGAGGTCGAGGCAGGAGGATCAAAAGTTCAAGATCATTCTTGGATACATAGTGAATTTGAGGCCAGCTTAGACTACATGAGACTTTGTCTCAAAAAAAGTAATGGTCTAGGAAGATAGCTCAGTGGTTAAAGGAACTTGCTTGCAAAGACCACTGGCCTGAGTTCAATTCCCAAGTCACCCATGTAAGCTGAATGCAAAAAGTGGTGCAAAAATGTGGCATTTGTTTACAGTGCCAAGAGGCTCTGGTGTACATGTGTGCATGCACACATGAACAAAAATAAAGTAACTAAAAGTAAGACCCTACTGCTGAAGACAACATATGCCATTAGCATAGAACATGGAGAGAACTTGTTGGAACCTGGAAGAGAGCCAGTTCTTAGACAGCCCATCTAGTGCTGGAAGGTGCTACATGAGATACTGGGGGAAAGTGGCCAACATCCGTCTGAGCAACTCGAGGTCTAAGCTACTCAGAAGCAAACAACCTGACGTGATGCTCACACAAGTGCAATAGTGGCACACAGCCATGGTGGGTAACCAACTCCTCTTGGATTGGCTAATGGATCCCCTCAGTGGAAAGGAACCCATATCTGGAACTGGGAAACAATAATATCAAGAATCATATCCAGGTCTGGAGAGATGGCTTAGTGGTTAAGCGCTTGCCTGTGAAGCCTAAGGACCCCGGTTCGAGGCTCAGTTCCCCAGGTCCCACGTTAGCCAGATGTACAAGGGGGTGCACGCATCTGGAGTTCGTTTGCAGTGGCTGGAAGCCCTGGCTCACCCATTCTCTCTCTCTCCCTCTATCTGTCTTTCTCTCTGTCTGTCACTCTCAAATAAATAAATAAATAATGAACAAAAATATTTTTTAAAAAAGAATCATATCCAGACAATGATTTTGCTTCCCAATATCAAGTTCCCACTAATCTTGGGCTATAAGAGGGACTATACCCATTAAATTCTAAATTAATAATGCTTATCCCATTTAACCTGTGCTGACTTCAGTCTCTGTTGGAGAATCTGCTTCTCTTTTTCAGACAGGAGCAGGACTTGAGATAAATGTCCCATCCCTCTTCAGCTTGACTCCAGGTGAAACCATAGAGGAATTGGGGAAATGAGCAAGAGTGCTGCCTTCTCTGTGAACCTGGTAATAAGTACAAGAGTGAAGGACAAAGACCCTGAGGACACTCAACACCTACCAAAGCAGAGATCCAGAGGCTCCTAAGAACCCATCACTAAAGTAGACTTAAAACAGACCCAAGGGCTGGGGAAATTGCTTAGCGGTTAAGGCGTTTGTCTGAAAAGCCAAGAGATCCAGGTTCAACTCCCCAGGACCCATGTAAGCCAGATGCACAAAGGGGCGCATGCGTATGGAGTTCCTTTGCAGTGGCTGGAGGCCCTGGTGTGCTCATTCATTCACTCTCTCTCTCTCTCTCTCTCTCCTGTATCTCTCTCTCTCAAATAACTAAATAAAAATAAAATATAAAAAAAAAAACACACCCAACATGGCTCAGGGAGTTTTGCAGAAGAGGGGACAGAAAGATTGTTAGAGCCACAACTTGGGGTGTTATGCACAGAGACATTGCCTCCTCTCCCATAACTGACTGCCACTCCCACAATGCACAGCTCACAATCCCTATGGGGTTTACCTGTATCCCTAATGAGGAGGGCCCCTTTGGAAAAGGGCCAGGGATGAGGGAAAGGATGGTACCATTGTGTGTTGTTTATATATTAAGTATGTCCATAACTAATAAAAATAAATTTAAAAATTCCTGCAGTAGTTGCAGATGAAACAAATATAAATAATGAAAAATTAGACACTGTGTTCAGAGTGCTGTTTGTCTAAATTAAAAAAACACCAACGAAGTCTTCATTTATAGACACTGCACCATGAATGTGGATTATGCAAGAAAGACAATGTGAACAGCAGTCTAAAGTCCTTTTGTAAAAGCCTTGTTCTTTGATGAGAAAACTAATGAATAAATATACATTTGTATGTTTTAACAATAGACATTTGAGGAAAGTATTTTAAAGGGTCCTTTATTTAACTTTTATGAATACCAAACTACTTGCTCAATAAATCAAGGCTAGGGGAATTGTTGGCATGTGTCTAAATATGTAACAATACTCAGCACTACCCACCCATGTGACAGTATACTTTAAGTTGCTCTGGTTGTGCTTGTTTTTTAAATGCATCTCTCCAGATTCCCTATATCCTTTACCATTTAAATTAGGCTGGAGGGCAAGGCTTCTGGCCTCAGGTGAGTGAGGCTACAGAGGGAGATGAGATGCAGGGTGAGGAGCATCTGCGTTTTGAACACAGGAGAGCGCCAGAATCGGCAGCACGCAGACCGTAACTTGCAGCATTAGCCCGAGACCACAGAGCTGAGGTTGTGTCCACAGTGCTTTCTTTCTGGGAAGATGACATAAAAATTCCTACTGGGAGACCGGAAGTGTGCAAAGGAGACAAAACAGCATGCCAGAGATTCTGATCCATTTTCAAAACTTGATTGTTTTTATCAACAAATAGTCACTGTGCCTACTGATGGGCTTCAGTGTGATGTTTTGATATATGTATACATTAAAGTTAATATATCACTTCCCAATTTATTATTGCTCTACTTTTGACTGAACAGATAGTAGAAATATATCATTTACTTTCTTACCCAGTATATAATGAAATTAATAAATTTTATGTGTAATGTGATGTGATGTGTTATGTGTGTGTGTGTGTGTGTGTGTGTGTGTGTGTGTGTGTGTGTATGGTGTTGTGATATGGTTGCCTTATGCCACTTGCCTCTGGTGGCCAGAGCAGAATGGGTGTCCCACTCCATTACTCTTCTACACAGCCTAGTTTTGAGCTGGAGTCTTTACTGATTCCAGAGCTCCTGGGGCTCTGAGATTCTCGGTGTCTCATTCACAGTGGGACTGGCATTACAGCCGTTTATGCAGGATCTAGAAATTTGAACTCGTGGTCTTGGGCCCTCATGCTTATACAAGTGCACTTAACTGCTGAGCCATCTTTCCAGCTCCCCTAACCAGTATTTTAAAAGATACTTCAGCAATCTGTTTTAGTCTATTGGTTTCCATGCTATAAATTCCATTCCATGCTTTGCCATCCTACTATACACATTGAAAAAATATCTTTCTCAAAATATGTATATTCTCATATCCCATTCCATTAAAAATGTTGACCATGACATATTTTTTTCTTGATCCCCAGTTGAGAAAATAGTGTGTTCATAGTGACTGAAACACCTAGGAGACTCACATGGCATTTTGTCTACTTCTGTGGTCCAAACGTGGTGTGGCAATGGAATGGTTCAGGTAAGACTGGTCTGGGGAGTATTCCAAATCTCTTGCTTGAACCCCAAGCTTTGTAAGATGGAAAACCAAGAATGAAACCTCATGTTTGGGCTTGAGCCACGCTGTCATTTGGTGGGGGTCTGGGAATGATTTGGGAAATGAATGTCCTCAGAGAGACCCTCAGTTCTCGGGTAGGGGAGGAAGAAAGAAGCAGTGAGTTGTGAATGGGTGCAGTGGTGTGGACGGACTCACAGCAAAGGACAAGCTGGACATGAGCACACAGGTGCACCCCTTCATCCAAGACTAAGGCTGAAGTAGAGTCCTGGGTGTCTTCAATGCTAGCAGCTCAGGAGACCTGCAGGCTACTCAGTACCTGCCTCAGCAGATGCCAGTGACCAGGAGGAACGAGCTCCTGCTCATGAGCCCAAGAGGGCACGCTGTGGAGATGGATCACATCCACAGTGCTGAGAAAGCCTCCCAGCATGACAGGATGTTCAGTGTGACCAAATCCTTACCTAAAAGATGGGACCCTACAAGGGCTTACCATCCTGCGAATGCCAGCCGTATTATGAGTTCCCTGACTTGACTGGAATTGGGGTCTCATGAGCCAAATTTCATTTTAAATGTAGGAATCAATAAAAAGTTCTGATACTGAACAAATCATTTGTGAATACAAATTTTAAACCTGCTCTACCTGCTTTGAAGGAATTTTTGGTGCATGAAGGCAACATGCAGTTCCTGCTGTTATTTTTAACACTTACCCAGTGCCAATGTTCTGGGCATTGTACTGAACACAAAATCAGACATAATTTTTCTGTTCACTTGGCTCACAGGCAAAATGACAACACAATATACAAAGAGGTGGGGGAGGGGGATATACCAGAAATGATGAATGTGAACATATTTAAGATTCATAAATAATAACCTCATGACATATTACTTACAGATAATTTCTCCATGGAAATAAAACTACATCCTCTTGTCATTGATCTAGCTGTATATGTTTTTTCCCTCCTAACACTGGTTCATTGTGATTCAGGATCCTCAGCAGTGGTCTTGAATAATTACTCATTTCTGGTCCTCATTCTTGGAAACCTGGGGTTTGGCTTGGCTAAGTGTAATTATCAAAATATTCTCTTGATGGCCAATGTGTGGTACAGATAAACATCTATTTACATAGAACATCCCATGTAGTTTTAAAATTTGATTTGTGTGTGTGTGTGTGTGTGTGTGTGTGTGTGTGTGTGTCAGAGTCTCATGCTTCTGCAAACAAATGCTCCTCTGGCTCTTGTGTGGATGGGTGGGGAATTAAACTCATGCTTGCAGGCTTTGCAAGCAAGAACCTTTAATACTAAGCCACCTCCCCAGGCTCTGTTTTTATTTATTTATTTATTTATTTTTGCTTGCTTTTTTGAGGTAGGGTCTCACTCTAGCCCAGGCTGACCTGAAATTCACTATGGAATCTCAGGGTGGCCTCGAACTCACAGCAACTCTCCTACCTCTGTCCCCCAAGTGCTAGGATTAAAGGCGTGCATCACCATGCCCAGCTTGTTTTATTTTTAATAGGTGCTCTATTTACACTTTTTTTTTTGGCATCCTTAAAAGGAGATACTAGATTAATCACAATTCATATATACATTTTTTTTCTATTGTGAAAATATCCTTGAACATAATATCTAGCACCCAATTCTGCATTCATCAGAACACATTTTAATAGATTTTATAAAGTCATAATTTTACAAAAATGTGTTTTCTAATAATAATTTTCTTTTTTATATTTTTAAAAATATTTATTTGAGAAAGAGAAAGAGAGAGAGAATGGGTGTACCAGTGCCTGCAGCCACTGCAAGTGAACTCCAGATGCATGCGCCACCTTGTGCATCTGATTTATGTGGGTCTGGAGGAATGGAACTTGGGTCCTTAGGCTTTGTAGGCAAATGCTTTAACCGCTAAGCCATTTCTCCAGCCCCAGAATTTAAGTGTCAGGTTAGGAGTACTGTGCTCCTAAAATAAAATCATAAATGCTGTTACAAAGCAAAGACTTGCATTTTTTGGAGTTTGTGAAATAGTAACCTATATTAAAAGGAAGTCTCATTCATGTTTTTCTTCACTGCCCTGGTGGCAAGGCAAAGTATTTGTGAGGGAAACCCTAGCGTGAGTTTATTGAAACCGGTAGGCATAAAGCAACAGTGTAAAAATATCGTGGAGATATTTAAGAGCACAAGTTGGACAAGAACTTTTATTCACATTGGAGAATCTAGGTGGTTATAATTCTGTGTGTAAAATTCCAAAGATGCTTACTGCCATGCCAGCCTCCTGTTACAGGAGGCAAAGGTTGATAAAAAGCAGTTGCAATCAGTTGATAAAAGTCTTTCTGACATTTTATTTTATTTATTTATTTATTTTTTGTGGCTACCAGGCAGGAAACACAGGACCATGTCATGCCTACCCAAATTCTTTTATTCAAAACCTAAGATCCGGCCTAGGGGTGTAGGCCTGTAATCCTCACTATTGAAGAGGTTAAGGCCAGAGGATCGTAGGTTCTGTGCCTGTGTAAGGCTACACAGTGGGTTCAAGGCCAGCCTGGCAACTTAGTAAGGCCTGGTCTTCTAATAAAAAGTGAAAAGAGGGTTAGGGATCTGGCACAGTGGCTGAGTGACTACCAAGCATGCACGAGGCCCTGAAGTTCAATGCTCAGTACCTCAAAACGAAAGCAAAGAAGCCCAAACCAAAACCCAAAGATCATATAAACCAAGGGAGCAGGCATGAAGCTAACCCGCACTCTTGTGCATGTCACCTCCACTGCTCACATTATTGTTATAACTCATCTATTATGAGTTGACCACTGGGGAACAAGTAGGTACAACTGGTTGAGCTCCCAGAGACAGAATAGTGTGTCGTAGCTGAGGACAGCGGAGATCAGTTCTTGACATTACTGTGGATCCTCTTTTAGCCTTTTATTTTTAATTATCAGTGATGCTTATTGCTTCTGTTTCATGAAAAGAATGGTTCAATAAAACCAAACCCTGGAACAGTATAAATTTGTGGGTTTCTGTGTCTTGTCTCTTTCACCATGCGGAGTAATAATCATCAGTAGATGGAAAAATCGTTGAATCATGGCAATATTTATTTATACTTATATTATTTATATTAATATGTTTATATTAATATTTACGTTATTGGTGTTTTTCCAGTGTGCTACATACAAGAGGTCTTTGGCTGTTGTTGACTGCCTGCCTGAGAAGACAAATGTCTTTTAAGTAATTTCATCTTCCTACTCACCTAGAATGTTGACTGTATCCATATTAGAAACAGATATTATTCCCACACGTTTTTTTTTTTTCTTTTGACCTGGCATCAAATTATGATATGCTTAACCAGTTCTGGGTTTACTTGGAGAGCTACGCCACCTACTCTTGCTTTAGAGCCCATTTCAGCTCAGGGCTCACACAGACACAACTGGGGCTTTCTTGATCTCCATTAGCTCTGACAAAGTCATTGACAAGTTCTTGGGAATGAACTTTTCAGCAGCATGGGGACACAACATAATCTTTGGCTATTTTTAAAATTATTATTTTCTTCACAATTTTTTATTTATTAGTCTGAGTAGAGAGAGAGAGAAAGAGAGAGAGAGCAAGAGAGAGAGAGATACAGAAATAGGCAGATAGAGAGAGAGAGAGGATGGGTATGCCAGGGCCGCTAGCCACTGCAAATGAACTCCAGATGCGTGCGCCATCCTGGGCATCTGGTTTATGTGGGTCCCGGGGGAATCGAACCTGGGTCCTTTGGCTTTACAGGCAAGTGACTTAACTGCTAAGCCATCTCTCCAGCGTGATCTTTTTTTTTTTTTTTTTGATGAAAAACATTTACAAGTAATAGACCATACAAAATGAACAAATACTATCAACTATCCAGTATTTGTTAAAACATTCACTTTCCAATGCACTCCAATGTCTTATACCTTAGGACAACTTTGTCCCCTCACACCTCTGTCCTCAAGGAAGTGAACATAGGATGTGACCACTGGTAATGTCTGGGTTAGCATTATCCACTGAAGAATGAGAGAGAACTGAGAGAGAATTTTAAATGTGATTTAAAATGAAGCATGGTGTGGGGTCTGAATTTTTAATTTAATTAATTAATTTATTTGACAGAGAAAGAGGGAGAAAGGTAGGGGGGAGAGAATGGGTGCACCAGGGCCTCCAACCACTGCAAAAGAACTTCAGACACATAGGCCCCCTTGTGCATCTGGCTAACATGGGTCCTAGGGAATCAAACATGGGTCCTTTGGCTTTGCAGGCAAGTACCTTAACTGCTAAGCCATCCTTCCAACTATGAATTTTTAAGTTTTAATCAAGTATCAACATCTTCAAATCTTCAAACCTGCTGCTTCCTATTGGAATTAGACTGGATAACCAGATAGATGAATATAGATTGATGGATAGAACACAACACCAATATTTGAACCAGTGACTTCAGGCGGACAAGAATTTTCAAATATCTTCTTAGTGGCATTTAGAACAATCAAAACTAAAAATGGCTGCTTGGAATAAGGGCAACACAGTAATTAGGCATCCTTACCATCTGCCCTCACTGTTGATTAGGGAGCTGTATTTGCAGCAGGCTTCAATGGAGTGAGTCACCTCCTCTCTTGGATAGAATGAAGGGCTGGGAAGAGATACCTCATGTTCTAAATATATGAAAATGTTGAATAAAATGAGAACAAGAATCTTTCTGATGACATCAGTAGTGTCTAAAAAAAAAAAAACAAAAACAAAAAACGAGCACACCAACGGAGAAAGCTGGGTAGAGGTGGGATGAGGTTTCCTTCAAACTTACAAGGATCATTGCTTGCTGGGAGTTAGAAGGAGTCATAGTTCTAATCTTGGTTTTGACCCATGCATTGCTTGAGGATAAGACATTTAAACACTCTGGAGTTTAATTTCTCCAGCTGAGAACCAATAAAGCCTAAGATGAGTACACATGGAGCAATTCTATTAGAAAATTTTGGATGGCAAATGCCTATCAGGAAACTTCAGTTCTCCCTAATGACCAGAAAGTTCCTTAGGAACTCACTTAGTGTCACATTGGGAACAAAGTTTTAAATGGACAACATCCTTTAGGATGAAGTCTGAATCTCATATATTATATATTTGATTATTCTTAGCAGAGTGTTTGGCTCATCAACAGCACTCAATACAATTTGTTGAATGAATTTATTCTACATACAGTATTTCACACAAATAAAAGTACAAAATTTTATTCTGAGGGTAGGAAAAAGGGACAAGAGGTAGTCATGGTGCAAAAAAGATTAAGAATGGATCATTATTAAAATCAGTTTCTTCTTGTAATTAGAACTTTCATCGAATATGGCTATCAAGTTACATGTTCCACACGCTGTGTCAGTAGCTGGATCAGGACATCCAGAGTGACTAGGAAGTTGTTGGCTCACTTTGAACTTGTTTGATAGAATATTGCTTACTGTGAGGTATATACATGGGCTGTTTGGCAAGCCGAATCACCCCGCATGCAAATGCCCATAGAATGGCAGACCAAGTCACTTTCCCCGATGAGTTGATGGATATCTCCTCTGTGAACTATTTAAAAGGAACTCAAATAAGCAAGATGACTCTCTTTGCCGAGTCATAGACCCTCTCCCTGGGCTGTCAACAAAGTAAATTAATAATGTCTACTATCTGCTCCAAGGTCAGCATGTGCCAGCGGCGAGAATGTACTTCATGTTAACATAGGACATTGAAAAGTCTATGGTGTTTCGTTCTTAAAGTGGGTTCCTCACTGGCCCCTGCAGCATCAGGACCTCATAGGACCCTTATTTAAATGCGAATTCTCAGACCCAGACCTGTTGAACTGGAAGCTGCTTTAGGCTGATAGCTGTAAAAGATTTCAAACTACACATGTATGATCTTTATTGCTCCAATCAATGACCCATTATTCTTAGGCCCACTGGGGTTTTGACACGATTGTTATGTCATCTTTCATAGTGTATGGCCAGCTAAACTTTAATAAGAAAAAATAAGATTTCTTGTGTTCTCAACAACTGCAATGCTATTATATATATATATATATATATATATATATATATATATATATATGTATAATTTTAGGTGGGACAATTTTAATTCACACTAGAAACTGTTATTCCACAGAAGTCTGCACATTACAATTGTACTGTGGAGGAAATGGGGATGGCTAAGATAACATTTATCCTAGAGTCTCACAGTCTAGAATGGGAGGCAGAGCTCCCCACAAGGTAGGGTGGGGGAGGATTCTTCATCCAGATACTTTTACTTATTAAGTACCTTCTATGATATGGGATTAATTTAAGTGTGGAGATAGGTCAGAGAACAAACCTGATGCAAAGCTCTGTCTTTTTTTTCTTTTTTTCCCTGAGGTAGAGTCTCACTGTAGTCCAGACTGAACTGGAACTCATTCTAGCCCCAAGCTGGCCTTGAACTCACTGCAGTGATGAAAGCAGAAACAATAGAGCCAGATGACATATTGATGTCCAGCTACAGTTTGTTTCAGTCTCTAATTCTTTGTAAGGTTCTGGAAGGACTCATTAATAGGATGAGATAACTGGAATTATTTCAGGAAGTTGTTAGGGAAGGCTCAGGTAAAACAAAGAGTAATTCAGTTAAACACAGCTTCTCTTATTGCTCAAAATGGTCTATAAAAAATATCTGAATATTTTTCTGAAGAGACATCTCATTAGCTACTACTTTTCCACTTATTAGACTGTTTTACAAACAGAGAAAACAATTATTATTATTATTATTTGTTGTTGCTGGAAGTTTTGGATTTAAACCCAAATTTTGAAATAGGACAAATTTCAATTGAAAGAAGAAAAATGTCACATGGTTCAAATTCCTATTAGTGTTTCTCCTTAAACTAAATTTAACTCTTCAGTTAGCCTTCTAATTATGCATATACTGTGCCTGAAATTATACTCTCTCCTTAATCTACTACATGTCTTGCTTGCTTAAAAACATTACAGTAGGGAAGATTTTCTACCCCCAAAAGAAACTGAAAGAATAATGCTCAGATAAATGACAAGTGGGAAAGTCATTACTAGTTTGGACTGGAGGTGATTGCATTTCCCTTTCATAACGTGATGGCTCATTCTGATTGCCAGCTTGATTGGATTCAGATGTTCCTGGTAGGCTGGTAAAGCATACCACTAGGCCTGTCTGTGAGGGTGACTCCAGAAACAACTAATGAAGGGGAGTTGGCAATACCATTTCATAGACTGAGACCCTGATGGATTAAAAGGGGAAGAAAGGAAAGTCCTCCAGCATGAGCACAGGCATTCTCTTTCTCTGGCTGTTTTGTGATGTCCATGATGCAAACTGTTCTGCTGTTCCATACCCTCCTCATCATGATGGAATGAAACCTTGAAATTGTAAGCAAATTCAGCCCTTCTTCCCTTATGTTGTTTATGTCAAGGGTTTCACAGCAATGAGAAGTCTGACTAGCACACAGAAAGCCAATCAGTTCTAACTAAAAGTCCTTCCAATTGATATGATAACCTCTCCCCATAGGCACTGTGTTTATCTATTTAAGAACACATGACATCTATTCATTTAGTAATTTTTTAACTTATTTATTTTTGTTTATTTGTGAGCAGGGAGGGACAGAACAGAGACACACAGAGAGAATGTGTGCACCAGGGCCACCAGCCACTGCAAATGGACTCCAGATGTATGCACCACTTTGTGGGAACTGGGGGACCAAACTTGGGTCATTAAGCTTTGCAGGAAAGTGCCTTACCTGCTGAGAAATCTCTCTATCCCCTCTTAGCAATTTTCAAGTGTGAATAATATATTATTTACTATAGTCAGGATGCTATGCTATAGACTTCCACAACATATTATCTTGACTAGCTGAAATTTTGTGCCCTTTCACTAACATCTTCCCATTCCTCCCTTCCTACCCATGGCTAGCCATTATTTCATCCTGTTTCTAGGAGCTCAATATTCTTATATATCACCTATCAGTGAGAATATGTCACATATTGTTCTCTGTACCTGGCTTATTTCACTTAGCATAATGTCCAGCTACAAAGGACAGGAGATCTTCTGTTCAAAAGGCTGAGTAGTACTGCATTGTGTGATTTCACATTTCTTTTATCCATGCTAATTTCAGTAATGGCTGATTCTTACCAACAGACTACAAGAGTTCTCTTTTCTCCACATCTTTAAAATATTTACATTTAAAAAAAAAATAACAAGTGTGAAGTGGCACCTCACTGTGGTTTTAATTTACTTTCCTCCATAACATTGGGGATGTTGAGCATTTTTTTTTCACATATGTAATGGCCATTTGTTGGGCCTTGAGAGGCCCGGAGGTGAGGTCTGGTAGAAAGTCCTGAGCCTAGCTAAAGTTTGGCGACCTGCCTCTGGCCAGCTATGACTCAGCAGGGCACCTAATGGCCTGTGGCCTGCTTCTTCTGCTTAGGAGTTGGAGTTCCCACGTGCGTGTGCGCACACTTAGAACCAATCATGTCAAAAGTCACAGTATGCTATTGGCCCTTATGCCTTATCCCCTCCTGAGATCCCCGCCTTCATCCTCAACACTATATAAACACCTGCCTGTTACAATAAAGTGAGTTCCTGCTTTAATGAGACTCCCGGCTCGGTGGTGTGTTCCTGGCCATGGACAACCACCCTCCTCCTCAACCCCGTGGGAGGAACCAGCGGGTCTGGGGGAGCCCAGCAGCCATTTTCATATCTTCTTTAGAGAGAAGTATACTCAGGTTTTGTTTTTACTGATTTTCTAATTGGGTGATTTATTTTCTTACTATTGAGACTGTGGTTTTTATAAATATATTTTTTTATTGGGGATTTATTATTACTTTAATATGTGAACACATTGCAAATTGTCATATTTCTATCAGGTTATCCTCTTTTGTCCCCTTCCCTTCCATTTTACTGAGGCTCTCCTTAGTGAGGTATCAGTCATCACTATAGGGTCATGAAGGCACCAGTTGGTTCCTGTGGGGAGGACATTCCCTCACAATGTACTTTCCTACCCCATGACTCTTACATTCTTTCCACCATTCTTCCTCAATGTTCCTTGTATCTTGGAGGGTGTGTTATAAATATCCTTTAATGTTAAGCTCTCAGCTACATCTGACTTTCCTAATTTTTTTTTATTTATGAAAAAGAGAGAGAGAGAGAGGTAGATAATAGGTGCTCCAGGGCCTCTAGCCACTGCAAACAAGATGCATGTGCCTCCTGTGCATCTGGCTAACATAGGTACTAAAGAATTGAACCTGGGGTCCTTAGGCTTTGCAGGTAAGTGCCTTAATTGCTAAGCCATCTTTCCAGCCCTGATTTTCTTTCTTTTTTAAAAAAATATTTTATTTATTTATTTACAAGAGAGAGGGAGGAGAGAGAAAATGGGAATCACAGGGCCTCTAACCACTGCAAAGGAACTCCAGATGCGTGCTACACTTTGTGCATCTTGCTTTACATGGGTACTGGAGAATCAAATGCAGATTATTAGGCTTTGATTATTAGCCTTAGATGTTGAGCCGTCTCTCCAGTCCTGCATTTTATTTTCTGGTTGGATGAGTTTTGAGCCTCCTCAGTGTCTACCACTATCTCCCTGGAGAAGGTTATCTGGCTAGCAATTAGAGTAGCACTTATATGTAATCTGCAACTTCCTCTGTAATGTTTCCTGGGCCCTAATGGGTACAATAAAAATGACCAGCATGGCATGACAGCTTTCTCTTTGTGTCATTTTCATGGGTCTCCCTGGCATTCACTGCCATCTGGGACTTCAGTGGCCTATCCTGCTGTAGTGCTTTGGACCAGTGCATACTACACACTGGTGGGTCTGGGCTGGATGAGCCAATGGCACTGTTTGCAGGGGCCAGACATGTTTTTTTTTTTTTTAAATGAAGATTTTAATAGTTTTCTTTTTAATTTTTTTTTTATTTTTTATTTGAGAGCGACAGACACAGAGAGAAAGACAGATAAAGGGAGAGAGAGAGAGAATGGGCACGCCAGGGCCTCCAGCCTCTGCAAACGAACTCCAGACGCGTGTGCCCCCTTGTGCATCTGGCTAACGTGGGACCTGGGGAACCGAGCCTCGGACCGGGGTCCTTAGGCTTCACAGGCAAGCGCTTAACCGCTAAGCCATCTCTCCAGCCCAATAGTTTTCTTTTTAAGCTGAACTTAATAAGATCTGGTGTAAAAATTATGTCCAGGAAAAGGGGGAAACAAAATCCCTTAGCAGTCAATCTTATGGGGATTTAAAATCGTGGTTCAATAAAATGCCAGTTCAAGCAGAATCTTAGAAGGAATGAGTAACTGGAAACTTATGGTGGTCATCTACAAGATCAGGAAAAAAAAAAAAAGTGAGACTGCAACTGCTGCCTGCAGTGGGAAAAGGCATCACTGGACAAATTCAGTCATAAGGTGTGATTGAGCTATTCCTGCAGAATTCCTAAAAAGCTTTCAAACTCAATTAAGTTTTTTTTTTTTTTTCTTTCTGAATACAAAGCTCACAAGGAGAAAGATAAGAGAAGGGGAACAGCCTCCCATGTAGAGCAAGTTACTTCTGAAATATGAGTTATCTTTGGGTGAAAAACTTCCAAGATTTTTTTTTGTTGTTGGGAGTGTGGTGATTTGAATGAAATTATCCCTTAAAGGCTCATGTGTTTTGAATACTTGGTCTTCAACTGGTGGTAATTTGGGAAGGCTGTACAGCCTTTGGGAGGCAGAGCCTTGCTGGAGTAGGTGTGTCACTGAGGGTACGCTTATAATAAGGCTTGAAGTTTATTAGCCCCGCCTGCTGGGTGTTCAGAGCTAGCTCACCCTTGCTGCTCCCACCCAGCTGCTGTGGCAAGATGTGATGCCCAGCTTCTTGCCATGGTGAAACTTTCTCTCAAGATTGTAAGCTAAAAACCCTTCCCTCCCACCAGCTGTTTTTTGTTTGTTTGTTTATTTGTTTTTGGAGGTAGGGTTTTTCATGTTAGCCCAGGCTGATGTGGAATTCAGTATGTAGTCTCAGGGTGGCCTCAATCTCATGGTGATCCTCCTACCTCTGCCTCCCAAGGGCTGGAATTAAAGGAAGCTACCAGTTGCTTTTTGTTTGGCTGTTTTGTCCCAGAAATGAGAAGGTAATTGCAATAGGAGCATTTCATGTCTGAAAACAATTTACTACTTTTAAGAAAAACACATATCAGGAAAAAAATCTTAGGGCTGGGGAAATAGCTCAACAGTTAAAGGTGCTTGCTTGTACAAAGCCTCCTGGCTCAGGTTCAATTCCCCAGCATCCATGTCAAGCTAGATGCAAAATGGCACATACATCTGGTGTTCATTTGCAGCAGCAAGAGATCCTGGTGTGCATGGGCATGTGTGCATGTGCACAAGTAAATAAGTGGGAAAACAATTTAGCCCTTAGAAGAGAATGAAAACAGAGATGATTTCCTTGCCACAGGAAGATGCCTACCAGCAGAGATGAAAACTCTTAGTATGTTACACTAAACTGTGGACACTCTTGCTCAAGTAAGTACATGCAAGTAAGTCCCCACAGACATGGATACACCTATATCCAACATCTGAGGGCTGGGTTTGCTCTCTGTGCCATCCAGCACAGACTATGCTCAGCCTGCTGGAACCACATCTAGCTAGTGCCAACTAGCCCAAGGGCAGAGATGCTGGCTGCTTCACAGACACCCAAAGTCACGGTTGTAAGTGCCAAAACTACTTGAGTGCCCCTGCCTTCCCAGAGAGCAGAGCAGCGTGTGGAGGGCTTGGGATCCCTGCCATCTGTCAGGAGTGAGCAGGACAACGTGCAATTCCAATCTGCACCAGTGCTCGGGTGATAACGATTTCCACAGCACAGGCTCTGTTGGCCGCAGATAAGAACGGCTTCCACAGGGGACTGAAGCCATACAGCACGCACAACTTGGTTCCAACTCCTGTCACCTCTGCCCAAAGCTCTTGTGGTCATTATCCAATGGAATTGAGGGGAGGCAGTCTTTATGCCTTGCTGGCCTGTACTGGGCTTGGACGTTCATTCCCCTTTGATACGATGTGGCCATTATTGCTATTATTGTAAACAACGAAAACATCATTTGCTGAACCACTGTTACTTCTTCCTATTACCTTCTGAGAGTACGTGTGTGAAATCTCCTCATCCAGGAGCTGGCGCCCACGTTCTGCTTTTTCCTCTTTTACTTGTGATGCAAGCAGTAAGTTTATAAAGCAGCAGTGGGCAATTTTTTAAATAGAAAATTGATTTGAGTTTTCTAGCAACCCTTTAAAAAATTTTTATTTTATTTTGTAGGATAAGAATTAAGAGGATACAGGGCATGCTCTTTGTCATTATTTTATTTTATAATTTTATTTTCTAATGTAGCCCAGACTGACCTCTGTCTAATTCATCATGTAGCCAACATTGACCTTGAACTCCTGATTCTCCTGCATCTATCTCTCTCACTTTTTTTTGAGGGTGGGGTTCCAAGGTAGGGTCTCTCTCTAGCGCAGGCTGACCTGGAATTCACTATGTACTCTCAGGCTGGCCTTAAACTCACAACGATCCTCCTACATTGGCTCCCCAAATACTGGGATTAAAGGTGTGCACCACCATGTCTGGCTACCACCTCTTGAGTACTTGGATTACGTGCATGTGCCACCACGCTTGGTTTATATAGCACTGGGTATGGAGCCGGGGTTCATGCATGCTAGTCAGTCATTCTACGAACTTACCTACACACTTAGCCCCTCTAGAACCACTCTTTATCACCCAGAAATCTTTGAATTTGGGCCATCTATAAATGACCAAATGAAACAATATAAAAAATACAGTTTACATGACCATCCTATGTAAAGAGGTGGCTTCATAAAGCTAGTATGATGACTTCTAATAAATGCTTGTTTAAAATGACCAGCATATACTTTGAAACTTTAAAAAGAAACATTTTTACTTATTTATTACAGAGAGAGAGAGACAATGAGAATGGGTAGGCCAGGGCTTCCAGCCACTGCAAATGAACTCCAGATACATGCAGCACATGTGCACCTGGCTTACATGGGTACTGGAGAGTCGAACCTGGGTCCTTAGGCTTTGCAGGCAAGCACCTTAACCATTAAGCCATCTCTCCAGCCTATGCTTTGAAACATTTGAGTTTTAACAGATACTTTTTGGTGTGGGGTATCCATAAGGATTAGATTTCTTGCAGATATCCTATTGAAGCTCTTTATATACGTCAACTTACAAAATCACTTGAAGAATACTTCATGGTAGGTACAATTCATTTGCCCCCCCCCCACCTCTTTTACAAATGTTAGAGAGAACTTGTGATGCAAGGAGGCAAAGTGACTCAGACTACCACAGTGGGTAAATGGTGGGGGTGAGGAAGTCAGTGATGGGGAGGCTGGCTCAAGAATCTCTCTTACCATTCAACCATGGTGCATCCCTTTCCACTACCTCAATGAGAAGCTCCTGCTTGTAGAAGGATGTTTGCATGAGCTGTGAGGGTGTGTGCATGCAGAAGAAGGGTAGGAGGGGAGAGTATAGAGGGTGCAGGGTGGGCTCTGTGGCATGTGGAGTACACTAAATGTCCCTGAGAGCAAAAGCAGTGACCATTAGAAAAGGCAGGACTTTGTTTTAGGGAGTGCAAGATGGGCTAGCAGCAGCCCACTGGTTCATGGCCGAGAAATAGGAGATAGGGGAAGACAGTCTTAAGAGTGTGTGAGCTAGTCCAAGGAGCTTAATGTTTACCTCTGGGGCAGTTTTATTATTATTCACTTGTCATTTCTGGAGAAGTCATCTAAAATATTAAGCAATATATACTACATGATTTTATAGACAGTCATCTGCATTGGTATTCATAAATGTGGAGGCTTGTGATTTCATTAGACATCTATGAGACAAAAATCCAGGGAGTGCATAATTTCCTGATGGACAAATTACAGGATAAGAGAAGACCTTCGGAAGAGTTGTTGAGACTACCCTGAGGGATTTTTTTTTCTATAGTAGTAAATACTAGCTTTGTAGTGCATACTCTTCTAGAGTAATAGTAAGTACTAAGCTTGCTCTCGTTATCTCTCTCACACACATACATATGTATATATACGTGTGTGCATAAACACACACACACCCAGAATATATGTGAAATCTATACCTAGGGGCAAAGAAGGAACCCTTAGGCTAAAAAGAGAGGGAATGTGTTTCTTCTTTACAGACTAGGGATGTGGGCAGTGAGTGGTGAAGAGTGTAGAAAGGGGACAAAGAAAAGCCAAGTTTCTATGTATTAAAGAGGAAGAAATGATTTTCACTCATTTCTTTATGTATGACATGAATAAACTAGAGGATGCGTGGCGATGGAGTTGCTAGGAAATTAGCATTCGGAAGGATGTCGACAGCCGGAACATTTGCTTGTCTTCACTGCTTTGCAATCATCTCTATTCAGGCTGAAACGCGCCCTACCTGCTCTCACCAGGCTCGTGGATGAGGTGCTTCTTGTTTTGTCATCGTGTCTGTTGCCATGAAAACGCAGCACTCCGGTCTGAGGTTTCCAGTGCTTTATAGGCACATGGTAGAAATCAACACATACAATGATTCTAGCTTTGAATGAAAATATATTGAATACATGATTTAACCTCTCTGAGCCTCAGTTTCTTCTACGAAGTAAAGACGCTCTGCAAGATGTTTTCCCCATTCTCTTTATCCTCTCAGGATCAGTGAGAAGAGATAGAAATCAAATACTTAAAACTAAACATAGCATTAAAGAGGGTAAGTGGTGATGTTATTTAGAGGGTGAATCACAGAACCTGAGATTCATGAGCAATAGTCTTTGGTAAAACCAGTAAATATGTTTTGGAGCCCTTCTCACCAAGTTCTTTTTCAGATGAAAGAGCCCTCTCTGTATCCTTCCCTTCTCTTAATTCCTCCTCCCCTCCTCCTCTCCCTTTTCTCTTTTCTTACTTTTTTATTCTCTTTTATTTTCTTTCTTCCTTTGTCTTCTTTCTTCACCCCTCTCTCTCACTCCTTCCTTTCCTTCTCTCTTCTCTTCCTTTTTTCTCTTTCATTCTCTTTCTTCCTTCCTTCATTTCTTTGCTTGCCTCCCCTCCCTCTTCGCCTCCCTCCCTCCCTTACTTCCTAGTGGTAAGGATTATTTGGGCAAGATAGGCAAGTAAGTACTCAACCACTGAACTATATCTCCAACTGAGGAAGTGAATTCTGTGCTGCAGGTGACTCCAGGGATTGATTTCCTGTAGTGCAAGGGCAGTAAGGTAAAGTAAAAAGAGGGGAGACATCAAATTGTCTATGACAAGAGGTCCAAGGTATTAGTAACAAAGCCTTGAATCAGGGTGGCTAGTGGCAGAGACCTGGCAAACAAGTGTCAGATGGACAAAATCTCTGAAGCTGAAATGGAAAGGCAAGGCTCATGAAAGAAGTGGCGAACTGGATAGCTCAGGACCCTGTGTTCAGTGCAGCAGGGCTAATGTTATTTCTCTATTGGGTCTTCAAGAAATAGACATGTTCTGTACATGCCAAGGCATGCATGGAAAGAGTTTGGAGGCTGGAGAGATGGCTTAGCAGTTAAAGTGCTTGCCTATGAACATTAAGGACCCAGGTTCAATCCCCAGGACCCATGTAAGCCAGATTCACAAGGTGGCATGCATCTGGAGTTTGTTTGCAGTGGCTGGAGGCCCTGGCATGCTCATTCCCTCTCTCTCTCTCTCTCTCTCTCTCCCTCTTCCTTCCCTCTCTGTCTTAAATAAATGACTTTTTTTTTTAAAGGAACAGTTTGGATTGTGTGATTTTATGCAAGCCAAGGAGAGGTTTATCAAAATTACATTAATAGTATATTGAGAAGATTCCTGAGTATACATGAGGTTGACCAATAGGAAAGGTCGGTGAGCTTGAGAAGCAGCTTAGCAGAGTCCTTGTTTAGCATGTACAAGGCTCTCATTTGATCTCTGCGCTGTAAGAAAATAAAGATCGGAAAAGTGGATTCCCCCTTCTGGTACTCAATTTCATAGGTATATTGTCTAATTTAAATCTCTTTTCTTAGCACTTGGGAAGCACTTGCAATTCACACATCCTAAATGCTAGCTTTGTTTGGTGGATCCTGGGGACAAATCTGTATCTGCTCCATAGCATTTAGAGGAATTTCTTAGTATCGACAGCATGCCTTTTCAGCTTTCATGTGCAAAGCTGTCATTCCTCCCAACCAGTACAAAAGCACAAAACATGTAGATGCTTGGTTAGTTTATCTGAGAGATCAAGATGGAAAGTTATGCTGATGACAGATTGAGGGTAATTTTAAATGTTGAATTACTAGATGGACACAAGGAGAGCCACTAAGAGATTTTACACAAGGGTGGGTACCATAATCCTACTACTAATTCAACACACTAATTAGGGATAGGAGAAGGTAAATGCCTTGATGCAGGGAGAATTACCAAGTCCAGTTATCAAATAACAACTTGCTGAAACAAGTGAGAATCAGTGATAAGACCATCATAGTCAGAAGTCATTACATGTTATGATATCCAAGGTGGTCTGCTTCTTCACCCATTGTGATGATTAATTCTATCAACTTGACTGAATTGAGGATGACTTAGAGATACACCTAGAGGTGCATTTATGAAGGTTTTTTGAGAGAGGATTAAATGAGGAAGAAGACCTGCCCTGAACATGAGTGGTACTGTCCCATGAGGTGGGGCTCAAGACTGGATTTCAAGGGGAAAAGGGAGAAAGATGAATGAGTTCTGTCATTTCCCCCTCTGCTTACCTACCAAAGTGTGAGCAATCAGTTTCATGTTCCCATTACCACAGCCAAGGAAGAACTGCCTCTGTTTCTTTCTCTTCCCTTCTATGATGGACTGTTCCCTTCAACTATGAGCCAATCATCCCTTCCTCCCTGTTCCTTGACAGGCATTCAGTGATGGCAACAAGGAAAGGATCTAACATAGAACCTTGGAGAAGTGGAGCAGCTGCTGCAGTAAGGCTTTGGAGGCTGTTGGAACTGGTTTGAATGAGGAATACAGAAGAATTTGGGAGCTGTGGGATAGAGAAGCCCTAGAATGCTGTGAGCAGAATGTAAAGGATCACTGTGGTGGGAGCTTGGAAGACCACAACGCTGAAAGGAATGCAGACGGTGAAAACTGGTGTGTCAGGAGGTTTCCTGTTGTTTGCCACTGTGTTCACCAGGGTAGCTGGCTTGTGATTCTCCTGTCTCTGTCTCCCTTCTCTCAGTAGGTGAGGTAGCATTATAGGCAGTGCTTATTCTAGGCTCATGGGTTTATGTGGGTTCTGGGCATTCAAATTTGGGTCGTCAGGTTTGTGCAGCAAATGCTTCACACCCAGAGTCATTTCCTTAGTCCTCCTAAGCATTTTATAGAAGAGTAAAGAGAAGCTCAAAAAATTATAAGCAATTGTCTGGATAAATGACACAGGGATAACTGAACTAAGGCCTATCATTGACTTGAAACCTGTGCCCTCAGCCAGTATGCTAACAGAGTGATGGTGATAAGGAGGTATGAGTGCGTGTGATGCTGTGAAATCAAACCTGTCCTTTTAGAGACTGTATCCTGAGAGGTGAGAGCGACCTTGCAGATAGATTTTCTACAGATGCCAAAGGCCTGAGACAAGAAGCTTTTCTTTTTTTTATATCAATCATATTAAATATAAGAAACCATTAAAAAAAATAAGACAGAGGTGATAGGATGGAAAAAATCCTCCATGCTTACCTGTTTATACATTTTCCTGATACACTACAAGCCAGGTTACCAGTAAATTTACAAGAATTAGAGTGTATCATCTTTGGGTCTTCAGACTTCCCTCTGCTGTCACTAGCCTTGTCCAGATCTATCACGTCCAGTTATAGTTAGTGCAGCCCATTACCACTCTCCCTACTTAATTTTCCACTGATAGCTAGGTAGGAACCCTGTTTACAACACATCTAACACGTTTTTCTGTGCCTCATTCTATCACACTCAGTGACACATGTTAAGATATCCATAAAATAATGACTATTGATGTATAGAGTCTTGCTAACCAGACAGCAAGCAACACTCACGCTAACTTTTTAAGAAAAGATCACTTCTTGTCAATTACCTTCCATGTTTAGTAGTTTTCACTAAATGTTGAGTGCTGGGTACTAATTTGTATGAGAAATTTTATGTCAATTTCATGTTTCTCTGGAAAAAGTAAAATGTTCAATGCTGATAACTTCTAGAAAGTATTATAAAATGATGTCTGTCCTTTCAACAATAGTTCTAATCATAAAAGTCCAACTTATAGTTTTATGCAGTGTAGTTCTGCTCCATTGATCACCATTGCATGGAGTGGTGGTTTGAGTACCAAATATCTCCCATAGCCTCATGTGTTTGTGCTTCATATTTGATTTCTAGCTGGTGGAGCCTTTAGGAGGTGGAGCTTGTCCAGAGGAGGTGTGTCACTGGGGTTGAGCCCTATAGCTCTTAGCTTCTTACTTTCTGTTTTTAAAAACATTATTTATTTATATATTTGACAGAGAGAAAGAGAGAGGAGAGAGAGAGGAGAAGAGGAGGGAGAGAGAATGGGCATGTTAGGGCCTCCAGATGCTGCAAATGAACTCCAGACACATGCACCACCTTGTGCATCTGGCTTACATGGGTCCTGGGGAATCAGACCTGGGTTCTTTGGCTTTGTAAGCAAGTGCCTTAACTGCTAAGCCATCTCTCCAGCTCTTAGTTTATTCTTTCTACTTTCTCCCTGCTGATATGAAGACAGGATGCCCAGCTGTCTCCTTCTGCCCTGAAGATATTTTCCTCTATAAACTATAATCTGAAATAAACTCTTTCCTTCCATAAGCTGCTTCTGGTCAGGTGTTTGGTCCCAGCTTTGAGAAGGTAACTGCTGTATATGGTAAATGATCATTCAATTTTGCAATGCACTAGTGCAAGGTGGGATGATGTTAAGCTCAATAGAACTACAGAGCACATGCTAGGAAAGTATTTTGTCCTATAAAAGAAAAATAAAACCATGAACATCAGAGTCTGGTTTCTTGATCCAGATTTCCTACTTAGGACATTCTAGGCAAGTTGATTCAATATTCTGAGCCGATTTCTCTAATTATAAAATAGGAAGGTTCCACCAAAGTCTTGTAAAGTTTTACTTGAAGTTAAAAAAAGGGACATGTGTGGGTATGCATGCGTACAAGCATTTCCCTGTAGACTATGGTGAAATTCCACCATAGGAACTTAACTAGTGCTTGCATTTCTGAAAAGAAATATAGTATAGGGAAAAGAACATAGGTTTTAGTCCTGAAGACACTGGTTTGAAGTCTGGTTCTATTAAATTTTATATATGTGATCCTGAGAATATTATAACCTAATGAATTTCTTGTTAAAAAACAAAACAAAACAAAAAAAGGACAGGTCTCAGAAGTTAAAGGCACTTTGATTGCAAAACCTGACATTTCAAGTGTGATTTCCAGTACCCACGTAAAGCTAGATTCACAATGTGGTGCATGCATCTGGATTTTTTTTTTTGCAGTGACAGGAGGCCCTGGTGTGCCCACTCTCTCTCTTTCTCCTTGCAAATAAATAAATACTAAAAATGTTCACTAACAAGTGCCTTTAACCACTGAGACATCTAGCATGCTCATTCTCTCTCATTCTCTTCCCCCCACTTATAAATAAATAAAATGTTGTTTTAAAATATGGAGATTTTTAAAAAATTTTTTATTTATTTATTTGAGAGCGACAGACACAGAGAGAAAGACAGATAGAGGGAGAGAGAGAGAATGGGCACGCCAGGGCTTCCAGCCTCTGCAAACGAACTCCAGACGCGTGCGCCCCCTTGTGCATCTGGCTAACGTGGGACCTGGGGAACCGAGCCTCGTACGGGGGTCCTTAGGCTTCACAGGCAAGTGCTTAACTGCTAAGCCATCTCTCCAGCCCTAAAATGTTTTTTTAAATAGGCTAGAGAGATGGCTTAGAGGTTAAGGTGCTTGCCTGCAAAGCCTATGGACCCAGGTTGGATTTCCCAGAACTCAGATAAACCAGATGCACATGGTGGCACATGCATCTAGAGTTCATTTGTAGTAGCTAGAGGCCCTGGAGTGTCCATTATCACTCTGTCTCTCATAAATAAATAAATAAAAATAATAAAATATTAAAAATTTAAAAGATAAGAGAAAGAAGATATCCCTAGAATCAAATAAAACTATTGGACTGGAGAGATGGCTTAGCGGTTAAGTGCTTACCTGTGAAGCCTAAGGACCCTGGTTCGAGGCTCGACTCCCCAGGACCCACATTAGCCAGATGCACAAGGGAGCGCCCGCGTCTGGAGTTCGTTTGCAGTGGCTGGAGGCCCTGGTGTGCCCATTCTCTGTCTGTCTCTGTTTGCCTGTTTCTCTCTCTGTCACTTTCAAATAAATAAATAAATAAAAATAATTTAAAAAATATAAATAAATAAAACTATTATTTGGGCATAGTAATTAAGGCACTTGCCTGTGAAGCCTAAGGACCCATGTTCAATTCTCCAGGTCCCATGTGAACCAGACACACAATGTGACAGAAGCATGCAAGGTCACACATGTGCACAAGATTGGGCATGCATCTGGAATTTGATTGCAGGGGCTGGAGGCCCTGGCATACCAATTCTCTCTCTCACTCTCATTCTCTCTCATAAAAAATTAAAAAAATATATTTCCCAGACTACACTGCACATTGTAAGTCCTATGTAAATGTGAAAATAAGTCATAAAAACCCAGGCAAGACTTTCTTAGGACCCAAAGTACCTAATCACATTTCATAAGCAACTGAAATAGGTTATAGCAGCAACTACCTCCTCATGTAATTTCTGAGACCTGCTAAGGAGCTAAGCATCTTTTCTCAGCATCAGAGCAGTTCACATGTAGCCATTAACTGGCATGAACTGAGGTAAAAATCATGTTTGGACTTGAAGGATACAAGGTGGCAGAAGGAGAAGACTGGCACGTAGCGGGGTGTGTCTACCTCTTCTGGAGTTCAGAAAAGAGGTCTGTGGAGAGTCCGAGGCTGCTAAATCACGATGCAGCAGAGCTGCTGCCTCCGAGCCCGAGGGAAGGCCGGGCGAGAGTGAAAGCAAAAAGCAGGAAGATGCCTGCAGCTAGGGCATCAGGAGGAGAGCAGTTCACAGTCTGGCCCAAAGCAGCAAATGCCACGGAGAGGAAATGTAAGAACCAGGCTGGAAAAGTGTATATAATTTGGCAACTGAGAGATCACTAGATTCTGTCTAGTTGGTTTCACTATAGTTAATAATTAAAGATAAAAACCCCAACTTTTTTTTTTTTTTTTAGAGGTAAGGTCTCACTCTAGCTCAGGCTGACCTGGAATTCATTATGGAGTCTCAGGATGGCCTCGAACTCACGGTGATCCTCCTACCTCTGCCTCCTGAGTGCTGGGATTAAAGGCGTGCGCCACCACGCCCGGCTTAACACCCCAACTTTTTAAATGGTAATTTTATTTATTTATTTATTTACTTATTTATTTGAGAGAGAAAGAGGCAGACAGAGAGAGAGAGAGAGATAGAAAGAGATAGAGAGACCAGGGCATCTAGTCACTGCATACAAACTCCAGATGCATGTGCCACCTTGTGTATCTGGCTTACATGGGTCCTGGGGAATCGAAACTGGGTCCTTTGGCTTTGCAGGCACGTGCCTTAACTGCTAAGCTCCCAAATTTAATAAAGACAAGTGAAAAGAAGGTAAAGAAGGAAAATTCATGTTGGCTTCCCCCAACCCTACCCCAGGGTCTGGAACCAGGTGAGGCATGTGGGATGTGAGGCTCCCGCACATGGAGAGGAATTCACCGGAACTACTGAACACTCTACAAAAAGACCTCACATATGGGGAGGGAGTCCTGCTTGAGATTATGCGAGTGTTTAAAAGGAAATTCTCAGGGTTTGGAGATGGCTCAGAAGGTAAGAGCACTTGCTGGGCAAGCATGAGGATCTGACTTATACTCCTGGTTCCCATGTAAAAAGCCAGGCATTGCCACCAGCTGAGGGGAGAAGACACAAGAGAATTGCGGGGGCTCCTTGGTCAGCCAGTCTAATGGAAAAATACTGAGGTACAGTTTTTTTTTGTTTTTTGTTTTTTTTTTGGATTTTTGGAGGTAGGGTTTCACTCTGGTCCAGGCTGACCTGGAATTAACTCTGTCATCTCAGGGTGGCCTTGAACTCATGGCAATCCTCCTACCTCTGCCTCCCGAGTGCTGTGATTAATGGCGTGTATCACCACTCCTGGCTGTTGAGGTACAGTTTTAGTGACAGACTATGTCTTGGGAAAATAAGCCAGAAGAATGATAGAGGAGAACATTAGACCTCTCTCTCTCTCTCTCTCTCTCTCTCTCTCACACACACACACACACACACACACTTTAAACAAAAGAGAAAAGGAAAGAAAATGTCTCTGCACTATTATTTTTTTCCAACTCTAAGGATAAAGGGACAGTAAATCTGCAGTCTCTGGATTCCATTCTCCTGAGTAACCATTGCTAATAGTTTCCACTTTGTGTCATTTGCAAAATGATATACAAGTTGGTTCTGTCACTTAATACTACACAGCCCTAGACTTATATGTAAAGCACCACAGAGCTTCAATAGTATCTTCTTAATCACTGTGTATTGCTCCACTCAGTTTTCTGGTAATGTAACTGCTCTTTTATAGACAAGAATTTGCTGTGTAAGCTTTGTACTATTTGAACCAAGTCTCAGTTATGTAGTGGGCATACTTATTTTCATATATATCCATTTCCCTTGGTTACCTATATGCACATGGAGTTGTCCCTGAGGCTATGGATGGCTAAAATGTAATATCATCAAATTTCTTTCCAATTATCACTCACCAATTTTGCACCTAGTAACAGGATTCAAGAATCAGTTCTTCTCTAACTTAATCAATCATTTTGGTAGTTTGATGAAATCAATATATAATTTCATTAAAAATATTCGTTTTTTTTTTGAGTGGGACTCAGTAGCTTTTTATATGTTTATCGGCCATTTTTATATTCCTCTGGCACATTTTCATTTATAAATTTTGCCCATGTTTATGTTAGATTTGATTTGCAAGAATTTGGTGGCCTTATAGAAAATTACTGCCTTTTAAATCATATTGTTTAGACATTTTTCTCATTTTTCCTCTTTAAAATATTATTTATTTTTTAATTATAAATATTATACTTCATATTCTCCATAGCCTCATGTGTTTGTGATTAAGCCTGATATTCAACCCTCAGCTAGCAGATAGAACCTTTGGTAGGTGAAGCTTGTTCAAGGATACATGAGCCAGCCCCTGCTCTTCCAGCCATGAAGGTATTTCCCCTCAAGACTCTAAGACAAAAATAAACCCTTTCCTCCCACAAGCTGCTTTTGGCTGGGTGTTTTGTCCAGCAGTGAGAGAGTAACCTTTTATAACCCCTGACTAAAATGTCTCATCAATATTACTTTACATAGGTCTGTTTTTTTATTGCATTTCTATTTAGTAACAGATTCCATGGGATTTTCTAAAATTAATTTTAAGATCTGAAAGAATATATGTACACTCCTTCCCATACTATTCTATAAACTTTAAGAAGTTGCTACCTAGGCCAGGACTGTAGCTCAGTTGTAGAGTATTTGCCTGTCAGATGTAAGGTCCTGGGTGCAAACCTCAGACCTGACTGCTGGTTTGCAGCCTTAAGCAGTCACTTTCAGTTTGGCCTGAAGATTTCCTGGCCCCTTTTGTTCTATCTCTGGGCATATGGAATCACTGTAACCTCAAAATTTAACCTGTTCTTTTAAGGCAAATGTGCAAGGAAAAATCAGTATTATGTAAAGAATCTTCCTAGGCATAAGAAGTTTATCCAGAAAAGCACCCACTGAGTTACTAGGGCCAATACTCTGTGAGGCCTTCTGCCTCGGGGGCACACTGACTTCAGTAAACCATGGCTGGTTTTCAAAGCTCCAGGTGCAGCAGAGAGAAAATCAATACAGCACAAGTTGCTCTCATACATTAATTATAATCAGAAAACAAGCCCCAAGCAACCCAAGCAACATTTGGAGACAGTATTTGGACTGCCCTTTGGCTAAAACCCATTGTGAAAATCCCATCTATAAACTCAGTTTTAGTAAGCAGATTTGTTTTCTTGTGGAGGTGTGGCATGGAATTTGGAAGTGGACTTTCTGTCTTGATGAGGACTGTTTTGGTGACTGAAGGTGGCCACACTTCGTAATACCAGAAGGGCAGGATGCAGCTAACCCTGTGGGGTTGGATTGAAATTTGACTGATGGTAAAATTCAAAGATTCCCAGTTTTGGTATCATCGATACTTTGATTTATAATTCTTACTTGTGGGAGGATGTCCTGTATATTTTGGGCTATCTAGCCATGTCCCTGGATTCTGTGTGCAAGATATAAGTAGTATCTTACATCTTTCCAAGTGTAACAACTGAATATACCCACAAATGTAGCAAAACTTTCCCTGTTATGAAACTTCCCCATGCCCTAGAAGACAATCACTTGTACAATCTAACATTTTTAAAGCATAGATATGGATATATTATATAGGTTTGTATGTAGGTCAGTCTTGCTGTTACTATAACAAATGCCTGAGATGAATAAATTAAGAAGAGGAAAGGTTTCTTTTGGCTCACAGTTCTGGAGTTTTTAATTCTTGGTCAATTGGTCCTATTGCTTTGGGTCTGTGGTAAGGCAGCATATCAGGGCAGGAATACATTATGGAAGAGGCCTGCTCACCACATGGCTGGGTACATAGGAATGAGAGCAAGACACACAGGTCCAGTAGCCCTTTCAAGGGGCATGCTTCCAATGCCCTAACTTTCTTCCACTAGGCTATACTACTACCTCCCAATAACGTCATTGACTGGGGACCAAGCATTTAATGTATGAGCCTATGGGAGGGGTGTGGTAGTTTGAATATGAAATGTCCCCCATAGCCTCATGTGTTTGCGATTAAGCCTCCTACTCAGTCCCCAGCTGGCAGCAATTTGGGAAATGGAGCATTGCTGGAGGAGGTGTGTCATTTGAGACGTACCTTGAGGTGTTAAAACTCAAACCCCTTTGCCAGAGCTAGCTCATTCTTGCTGCTACATCCCACAGATGTGGTAAGATGAGATGGTCAGCCTCTGCTATGCCATAATGAAACTTCCCCTTGAGACCAAAAGCTGGAAACAAACCCTTTCCTCCCATCAGCTGCCTTTGGTTGGGTGTTTTGTCCCAGCAATGAGAAGGTTACTACAAGAGGGGACATCCAAAGTCCACACTACAGTGTGCACATTCATGTATTTCTTAGTGCTATCTCTTGGCAAGACTGGTAGTGAGGATTTCCTTGCAGCCATGATCATCTCTGGTACCCAAGGCTTAGGTTCTAACTATCATTACTGTCTGACGATAGAGATGGTCTGTTTGATCAATGTCTTCTTTTAAGACTAGGGGAGGGCATGGGATGAACTTGCCACTCATTCTTCTCTGAAAAGTGAGGAAAAACTAAAAAGTGCAATGGGTCATAGGAGGAAGACTTCAGAGTTAGTTTGAAGGTGTGCTTGCTTGTTAAATATGGGATAATGTATTAGAAAATTGAGTAAATCAACAATACATAGCCAAGAGGATGAGACTATAAATGAGTGGTGGAACAATTGCCCAGCATGTGTGAGGCCCTGAGTTCAATCTTCAGTATGGCAAAGAACAGTTTCTTTAAGAATACATAGTCAAGGGCTGGAAAGATGGCTCAGAAGTTAAGTGTGCTTCCTGTGAAAGCATGGGGACCTAAGGGATCCTGAAACTACCAAGAGTTTGAAACTCCAGTTCCCACTGTAAACAACTGGTGATAGGCATGGTCACGTGTGCTTATTACCCCAGTACTGGAAATGGGAGCAAAGAGACAAGGAAATCACTGGGGCTTGCATTAAAAACAGCAAGCTCTAGTATCAGCAAAGAGACTCCGGCTCAAAGAAGACGGTGGAAGAGCGATGGAGCAGGGTAACTGAGTACTGCTCTGGCCACTCTTGGAGAGGGCTCCCATCCCCTCCGCCACTGGTGAGCATATGGGGTGCCACAAGGGCACATATATGTGCATATGCTATACACACATACACACACACACACACACACACACACACACACACACACGTGCAAGAGCAAAAAATAAACCTAAAATTAAACAGACTACATAGTGACAACTAAACAAATAGAAGTATAAAAATAACAGAAAAAAAAGTACTTCCTTAATTAGTCATTTTAATTAATAAATGAAGTAACAATAATTTCCTTGTTTGGAGGTCACACAATCTAGTAATTCATTCAGGAAAGAATAATTAAGGAAGACTGAACAGAGTAGGTAAAGGTGAGTAAAAGTATATTTACATCTGACAATTTTGTAATACCAGTGTCTTGACTGAGGAACACATGAGTGTATTCTTGTATAAGAAGTGTTAGTGAATGATTGAGTGAAAGAAGTGTAATGACACACTGCATATTCAAATGAGCACATATAATCATGCTTATTGGCATCCATGCCTGAGAAAATAAATATTTGTTAAATGAAGAAATGATATATCCCCATTACATATAATATATGGCTGGTGTTTCCATATGAGTCATAAATGTGCCATTGTGACATATGAGCAAAGCTGCAGGCTGTGATTTTTCTTAGCCTAAATAATTTTTTTTGTCACATCAACAGAGAAATTTTAAATGTTAGACCTTCAGCTATGCATATAACTTAGGATTTGATGCTGGCAAAAGAAAAACACATTTCTGGGCTGGAGAGATGGCTTAGTGGTTAAGCGCTTGCCTGTGAAGCCTAAGGACCCAGGTTCAAGGCTCGATTCCCCAGGACCCACGTTAGCCAGATGCACAAGGGGAGGCATGTGTCTGGAGTTTGTTTTCAGTGGCTGGAAGCCCTGGCGTGCCCATTCTCTCTTTCTCTCTCTCTCCCTCCTTCTCTCTGTCTGTTGCTCTCAAATAAATAAAAACAAACAAACAAACAAAAGAATTAAAAAAAGAAAAATACATTTCTACTAGTAGAATAAGGAAGGCAAGTTTGAATTATTCCTTTATATTTAGGGTATATTAATATGAAATTCTACTGTAGCAGGTTGCAAGGGTTACCAGCCAGCATGCAAACTTATTAGTAAGGAATACAGATTGTAGCAGGTACAATGTGTTGTCTACTGTTAAGCAGCATGGATGTTTTAAAAAAAAAATCATGCAGCACTATTTATTGTTTGGCTTGCACACCCATGAACATATTCTCCCCTTTTACAATAGTTTAGCTTTCCCAAAGCTGAACTGATCTGACTTGCAAACCATGTAAAGTAGATAACCTTGAAGATTTCTCTACTCGGGGATTTCTCCCTCTAAACAGCCTCCCCCACTGTCTGCAGATTTCCTGCAACTGATCAGCTAGCTAGCTAACATTCCCCTCCCCACCCACCACTCTTTTTTTTTTTTCTTGCTGCTTCCTGATACGTGGGTACCACTGTTTGCTCTTTTCTCTTGTATCCAGAACAACCTCTGATGCTCAAGATATTTATTTCATCGAACTACACTGGCATTTTCTTTTCTTTTTTTTATGTTTAAGGAGCAGAGTGTATGATTTGTGACACAAGCCTGTGGCAATCCCTTCCAGCTAAGCTGTCGTCATGATGGTGTCTCTGAGCGTCTTTGCTTGCAAGAGTGTTGAAAAAGAGTCATATTAAACCCTTCAGTTGTCATGTGGGAAGTCCATTGTTTTAATGCTCTTTAAAAATGGAGTGTTTCATCTTTGTGTGCGTGTGTGTGTGTGTGTGTGTGTGTGTGTTACATTTTATGTTACCAGCAGTAACTATGGTCTAAACATATTGAATCAAATAATATAAATTAAAGTAAGAATAAATCATCCATATGTTTTGAGTTGCACACAGTTCTGAGAAGCATGGTAAAAATATCACATGGCCCTGCTCTACCTCCTCCTGTCCAGAATCTGAAACATCCCTCTCCCAGTGTATTCATATCATATACACTACCCACTCATTAGTCACTTAGCTGCGTCAGTTATCAGGATGTTATGGGATTAGAACTCTGGGAGGGATTAGACTGCCATAATGACGTAGGAGCACCACCCTGCTCTCCCACTCCCCACCCAGGCTCCCGAACTTAAAACCTTGGGTCCTTGTCCATGTTAACAAAGAATTGACAGAAACATGTACTCACAGAATAAGTTATGAGGTTTATTTTAGGGAGAGTTGAGATAAGAGGGAGTGGGGAAGATAAGAAAGTACCCACACCAAGAGAAGTTTTTCCCTTCCTAGTGGGAGAGGAAACAGGAAAATCTTACATGGAGACTTGGATTTAGTCCTTTTAAAAATTATCCAATTAGGGCTGGAGAGATGGCTTAGCGGTTAAGCACTTGCCTGTGAAGCCTAAGGACCCCGGTTCGAGGCTCAGTTCCCCAGGTCCCACGTTAGCCAGATGCACAAGGGGGCGCACGCGTCTGGAGTTCGTTTGCAGAGGCTGGAAGCCCTGGCGTGCCCATTCTCTCTCTCTCCCTCTATCTGTCTTTCTCTCTGTGTCTGTCGCTCTCAAATAAAAAAAATAAAAAAATAAAAAAAAAACCTTTAAAAAATTACCCAATTAGGATAAGCCTTGTTGCCAAGTTCAGGTCAGTAGGAAAAACCCTGACTGGCTGATGAGCTAGGATCATTGATTCTGGAAGAGCTTCACTCATGGTGTGGGCATGTGCGGGAATTAAACCTTGGCAAAGCTGGGGAAGAAACAGGAAGCTGCTGCCTACAGATACCTTGGACGAGATTGAATCACATGGATATTCCAGTCCTGCCAGGGCAAAGTGACGTCTATATTTCCGTGGGCTAGTCTCTACCTACCGGTAACAGCTACCTTGCTCCTAATCTGTAACAAGATCACATGGAAGTGCTGCATTGCATATGAGCAGGTTTGCTGCTATCTATGGTTTAAGGCATCCACTGAGGGTATCGGAATGCATCCCTGCAAATGAGGAGCGATTACTGTATTTCTAAAGAACTTCCAAAAAACCTGACTGGAATAAATTACTCTAGTGTCAGAACAAATTAATAAAGAAGATGCACTGATGACATTAAAAGAATAATCAAAAAATTTTAAATCATTTTATTTATTTATTTATTAGATATAGAGGGACAGAGAGAGATGGGGAGAGAGAATGGGCACGCCAGGGCCTCCAGACACTGCAAACGTCTGGTGTGCCACGATGTACATCTGGCTAACGTGGGACCTGGAGCATGGAACCCGGGTCCTCAGGCTTCGCAGGCAAAAGCTCTAATAGGTAAGCCATCTCTCCAGCCTTAAAACAATAATTTAATAATGAGGATGATGCTGAGTTACTATGTGCCAGGCTCAGCTCCAAAAGTACCAAATCCTGTCTGATCAGCTAATCTTGACAGTACTCTGGCGTAGACACAGTCGTGCCTGGGTTTACAGATGAAGACACTGGGCCTCAGAGAAGTGAAGGAGCTTGTTCCAGCAAAGCATCCGTCAAGTCATGAGACCTGGGCTAAACATAGGACTTCAGGTTCCAGAACACACACAGGTCCTCAGCCACTGCTGAAATTATGCCTTGTAGTTCCCACACAACATTTCTTGTGCTTTTTTTGTTTTGTTTTGTTTTGGTTTAATTCCATTTCTAGATGGAAGAAACTTCAAAGAAAAATGACGTTGCTTACCTAATCTAATCCCACTCCAAGGCAAGACTCTGAAGCCTGAATTTAATAAAGTGTGGCATGTTATTACTCCTGCTGCCATCACATGCCCATGAACTTGACATGAGTTGGCAGGGTGGGCACCGTTGTCCTGACCATTCCACCAGCTGCATTAGGTCATCACATCTGGATGAGAAAACAGGCACTCTCCCCTACCCGCCTCCATGGGGCCGGGTTTGTAGTTCAAACATGAAAGCTTCATTTTGGGGGTGTTCTAAACACAGCCACAGGATGGGGATGTCCGTCAGTACTCTGTAAACCACTTCCTGTCCAGTTATGATGTTTGGATGGCAGCAAGGAGAGCCACTGTATCACTTGGGGGCCACTGTCTTGTCATCAGTGCATCTTCTTTATTAATTTGTTCCAAAACTAGAGTAATTTATTACAGTTGGGGTTTTTTTTTTCCCCAAAGTCCTTTAGAAACACAGTTTTCTCTGAGAGTGGATGAGTCCATGTAAACATTTTCTTCCCCATGATATGTAGTTTAGCAGGAGAAACGGGAATATGGATCGCATTTCTCTCAGCTGAACTTTAAATTCTGTGCAGTAGATCTTTGTTGTCTGCTGTGAACAGAATTGCCTATGTGCTCAACAGAGTTTTTCTTCAAAAACATAGTGTGAGGAACATCTTCTGGGTAAATATTTGTGTATACTCTTTTTTTTCTTCCCCTTAGAACACATCTCCTAGGAGTGGAATTACTTCACCAGCATCTATCTGAGCCTCTCTGAAGCTTGTAATTTTCTCACACACGTTGTCAGCTCACCCTGTAGGAAAACTGTCCATTTACAAAGCTGGTCATCTCCCTAGTGGTAGTGTGTGAGGGTTTGCTAGACAGCACCTTAGCCAATATTGATTATCATCTTAAAAGTAAACACGGCCAATTTCATGTGTCAGGACACAGTGCTTAGTTATTTTCATTTCTAGTTATTTGTTTCTGAGGACATAATTATATATGCATTGTGAACCAGGTTCTGCTATAAGCATTTCTTTCCCATTTCTCTATTGATATTTTAATGACAACAGCAATAATTAAAACATTCAAGTTGTTACTATGAGCTTGGCTCTGCGATGGGCTCCTTGCTTGCATACACAAAGCAAATCTTTTCCCAGGTGGTTTACAGTTAAAAATACCCTCCCATGAAGTCACCACTCCTATTTCTTGAGGCCATTTTTGGAGCAGTCTGTTTTAGAAGTCTGCATTAGCTCACTTTTAGCATTTAACATCTTGAGAGGGGGACTGAAGCTCACAGCCTGTGTAGGCTGTCTCTGGGTCTGCAGCTCAGAGTGTGTCTTTCATTAATAGCAACGTGCTCAGCCCCAGCCTGACAGCCTCATACATACAAGCCAGACCCCGTGGCACTGATGGTGTTCTCCGAGGTCATGGGTGCTCCTTGGGCATTCCTGTGTGCCCATCTTCATCATGGATCCTAAAGTGACAGGAACACAAGGGTCCTGCATGTTGAATGAGACTGTCACGGTCTCCCAGTGCCGCTGACATATGAAGAACACACCAGAGAATGTTTGGACATTTATTTGAGTGAGCAAGGGCTCAGTAGAGTCATTGAGGAAGGACAACGAGACCCACTGTCCCTTGAAATATCCCGAGACAGAGACATTTCTATGTACTTTGTGATACTGCTCACCTTGTTGTCATGGCTATGCAAAAGCTGAGCTAAATGACATGTTGCTTAGCATCCAGGCAAGGACTCAAATACTTGTTGCCACTGCTTCTCCATTGCCTACTCCTACTTGTCCTGGCAAGTGATTATTGGGGCATTCTGCCCTTTGGGTGCAGGCTCTGTGGCAAGTCTGAGGTTGGGCCAGTCCTATGACGTGCTCTCTGCTCCTACCTGCTCGTTCCACTGAATCTAGGCTTGCTACAAATACGCTGCTGCTTTGAGCTCACTCTGGCTTTGCGTGGAATCTGGCTGGCAAAGTTCCAAGTGGCAGGCCTGGGAGGTTAAGTGCAGTAAGTAAGATCAGTGTGTGTATCGATGTTGGCGCCAGCCCACTATGGTAACGGAGCTTAGGGCAGAAGCTAGAGCAGTTACCTTCTGCTTGCTGGGACAAAACACCCAACTAGAAGCATCTTATGGGAGGAATAGGGTTATCTTGCCTTCCAGTTTCAAGGGGAAGTTTCATCATGGCAGGGAGATCCTGGCATAAACGGACACCAGGGCATCACATTTTTTTTCTTTACAATTTTTTTTTTTTAATTAACAGCTTCCATGATTATAAAAAAGTATCCCATGGTAATACCCTCCCTCCCCCCACTTTCCCCTTTGAAACTCCATTCTCCATCCTATCCCCTTCCCATCGCAATCAGTCTCTTTTATTTTGATGTCATGATCTTGTCCTCCTATTATGGTGGTCTTGTGTAGGTAGTGTCAGGCACTGTGAGGTCATGGTTATCCAGGCCATTTTGTGTCTTGGGGGAGCACGTTGTAAGGAGTCCTACCCTTCCTTTGGCTCTTACATTCTTTCCACCACCTCTTCCTCAATAGACCCTGAGCCTTGGAAGATGTGATAGAGATATTGCAGCACTGAGCACTCAGGTCACTTCTTTCCTGTACCATGAATGCAGGGCATCACATTTTGTCACATCAGCAGGGAAGAGTCAACAATAGTTAGCAATCTGTCACTGGGCAGTGGGGCTGGACTATAAAGTCCCAAGGTCCTCCCCCAGTGACACAACTCCTTCAGTAAGGCTCCCTTTCCCCCGCAGTTCCACCAGATGGGAATCAAGTATGAGGCCTAATCACAAACACATGAGCTATAGGGGCTATTCTGCATTCAAACCAATACAAAGGTGTTTTTATAAGTCCTGACCTGTGCACCTGGATTGTGCCTGGCAATGAGAGAGTCCCTGGCATTCTCTGTCAGGATACCTTCCCTGAACACTGAACCAGTGGGATTGAAAATGGTCAGAGAAGTCTATGAGTATTGATATGCTTAGAATGAATTGGACACGTGTGAAATCTGGATGCCTGGGCTATGTTCCAGATTGCCCCAGTGGGACAGGGTAGATAGACCAAGGAATTTGTATTTGTAATTTAGTAATCAATTAACTTTAATTAATTAATAATAATGCAGGAGGTAATTTTATTGCAATTTGTCTGGCATTTGAATAGAAATATCTTGGGGGCAGAGCTGGCATATTCACTTGCTTCAGTTCAAATCCCACATATTTCAGCAGCAACTTAATGCTACCTTTGCAACGGAGAATTGTGTTTTAAATGTAAATTGATTATTGTAATAATTGAGGGCAGCTACAGAAGAATGGGTCTTGTAAGTTTAGCTTATACAAAATACAACATCCACTAAGGCACTTGGGACCTCATATATATTTGGCTTCCTACACCATCTTGGCTTCCTCTGTGGCTCATCTCGTTCAGCATTTGCTAGAAGGATGTCTAAATCGCCCCGTCTGTGTATACAGAGGCATATGCCCTCCATTTTCTATTCTGTGCACATACTTCCCCTCCTGCTTCTTGCTTGTGTGTGCGGCGTATGCATGTGTGCCCTTGCGGTCCCCTATGTGGCACCCCTTTCTCTTGCCCGCGGGTGGGAGTGTCACTTGCCTGTCGTGGCCCCAGCATGGAATGTGGGGTGTCCCACTGCGTTATTCTTCTGCCTCGTCTTGTTTTAAGGTTGAGTCCGGCACTTGCTGGTGGGACTGGGGTTACAGGCACTTCTGGCCATGCCCCAAGTTGTTTTATGTAGGATCTGGAGATTTGAACTCTGCACAGGAAGGGCGCTTAACCACTGAGCCGTTTCTCGAGCCCGTGGATTCCTATCTCACCCGCATATCTCCATTCTGGCTGCTGCCACGGCGGACACCCAACACCCACAGGCTCTGTCAGGGAAGTGGAAAGGTTGCGGAGGAGCATCTGGAAAGTACCTAACACCCTAACAAGGCCTCTTTCCCCCTCACCACCTCACATGGCTGTATCCAGCGTATGGGGGTGTGCATCTGGCCATGGCGGGATGAGCTGGTGTTGGCAGGCGAGTGGGCTCAACCCCAAAGCATTCATGACACCCCACCTGACGCATACTGCAAGAGTCAAAAAAGTTCTCTTGTGATTTCCCCCCCCTTCTGGAGACCCAGCCAGTAACACCAACAAGGGTGCTCATAGGCGTCCTCTGGCTCGGTGGCAGATGGGAACAACCCCCACAAAGCTTGTGCCAGCACAAAGCTGCGACATCGGCCCCCAACATGGAATGTTCCAGAAAAACCCTCAGGAAGAGAGCTCATACTCTGTGGTCACGGGGAAGCCAAGCCTTCCGCCTCCCGGGCATCCCATGTGATCAAAGGGGGTGTGGCTGATGACAAAGTGCAGAGTGGACAGTAACCAGGGAGATGGGGGGCAAGGCCGCATTTGGGGGAGCCAGGTCTGGCTTCTGCCAAGTCTGTCCATCAGTCCGGTAAAACACGCAATCAAAGGCAGGAGTGAACAAGGCCAAGGCACAAAAAAAAAACAAAAAACAAAAAACGCTTTCAAAATGCCGCCATCCCTAAGCACTCAGACCAGATGCTTTCGGCGTTAGGTTGTAACCACCTAGAAATGTAAAAACCCTGCAGTCACCCCACGAGGCATGGGTCATCAGGAACAAGACTAGAAAAGAAAGACATCATCAGTTCAGCTCGGAAAACAGTCCCCTGCATCATGGAAAGCCAGGCAAGGGCAAGCTGGGTGTGGACTGACTCCTATGTTCGAAGGAGAAACTGGTGATGCTTTCCATTGCAGTGACTTGCCAAATCGCTTTAGGCTCAGTGGGAACACTTTGGACCTTGGGAGTTAAAATCACTGACGGGTTCGGGTCTTCTAACTTCGGAGACTTGAACCCTTTCCGTGCCACCAGCCTCTCATTGTTCCATAGAGTACTCACTGAACTAGGAGCCAAAGAGAAGAGGAGAGGACAATTCAGATGTCACTGCCTCTGTGTAGAATACAGCGCTGTAGGGGAAGCGAAAAGAAATTAAAATAGTAATTGAATTCATACTGCAAGACCAGCTTTGCAGTCAAGACTCAGGTGGGAGGACTCTAATATTCTTTTCATATCTTCTTCATTTGTTCCCAAGACTCTGTTTCTAGTAAGGAGGTTATGGGTTCTTTTTCCTTAAATGTTTTGGTTGGTAATTTCACAGTCGATTTAGAAATAAAGGGTCATTGATTCAAAGTTTATTGATTAAGGAGAGGACTTTCTTTTGTTTGTAAGTGTTATTCACTCCGCTCTTAACACCTTAGGTTTGCATCTAGGAGCAGAAAAAAATGACACAGCAGCAGGAATTTGGACCAAGGCCAGCTCCAGCTCCTTTTCTTTCTTTCTTTTAAAAAACATATTTTATTTATTTTTGAGAGACAGAGAGAGAAATGGGTTCATCAGGGCCTCCAGTCACTGCAATGAAAATGAACTACAGATGTCTGCGCCCCCTTGTATATCTGATGGCTTATATCTGGGTCTTGGAGAGTCGAACAGGGATCCTTAGGCTTTGCAGGCAAATGTATTAACTGCTAAGCCATCTTTCCAGCCCTGATGTTCCTTTTCTGAAGGCCTGGCCCTCCTTCTGGCTGGCCACTGGCTTGTTATGTCCACTGCCTTTGTAAGAGGAACTAAAGACATGGTGCAGCAAAGTGTTCGTGGCATTCATGACCTCATAGCAGCTGAAGCTACTTATACGGGACTTGCACAGTAGGAGGAGAAAATGATAACATCAGAATAGAACAAGGAAAGAAGTGGGAAAGCAAGGAGAGGGGAGAGGGAGAATTCTAGGCATTATGTAGCAGGTATAATCTTTGCCTTCAAAACTTTTATAGTCCTATTGATGGAGGAGGAACAAGGTAGAGAAAGGAAGGGTGTTGGGAGGGGGTTATGATCATGGTATGCTGTGTATGTGTATTGAGGCTGTCAATAAAAAGGTTTTTAAGAGGCATGGTATGGGTGGTGCCTCTCTCCCACTACTCTTGGTTTGTCATATGCTTTTCATTCAGACAGAAATGAGGGACCAGTGGAAGGGGTTTGGCTAGGAGGAAAGGGTCTGATATGCTGACATCCGATGGTCACGACAGAGATCATCAGTGGACTCATCGACACGATCATCTCCTTGTGGAAAGTGGCATCTTCCACTTCAGTCTTCTACAGATGCAGGTGCTAGTTATTCTGAAGACATGAGCAGGTTGCTGAGTCCTTGGCTACTGTGGGTCATTAGAAGCAGCCACGTGGTCTCTTAAACACTAATTTATGGACTTGATCCTCACGATGTACTCAGTACAAGGAAGGGAGACTCTGGGTCAATTTCAATAAACGTTCATTTTATTTAATTGGCTAAAAATAGAAGTACATTTACTAAGAGGAAATGGTGACAGAGTGTATGCATTCCATGAACAATTTCTTCATTTGTTTCCATTAGTGATCATGACCATGACTATGGGAATTTCCCTAAAGGTTCTGGGCCTGAAAAGAATGCTCTCAACATCTTGGTATATATAGCAGATAAGCTGCGAGGCTCTGGAAGGGGGAGACACCAGAGGGAAACTCATAAGGATGACACTCTTGAAACCCACATCATCCACTCGCTCATTCCTCAATCATTGCATAAGTGGATAATTTCCAGGGACATTTATTCTTTGCTAGTGTCATGGGTGGTCAACTGAGGGACGGATAGATGGAAACATGGAGAGCAGGAAAGAGAGGAGAGAGGCGAATTCTAGGTATTATGCATTGTCTCTGCCTTCAGAACTCATATAGCTCTACTGGTGACACAGTATTGCATCTATACACAAAGTACTATCTCTAGGATTAAGAGTCAAGCCAGATAAGAACTCAAAAGATCTCTTATACCATCTCTATCATGATTAGTGGCTGGGAGAAATGTGAATGACTGACTGATGGAGGCACAGCCAACCCAGGTCCAAGGCAGGGCTTTGGATAGAGGATACAATTTAGACAGATATACAGAGGAAGAAAAGGTGTTCCCAGAACAGTGACTAGTCAACTTGGCTGGTACGAGGAGGCTTTTTAAAAAAATTATTTTTAAAATTATTATTATTTATTTTGAGAGAGTCAGCGAGAAAGAGAGAGAGAATGGGTATGCCAGGCCTTTCAGCTGCTGTGAGAAAACTCTAGACATATGTGCCCCCTTGTGCGCAAGTGCAACATTTGCATGCTTGCATCACAGTGCACCTGGCTACGTGGGGCCTGTAGATTTGAACATGGGTGCTTAGGCTTTGCAGGCAAGCACCTTAACCACTAGACTATCACTCCAGCCTGAGGAGGTTTTCTTCAAAACTGAAAACTATTCCCTTTGAGGAGCAACTTTACCCCCTCATCACACCTTACATTCTTTTAATCTTTGAAACTAACAAATAGATCTATCCGATAGAGTTAGTGTCACAATAGCAAGAAAGAAGACATATTCTCCTGGCAAGTACTAGGCTCTGAATAAATGCTGGGTGTATTTGGAGGGGGGTACATTCCTCTCATGTTATAAAACACTGCTGTGGATTTTTATCTCCTCTGGTCCTCCACCTAACCCGCACAGTGAACAAAGCAGGAATGAATACTCTGATTTTGTAGCTCCTATGATATTTCTATCCTACCTCCCCTCCTTAGGGAGATAGAGCAAAAGAGAGACATGGAAAAACACTGTGGTTACAGCAAAGACCGAGGAGCAGGGAATGTGTTGGGGTTTTAATTCAATAGCTAACAGCATGCCAGTGAATATGAACCAGAAAAAGAAAAGGATGACAGTATTTTAGGAGGGTTCATCGGCAAGTGGTGGACCAACTGGACTGAGAAGGATTTATTCAAGTCTGCCTCACAGGCAAGTATTTTTGGTGTTGCTGCTTATGGAAGTATCAGGTTATGGTGCCCATTAGTGGGCTGTTGGTTCAACTTAGATAGCATTTCCTCATCACCAAGGAGACATGTGCAGTGGTCCATCTGCTGCTTTTGCCTGCTTCTTCTCCCCCTTGCAGAGTTATGAGAATGATAACGACAGTAATACAAACGGCATTATAGATATCAGGTCTGTGTACTAACAGCATATCAGAACCATGTACACACAGAAAGATTGAATCTCCCAAGCATTATAGATGAGGAATGTCATGACCAGAATGGTTAGACAAGAGACCTACAGCTTAGAGTACAGATATGAGTCGAGTTCCTAAGCCTTTCAACCTCTCCTGTCACATTTCTTTTGGGTTTGGGAGGCTGACTTTTATCAAGACACAGAAATAATTTCATTTATACAAACCTCACATCAGACTCAAAGCCCCAACAGTACCTTCCTTAACTACTTCACTGATGACAGCAATAAAAGGAGTCCTTCCATCCACTGGCAGAGTTCTTGTTCGTCACAGGGACACAGCCTGAACTCCTTGGAGACTAGTTCACTCATCCATCACAATGGCCATTCCTTTTCTAGCCCAAGTCTACACAGGCCATACAGAACAGAAGTTATTTGGCTCACTATGAGGTTCCATTCCCCATAAGTCCCCTATCAGTATCATAAGTGGGAAATGCATGCAAGTCACCTGACCTACTAAACACCCTAGTTTAGCTGCATGGTCACTGTAGCGCATTGGTTGCATCCCCTTGTGCTCACCTCACAACCTAGGAACTGTAACTCACCACCACTGTTCAGCATCAGACACAGGCTTTCAGCATATACCACTAGCCAGGGAAAAGATCAAAAATCGAGAATTAAAAATATGGTGTCTGCTGGGTGTGATGGCACATGCCTTTAATCCCAACACTCGGGAGGCAGAGGTAGGAGGATTGCTGTGGGTTTGAGACCACCCTGAGACTACATAGTGAATTCCAGGTCAGCCTGAGCCAGAGTGAGACCCTACCTCGAAAAAAAAAAAAAGGCTATTGCTTTCATAGATTCATAGCAAAGTCTAACAATTCTAAGTCAAACCATCAAAAGTCGAAGGCCATCTGTGCTTCCAAGACACAATGACACGTGGATACGAACGAGCTCCAAGATTCAGGATTGGGAGCAAGCTCTGCATTCACTTAGCAATCCAGACCTTGAGCCTGGCCTTGCTTAGTCCCAATTTTTGCTCTATAAATGAATTCCTGTTTTCCCTGCAGATCTTGTTATTTCTGGCTTGCACTGAGCTTTCCCCTTCCCAACATCTTTAATTTTTCACTCGCCCACTTCATCCTAAGAGATCCTGCATTTGAAAAGGAAGATTGCCCCCTATCCCAGGATGCTGCTGCTTCCCTCAAACACCTCCATTTTGCCATCATTTCCCAACACCACCATGTGACAATACTTTGGGTACATTCCTGCCAGTGATGATTTAAATATATTCCACAGAAGTTCATTTGTTGGAAGCAGAATCTTCAAGTTTATGTGTTAATGGTATTTACAGATGGGGCTTTTATGAAGCTAAATAGTTCATGACAGTGGGCTAGGTAAGAGGAAGAGAGACCCCAGTTCTCTTTCTATAGCCACTGGCTGTTTTGCCACGTAATGCCAAGAACCATGTTATCATGCAACAAGAAGGTCCTTGTCAGATGCAAGTCATACTCTTGGAATTCCTAGCCGCCAGAACCATGAGCTTAATAAACTTCTATTCTTTTCTAAAAATGATTTATCTGACACATACACATGGAAGGAGAGAGAGAAAGCGAGCGAGCGAGCGAGCGAGAGAGAGAGAGAGAGAGAGAGAGAGAGAGAGAGAGAGAATGGGTACCCCAGGGCCTCTAGCCATTGCAAACTAGCCCCAGATGCATGTGTCATTTTGTGCATCTGGCTTACATGGATACTAGGGAATTGAGTCTGGGTCATTAGGCTCTGGAGGCAAGCGCCTTAACCATTGAGCCATTCCTCTAGCCCAACTTCTATTCTTCTATTTTGGATTTTTTTTTTTTTTTTTGAGGTAGGGTTTCACTGTGGCTCAGGATGATGTGGAATTCGCTGTGTAGTCTCAGGCTGGCCTCAAACCCACAACAATCCTCTTGCCTCGCCTCCCAAATGCTGGGATTAAAGGCATGTGCCAACATGCCTGGCTCCAACTTCTTTTCTTTATAAATTATTTACTCTGAGGTATTCTGTTATAGCAACCCAAAACAGACTTATTAGATCAGAACTATTAGATTAGAATATAACCTATTTGATTGTAAATACCTCACAAAAAGGCTTCACTGTCTGATTTTTGCATAATTTCCGGTCTGTCATAAAGGTTTAAATATGATGTATGAATGAATGAAATGGTCTTTGAATGGCACACTAGAAAGTGCTAGCATTCCATTGTCCACAAAACAACTCATAATCTGGAGACACACGGGGTGTGGGGGGGCTGTGTGGCAATTGTCAGCTAAGCCAGGAACAAAAAAGCAGTAAGAATGGCTTCCCCACAGAGAAGCTCTTGTTGGTATGTTGATATGCAGGTAAGGTGGATGGAGGGAGAGCTATACACTCACTTCATGTAGGTGTTGGAACTCGGCCAGCTCTGACTCATAGGCTGCATCTCTTGGCTTTTATTAAAAACTCGTCTTCAGAGAAGTCCCAGAGGAAGCAAGAAGGTAGATGATGCAGGGAGGGAACGAGCTCTGTATGGGAGGTGACACATGGCAGGCCCTGGAGGGGCCAGCTTCTATAATGGGTATAGGAAGGGAAGAGAATACTCTATAGTTTTGACTTTACATGTGATTACTTTGCATTCACTGTAACTCCTGCTTATATAATAGGATAACAATTTGCACACCCAGATTTAGCTACCCAACATGTCCACCTCTCTGAGATGCAGTTCTAAATCCCCAAGGCATTAAATTTGGAAGTGCTAAATCGCTTATGCCCCAAAGTAACTGGGTATGTCACAAAACTAACATATTACAACTAATAGCCTCCACTCATAGGAGGCCCTCTCAGACATCAAGTCCGAGCCAATGTATCTTTATCTTACACAAGGTTCTAGAAAGAGATAGGAATATATCATTGTGGTTGAGAGTGAAGGCCTTGGGAGAAGTCTGCATTCATGCTTATCTGTCTCTGGTATTTATTAGTTGATAGGCTACTTAGTGTCTCAGTTTCCTGAATTACACACAGTGCCAAGAATCATGGGTTGTAGGCACACAGGCTGTTGTAAGGACGGAAGCATCCAGTGGATATTAGCTGGGGTTGTGAAATGTGGTGCATCTGGTTTCTAAGCTCATGTGGATCCGAGGCAGCAGATCAGATGGCATTTCTGAGGCAGGTGTGCTAATGGTTTATTCTTCTGAGACAACATTTCACTATGTAGCCCAGGCTGGTTTTGAACTCCTGACTCTTCTCCTTTCTCAGCCTCCTGAGTTCTGCACTTACATGACTGCACTACCACATGTAGCCCACGACTAAAGTTTTGACAACAGTGAGCAGAAACTGACACAAAACGGTCCACAGGTTTTCTTTTCTTTTTCTTTCTTTCTTCCTTTTTTTTTTTTTTTTTTTTTTTTTTTGTAGATGGTCACTGCAAGCCGATGAGATATTACAGAAACAACAATGTGTGACTAGTACTCTGTCACAGACCACTTGGTCTGGGGATGTCAGTTGTCATGTTTGACGACACTCAAGTAGTTCCGTGGACAGGTCCACACAGTGGACAGGACGTAAGGGCCTCCTGTCAACAGCTGCCATCAGATCGCCAGCCCCATGGGTGGGTCATCTTGGAAGCAGATCCTCTAGGCTGGGTCACACGGTGCCAGGACACCCACATAGGCCATGCCTGGAATTCCTCAACCCATAGAAACTCCTGAGGTGATGAATTATTATTATTGTCATAAATTGCTTAGTTTGGGAGGTCATCAGCCACGCCGTAGGTTAAGTGGAGTCTTTTGATCAGCTCGTACATGTTTCCCCTCAGAACTGCCTTACTGAGGGTTGTGAAGAAGTGAAGCCTTTGGCTCCCCAGGATGATTGCTTCTCCTGCCCCCTTCTTCCCTTCTGATAGGAAAGGTGTGAAAAGCAACCATCTAAATCAAGATGAGCAAAAGCTGGTTCAGGTAAAATCAAATCCTGTGGAATCGGTTCTTATAAAATGAAATATTAGCACTGCAGTCAGCCTTAGACGTATCTTTAAAGAGATGAATTATTCCTAAGATTGCACAGCGGTTTCCATGAAAGCGTCCTTTCTTATTCATGCAGACTTTTGAAAAAAAATCACCTGGCTTTGAAACCTTTCAGTTTGTTCTTTTTACAGAGTCTTTCAAGAAAGATCTGGGGCTGGAGGGATGGCTTAGCAATTAAGCGCTTGCCTGTGAAGCCTAAGGACCCGGTTCAAGGCTTGACTCCCCAGGACCCATGTTAGCCAGATGCACAAGGGGGCGCACGCATCTGGAGTTCATTTGCAGTGGCTGGAAGCTCTGGCACACCCATTCTCTGTCTGTCTGTCTCTCTCTCTCTCTGCTTGCAAATAAATAAATTAAAAAAAAGAAAGATCTATAGGGTATATAATAAACAGATGAGCTTAAGTCAATGGAATCATTTGTCATTTCCTGATTTTTTCATAAGGAATGAGAAAATGTCCAAAGTGGAGAATGTGTGTTGTTTACCGGGTGAGTTAGTTCCTTCCATTCTTGGTTTAAGGAACCTGGTTTAAGTAAATGAACAGTGTCCTCCATTCCAGTGGAGAAAGCCTTGGCCTGTGAGAGGGAATGACATTTTCTCCTTTGTTCCACGTTATGTCTGCTAGTTTACCATGTTAAAGGACAGAAAAGACAAAATAGCATGATTAAATTCTAATAAACCCAAAGGTCAAGGATGTGTAAGGAACTTGCAATGGAAGGCAAAAAGCTGATCTCTGTGCTGGCAATGCTCTGCCCTAGATGGGAAGACTGGTGTCATGTGGTTCTCACCAGAGACGGAGTTGAGGCATGGAGGAAAGGACCCTAGAGCTCAGGCTGCAGGGGTGTATGGTTTGAACTGTGATCAATGCCAGCACCTTGGGGGCAGGAACCAAGGAAGGAGTCTTAACAACTAGCTTACAACCAGAACAGGCTAAAAGTGGATTCCCAGAATTCAAACACAGAGAATTCTAGAGAAGGCAAAAGGATAGATGGTAAGCTTGATGTCTGGAAGACTCTTGGAAGACAGAGCAGGAAATGATCTCCCATTCCAAGGAGCTACCATCAGGTGTTAACACTTCAACAATCACAGAAATTAATGCTTTTTTAAGTAACATTTCCTTCTACTGGAGAAATATAGAATATCACAATTGTAGCTCTTTAGACATTTAAATGCTGTTTAGAGAAAGACAATTTCCAAGTCTTTCCAGAGAGAGAGAAAGAGAGAGAGAGAGAGAGAGAGAGGGAGGGAGGGAGGGACGGAGGGAGGGACGGAGCGAGCGAGCGCAGCATATAATAGAGAAACTGAGGCTGAGAGGTTAAATCATTTGCCCCAGATCTCAGGATAACACATGCTAGTACCTGAAGGAGGCATCTGAGTACAGAACTTGAGTGTTGTATCTTTCTGTGACGTGACCTCCAACCCACAAGAGGAAAGTGACAGAAAATCTACTTCACAGGGAGGTCCTAGAGGCAGGGGAGAGTAATGATGTTCAGCCTTGGGAGTAAGTTTGAGAAAGGATTCATAAATTTAATTATATCTGAGTGGGCGATGATCATATTTTCCTTAGGAAAGGGCTATAGTGTCACCTCTCATCCATCTATGTAGGATGAAAGGACGGGGGTAAAATGCAGGTGAGCCAAGCCAGGCAGCAGCTAGAGTTCCAACCTTAATCAGTTCCTGGCTTTTTCTTGCTTAAATGTGACAATTCCTTCTGATCAGGAACTACTATGCCAGAGGTACTTAATATTTCTTAACTTGAAATAACTTTTTAAAAGTTACTATAAAATTTATGTTTTGCGTAATAGCTGAAGAAGGATTTTTTCTTAAAAAAAATTATCTAATCCACTCCTGACACGTGGGATGCAGCCGGTGGTTTGAGTCGAATGTGTGATACGGGATACCAGGTGGTTGGATTTGGCCAAAACCCAAGAAGAAGATTCAAAGGCACAGTGCTTTTAGGCGTTTTTATCCACAAACCATCTAGTACTGCAGCTATTAAACACAAGCACAAAGGGGTTTCATCTTCAGCCTTCTCTTCCCACTCACTTTCATAGAAATCGGTCATTCCTGGTTTCCACTTTCTTGCTCTCTTCTTTTGCTTAGTTCTCTGTGGTCAATCTTTTGCCTTGAATTTCACCAAGTCTTCTTATCTTCCAGTTCTGAATCTGCATGCTTCTGTCATTTTCCCAAGAATCAAAGAGACTGAATGAACAAATACATAGTTTTGAAGGAAGGAAGGAACAAGTTTGATTTGGATGTTTGGGTTTTCATGTCAGAGGGCCCACTTCTGTGACTAAATGAAGGAATAGTTTCATCAGAGATCTTACTTATGCTCTGGTGTCAAATGTGTTAAACGACAGAAACTGAAGATTACTGTGAAAGATACATGTATACATATTGCTCCCCTGCATGAAGAAAAGCACTTTACTGGCAGGAAATAATCTGGTTCACAGATTTCTCCTTTTGTGGTTATTCAAATCAGAAAACTGGCCAGCCTTTGGAAAGGGCAGATAACACAGAGCTTTTAGACCATACTTAAGGAAAATTGGCACAGAAAGTGAGTTCAAATTCAAATAAAACAACCACTATCTCAGTCTTTTCTTTATAAATGGCTATAACTTTAAAAATTTAATGAAAGTGATAATGTTCAACCTTCTTAGATATATTTGTGCATTTTGTATCTTCATAGCACCACAGTTCTTGGGTTTAGATCACTGTTGAGGGTTGAACTGTGCCCCTTCCAGATTCATGTGTCAGAGACATCTTATAGGGAATTAATATGTACACCTTGAATCTTAAGATGTCTAAAAGGATTTGATCTTCGTAGAAAGTATACTTAATATTTTTCCATTTACTTATTTGTGCTTGCTTTTCTAGGGGTATGTGTAGTGTGTGTGTGGTGTGGTATATGCAATTGTGTGGTGTATACAGATGCATCTTGATTGTCAGGAGTCTTTGATGGATGGATCTTCCACATTGTTTCCTGGAGAGAATATCTCACTGAACCTGACATTGCCTTCTTTATTTTATTTTATTTCTTATCCTGGACAGACTGACTGACCAGGGAGCCCCATTGATTCTCCCATTTCTGTCCCCTTGTGACTAGGATTACAGGCATATGTGTCCACAACTAACACATAATAATCTTTAATAAGAAGCTGGAGATGGAACTAAGGTCCTTATGCTTGCTCAGCGAGTGCTCTTATCCTCTCAGAGATCACCTTAGACACCTTGTGGGTACTCTATTCCCTTTTTTATTCTTTGAACATGTTGGTGCCAAATGTAATTTAAAAAGGATGAGAAATAATGATCTTCAGCCACCAAAGCTACCATGTTCTTCACTGCTATCCCTCACAGCCACCAGGGCCATGACAGGGCAGCACTTGATTTTTTCTGACTCCTGAATGGCCCAGTCTGACAATATGGCAGATAGAATGGAAATATGAAGGCTGACTTATTTGCTCACCATACTTCATAATGATGATCAAACTAGATCAGGCCAAGAACTCAGTTTAATGGGCCAATTATATGGTTTCCATGACCAAGAGGGGTCAATTGAAAGAAAAGTAACAGGCTGGAGAGATGACTTAGTGGTTAAGGAATTTGCCTGCAAAGCCTAAGGACTTACATTCAATTCTCCAGAGCCCACACAAGTGCACAAGGTTGCACATGAGCACAAGATGGCGCACACATCTGGAGTTCGACTGCAGTGGCTGGAGGCACATGCATGCCAATTCTTTCTGTCTCTCTCATACTCTCTCTCTCATTAAAAAATACACACAAACACAAAAGTAAGCTCTTATATTGAAAGTCAAACATTAAGAAAGTAAGCTGTCTACCATACCAAAACAAAATAGATTTGGTCATATATAATTGTTTATACACACACACACACACACACACACATATATATGTATGATTTATTATTTGGTTTAATTATTTACATTGTTTTATCAATAGAGGTATAGAAGGGGGTTTCTGGGACTTTACTAAAACTAGAGCAAGTAGCAAACACACTGAATCTTGAAAGCACATTTTTTTTTTTTTTGGTCTGTGGAAGAAAATAATCAAGTATTAAAAATAATCTGTTCTTTAATGAAAATCTTTCTGGAAAAGTCCTGTCATTTGCTTTGTGGCACCAAAGTTATTCATAATTGAAGGTTCTGGCTTGTTGCTAATAAAGGATGCCAGAAATGATCTGAATCATTGCTATAATTAACACTAAAGTTTGATTGAAAGAAAAAAATCTAATAAATTGTATTCATCTAATTTCTAAACCCTGACATGATGCTTTTAGACCTCACTGATGGAATTTAAAGATATAAGCTTTTCCTCTTATTTCATGATCATATTCAGGGGGTGATCCCTGTCATGAATGGAATAAAGTTCTTTGTTTTATTTTTTTGGATGGATCATCAACAATAAAGAAGGCAACTGGAGGATGGGAATCCAGACCTCAGTGATCCCTTCTTTCCAGTTTATAATCTCATTGCTTTTGCTCCCCACCCCCATCTTAGCCAGACTATTGCATTTCATTCTGTAAGTTTTGGGTTGTTATTACAGCCTGAGATACATTGCCCCGGGGGTTAGTACTACAGAGAAATCTTGTATAAGTGGAATTCCTTTTGTATGCACAAAGCAAAATCTTTGAGTTTCTTCCCCTGCCTGGTCCCCACAGATGAGACCTGCCCTGGTACTGGTTCCTCCTCCAAGTCATGTTCCCAGTCCATGCCCTGGTAAACTTTCTGAGTTGGTGGACTGCTAACTTTCTGGTCCCCTTGACCTCTCCAAGCTGCTCCTACACTACCCACCCTCCTCTCTCTCTTTTTAAAATTTTTTGTTTGTTTATTTATTTATTTATTTGAGAGTGACAGACAGAGAGAAGGAGAGAGAGAGAGAGAGAATGGGCGAGCCAGGGCTTCCAGCCACAGCAAACGAACTCCAGATGCATGCGCTCCCTTGTGCATCTGGCTAACATGGGTCCTGGGGAATTGAGCCTTGAACCGGGGTCCTTAGGCTTCACAGGCAAGCACTTAACCTCTAAGCGATCTCTCCAGCCTACCTCCTCTCTTTTTCAAGCAAGCTTTGCTCTTTGGTCCTCTGAGCATCAGCCACTTACTTAGTACCTGTTCTTGGTCAGACCAAGTCTATGTTTAAGTTAAAATATACAAGTAGACTTGAAGGTAAATGCCCATTAGTTCAGCATGGAAGCTCACATTTGTGATCTTGGCACTTAGGTGGCTGAGGTAAGAAGATCAACAGGAGTTCAAAAGTGGCCAGGGCTAGTGAGTTCCAGGCCAGCCTGTGATAGAGTGACACCTTGCAAAACTTAAAAATGAATAAAAATAAAGAAAATAATCACTAAAAAGAAAAAACAAATTACTCAAGGGCTGGAGAGATTGTGGTTAAGGCACTTGCCTGCAAAGGCTAATGACCCAGGTTCGATTCCCCAGGACCCATGTAAAGCCAGATGTGAAGCCAGAAGTGAAGCATGCATTTGGAGTTTGTAGTTGTTGGAGGCCCTGACACACCCATTCTTTCTCTGTCTGCTTGCAAATAATATATAAATAAATAAAATATTTAAAAAAAACACTCAAAGTGAGCTTAGAGTATTGCTCAGTGGGAAAATGAATGCTTAGCACTTATGGGGCTCTGGGCTCAGTTCCCAGCTCCATCACCAACCAACTAAACAAACAAATGTTAAGTTCTTCATTGGACATTGAAGTTTGATGGGTTCTCTCATGCTACCTGAAGACTACCCTCCCCAGCACCTGTCCTAGATCCCATTTCTTTATTGGTTAATCATACCAATTGTAAATACAGTGTTAAAATGGCCACATCTCAGAGCCTATATATAGAGAGAGATTCAGGAGATATAAGGTCTGAAAGGCAAATAAATTAGTGTCTAAATTTTTAGTGAGTGACATGTTTAAAGCATCTTGTCTCTTATTCAAGTCATGGATTATTGCTGCATATCTGAGGCTTCAGTGGTCTCAAACCCCGGGTGCAGATTTGTGTTCTGGTAATAAACCTTTGCTCTGAGTCTCCACATCCCAGGCTAGGGCACAACAGGCTTCCTGGTATACTCTGCTTTGTAGCTGCCCCCAATATCTCTGTAACCAATTTTTTTTTTTGTCCTTAATTCCACATCTTGAGTCATGGGACATAGGTTCCATTTTACTCACTGGACTCTGGCTATTATACCACCATTATCTTACTATCAATGATCTCATTGTCAGAGCATTTCCTAACTATCATATATCTATATGACAATATCAACTATAGGTTATGTAGGACTGAGTTGGGAATGTGGTTTGACCTGACACAAAATGTATTTATGTGCACTTAATATCACATCAAACATTTGGTATGAATGCTAGTCTCCATTGTTCTCACAAAGAAATCTGTTCTTTTCTATCTGAGAAGATCATTTACAACATAGATGAGATGCTAGCAATAATCATGTTAAATAATAAGTATAAAACTCTCCCTTGAGAAAATAACCTTTGTTGCTATACACATTTTACAGTTGACATGATATTTTTGTTTTAAATAGTAGCATAAGTTTCTGTGTAAAAATATATCTTGATGAAGACCACCTGTCTTTTTTGCAAACACATTTTGTAGTAGTCCACATAATTTTTTTTCACAGAAAAGACAGTTATTTATATAAATCCTAAAATACAGATGGTAGATGTTACAGAAAACATTGGAGTGTATACAGCCTTTTACAAGACATGAACTCTGAAGGTAGAGTGAGGAGTAAATTCCATATCAGAGATGACTTTTTTCATATCACCAATTAAATATCTCTGAGTTCAGGAGTAATCTGATTAAGAGTTTGCCTGTTAGATTTACTGCTTAATGAATAATAGCATGGACACTCCTAAAATCCTTCCAGGAATAGTTAATTGTGATAGATACTCCCTCCCAAGGAGCAGAAGCCATATTTCATAAGCTGTGGAAAATCATGTCACCATTTTGCTAGTTACAAATCAAGAAGTAGATCCATACATATATGGAGTACTTCCTTTCTGAATGATGTTATCTTTCCTGTTCACTTACTTTCTCTCATCCTTCAAATCTTAGGTCAACTGGCACCTTATCATGGCATCAAGTATGCTCTGGAAGAGTATTCCAGCATAAGGCCTGCCCTCAGGAGCATATACCACACCAGACTCTACACTTACTTGTCTATTAGATTAGAACCTATTGTAGAGACCTTCTCATTTTCTGAGACTAAACACCTGACCAAAAGCAGCTGATGGAAGGAGTTTATTTCAGCTGACAGTTTCAGAGGGAAATTACTATTATGGCAGGGAAAACATGGCAGAGCAGATAGCTGGGCATCACATCTCTTCAGAAGCAGAAAGGAAATGGTGTGATTGAGCTAGTTCTGGCAAGGGGCAGCTGTGTTTGAACACCTTAAAGCCCATGCCTACCAACACACCTCCTCCAGCAAGGCTCCACCTTCCAAATGCTCCACAACTGTCTGAAACTGCCATCAGCTGGGGACTAAGTATTCAAAACACATGAGCCTATGAGGAACATTTCAATCAAACCACCACAGCATAACTATTTCCTACTACATAGAAAGAGCTAGAAGGGAAAGGACTATTTCTAACAGTGCCTGTGATTGTTTTCTTAAGGAAGGGCACAAAATAAATATACAATGAAGTGTGTGTGTGTGTGTGTGTATGAATGGATGGATGAATCAATGAATAGACACGTCTCTTAAGCTGACAAGTGGTGACTGCAATGGAACCAACTGACTTCTGCTTGGGTGCTCCTGGGCTCTTCTATTTGCCCTAGCCTAAGGCAAATTAAACCAACACAGATTATTTTTCCCCTTACTTTATTATTTTCTCTTCTCCACAAGGATAGTGTGTTAACTGTGTTTTCTAATCACAGTATTTCCATCATGTTGAAAGGAAATCTTGAAAGATCAATAATTTAAAAGAAATTCATAGATATCAGTATGAATGAAACCATAAGAACGGACAGTTAAGTTATTCATGTATAAGGAATGGAAAGATGGAAGAGGAATGCAATCCTGCAGAAAAAGTACTGACGTGGCCCTTACATAGCCATACATGACAGCCAAAGGTCACTCAGGCCAGAAGTTCCCTCATCTGCTCTTTATAGTTAAAACTCAAATGGCTTGGGGTCAGAGGTCTAGACATCAACTGAAGAAAGCTTACTTAGGTCTAACATCGGTGCCTTATGATAAAAGACCAATGCAGTTTATCTAGAACTTATTTAAGCCTTAATATACTACTCAGAACAAAACAGGTGAGATGGCCTGGCAAGATTGCTCACTGGTTAAGGCACATGTCTGCAAAGTCTAAGGACCCGAGTTTGATTCTTTAGTGTACCTACAAAAAGCGAGATACACAAGGTGGTGCTTGTGTCTGGAGTTCATTTCAGTGTCTAGAAGCTCTGGTGTGCCCATTCTTTCTCTTTCTCTCTCTCTCTCTTACTCTCTCTCAAATGAATAGATGAAATATTTTTAAAAAACACAGATGAGTTAAAATATGACCAATAATGGTTTCGTAGTGGCTCAGCATTTTCAATACTGAAATCAGAAACAGCATCTTTTGTGAATATGCAAATACAGTCTTATGTTGCACAGTGATGTTTGGATTGACAGACTGAATTTACAAACATGGTTGGGCAAGATGATATCACTTAGAAATGTCACAGAAATCTCAGTTATTAAAGTAAACACGGTGATACTTGCACACTAACAAAATCACCTAACAAGGCATTTCTCAGAATATATCACTGTCATTAAATAACACACAACTGTGCAGACAAAAAAAAAAAAAATTTCAAAAGTGGCCAGGAAGCTTGCTCAGCAGATAAAGCCCTGTCTTTTTCAAGTATCAGGACCTGAGTTCAGATACCCAGCACTCATGAGGCAGAGGCAGGAAAACTCGGGGCAAGCTAGCTAGACAAGTCAAACTGGTGAGTTCTGGGTTCAAGTGAGAGATTCTGTTTCAGTAAGTAAGATGGAGAGTGATCAGAGAAGATACCTCCACTTGCAAACATACACACGCACACACACGCACCCACACACATGCAAACATGCATACACACAATCACACACAAGAATATTTCTGAAGAAGAAATCATGTGGATGCACTCAAGTTAGTATTTTCAAAGTCTTTTTTTTTTTACTTTAGTATTTTTAAATTCTTACAGGGTTGATGTGAAATTCTTGTGTAAAACATGTGTGTAGTGAGATGAATGAATTCATTAGAAAACTTTTGAGGGAATAGCTGTCAAAATGTCTTGAAAATAGTACATTGATTCTTCAGTTTTCTTTGGCTTTCATTTATTTCATTGATTATCTGGCTTAATCCTCTAATTGACATGGAATTCACATGGAAGCTACCATATTCTTGTAATTTTAAAATCTTCGTCCTACTGACTAACCACTTAGCTTCTTTTCTTGAAGATTCTGATTATTAACTTTGTTGAGATAGCATATGGCCAATTCAAGGTGATAAAGGTGGGGAAATTGACATTATGGAGGGCTCATTACCAATGTTACATTTCATCCTTGTGAATAGTTAGTCACCACACAAGATGGATTCTAAAGCCGTGAGTGGGAGCATTTGAAGTCAATTAATGTGACTCATACCATACTTTTTGGAAAGGGAAAATAAATCCTCTCCCTTTGTTGAAGATGCTGTTTACTTCTTTTATTTTTTAAGCATCAGGGGAAAAGCTCACACATTTATTCTATCTTCTCACTGCCATGAGAGATACATCATGCAATGATGCCCTGACTCATGGCTCCTGAGACTGGGGCTATGGAACAGGCTTTGCCACTGATGGCAAAGAGCTGTGTGACCTTTACACCACTGACCCTTTCCTGTTATGAGTCACACGAGTGAGGAGACCAGCCTGAAGAAAAGGTTTTCCTCTTGAGTGAACTGCTTAATTGTGGCTGCAAACCTGTAGCCTCGGGCCTATTCATCTGTCTTTCCAATGTGGACCATGCTGATAATGAATGATACAGGAAAGTATGGCACAGAAAGGAACGAAGCTACTGCCAATGTTCACAGAGAATGGGATAAATTACGTATTGATCATTGAGCTGAACATACGTTCCCCGGTTGCTTCCAGGAGGCTGGCTCACATAAAGAATGATAGCTGTCAGGTGCAAGAGGCATATGAATGATTCCTGGGATGACTTATGATCAGAACCACAAGCAATGCAATAAAACCTAGTCAAAAGCCAATGCAGGGGATGGAGAGATGTTTTAGTGCTTAATGCGCTTGCCAGAAACGCCAAAGGACCCAGGTTCGATTCCCTAATACCCATGTAAAGCCAGATGCACAAGGTGGCAGATGCATCTGGAGTTCACTTGCAGTGGCTGGAGGGCCTGGCATACCCACTCTCTCTCTGTCTCTCATTCTCTGTCTCAAATAAGTGAATGAATAAATAAAATTAAAAAAAAATTAAACAAATTAAAATATATATGGCTGAGAAGGTCATATGCTCTCGGGGAAATGTTACCAGCGCTGTTTGGCTACGTATGTGGTCCACCAAATTGCCCTTTAAAGACTTATGTGTGTGCCCATATATTAGCGCTGCTCTCACTTTTCATTAGCGAGCTGATGCTTCTCAGATGACCCTGACTACTGGAGAGACTCAAAACTCATGCACGTGCTGAGACATGACAGGCGAAGTGTTCAGCACTAAATGAGACACCTCTCTCACATAAGGATCAGAGACCATTGCCGTACAAGTGCCAAAAAGAATGCAAAAGCCAAACAGTGGGGGTGGACTCCTGTGGACCATGCTTTTCCAGATACGAAGTAGTTGTTGTTTTCAGGACCTCATAGTGGCTGTCAGTGCCTATGCGGGACCTGCATAATATCCATTCAGTCTGTCAACATGCTGTCATGGATTATGGAGGCTGGCAAGCACGGGGAGGACATTAAAACAGAAGATGGATTATTGGAAAGAAGGGGCTTGGGGCACAAATGAGAGTGATGGAAGGATAATGTAAAGTTTGAAATAAAGATTTTAATTAAAAATTACTATATTAAAGAAAGGGGGATTTCCTTAAATAAACAAGTTTTTTTTTTTTTTTCAAGTATCCGGGGCAGATTGCTATATGTGGCCTGTTGGTGTTTAGGGCCATCTGTCCACTTCTCTGGGTAAGAATTTATCTTGTGTAAGTTCTTCAATTCCTAGCAAAGTTTTCTGTTCTGATTTTCAAGTCAGAAAGTTCTTTTTCCAAATCAGATTTGGAGAATCCAAACCAGATTTATGAAACACGGAAGATATCTTAACAATTAAGTACAATTAAGTAGTCTGAGAAATAACTTCGTATCATTTCACATAAACTGCCCTGTATCCTGCCTTACCTGATGACACGGGATGAGCCACTGTTCTGCTGTGTGAGTTCTGAGTAGAAATGTTTTGACCACTGAAATACTGATGTTTAAGTGATGATAAGGTAACTGATATTTCAGCCTGTTCAATGACACACTAAGTTTTTATGTCTATTCTAGCTTTGGCTCTTGTGAGATGGACAACAAAATTGACCAGGGAAACCTGATATTTCAAAGTTATCCTAAGACTTTTGAGTTTTGTCTCCAGTATTGTTGGTTGTAGTGATGAGGGAAAACATTTTTTTTTAAATTTTTTAAAAATTATTTATTTATTTATTTATTTGAGAGCGACAGACACAGAGAGAAAGACAGGTAGAGGGAGAGAGAGAGAGAATGGGCGCGCCAGGGCTTCCAGCCTCTGCAAACGAACTCCAGACGCGTGCGCCCCCTTGTGCATCTGGCTAACGTGGGACCTGGGAACCGAGCCTCGAACTGGGGTCCTTAGGCTTCACAGGCAAGCGCTTAACCGCTAAGCCATCTCTCCAGCCCGAGGGAAAACATTTTTAATCTTACTGTTATAGAAAGACATTTTACATTTTGCTTTTGATTGTAATAAAGTATTGTTATTAGTTTTCTTCAACATACAAATGTTATAAACAATTATGTATCATTTACAAAAGAAAAAGGTGTTTTATGAAAATAATATGCTCACTATGGTAAAGATAAAGACTTCAAGAGATTAAGTGTCTCTTAAAACTACTTAAAACTAAAAAATATATTATCTTGTAAAGGTTTTCTTCATTCATAATAAATTATAACCGTGTCCATAGGATGCCTCTCAGGGGCCAGAAATAAAAAGCCCTGTGGGGACTTCAGAACTCTCTCATATTAAACTGCTAAAACAAGATTTTTGATGTTAAGTGGTGTGAACAGATTGTGTTGTAATTGACACATCTGAAGATGACTATAATAGGATGACTGAAAGATCAAACAGTGAATGTACTTCAATAAATGTTAATACTTTTACTAGCAAGTAAATTAGTAAAACTATTCCACACTAGAAAGTTCTTATCACATTTCATGGTTTTGAGACAAAGAATTATCTGATGAATCTTTCTAGCACCATGGCATTGTTTCAAAGTTATCTACAAGTCAAATCAATGGCAAATCTCAGTTATCTATAAGAAATAAATGAAGGAGTCTTTTAAGATAATGATCAATACCAAAATTAAGAATGGAAACAGATTTCTTATAGCAACAATCTAGAAATGTTGAGAAGATATCTTTCAAAAGGAATATGAGACAAACATGTGTTACTCTCTGACAGAGAATAATGGTCCTCAGGATGTCCATATCCTAGAATCTATAACCATTTACTTCTTACATGGCAAAGGGGTTATGCAGTTGGCAGTTAAGATCTGTAGATGGATCTCTTGTCCTGGATTATTCATGTGGGTATAGGTCCAAAGAAACTCAAGAGTCTTTATAAGTGAAAGAGGAAAACAGGAGAGATTTGGCTGGAAGATGCTGTGCTGAGATGCTGGTTGGCTGAAGATGGATGAAGGACCCATCAGGTAAAGAAAAGTCAAGGGAAGGGATTCTTCCCTAGTGCTTTCAGAAGGAACTCAGCCTTGCTAGTGCCTTTATTTTATCTGAGCAAACGCACTCCAGAATTCTGACCTCTAACACTGCAGGTAATAAATCTGTGTTGTAAGTAACCGATTTCTTATAGTAGCAATAGGAAGTGAATATATTTACATTTGGAGAACAACATTTATAGACCAAATGACTGATTAACCAGGTACATTTTAAAGCAGCAGTAGTAAGCTAGTAGGTTTTCATTCAGCGAATAACATTTATATGCCAAATGACTGATCAGCCAGACATATTTTACATGTGTCTTAGGTTTTCAAAGACCTTTTGTTTATGTATTAATAACCATGTTGCTAGCTTCTTTTACACTTATATTTCATTTTTATTTTAGGAGTGAGTGAGAGAGAGATAGAGAATTGGTGTGTCAGGGCCTCAGCCACTGAAATGGAACTCCAGACACTTGTGCCACCTAGAAAGCATAAGTTAGCTTTGAAAAAAGTTTAACATTCCCTGCTTCAAAATTATTTTTATTCATTTAAAATTTATTTTTCAGTTGACCCACAGAAATTGCACCCATTTAAGATGATTTTTAATATATGAATATATTGCATAATATTCTAATCAGGGTAAACATATTTTCTCAAACATTTATCATTCTCTCTCCCTCCATTCTTCCTCCCTCCATTTTTCTTTTCTTCTCTTTTTTTTTTTAACAATATGGTTGTTTATTAATGCATAAAAGCTTTTAGTTGTAAAGATTCTATGATGGCTTGTCAGATATAATATGCCATTATAAATCCACGTGTATATATTGAAAATACAGGAACACAAAGTGAAACACATAAAATTATTGGCATAGTGTTGAGAATTTGGACCCATGATTAAATGTGGATCCTATAAAAGAGCCCATTTAATTTCCAGTTTTGTCAATCTTTTAATTCTTTTTATTTTCTCTTGTCCAAATATTCTAATGAATATCACTTGGAAAGATACAGAAGTAATTCCCATGTCATTCTTGATCCTATTTGCAATTCTGCAGATTTTTAGAAAATGAATCCAAAATTCTGCTACACCTTATACATTGTCTCTTGAAAGATCATGACAGTAAGCCCTCTGTGCCATTTACTGTGATGCGGGCGGGAGGGGGGGTTAATGAACTAAGTTGTGTCAGCAATTTTTACAAATATAGAACTTAATGATTGATTTCCTATTCCTTTTGCATTACTGTGCTGTGCTTTTGCAGCCATTTTTTTCTTTTCTTTCTTTTGTAGTATTGAAAGAGGAACCAAAGACCACTGAGTTACATCCTTAGACTTTTTGTTTTGCTATTTTAAATACTTTATTTTAGTTTTAAAAAATATTTTATTTGGGCTGGAGAGATGGCTTAGCGGTTAGGCACTTGCCTGTGAAGCCTAAGGACCCCGGTTCAAGGCTCGGTTCCCCAGGTCCCACATTAGCCAGATGCACAAGGGGGCGCACGCGTCTGGAGTTCGATTGCAGAGGCTGGAAGCCCTGGCGCGCCCATTCTCTCTCTCCCTCTATCTGTCTTTCTCTCTGTGTCTGTCTCTCTCAAATAAATAAAAATTAAAAAAAATATTTTATTTATTTATGTGAGAGAAAGAGACAGATAGACAGAAAGAGAGAATGGGCATGTCAGGGCCTCTAACCACTACATACAAACTCCAGACACATGTGGCCCTTTGTGCATCTGGCTTACGTGGCTTCTGGGGAATCAAACCCGGGACCTTAGGCTTCACAGGCCAATGCCATAACTGTAAGCCATTTCCCCAGTCTCCTAATCATTTTATTATTTTTATTTATGTATTTATTTGAGAGAGGGAAAGAGGGAGAGAGAGAGAGAATGGGTGTGCTAGGGCTTCCAGCCACTGTAAACAAACCCCAGATGCATGTGCCACCTTGTGCATCTGGCTTATGTGGGTCCTGGAGAATTAAACTGAGGTCCTTTGGCTTTGCAGGCAAGCATCTTAACCACTGAGCCGTCTCTGCAGCCCTGTTTTGCTATTTTACTTTTGACAGGGTCTTACTAAGTGCCTTGGATTGTCTTAAGCTTGTGATCCTAGTGCCTCAGGCTCCTCAGTAGTGTGCATCGTCATTTTGGCTCATTTGTTATTTATTTGTGATGACATCACTTAAAATCTTTTTGTTAAGCATGTGGGGATTGGGATAGACAGTATATTATCATTATAGCCATTGTATGGTATAATAGATATTACAGTTAAATGTTTAAAATGTACTCATTAAGAATTATTTATATCATAATCAAAATCCTTAAATTCATAATTCATAGTAGAGATATTTCTGGCTTACTAGCTGAGTAATTTATTTCTCTTACATATTAAATCATATAAAGCCCAGTATGGGGATATGAAAGTCTGTATTTAATAGAGGTGCAGTCTTGAAAAGGGTCAGTTTTACATTCTTCTCCTTTCCATGTTTTTCAGATTAATTAATATATACGTACGTATTATATTGCATGTATGTGTGTGCATAGGGTGGGTATCTTACTGCTGCAAACAAACTTCTGTCTGGCTTTCCATGGGTAGCATGGGAATTGAATTTGGGCTGGTAGGCTTTGCAAGCAAGTGCCTTTAGCTGCCGAGCCATCTTCCCAGCCCCGCCTTCTGTTTGTTTTTTTTTTTTTTAAATCAAACATCACAGGAAGAAGTGGTTATGCAAGATCAGCACGTAAAATAAATAGGATTGGGGGACAGCTTCATATTATACCTGGGACGTTAATACTATTTCTAAGAAAGAATGCAAGTTAGGGGAAGCAAAAAGCCTATGATACGAGCAAGAAGAAGAGTTACTATGTAAGCACTTTCCTAACCAAGATAGTACTTAGGGTCTTCCAAGAGCACAAATGAAGACTGATAAAAGACAAGGCCAAAAACAGTTCAAATCTGAGAAACAGAGACCTACGACACTTTAGTCTTCTGTAGGAAAGCAGCCTCCTCTGCCAGTTTTGTGGTGTTTAGGAATTTGGCTTTATACATAGGATGGTTTCTCTCACCTGTACTGAGGTGACAGAAATTGTGAGTGACAGCTTCTAGGTGACAGTCCTACCTGGGCACCTTCCTTCCTTTCATTTGTGTGAAGTCATTGTACCAGATTCTCCCCTGGCAAGTCCTATCCCGAGATATTGGATACATTTCTGAAATGGACTGCCTGTAATATCACAAAACACCTTCTTGCACCTTGACTTTCTTTGTTCTTACAAGTGGGACACAAACAAAAACAAAAGATGATACTTGCTCACTAGGTTTCTGTGAACTCAGTGAAGAGTTCTAAGCACACAGCCTCAAAGCAAGTCCTCATTCAAAGATCACCACACTTCCATGTCAGATTCAAATTAGCGGTTCATCTTCAGTGGCCTGATTTGCTCCCATTCAAGTACCAAACAGCCCCAAACTTGCTTAGCTTCTGAGATCAGAAGAAATTGGGTGTGTTCAGGATGTTATGATTGCAGTTTTATTTCCTCATGCCTATAATTCTTGTATTTTTTTTGAGGGGGGGAAGTAACATTTTCCACTCAATATTTTTAAAGCTTTAAAAATTTATTTGTTCATTTTTTAAAAATTTTTTATTTATTTATTTGAGAGCGACACACACAGAGAGAAAGACAGATAGAGGGAGAGAGAGAGAATGGGCGCGCCAGGGCTTCCAGCCACTGCAAATGAACTCCAGATGCGTGTGCACCCTTGTGCATCTGGCTATTGTGGGACCTGGGGAACTGAGCCTCGAACCGGGGCCCTTAGGCTTCACAGGCAAGCGCTTAACTAGTAAGCCATCTCTCCTGCCCTATTTGTTCATTTTTGAGAGAGAAAGAGAGAGAGAGAGAGAGAGAGAGAGAGAGAGAGAGAGAGAGAGAGAGAATGGGTGTGCCAGGGCATCCAGCCACTGCAAACGAACTCCATATGTATGCACCACCATGTGCATCTGGCTTATGTGGGTTCTGGGAAATCGAACCTGAGACCTTAGGCTTCGTAGGCAAGAGCCTTAACCATTAAGCAATCTCTCCAGCCCTCCACTCAATATATATATATATACTTGTTTTTCAAGGTAGAGTCTCACTCTAGCACAGGCTGATCTGGAATTCACTATCGAGGCTCAGGGTGGCCTCGAACTCACGGTGATCCTCCTACCACCTCTGCCTCCCAAGTGCTGGGATTAAAGGTGTGTGCTATCACGCCTGGCTACCTTCACTCCATATTTAAGAGACAATTTTAACTTGAGGAAAATCCAGAAATAATTACAAGTAATGTTCCACTTAAACCCTTTTTTTGCCTGAATCATCTAAATTCTCACCAGTTTTGCAGCAAACTTATTATATACATCCTGATGCTCTGAGCTAGGGACATAAATGGAAGACACAAAGGTAACTGAAAATTTTCTAGTTGTTACCATGTAAAAGAGGGAAAATTAATACTAGTAATAAATTTCATTTTACCTGATATATTAAAAAATAGTATCATTTCCATGTGTAATCATTATGACATTACAAGTGAGTTACTTATGCTCTTTCTTTTGCTACTTAAACTAAGTCAATCATATATCTTTTTTTTAAAAAAAAATATTCTTAGAGAGAGAAAAGAGAGGGAAAGGGAGAATTGGTGTACCAGAGCCTCAGCCACCACAACTGAACTCCAGACGTTTGTGCCACCTAGTGGTCATATGTGACCTTGTGCTTTCCTCGCCTTTGTGTATCTGGCTAATGTGGGATCTAGAGAGTAGAACATGGGTACGTAGGCTTCACAGGCAACCACCTTGACTGCTAAGCCATATCTCCAGCCTCCCATTTTATATCTTACACTACGTTTCATTTGAGCCCCGTGTCATTCCCAGTGTGTAGTGGCCATTCATGGTGAGCAACTAATGTCAGAGGGAAGCTGTTCTTCCTCCCCCTTCACAGTCTTCAGGAAATGCTTCCTTGGATATTACTTTATTTCTCATGCCTTTAATGTTCCACTGGATTCTTTTTCTCTGCCTTTAACCTATGCACATCCCTCCCTTGAAAAGCCCTCACTTGCATTATAACCACTTTAAGCTCCATTTCTCAATTTCATACCCCTGATAAGTGTTCAAGGGTGCTAAAGAAAACTTAGAGCCTTTTCTGTTCATTAATTGCTACTGAGCAGTCGCCCTTCCTCCCCCCTTGGTTGCTTTCCAGCTACCTGCCTTTTCCTCTCATTGAACTTCCTCTGACCACCTTCTAGCATTGTAAGGTTGGAGATCAGAAGTAGTTTTTAAACTTCAGAATACTTTATGGTCACCTAGAAGGCTTGTTGAAACTCACATTCCCAAGCCCTTCCTCCAGAGTCTCTGACTCTGCGGATCTGGGTGAAGCCCAAGAATCTGCATTTTTTTAGTGCCTTCCCAGGCGATTGTGATGCTGCTGGGCTGAGGAGCCCACTTGGAGAACAATTGCTGTAAGTTCAGTCCCTGGCTCTCTAGCCTGATGCCCTGCAAGGCGGAGCTCCACAGCCTTTTCTTCTGGCTGCAGAGCGCAGACATAACTGAGTGGCCAGTGACTGACTCTAGACAAGGCCTGGGGCACAGGGCAAGTGCTTGGAAGCTTTTCGTACTCTAAGGAACACTTTCTGCTGATGGACATCGCAGCCTTGGTTATCTATAGGGATGAGCAGGTCATCCTGGGCAGGTAACAGATTCAGGGTGGGAAGACAGATGAAAGTTGGATGAGTGAAGATTTCACTGAAACCCTGAAAGAACCTTCCAGAAGTTCCTTTGGATAATCAAAAGCAAATACACACTACCCAGCAATGAAACCACCTGTGACTGGGTTTTCTGATAGTCGGTATAGAACACCTACCAACAAGTTCTGAATTTCTGCCTCATCCTTCTACCATTGTTATGTCTGTCTACCTTTTTTCCTAAGTCAGAGATCAACCCTACTGGATTCACCCTTCCCTCTCTCTTTCCTACTTGTCATTTTCAGGATTTAGGGCAGTAATATGAGTGAAGAATGGCACACAAATGGCACCAACAGATGCGCCCAAGTGCTATTCTAGCTCTTTAAAAAATGTATGTATGCATGCATGCATGTATGTATGTTATGCATGTGTAATGGGGTGAGTGTATGTAAGGGAAGGTACCGTGTGACGTGGTGCCCCGTATGCTCACCTGTGGTGTATTGGGGAGGGTGCTGGCCTATAGTGATCAGAACAGAATAGTGGGTGTCCTGCTCCATCTCTCTTCAGCCTGGTCTTCTTTGGAGTCAGAGTTTCTTGAGTACCCTCGAGCTTGCAGGGCTCTGATGATTCTTGTGTCTCTGCTTCCCTTTGGGACTGGAGTTCCAAGTGTGCGTGGCCACGCCCTGCTGCTTTCCGTGGGATCTGGAGACTTGAACTCTGTCAGACTCAGGACCTCATTCTTGTGCAGGAAGCACTCTTAACTGTTGCAACATCTCTCCAGCCCTCTGTTATAAATCTTGATCCCAGCAAAACAGAATCACCTGGTCACATTTTGGGTTCAGGAATACACAGGTGGTTGCTTTGTTTGCCAGAGGAAAGTACACCAGGGGAAAAGCTTGTCAAGTCTTGGAAGTGGGTTCAAAGTACATGACTAGGAATTCTAGAAGCCCAAATACCTGGAGCAGAACCTAGGGGAAGGGAAATCGGGGGCTTTGGCTGTCTCATCATGCTGTTTTGAGGAACACAGGAAGAGGAGAGCCACTTCTTAAGAAGGGCTTCTAAGACAGTGGCTCCAGTTGCTCAAAGATGAGGAACTGGATGTGGGATGCTAGTGTGACCAATCAGATTCCTGGATTACACAGTCCCATACTATAAAGGATTTTATCACTAGTGACTAACTGGTCACATTCATCCTCAATTATTCTTGGACCACAATATAATCTAGCATACTTATTTTAGAAAGTATATGGCCTTGAGAGCATGTTTGGAGGTTCTAGGAGGGGAGCGCAGCTACTCCTATACCCTTGACCGAAGACCGGTCCTCTTCTATTCAGGGAAGGTCGTCCTCTTCGACCGAGCACTCAGCTTCTGGAGGGACGCACATAGAGCGGCGAGGGAGGAAGGGGACACCCGTCTAGCCAGCCAGATCAGCCAAATCAACCCTGGCCATCAATGGGGTGACAGATGTCGCAGCCAGATCGCCCTCACGTACAATGATTGAGATGCGGTGGTAATATGATGGAGAATGGAATTTCAAAGGGGAAAGTGTGTGTGGGGGGAGGGAGGGAATTACCATGGGATTTTTTTTTATAATCATGGAAAATGCTAATAAAAATTTAAAAAAAAAATAATAAAAATAATAAAAAATAAATAAAATAAATGAAAGATGCAAAGAAGAAAGTATATGGCAATTTGTGCTCAATTTAAAAAAATTAAAAGATTTTTATTTTTATTTATGAGAGAGAGAGAATGAGAATGGGTGCGACCAGGGCCTCTAGCCACTACAAACAAACTCCAGACTCATGTGCCACCATGTGCATCTGGCTGACGTAGGACCTGGAGAATGGAACCGGGGTCCTTAGGCTTTGCAGGCATGTACCTTAACCACTAAGCCATCTCTCTAGCCTTATGGTCAAATAAAAAAATAAATATAATGAGCTATTCAGTGAAAAGTTCTTTCATTGGTTATCATTTATAACACCTTTATTGTCTCTTCTATTCTGGATTCATTTGATGAAACAATGCCCCAGTTACTTATTCAGGGAGGATTGTCATTTGGTGAACTATTCAAAACACTCATCATTTTCCTCAATAAGTTTTGATCTGAACTAGACACGAGTCTTTATTCACGTTCTCAAGCATCTAATAATCTAGAGCCTGTTAGCATGGAGAATCAACCATGGGTAACATGTCTGGTCCCACTTACGCAACTGTTTGTAAGTCACCTGTGTTCAGTTCTCTTTATAGCTTGTGGCTGTTTTTATAGTCACACATACTTAAAGATACTGTGCAGAGGGCTGGAGAGATGGCTTAGCGGTTAAGCGCTCGCCTGTAAAGCCTAAGGACCCCGGTTCGAGGCTCGGTTCCCCAGGTCCCACGTTAGCCAGATGCACAAGGGGGCGCACGCGTCTGGAGTTCGTTTGCAGAGGCTGGAAGCCCTGGCGCGCCCATTCTCTCTCTCTCTCCCTCTATCTAGCTTTCTCTCTGTGTCTGTCGCTCTCAAATAAATAAATAAAATATTTAAAAAAAAAAAGATACTGTGCAGAGTTCTTAAGGTCTAGGATACTTTCATTTGCTCAGTTGTTGGTCTTTGGGAGAATTGTGGATAGACGCCTCAGGTCTGCCTCTAGCCTTCATTGCTACTTGTCTCTGTTGGATTCATTCTTCCCACTTATGTTTAGTTTCAGATTTTACAGACTCTTTCCAGAACACTGATCAATTTAGTTGTATTCATTTTGTTTTGGACTGAGTAGGTGTATTTGTCAGTTAGGACTGAACACAGAGTTGCAAGGTCTTATTTTATTACTCAAGGAAAACAGTCATGTTTGTTCCATTTTATGCTTATAAAAATATTATCTTCTGTTAATATTTCCTTTGGTTTAGGACTTCAGTTTGCTGAGTTTGATGTCTTTCTTTGGAGGTGGTGGTTTTCTTTCAAAGCCATTGTTATCTGCTCATGCTGATGGACTTCCTCAATCCAAATAAGGAATCTTGTTGACTTTTCTATTACTGTGTATCATGACCTCTGCAGTCTGCTTCCTGTAAGTATAAGAGGGGAGAGTGGGGGAGAGGCATTGCTTTGGGAGGGAGGTGAGGATTTTTCAGCTGGGGCAAAGCCTTCTAAGCCTCTATCATTTTAGAGCCCAATTTAAAAGATGTACTTAGAGCTGTAAGCTGGAACCAGTGCCAGTGTCCAGAGCCCCTTTGCTTCTCCACACTCTCTGCTTCTCAGACAAGGCAGCAAATGAGCTTTCTCTTTGTTGAGAGAACAGTTCTTGGGCTTGAAGAAAGGCTGTCACAGCTTCCTAGTCTCCTACATGCATGAGGTGCTCAGTTTCCTTAGCTCTTCCTAAGACGCTCTTAATGATGGACCCACTCTTCCCAGGGCTGTGGAAAGCTGGCTCTGATCCCTCTCTCTTTCTCTCTCCTGTGAATATTTGTGTCCGTGTTTTTGTTGTACTCTTGCAGGCCTGTAATCTGCTATGGATTTTAGTTCACATGGTTTTATCCTTAGCAGGATCCCATATGCTTTGCAAGTTCTTTGCTGACAGCGTCATATATATATATATATATATACATATGAGCTTGAGATCTCTGTTTCTATTGTCATTACCTGAGATGCCCTTATTTCTCATGTAGGCAGTATGGATATACATATGTATTTGTAGATATCTCCCTCTGTGGGATTCCTGGTATAAGCCTCATTCCTGCTCACTATCTACACCTAGACATTATGATATGATGAACACTAGTCACTGAGCACTTGATTTTGAGGACTTTGTTCAAAGAAAAAGGAATAGAAACAGTTATAACACACACACACACACACACACACACACACACACACACACACACGAAAATAATAGTAGGGATCTAACTCAGGGCCTCGCAGATGCTAGGCAAATGCTCTGTCACTGAGTTAAGCACTTAACAAGACTTTTAAATGTAAATATGGCTTAAAATCCAAGTAATTGGATGCAATGGTTTAATTATAGCATTAAAGTTAATTTTACTTCTTCTTTTTTTTTTTGGTTTTTCGAGGTAGGGTCTCACTCTAGCCCAGGCTGACCTGGAATTCACTATGGAGTCTCAGGGTGGCCTTGAACTCACAGCAATCCTCCTACCTCTGCCTCCCAAGTGCTTGGATTAAAGGCGTGCGCCACCACGCCCAGCCATATGTATTCTGTGGTGGACACTGTGCAGCTCTGCTCTACATGGTTTTAGAAGTCACACAAGATAAAATTAGGAGGAATGGGTCAATATGACTGTGTAGATAGATTTCCTATCAACTCTCAAACCTCCTAACACAGAAGAGGGAGATAGGTTAAATTCTTTTAAAGGTGACAGCATGGATGGAAAACAAGTGAGACCAAAGGCATATTTCTTTGAAAGAACTTACATGATTGAGGTATCAATTTATCATAAGTAGAAAAGTTTTACAAAAGAGCTCAGGAAAACAAAAGCTAATGTTTCCAGCTTGGAAACAAAATGAGTTAATTGATTTCCCTATCAATCATGAACTAGGCTACCACAGAAAACTAAGAGGCCAAGTAGTCATGGGGCCGTATGAGGATAATGAGTGTGGCTTGGATTTGTGGTACTCAAGGTGCCTCTGGACACCCCACATTCCACAGATAAATGACAGCAGGGGCAGTACTGGGAATGGAGCTTGGGGCTGGAGATAAATAGGTGTATGGGAGTGGTTAATGCACAGGCTGTAACCTTTGGGAAACAGTGACAGGGACTTCAAACTGATGCTTTGGGAAGCCTACCACTTAATCTGTCATCAGAATGAGCTCATGAGGTAGATTCTGGAAGGAACAAAGAACATGGGCAAAAAGATCCTAGATTAATTTGTAAACACCAAGGCCCATAGAAGCAAACATTATGGACTTGAGCTGACACCCAAAGGGTCAAGGGAGAAGTCCAATACCCTTACTGCTTCAGAAGTACCTAGAATACAGTTTAACCCACAGAAGCTTTTATCAAGGGGTTTCTCCTTCCTTTCTATGACTCTTACTTTTAAAATCAATGGTTTTTAAGAGATGACATTATTTTCACTGAATAGGACAAAGAAAGGACTAGCCTATGAACAAAAGGAATTTCCTTTGGAAACAAGTAAGTTTCATGTTAGTTTCCATGGGGCTAGCATGTTTATGGAAGATTCTACTAAGAGATTTAACTCACCAGGCTAGGAAAATTCACCAAAATTATGTTAATTCCAAATTCAAAGCAGTGTACAAGGAAGTTTCCAGTCTTAAGCACCTGGCCAAAGGGTGATTCCTGTTGTTTAAGTGCTACAGTAATGGGCTGTAAATGAGGGAGAATATCTCAGTAAATAGCCAAGGGATTGGACTCTCTATTTCTTTTCCATGGCCTGAATTTGGAACACAAAGTGCCAAACAACGTCACACAGCCTGTAATCACTGTCATTGAGCTGGGGCTTCAGGTCACTGCACACTTCTACAATTCTCAAATCAAAAGCCACCTAGAATTACCTGGAAGACCCAAAGACAACTGACCAAAAGACCTGGTAATACCCAGGTCAGTGGGGACTTTCTAAGAATTAAAAAGTGACCATGATCTTTGTCTTGGTTTGGCCAAGAGCTGTGCATAAGTTACCAAGATTGTCCTAAAATGGACATCCTACTACTAAATACAATGCCAAATTGTGTACAGGAACATATGTCATATTTCTTGGTATTTGGTACTTTTTTTCCCCAAGATTTATTATTATTTGTTTTAGTTGTCACTTAAGATATTTTTATTTTATTTATTTATTTAAGAGCGAGAGAGGTAGATATAGAATGGGTGCACCAGGGCCTCTAGCTACTGCAAATGAACTCCAGATGTATGTGCTACCTTGTACATCTAGCTTATGTGGGTACTGGGGAATTGAACCTGGGTCCTTAGGTGTCACAGAAAAGCACCTTAACCACTAAGCCATCTTTCCAGCCCCCTAAAACTATTTTTATAGCACCAACATCATATCCTGAAGGAAATTAGGTGGTCAAGGTATGCTTGTGACTTGGTACTTCCTTCATTTCACATGGTAATGTGTCAATCCATTTGTATTAACCCGTATGGGTCAGTGCCTGACTTAGAAGACATTCAATAGATGCTAGCTGGACTTTCTTCCTCAGAGCATCTAGTGGGTGTCAATGATGTGTCAAACACCAGTGCAAGGCACTGGGAGTCAGCAACAATGAATATAAAATGGGTCCTGAACAACCAGATGCTTTCACTTTAAGCATCGTGACTGTTCATTCTGGCATTTTGGTTTTACTTAGGGCAGTGATGCTCAAGACGCAGCGCCTAGATCCAGAGCAGTCCCTGGGAAGGGGCCAGATGTGCAGGTACCACAGTCCTGCTAAGGACCATGGCAACTCAACTCTAGGGGTCCTGAGTTTTCACAAGTTTGTCATATAATTCTGATGCCCAGTAGTTTGAAAACCCTTGGAGAGAGGACAGCAGGCTTTCATCTGGAGAATTTATTCTGCTGGGCTCCATTTGTGGATCACACTACCTTAAAAGAGAATATAAAATATCAACGGAATGGCAGTATCTGTCACTCTTACACCTCTGAAGCTGAATTTGGTGATTTTGGGTTAAAGTATATTTTTCTCCACTTTTGCCTTCACACTAAGGGGAGCGGTTTAAATTTATTTTTGAGTTTATTTATTTCAGTTATGTAAGCAAAACTGTTGAGAGCTTTTGAGAAAGTCACCGAACTGTGAGGCTTGGTTCCAGCATAAATGCATAGAATAAATACTTGGCTTTCAATTGCATCAGTCATCCCATCCAATTGTTACACCCACAACATTTCCTTGTCAGCCTCCAGCACATTTTCCAGCAGCAGATTGGAACATACTAGGTGCCTGTTAGATCACCACTACCAACCAGTGGTCTTTACTATTGGAAAACTGCCTGACATTAATATCATCAAAATTTCAATCAAAATATCTTCAGAGATCAAGTAAGTTACTAGGAAACTTGCTGACAATAGTCCTGAAAATGTTCCTAAATCTATCGCATCTTCCTTTGATCATGTTTAGATTAAGGATCTAAAACTGTTCTAATCTGAGCATCCACCCATCAGCTCCTGCTCCCTCTCCTATTTCTCAACCCTCCACTGACCTTCAATATTTTGCATGCACTAAGGTGCTCTTTCAGCAAAGCTGGAAAAAAATATAAAGCTTATCTTAATTTCATATTTTAAGAAGCTATTATTTCAATTTTTCTATTATACACAGCAATAGTTCTAGAATTTGTTCATACTGTTCTCTGAATCTCTCTCCATTATCCATCCTGCCATTTGGATCATGGCTTTTATTGAGGTTTGCTGGATAAAATAGCTGAATGTATACTTTAAAAAAATATGAAAATGCAAAATTTTACAAGGGAACATGCATGATGTCTTTACCCAAATGAAACCTCCACAGGAGTTTTAAATAGCAAATGCTCACATTTTATTCCTGGTCTTCAAAAGACAAACATTAGTTTGACAAAGTTTTAGAAATAACACTAGAGAAAACATAACTTTGGAGGATTACTTAGAACTTGCACTCTGGTACATGTACAAATATTATCTACTATAGGAACGGATACTTGAAATTCAGAGGAAATTTATTTCCTTAAAACTTTGAATCATTGTATCCAATCAAATCATTAATTGGAACAACAAATGAGTGAGTTTTTTTGTTATTGTTTTTATTTCTGTTTTTATTTTTTATTTTATGAGGGAGAGAGACAGAATTGGCACACCAGGGCCCTCAGCCACTGCAATTGAACTCTAGATGTGTGTGCAATCTTGTGTGCATGTGTGACCTGCGTGTTTGTGTCAAGTGATCTGTCTGACTTACATGGAATCTGGAGAGTTGAACATGGGTCCTTAGGCTTCACAGGCAAGTGTCTTAACTTCTAAGCCATCTCTCCAGCCCCTCCTGCTAACTATTCAGTGTTTGCCACAGATAAATATCTGCTTGATTTTTCAATGTGGTTCATGCAAAGGGCTTTCAGGTATAGAATGTGTAGTTTAAAAGACTCCAGGGTTAAATATTTTTAGTGTGTCTGTGTTTACAATGGAAACCATCTGTCAAGAAGCTGGAAGATTTATTGCCTGGGGATGTGTTTGTTTCCTCAGTGTCAGTGTTTATTTATATTAATTGTGTGTGTGTGTGTGTGTGTATGGGTGTGCCAGGGCCTTTGGACACTGTAAGTGAACACCAAGACACCTGAGCTATATTTGTGTACAGCTTATATTGGGAATTGAACTAGGGCTGGTGGGCTTTGCAATCAAGTGTCTTCAACCATTGTCCCATCTTCATAGCTCCAACTCAGTGTTTAATAATGGTGGTGTTTGATTAATGCTTGCCTTTGTTCTTAAAGCAACAGGACAGTTTTCCAGAGAAGAATGAGGTGAATCTATTACAAAAACAAACAACACACAAAAACCCTGCAGAATTGAGGAGGAGTTGAATATTATTGTGTTTTCATATAAGAATCCTATTTCACTGAACTTTATTTTAGCTAAGTGACCTGAGGTTTAGTTTTAAATTTCATAATGAACAAATGAGGTAATTTCTTTGCTTTTTTTTTTACACAGAACTTCAGAAAACTATGGTAATGAACACCAAACAGATACAAAACAAAGTAAAAGAGGGTCTGGAGAGACTACTCAGTGATTAAAGGGGCTTGCTTGCCAAATATACCAGTCTTGGCTCAATTCCCCAGTACCAACATAAAGCCAGAAGCCAAAATGACACAAACATCTGGCAAACATTTACAGCTGCAGGCCCCCACCATCCCCCATGTAAGATCATGCTGGACTTGAGATGGAAGCCAGCTCCTGCTGACTAGCTCTCATGGTGCTGGAAAAGTGCTATGCAAGCTGCTGGGGGAATCAAGACCACCAACAGCATTAACAAAGAGTGGAGCCTGCAAGCTACAGAATGAACCCACCAGTGTTCAATAGTGGCACCCAGGCTATTGGGGTAATCAACTGCTCTCTGATTAGAGATGCCAGCAGCACAGTGGGAAGAAATTCATGCCTGGTACCTAGAACCAAGTCAGAAGTCTGGCTTGGAAGGTAGACCCTAGAATATTCCTGTGTTCTTTGGCTAAATGTCTATGTTTATCCCCTTTGATTCACACTGCTGTCATTCTTGGCTAGACAATCTGCTTTGTACAGATGGTGGCAAATGCTGAGAAAACCCAAGACCAAAGGATGACAAGAAAAGAATGCCAAATGGCTAGCATGAGATGAATCATCTCTGTCACATCTGCCAGGGCCCAGGAAACATGACAGAGGTAGTGGTAGATTAAATAGGAGTACTGCTCTCACTGCTAGCCCGAGAGCCTCCTCCAGGAAGATGGTGATAGACACTGAGGAGACTCAAAACTCATCAAAGCAGAAAATCAGAGGCTGCTGAGAGCTGAACACTAAAGGAGACTTAAAACATGCCCTCCAAGACTCAGGAAGACTTTGGAAGAAGGAATGGAAAGAATCTAAGAGCCACAGGGGGAAAGGTATACTTTGAGGCATTTTTCTTCCTCCTCCCAGACTCACTGGGGCATTCATGACCTTGAGTGGTTACTGGTAATCCCATTGGGGTGGATGCTCAGAGGAATGGGGTTGGAGGAGAAGAGACATAAGAGTATAACTGGATAGGAACATGAACAATTTGCAATATGCTCATATATTGCAATTCTCAATCAAAAATTAAAAAATAAAACAAACCCCCTCATTCTAGCTCTCTACCTTATTTTCAGAGACAGAATCATTGACTGATCCTGGAGATCATTGATTTGACTTGATAAGCTGGACCAGAAGCCACAAGGATCCTCCTGCTTCCACCTTCCCAGTGTGAGGGTAACGACGTGTGGCACTGGGCCTGGCTTTTCCGTGGGTGCTGGGGATTCAAATTTAGGTCCTCATTTTTATGTGGCCAGCACTTTACTGCCTGAGCCCTCTCTCCAGATTCCAAGTTTACTTTTACAATTTGTTTTCCCATTCATCCTTCAGCAAGTTAAGTTTTTTATTTTATTTTAACATTTTGGTTTTTCAAAGTAGGGTCTTGCTCTATTCTAGGCTGACCTGGAATTCACTAAGGGGTCACAGGTGGCCTCAAACTCATGGAAATCCTCTGACCTCTACTTCTAGAGTGCTGGGATTAAAGGCGTGTGCCACCATGCCTGACAGCAAGATAAATTTGAGTGAGAAATAAGACAGAAATTATGGGAGAATATCTGGTTGATTCTTTGGACAGCCACGGAGTTATAGGTTCAAAAAGCTTATTCTCTTAAAAAATAAAGCAATAAAGATTAAACTTGGCAGGCCCTTATGTGAGGCTTTCTTTATTCAGTGACTTGTGAGATCCTGCATAGGTGGGCATTATCACTGCTGTGGTTTTCAAGATAAAGAGCTTTAAGGATTATGACAGATCAAAACAATTAAACAAAGCCTTTACCCAGTTGCAAAGCATTCTAGGTGAACAATATCCTTACAAGGCAACTAAGTAAAGCCTCTTTATTGAGGCTCTTGTCAGGAGACCACAAGTCAATCCGACCACTTAAAGGTATCCAACTAACAAGACAGTTCCATAACTTGCAGGTTTTCAGCTTTTTAAAATTTTTTTTTAAATTTTTTGTTTATTTATTTATTTGAGAGCGACAGACACAGAGAGAAAGACAGATAGAGGGAGAAAGAGAGAATGGGCACGCCAGGGCTTCCAGCCACTGCAAACGAACTCCAGACGCGTGCGCCCCCTTGTGCATCTGGCTAACATGGGACCTGGGGAACCAAGCCTTGAACCGGGGTCCTTAGGCTTCACAGGCAAGCGCTTAACCGCTAAGCCATCTCTCCAGCCCAGGTTTTCAGCTTTTGACATATATTATGTTTATCATTGAAAACACTGTACATGGATGGGCTGGAGAGATTGCTCAGTGGTTCAGAGCACTTCCTGTGGAAGTGTGAGTCCTTGAGGAGGTCTGAGACACCAGTTGAGTTCAAGCCTCAGAACTCACATAAACAGCTGCACATGGCCACATTTGTTCTGTAACCCCAGTCTTGTAGGGGTGCAGAGATCTGAGAATTGTTGAGGCTCACACAAAAGCAGCAAGCTTCAGGACCAATAAGAGACTCCAGATCAAATAAGAACGGGTAGAAGAGTGATAGAGCAGAACACTTGATTTTCTGCTGAGGTCACCACAGGCAAGTGTGGAGAGTGCTGCATGGACACACACATATGCATATACCCCCCCACCACACACACACACTACAAAAGACTATAGTTTCCCTGGTTACTAAATATTTTTAGTAAGTGTTTTTGTGTCTGAAAAATATAACACTTTAATGTATATAAGAACAAATCATTGATTAGTTTGTATACAAACTGGCACATGACTATGTCATTTTTACGGATATATCAGTTTCAGTTTATATGTTAGCTCTTTCTGCTTTTCTTGTTAATGCATTGTCTGGCTTCTGTCTCCTCAGTTAGTTGCTAACTGGATGAATTCATAACCATCTCTGTCTCTGGAAGTTCCAGAATTACAACTTGGAATACAGAAAAGGAGGTCTCTGGGAATGAGCTTAGCAAATGACTAGCATCAGATAGTTTTAATTAATTTAATTTTTAAAATTAACTTATTTTAAAGAAGTAATTCTTTAGCACCACCACACTCTGAGGTACTCCTCTGTGTTAAGGCCTCTTGGAAGCTTGGGAGCACCCTTGGAGGAGCAGGGAGGTTTTAAGAGACGTCACCTTGGCTTCTCTCCCCTGTCACAACACTAACAGCAGGTGGGAAGTGCCTTTTCCCAAGTGGAAGCAGTAGAATACTTTCTCTTCCCTTCAGAATTAGTTAGCTTTTGAATCTCTGTGACACAATGCCTAGGAGTGATTTATTTGGATTCATGGTCTCAGAAGGCTCACTCCATGCCTGCTTACACCCATACCCTTGAATGAAACATCATGTTGTCAAGAGGATGGCAGAAAATGCCCACCTTGTGATGCACAGGAAATAGATAAACCAGAACACGGGAGCAATATATGGGACACTGTGTGTTGCCAAAGACATTTCCCCAGTGATGTGCTTCCTTCAGCTAGACACCACCTTCCAAAGTTTCCACCCCCTTCAAAAACAGCACCAGTGTCTGGAGATAAAGCATTGGATATAGTGAGCCTATGGAGGACTTGCCTTTTCAAGACAGCTTCTCTGCTTTTACAGTGACCTGAAGACTTAGCTTTTGGGAAGGAGCCGATCTATTCTGCATGCAGTCTATTCCACATTACTAGGTTTACTGCTTTGAAAGGCTGACTACCAAGAAGTCTGGCCTTCTGTAAGCAGTTTTGTGCTATAGACTGGTTATGTCTATCAGTCAGTCAAACCAGTCTCAACACAGCACTATTCCAGAACATTTAATTTTGGCAGCATTAACTTATAATTATCAAGTTGATTTATCAAACAACATCCAATAACCCACCATGTACAATGCATTTTTATATATTCTATAAGAAGCAGGAAGGAATATAAGATTGGTTCCTGCCTTCCAGTTGCTGATGTCTAAGTCAATAAAGAAGCCCAAAGAAACAAAAGAATGAGCCAGGGACGTCAATGGGCGCTTCTCCAAGGAGAACAGGCAAGTGCCAAGAAAGCATGTGAAGAACATATTGTTAATCATTAGAGAAATTCAAAACCAAAGGCACAATGAGATGAAGATGGCTATTACCAAAAAGCAAAAGGAAGCCCGGGAAGGAAGCGGCTGTGAAGACACTGAATTTGGAACACTCACACTGCCCAGCTGCTGAGGATAATAGCAATGTGATCCCTCAGTACAGTTAATTTCTTGTTACTGAGACAATATACCTGACCAAAAGCAGCTCACGGGAGGTTTACTTCTGTTTTCAGTCTTGAGGGGAAGCTTCCTCATGGTGGAGGAAGCATGGCAGAGCAGAGGCTGGGCATCCCATCTTGATACAGTGGCTATGAGAAGTGGCAAGACCGAGCTGTCTCTGGCAAGCAGGAGCTAGGCTCTCACACCCTAAAGCCAGCCTCCAGCAACACACATCCTCCAGTGAGGCTTCACCTCCCGAACTGCCATTGGCTGGGGATTAGGAGGCTTAATCACAGGCACCTGAGGCTATGGAGGACATTTCACATTCAAATTATCTCATCCCCCCAAAGAATTAAACATAGGATTGTTGATCACCCAGAAATCTCACCATATATATATTGAAATTATAAGAATTCTTCCCTTCAGAATTAGTTAGCTTTTGAATCTCTGTGACATATAATTATAAGAATTATAAATTGAAAGCAAGGCCCCATACAGATATTTGTACACTCATGTTTATAGCATTGCTTATAGATGCCCCCAAATGGAAGCAATCTGCATTCTTGTCAATGGATGAATGTGACAAAATGTGGTACGCTTACACACTTGCACATGCACATGCGCATGTGCACACACAATGACATACTACTTGATCTTAAAAAGGAAGAAATTTCTTATGTATGCTACAACATGGATGGACCTTTAGGATGTGCAAAACAAAAATAAGCCACTCTCAGAAAGAGAAAAATTTCATGCTTTGATTTATACAAGATGACTGAAGGCATCAGCTTCATAGAGAGAATTTGCGATGGTGGCTTGGGGCTTGGGGAAGGAAGAATGGAGAGTTAGCACCTAATGTGTGGCAGTTTCTGTTTGGAAAAGACACTTTGGTAGTGACCATACACTAATATGAATGTACTCAGTATCAATGACTTGTATATTTACAAATGGGTAAAATGGTAAACTATCATATATGTTTTAGAATAAAAGTTCATTTTTGAAAGTGTAGAAAATAGATGATATGAAATAAACATCACCTATAATTCTCAGCACCCTAGTAAGCTACTATGTCTTTTCTTAGTGTTTTCTATTCAACGTAACAATTTATAGATAATATTTATTATCTTCATGTTACTTTCAAGTATTTGACACATTTTAATATTCACCTACCATTATCAGAATTGGTCTTTTGAGACATGGTTCCACTTTGTAGCCAGACTATTCTAAACTTATTATGTAGACCAAGCCTTGAACCTGTGATCTGCCTGTCTTTTAGACTTCTGAGTGCTTGGGGTTATAAGTGTCATCCACCATGCCCAGCTTCACATCATTAAAATTTGAAAAATAATGTGATATTGAATGTCTCTGTGCTTTTAACTTATCTTCATTAGTTGATTAGAATATTTTTTTTGTAAAGAAATCCTTGAATGAAATCCACAAACCCCTTTTTTTTAGCATTTAACACATGGGCCAAATTGGTTTTCAGAAGATCTGTGTTAAATTGAAATGCTATTAGCCAGGGACAATGGTGCTGCAATCATGCCTTCAGCATAGATTAAGTCCCATCATGACAGTATCTGGTGATATAATAGGGAAAATGTATATCATTATTTAAACAGTCCTCTAAGAAACTACAAAGTGAGCTGAAGTCATTTTTATTATTACATTATTGGTTACTACTGAGCATTTTCTTGTGGACTTTGGAAGATGGAAAATATTTATATTCTAGAGCAGAACAGCGGCAGCTGTGATGTGGTGCTGATTTTTATCTCCATTGAACACCAATGGGGGTAATCATGAGATGAGAGATGTGTGGTTTTAATGACCTCCCTGTGATTCACTCTTACTATATATGTGCCTGACACATAACAGTCCCCTAACACACACGTTCTTCTTGTATTCATCCTTTCCTCTCACCATTCTGTCTCTTTTCTGTAGATGATCTGGAAGCTTAGTGAAGAAAAATAGTCCATTCTGTGCTTTTGAGTATATTTTTGGGCCTGCTAGCACAATGTCTTGTAGAGCTTGGGCCATGAGTAATTACTAATATGTTTTGGGAATATCATGAAGCAGTGAAAGATTAAGCAAGACCCCTCAATTACTTATACATCTGTTACGATTTTAGTAAAAAACGTGCCCCACAGGCATATGTGGCTTAGTCTCCAGCCGTTGGAACTCCTTAGTGATAATATCGAAGGTTCTGGAAACTTTGTAAGTAGGCGGAGGAAGTAGATTACTAGGGGCAGGTCTTTGGGGATATTTTATTCCCGTCCTCTTCTGGTCTCCTGGTTTCTGCTTCCTAGCCACCATGAACCATGAGCTTCCACCAAATGCTCCCACCACCATGATGTTCTGCTTAAGCTGATGAGGCAAGTGGCCATGGAGAGTCCTCTGAAAACATGAGTCACAGAAAGTAACTGCTACCCTTAGGTTGCTTATGATAAGCACTGTATTCATGCTTTATGAGATTTAATCTTACATTTCCCTATAGTGAAGTTTTCTACTATTATCAATGCTTTAATATGAGAACAAATAAGTAATTTGGAATTGCTATAGTTTGTGTCTGGACAATTAATAATAACATTTGAGGAACACGCATGTCTATAAGATAGCAGAGAACATATTTTTTGGGGAGTAGATTTTTTTTTTATTACTTCGTAAGAATCAAAGGAACACAGAGAAACACCTGTCTTTAAATTTCTCTTGCAAAAATTATTGGCTTATCCGCTGCTTAGTCATCCATATAACATATAAGAGTTCAGGGATGAGTCAGCAGGTAAAGGCAGAAGATACTTTGAATTAACAGTAATTAACAGTTGTCATTTCTTAAAAAAAAAAAAAAATTACTTACCTATTTTATTTATTTATTTGAGACAGAGAGAGAGAGAGAGGGAGGGAGAGGGAGGGGAAGAGGCAGATAGAGAAAGAGAAAGGGCATGCCAGAGCCTCCAGTCATTGCAAACGAACTCCAGATGCATGTGCCCCCTTGTGCATCTGGCTTATGTGGGACCTGGAGAATCAAATGTAGGTCCACATGCTTCACAGGCATATTCCTTAACCACTAAGCAATCTCTCCAGCCCAGTTGTCATTTCTTGAATCAAATTTATACTAGTATTCACTCATTCTGAAAATAATGTGATAAGGACAGGTTTACTTGTATATTCTAACAGGGTCTTAAATCCACCATTTCCACAATAAAATTTGTTTTATGTTTTAGACAGGACTGTATCAATCTCTGAGTTTTAAAAATACTTTAAGCTATTAGCAAGGTGTGTGTGGGGGAATGAAGAGAGGGAAGGGAAAGAGAGAGAATGGGCATGGCATATCCTCTTCCCACTGCAAACAAACTCCAGACACATGCACCACTTTGTGTATCTGGCTTTATGTAGGTACTGAGGAATCTAATCTGGGCTGACAGGCTTTGCAAGCATGTGCCTTTAACCACTGAGCAATCAATGAACCCAGCCTCCTGCAACCTCTGTTTCTTTCTTTCTTTCTTTTTTTTTTTTTTTTTTTTGAGGCAAGCCCAACAGACTGGCCTTTTTCTTTATATGGGGGGGGGGTGTAAGAGAGAGAGAGAGAGAGAGAGAATTGGCACCCCAGGGCTTCTAGCCACTGTATTCAAACCCCAGACACATGCACCACCTTGTGCACATGTGTAACCTTGATGCTCGCATCACTGTGCATCTGGCTTTCATGGGACCTATGGAGTCAGACATGAGTCCCTAGGCTTCGCAGGCAAGCACCTTAACTGCTGAGCCATCTCTCCAGCCTCTATTTTTAACACCCAAACCTGCTAAGACCTGCAAGGACCCTGTGGGTCACCTGGGCTCATGATGTGCGTGCTGGGGGTTGGGGGAGGGGATAATATGTTAATAATCAATGTAGAAAATGATTCATTTCCACTTCACAGCTTTAACTAAGTGGGGGTTGTGTGTTGGCTTTTAGTTCGCTAGGGAAGTTGAACACTTTCCTAAATCACAAAAGAACAAAAACGGCACAGAGAACTACTGATATCACAATGTTATATTACAGCACCCCTCATCCACTACCCTGTCGGGAACACAAAAACCTTACTCCCATCTCCGCAAAGACTCTTCTATTATGAAAGAAACATTTGTAGAACTAAAAAATAATGGGGAACACTCATGAGCTCACTCTATAATATTTTCTTAAGAGTCAAACTACAGAACCCACGGAAGGGTTAGAGCTGGGAGATTGTCAGGCAACTCCCCCTCCCCCCCATGGAGAGTCAAAAGTGTCAAAAGACCACCACCGACATGCAACCCAGACCCTGCATCTGGGACTTGAGGAAGAAGCAGGACAAGACAGGTGGTTTGGAATTCTGAACACAGAGAAAGGCACTGAGAGCCTTGTTTGGTCAGAAATGACAGAAAGGAGAGATTGAAAGGCTCCTGAGGAAAGAGGCAGGAAACATAAAAGACCCTCACAGAATGGGAAAACTTCTGAAGTCTCTACAGTTTTTAAACTTTGGAAGCAGGGAGAAATCGGAAACTTCTAAGACAGACAACAGAGTATTTTCACCCCAGTTCATTATGACTTCCACCTCACTTATGGGATGCATGTCTTATTGGCATTAAACAATGACCTCTGGGGACTGGACTGGAAACACTGGCTGCACACGTCTGGCTACCCGAGTTTGGCTTCCTAGCACCCAGGCAAAGCCTGACGCAAGTAGCATCTTACACGTTTGTAATCCCAGAGGGCCTGCCGCAGTGGGATGCGGTTAGGAGAACCTCAAAGCTCACGGGTCAGCTAGTTTGCCATTTGCAGTGGTAAAAGCCAAGAGAGATGCTGTCTCAAGCAAGATGGAAGTCAAGGGCTGAACTCTAAAGCTGTTCTCTGATTTCCACGTGCTCCTTGTGACATCCACCCCCGCCCACCCACACCAACAAAAAAATGACCTCTAAAAGTCACTCACTCAGCTTCTAAGTTACTGAGGATCCTTAGCTCATCTGGCACAAGTAAAATACATGCACATACTTTCTCTAGGTTACTTTACAAATGCATTTGAAAAATCTATTTGTGAGGGGAGAGAGTAGGAGGGAGGGAGGGAGGGAGAGAAAGAGAGCAAGGGGAGGGAGAGAGAATGGACACACCAGGGCCTCTTGCCATTACACATGAGCTCCAGACCCATGAGCCACTTTGTGTGTCTGGCTTTACGTAGGTCCTGGGAAATCAAACCTGGACCTGCAAGCAAGTGCCTTTAACCACTTAGCCATCTCCTCACCCCCTGCCCCAACCTACTTTTTGTTTTGTTTTGGTTTGGTTTTTTGAGGTAAGGTCTCACTCTAGCCCAGGCTGACCTGGAATTTACTCTATTCTCAGGGTGGCCTTGAACTCACGGTGATCCTCCTACCTCTGCCTCTTGAATGCTGGGATTAAAGGTGTGGGCCACCATGCCCCCTGCTTTCTTAGGACAGGAGTTTTGCAGCAGTCTCTCCACTCAACATTTTCTTCTGTTCAGATAGATCCCCAAGCCTCCATTTACTTACAAACCACAGGTTCCACATGTTTTAGCTCCCTGTGAAACTTTCTCTCATCTGTCCTGTCCTGAGGACATTCTATATTTAGTGTGTCTGAAATAACTCCTCCTTAGATGTGACATAGTTACTCATGTCACTTATTATTGGGGCCACCTAGGCTGAGGGACTCTTAAGTTGTTTTTAATTTTCTTCCTTGTTGCTTCTTGCAGCTAGGCCGCTCCTCACTCACGATGCTGAGACACGCTTTGCTGTCCTTGGCATTCTCTCTGCTCTGCCTTGCTCAGGTCCTTGTGCATCTGCCCATGATTGTCTAGTCGACAGTGAACTTCTCACTGGCTTCTTTGCTTCTGGTCTTGCCTATTAGCTAGGCAAGATACACTCACCCTTCCCTTTTGTCATTTATTTATTTATTTTACTTTTACTTACTTATTGGAAGAGAGAGAGATAATGGGCATGCCAGGGTCTCTAGCCACTGCAAATGAACAGTGCTTGTATGCACCACCACGTGCATCTGGCTTATGTGGGTTCTGGGGAGTCAAGCGTGGGTCCTTAGGATTTTCAGGCAAGTGCCTTAATCACTAAGCCATCTCTCCAGTCTATACTCACCCTTTCTAATCAGTTCAGGTTTATATCTGCTCACAGAAGATAGCCTACTTGGAAGGTCCTATATAACATTTGGTTTCTGACCAGCATCACCACCCACAAACTGTACATATTTCTTCCATTATCTGCTGATATGGGTCATGCCTTGTGTTCAGTCCTTGAGAGGGGTTCTCTTATTTCCATCTCATGGACTTTGCTCAAGCTATATTCCCTTCTCAGTAATCTTTCCCATTTACCTGTCTTAGCTGTTTGTCAAAGACAATTTCACATCTAATTCCTCTGTGAATCTTTATTTGGACACCAGCTAGATGGCTCTGCCTCCTCAAAGCTCACAGCGTATCCTGTGGCCCTGTCTCTGTGGAGTAGCAAGGACCTCTGAGTCCAACATGATGTTGCATATCAGCTGCCCTCTCTTACCTCAGACTCTAACTGTAGCAACCTCCCTCTCTCCTCCATGAGATCTACGGTAGTGATGTCAGTTCTATTTTGAATTCTCTTTGGAGTATTTTTATTTTCAGCAAGAGACTTTAAAGGGACAAGGGCTGGCTCATAGTAAACTGAAAAAGAAATAGCTGTTATCCCCCCCATTACCATATAAGAATTGACCCCACAGTGTATCCTATAACTCCATTGAGGAGGGCCCCAGGAAAATAGGAGCAGGGGAAAAGGGATAAAAGAGTCAAATCTGTTATAATAGGTAAAATAAAAAAAAAGTTTTAAATGAGCTATGAAATAAAAATATTAAAAAGCAAATAAAAAGTCATGCTAATTATATCCCATAGCACTCCCAGGGTTCAGTTTAAAAAAAATTCTTTTCATATGCGCTCTTATTTGGGGCCATATGATAAAATTTTCCTATTAGACTCTATTCATTAAGGTCTGGGCCTTCCTCTTACTTTTTATTAACCCTCTGTGGTGGTTTGAATAGATGGCCCCCAATATATTCAGTTGTTTGTTTGTAGTTTGCATCCCTAGCCACCTGGCTGGAGGCAGTGTCACTGGGTGGGTCTTAAGGTGTGGTGGTGGGTTTCAGATTTCAATCTAAAGATATGCAAAGTGTGCCTAGCTGGAGTTCCTGAAGCTAAAGCGTGCTATGTGGCTTTTGACTTTTTGGCTTGTGCTTCTCTCTCTCTGCTTGGACATGTGAAGGCAGGCCAGCTTCTTCTGCCATTATGGAACTTCCCTTGGATCTGTAAGCTTCAATAAATATCCCTTCCTCCATATCTGTGTCTGGTCTGAAAGTTCATCTCAGTGAACCTGAAGCTGTCTGCTAGACCCTCTTACACAGGCCAATATATAAATGAAATCCTCTACAAATGTCCTCTATCCAGAACAAGAGATGTGGTACTTCTAAGGAGGTCACACTCGTGTTTTAACAGATAGATAGATAAACCTGAAGGACAGACTTTCCATTTGGATTATAAGGAGACTTTTTTTTTACATTTTTACAGATTTGAAAAATAGTTATGCTCTATAAATATCCCAGAATGAGTCATTTCTTCACCAAACAGCTGCTTACCCATTAGCTAAATGCTCTTCCTTTTAAGTCACACACTTAACACGAGTTTTCTTTCTTTTCTCTCTTCCCCCTCTCTGGTGCCAGAACAAATAATAATAATAATAATAATAATGATAATAATAATAATAATGCCCAAATGCTTTTGGGGAATCTGTAAGAGGTAGAGCTCTACTTCTGATGTGGGGGAATGTAAGGCACATTATGTAGAAGGAAGTCGTCATAGATCAAAGTAGTTAGCTGTTCGTGTATGCTCACATCTGACCCAGGAAGGCTCAACTGGTCCCGGCCCTGAGGGTGCAAACATAGCGTTCAGTTACTGGTTAAATATTTTGAGCACAGCCTTGTAACTAGCCCTTATTTCTATGGGTATTGGATGTTTTCAGAAGAGCAACTGGGAAGTGCAAATGAGACTGCCTGCGGTTTTACTTTTCTTATCTGTGAAAGGGTGGGGCTCCGACTGGGTAGACAGACCGGATTCCAGAATCACCTCCATGGGAGATTACTGAAAGGTAGGAACTTGGCTCCATTTCAGGCTGGACTCTAACTACTCACTTCCTTAAGGTTCAGACCTTAAGGGGTTGTTGTAGAGATGATTTTAGAAATGGATCTTGATACTTCAAACAATAAGGTCCCGGGTTGGAGAGATGATTTATTGGTTAAAGGATTTGCCTACGAAGCCTAAGGACCCATGTTCAACTCTCCAGATCCCACATAAGCCAGATGCCCAAAGGTGAGGCAAGCGCAAGGTCGCACATGCCCACTAGGTGGCACAAGTGTCTGGAGTTTGACTGCAGTGGTTGAGGCCCTGGCACATGAATTCTCTCTCTCCCTGTCTTTCTCCCCACAAAATTTTTAAAGAAATGAGGTTGAGGGGGTAGTGGTATATACCATTAATCCCAGCATTCAGGAGGCTGAGGTAGGAGGATCACTGTGAGTTCGAGGTCAGACCGAGACTATATAGTGAATTCCAGGTCAGTGTAGGCTAGAGTAAGATTCTACTTCAAAAAAAAAAACAAAAAAACCCAAAAAACCCTATATATAATGCTATTCATCTCTCCTGATGGTTGAGCCCCCAGGTCTCTATGCTCTGGTAAATCCCTCTCATCCAAGCCCAGTTGGGCTGGGATGGGGAAGAGGACCCCTACTCACATGGGCTCTCCACCCCTCCTGCCTTCCACCTGGAAGGAGCTTTCTGCATTTCCTTCTCTTCATTTAGTAAAGTCTCTCTAAACCTTAAAAAGTAAGCTTGAAAACCACATACTTATATGTGTGCTAATCTTTCGTCCTATTTTCAAAGGTCTGAAGTCCAATCACAACTATAATTGCCAAAAAAATAAAAATGACAAACATAACAATGGTAAGAAAATTACTTTGGAACTGCTCTGGGTGAGGCTTTGTATGAGATGTTGTATATAAAAACTCATGTAAGCCACAGAGCAGTACTATGACCTAATGTTACAATCTGTACAATTATTCAAGTTCAGGACTATTTCCAGATATACTTACTTTTACCTTTGTTATTTCCTTAGATACATCTGAAGTTTTAATTTATTCAACGCTGACATTCTTATAATGATGAATTAATGAAAAGTAAACTGGGATATTATCCTTTTTCTGGACTCTACATTTTTTAAGGCATATTTTCAAGAGCATTTTGTTTTTAACTCTTAGCTTTCACATTGAAAATTTAGACCTTCTAGCAAAAGTATGCATGTACTGTCTCTATGGCTTCTGTCTCTCTTTGTTTCTTCATTTTCCACCGGGACTTGGGCTTTGGTTTTTAATGTGGATGTGGGTCTGGGTGATTATGACTGTACTCAGACATTTCCTGAGCATCAGGTGATGGACACTGCTTAACTGGGATACAACCATGCTACAAATCTGAGTGTGACACTCAACATCACTGTCCTTTCCATGTGATCATGTGAGTTGATGAAGAGGTGGCCGGACCCTGCCTGTCCCCCAGCCACGCTGTACAGAATCATCTTGTCCATCTTCTTGTGCTTCTGTGTCTCGCAGTACCATCTACCTGCTCCAATGTGGGAGGAAGGCCTCTGGCTGAGCCCAGCTTGGGTCTTTGCTGGTGTAGGGTGCTGCCGTCACTCACTGAATCCAACAGAGCTGGGCAACGGATTGTGGGCAGGTATAACCATAAGGGGGGAGCAGAAGTCTCTGGGGGTTTCTGTGTTTTCAGTTCTACACTGATTCCAGAGCTCTGCAGGCTAGAACTGAGCTGATAAGCAGATGGTTTCTAAAGGTTGGAACGGAAGAGGAGGAAGACCTACTGACCACTGAGGTGTGCACACACACACCCATGAACACATACACACATACATGGACATACCCAGACACACACACGCACACATACACATGCACACATACACATACATACACACATACACAGACATACCCAGACACACACATGCCCCATGATCTGTGGACTTACCAGAGCCGAGAGACAAACACAAAGAGAGCATGTGGACTGACCACATGAGTTCCTGTAGCATTAACCATCCACCCCAGACTTTGCCCACTTTCTGTCTTTCTTTTTTTAAAAATTTTAATTAGTTTTCTATTCAGCAAATACAGGCAGTTTGGTACCATTATTAGGTTCATCCATGACCTACCCTCTCCCCATTGGCCCCTCCTTGTTGAGGAATATGGGTCGTGCATTGTGGAGTTAGCCCACAGTTATTGGTATGATAAATGTCTCTGCATATCATGACCCAACATGTGGCTCTGACATTCTTTCAGCCCCCTCTTCCGCAAAATTTCCCTGAGCCATGTTGGGTTCATTTTTGGTCTGCTTCAGTGATGAGGTGTTGGGGGCCTCTGGGGCTCTGGCTCTCTGATTTGGTAGGAGTTGATTTTTCTCTGTGTTGGTTTCCTTCCCCCTTGTGCTAGAATCTGGTTCATCAGGAAAACAGCACCCTTGCTTGTTTTGCTAAATTTCCTTAGTTTCAGCTGGGGCCCTTTTGAGGTATGATGGGGTGGCTCTCTCCTTAGGATCTGCATCTATCTTTCTTTCCCTGGGATTTGCAGCTCAGCTAGGTGGTGGCCATCTTGGCCGGAAGTCGCCCACTTTCTTTTACTCATCCTCCACATACACACTGACTTGTCTTGGTTTTGATTTTTAACTTAAAAATAATTCTACCTTGTTTCCTATATCATTAAAACACCAGCCCATGCTGAGTTTTGGCACATTTCAACTAACATTCAGATTTCCTCAAGAAAGATTTGAATAATTAGAATTCAATCAACTTCTCGTGTTTGTGTTTCCACGTCTTCGTCTCTGTGTGCTTCTGGTGGTGGGGTAGTGAGAGAAGATGGGGTGAGAGAGATGGTTGGATGACATGGATGTCAAAGCCTCAAGCTGAGGAGGGAGTTTTCTCAGGAATTTCAGATACTGCCCAGAGGGAGGGATGGGATCCTGGGGGTAGGGCCCTGGAAATACATCAAAGGGGGTGTGGGTGACAGATCCAGACCTCTGGGGAAGGGGGTCTCTTCTGGAGGCCTCCCACCCCAGCAGCTGGGCTAGCAGAAAGGTACCTCTGAAAGGCACTCACTCTTCTCCCCAGAACACTGGCGCTGAGAGAGCTGAAAATACACAATGCACTTGCCACATGCTTGCTTTAATATGGTAATATCCCACCTACTCTCCAGAATGGGCCTCTCGCAACTTGTCCTACTCTTTTCCTCAGAAAAACAGAAAAACTATTACAAGCAGCCCATTTCAGAGTGGCGAATGGCTATTTCATTATCACTAACCACTTTAATTCTTGTTTGTTTGTTTTTTCCTTTTCATTTGGTTCTGGCTTGGCATTTTCTCTATTGAAACCATGGAAACATTCATGTCTTTGTAGTATTCCTAAAATGACAAATTGAAGAGATTGTTTCCCTGAACATTGAGTTTTTATGGCACGGAGTGACCTTCTTTCCTGATGGCGGACATAGGAGCATGTGGCTCTACTGCACATAAAGGAAACTGACTGACAAGACACTGCATACAGAAACTTCCTTTTGCTCATCGTGGTTTCCTTGACCATGCCTTATAAATCTTATAAGTCTCCTGCTTTATTAGTTTGTCTCCTTGTATTGGTCTACTTATCTTGGTTTCTCCTATTTTAATGAAAGCATCTCTTGAAAAGCATTCTTGGTCTACCTAGTGTTTTGCTAAGTAGGGAAGTTTTCTGGCTTTAGTTGCTCCTTCAAACTAATTGTTTAGATTGTTGTTGTTTTTGAAACACACACCTGGGGCTGGGGGTATGCCTAAGCAGGTGAGAGTGCTTGCCACACACACATCACAACCCGAAGGAGAGCCTGAGTTTGAACCACAGCACCAATGTAAGAAACACTGGGCATGGCCATCCTCTGAGCATGTATGTGTGTGCGCGGGAGGAGGGGCTGGTGGGGACAAGAGAATTGCTGGGGCCTTGCTGCTCAGCCAGCCTGAACAGAAATGGCAGCTCAGGGTTCTGTAGGAGACTCTGTCTCAAGGAAACAATGCAAGAGAGGAGACAAGAGGACACCCGATGTTCTTCTCTGGACTCTGCGCATGTTCACACGGGGTTCACTTGTCTGCGCGCATGCACACACACACACACACACACACGTGTCAGAGAACAAAAACACACACCCCTACAACATACCACACATACTACACACACATGTGCAAAAGAAGAAAACCATACACATCTTTCAGCTTTTCTAGTCTTCATAGTTAATGCGTCACATAAAGGTCACCTATTTAGATTGAATGCTATAGGTAGTCACTTGCACAATCTGGAAATATATTAGCACTGATCAATACACACATAAAGAAGGAATTGAATGATGATGATGATGATTTATTTTATTATTATTATTATTATTATTATTATTATTATTATTATTTGCTAACAGTGGTCGCTATAAGAGTTTTAAGATCCATTTGTGAAAATGGGAAAAGAACTCTGTCCTCACAAGAGAATTCGGTCATGTTAAATCTGTTCCTGGTGTGCTGCAAGGAAGGAAATCCAGTTCTGCTTTTCCTCTAATAGTTAAGAAGAAGATGATGAAGCTGGATTGGGATTGGGTTGTGAATAAGAAAGCTGTAAGAGTTATAGACAGGTCTCGCTCTCCTGTATCTCCTTGGTTAAATAAATAAAAGCAAGAGAGCCTTCCATTTGTTCTCATAGCTGGCAATGCTCTACCCTGAGGCGGCAAGCAGATGAGGGGACAAAGCTGACAGACCAGTAGGAAGGAGTTACATCGGAATCAACAGAGCAGGGCTAGGGAGATGGCCCAGCGGTTAAGGAATCAACAGAACAGCGCAAAGAAGGAAAGGAAAAGGTGTCTGGAAGCAAAGTCTCTTGAATAGTTAGGAGGCTCTTAGATCAGAGTTACCAAAGAAATTTTAATCATACATTAAATTTGAGGGCAGTATGTACTTTATGAAGAAAGGCCTTTGGCTTTTATCCATTGCCTTTTCTGCAGAGCTTCCTCCACACACAAGTGAAAAGCCATCAGCCTTTCATGACAGTGACCTGAGATCTCCTTTTCTTTCATCCTTTCAGTAAAAAAAAAAAAAAAAAATCAAGACGGGGAAGCAATGAGAGCGTAAGAATGAGAGTCATAATTTATGAAAGTCCTAAGTTTTTACATTTGAACTTTGTTTCAGAAGTTTCAAATAGGTCATTCCAATATAGCAAAAGCTGTTCATTAACCAGACAAGAAGGGCTACATAGCTACGGTCCAGGGTGGGCTAATTAACTCCATGAACACAGGAGAGAACGAACGCTGTCGTTCATTGCCCGGGACCCCTGCCTGAGCTCTCTGAACATCAAGGCGTGTTCAACCCCTCCCTTAAAAGCTTGTCATGTTGAGATATCAAGGAGAAAATAGCTGCAGATTTTTACATAGCAGAAAATGTTTTCCTTCGAACAACACCAAAGACACATGAGGAAGGGAACCAAAAGTTCATTCTCAAAGCCTAAGAGGAAGACCTTCCTTCAACGACCCTTTCCCTTAATTTGGTAAGGACATTGTGAATGAAATAAAAATACAAGGGCAGACCCACAGAGGCCATCTCCAATGCCCAGATTGTTTTATTCTCCATGTGCGGAGGCTACCCCTTCAAGGTCTCGGCCCTTTACTATGGGTGCTGGGTGGCTAAGGTCAAGCTCTGGCCAAAGCACAGAGTGGGAGGAGGCGGGCCTGGGTCTTCCTGTTCCAGATCTCTCTCCCCACCTGGTGTTCTCCTAGGGGGTGGTGGCTTTGTCTGAGATGGCAGCTCCCCCAAAGTGCCATAGAGGTGGTTCTCCCAAGACTCAGAAACACTACTTTATCTCTGTCTGTCCCTTCAAGCCCAGGGCGGGGACACCTTTGCACTACACTTATCACCATTGTGAAAATAGCTCCTCCTTTAAATTCACGTCAACACTCTCATAAGTGGGATCCTTTTTATAGGGGTGGGATGCTGAAGGAAACCAAACATGTCAAAGCAGATAGAAGCCACAGAAAGCTGAAACTTCTAAGGACAAAAGCTCAGATGACTGGTTCCTTCACAGACAGGAGGTCATGACACTTGTTATTTATAAGATTCTATGAAAACAGGCTACAGAAATTCCAGGTACAAAAGATCAGGAGAAACGACTCAAAATCAACTAAGATGGATTATATTAATCACACCCTTTCATAATTACCTCAACCCCTTGCTGCTGTCTGACGCATTCCTAATTGTCTTCATGAATAGCTCCAAACTAAATCATAAACATATGTAGGATGATTTTATTGACATTTAAATAAATCAAATCCATAGTTCAGAGTCATGTTGAATTATATATTTTTAGGAAGAAAAAAGAATGATTGCTGCTTGCATATCAGAAAGTTCTTTGCATATTAAAAAGACTCTGGCAGGGCGTGGTGGCACATGCCTTTAACCCCAGTATTCGGGAGGCAGAGTTAGGAGGATCACTGTGAGTCCAAGGCCACCCTGAGACTCCATAGTGAATTCCAGGTCAGCCTGGGTTAGAATGAGACCCTACCTTGAAAAACAAAACAACAACAACAACAACAACAAAAAGACTCTGGAAGGCCGCTGTCCTGTTTAACACCGGTGGATAAATGTTGATCATTTTACCATTATAGGAGATTCAGGGCTGGAGAGATGGCTTAGCGGTTAAGCACTTGCCTGTGAAGGCTAAGGACCAGGGTTCGAGGCTTGATTCCCCAGTATCCACGTAAGCCAGATGCACAAGGTGGCGCATGCATCTGGAGTTTGTTTGCAGTGGCTGGAGGCCCTGAGGCGTCCATTCTCTCTCTCTCTCTCTCTCTCTCTCTCTCTCTACTTCTTCCTCTCTCTCAAATAAATAAATAAAACTATTTAAAAATAAAAAGAAGATCCACCACAGTCTATGTCCAACACCCTGCAAGATCTACTACAAAGTAACTGTTCACAATAATTTTATTCATTTACATTATACTACAATACAGTCGATTCTGAAAGCCAGCGCCCAGGTGGCGGAGGCAGGAGAGTGGAGTAGTTAGAGGCTAGCCTGAGCTACACAGCAACACCCTATCTCAGAAAACCAAATCAGTAACAAAGTGGACAAAATATAATTTTAGAACATGTAAATAGATTTTCGTAGCTTTTGACTTAGTTTTGACTTTTTTTAAAATTATTTATTTATTTATTTGAGAGCGACAGACACAGAGAGAAAGATAAAGGAGAGAGAGAGAATGGGCACGCCAGGGCTTCCAGCCTCCGCAAACGAACTCCAGACGCGTGTGCCCCCTTGTGCATCTGGCTAACGTGGGACCTGGGGAACCAAGCCTCGAACCGGGGTTCATAGGCTTCACAGGCAAGCACTTAACCACTAAGCCATCTCTCCAGCCCTTAGTTTTGACTTTTTAGTGTTTGTCCATTGTTTTTGTAGGTGGGAACTGGCAGCCTGTATTATTGATTACTTAATTTATCTTTTTGATTTGGGTTTTTGTTGAGTCAAGTTGAATTAAAGATAGAGAAGCAAAAAGCTGAAAGATGAGAATTTATTTAAAGCATTTTCCAAGCCAGGCTTGGAGGCACATTAGTTTAATCCCAGCCCTCAGGAGGCAGAGGTAAGAGGATGGCGGTGAGTTTGAGGCCAGCCTGAGACTACAGAGTGGATTCCAGGTCAGCCTGGACTTGAATGAGACCCTACCACCTCAACACCCATCCTCCAACAACAACAAAAAGCGTTTTCCAAATATCTTCAAAAGTGATGGGGGTGGCTGAGGAGAGGTGATGAAAGGTGCTTGCTTGCAAAGGCTGCCAGCTGGGCTTACCATTAGCCAGGCGCCCGCATCTGGGGCTCATTTCCAGTGGCCAGAGGCCCTGGTGTGCCCGTTCTCTATCTATCAAATAATTTTTTCTAAAAAAAAAAAAGAAAAAAGTGCCAGGGGGTGCAAGGATGCCTGGAAGAATAGAAGAAAGGACGAGTGGATGTCGGTGACAACGAGGCAGCAACTGAATGTGATGTTGGCACTTGGAGTTAGTATTACAAAGTGTTGCTTAGGACAAACGTCTCCTTGGGGACAGGACAGTACCGAGAAAGACATTTTCAGGAAAAGGGTGTCACCGAGTTCACCATTTGAGCAAAGGGACTCTCCTCGAGGCTGTGAATAATATCAACTTGGCCTATACAATTGTGGAAAATGAAGGTTAAAAAAGTTACTCTTACACCCTGCTTGCTTGATCGGAGCTTGGTTGGTCAAGGATTCCAACCCCAGAGACAGCGTTGCGCTAACAGCACTGCCCCCTAGTGTTCGCTCACTTCGGTGCAATGTGAGTGAAGAAAAAAAATTTCGTCTCCACAGTGTTTTCTTGTTTTCTATTTGAGAGTGTATAATATCTTTCTGTGAGTTAGACATTGTATAATGTTTGTTTTTCTGACAAGACATGAAATTATGATAGTCTGGCATGACTTTTTCATTAATGAATAAACAGAAAAGTCTAGATAGCATTAAATAATTTTTATCTTCATGAACTGAGAAAAATCAATTAATATCTTTGAGAGCCCATTAAACAAGTGTAAGAGATCCATATTAAAATTGAAGTTGGAGTGATCTTAATGTTATGGTTTTAAATTTAAAATTTTCTGACATGTGGAATGCTATTGGAATTTTAATTTTTAATTGTAAATATTGAAGAAAACAGACTTAAAATTTTATGCATCTAGTATGACTCTGCATTTTTTTGTGAGAGAGAGAGAGACAGACAGAGAGAGAGAGAGAGAGAGAGAGAGAGAGAGAGAGAGGGAGGGAGGGAGAGAGAATGGGCATGCCAGGACCTTCAGCCTGCTGTGAATGAGCTCCAGACGTGTGCACCCCCGTGCACATGTGTAAAGTGCACACTTGTGTCACTGCATTGGCTATGTGTGACCTGGGGATTCGAACTTGAGCTTTTAGGCTTTGCAGGCAAGCTCCTTAACCGCTAAGCCATCTTTCCAGGCCGTGAGTCTGTATTTTATTTTATTCAAGAAAATTAATTTAAGCAAGCCTGTTCTCATGGAATGAGGACTACTGTTTAGAACTGTAGGGCATAGTGAATTTAAACTAAAGCCTTTACAGTAGTATAGAAATTCATCTGAGATATTGATAATTTTAGATTAGAAAAGGTTGAAACTTTCAGAAGAGAAGTTATCTATCAGTATTTTCCACAGAGCAGTTCACATACCATTGGTGTGAAGACAAATGACGGGGTAATGTAAGTAGATAGGACTTTAATTGTTATGTGTAATGAGCAATTGTGAAAATGCAACTTAGAGAGCACATCTATGCTTGCATGGAAATTAACACTCAGGCCTGTTATGTACATGGATTAGACTGCTAGGCCATGAAGCTCTAGTCCTGTTGGCTCTGCTATGAAAGTGTGTTAAAACTATGTTTCAGGCTGCGTGTGGTGGCTCATACTTGTATTCCTAGTCCAAGGGAGTCTGAGGCAGGAGGATTTCCATGGATTCAGGGCCAGCACGGGCTACAAAGTGAGCTTCTGTCTTAAGAAACGAAAGATCAATAAATTTCAGACTTCCTAAAGCCTAGATTTTGCTCTTTTCATCACTCTGGGATCCTTGAGCATTTTCCTCTGTCTAACATAGCTCCAAAAAAGCTGTAGTTAGAATGTAGCAGGGCTAGCCAATGAGAATATAACATGAGCCACAAATAGACTTTAAAATTTTATAATAGACATTTTAGAAACATAAGTCTTTGAGGTTAGCCTTCCTAATATATTTTTATTTTCCTAATATATACCAAATATTATTTGAGTAAATAATCACTATTAAAAGTTATTCAGAGAGCTTATATCATTTTTCTTTTAGGTTTTTGCCATCTGGCATATATTTTATATTTATACATACTTCTACTTGGTCTAGCAACATTTCCAATGCTTGGTAGCCACCCAAGTCTAGAACTGATTAAATAACATAGACCTAGGGATGTCACTAGAGTGAGTTCATTTTGTGGCAAAAATATCCCATTAATTGTGCTGCATACATATATCTAAAAGTAGATGTCGGGTGGCCTTCATGTGACTTGGAAGTCATTATTTTATCATTGTCTATATCCAATGTATCATTAAACATTTCCAAGTGGCTATGCTGTCATTTAAAAACTTCTTCATTTGTCGTACTGTTGTAAAGAGAAGCATCACATCAACTACTTGGTTACATGGAATAGTTTGGATGGGCAGGCAAATTCAACGTGTAATCTCTTCCATTTATTTGATAATTTTTTAACTAATAATTTTGGTTTCCTTGTAGCCTCCAAGCACAACCAATAGTATTTTATTTTTGTCATATCATTGGAAATTCACAAATTTTAATAATGCCTGTTGTTTTTCAATCCATTAGAGTTGTTATATTTATCACTGTCCGGGTGTTTCCATGTCTGGCTGCTGAGAGTACCTAGGCAGCTTATGAAAGCCCCCCAACTCCAGACCTATGGCCAGTCACTGTGCAAGGAGCCCTTGTCAAGCTTAATATAGGAGATGGGGGTAGAGGTCATGGTTTTGCGGTGAGGGACTAAGCACTTTCCAAGTTTTCCAGAGAACAAAGATAGGAGACATTTACTCTATAAAGACCATTCATAAAGTTATAATGATAATTCTTATTGAAATGTGAGTGGGGATGTTTTAAAAAATATTTTATTGATTTATTTATTAAAAGAGAGAGAAGAGGCAGATAGAGAGAATGGGCATGGCAGGGCCTCTAGACACTGCAAAGGAACTCCAGGCGCATACACAACCTTGTGCATATGGCTTACATGGTACTGGGGTACCATGTAATGAAACCTGGGTCCTTAGACTTCACAGGCAGGTGCCTTAACCACTAAACCATCTCTCTAGCCCAGGCGTGTTTCTTATGGTCTGCTCCCACTTGTTGAATTTCAGTTTTCTAATGACATACTTGTTTATTATTTGCTTTCCCCATGATGCACACACCTAGTAAGACAGTGAATGCTGAGACAGTACCAGCAGGAAAACCACGACAACACGGGCTTATAATGCCTTGCAGTCACTTTTGGCCTTAGGTTATCATTTCACATGGGATGCACAGTCCACCACGGCGATGGTGATGTGAAGTCACTTGATATTGTCCATTTTGTGCTGCTATGCCACCTACTGGACAGATTGGTGTAATTGTCTCATTTCACTTTAGATGTTTACAGATGTCTTTGCATTTAATTTTGTTTTAGGATTATGTGAAGTTTGATATGACTCTGAAGTCAAATTTGTGAGACAAGCTTTGTTTTTATTGTAATTCCTTCTTCCTGTCTGTAGATAGCTTTATTTTTAAATGCTGTGCCTTACTTACACATATTACTATATAGCTATTTCATGTTACTTTATATTTGTATTTTTCATCATCTCTTTCTTTATTAGATACAATGTTGCCTTTGTCCACCTGAAAAGTTGTGTGTATATTATTTCAGGCAGAGAAAAGTTTGTGCACAAGCTGTATTGTAATTTGAAATGGATTTTGCTTTATTAATTTGCAAACAGATTTCTTTAAATTAGTGGACTAAGGTGAACTTAACAGATGAATTTTTGAGAGGACTTAAATATTTGGCAACAGTCTTTTTATCATACTTATGACACACACACACACACACACACACACACACACACACACGATGATCTACACACATCTTCAGATTTACATTCACCCATTCCCACTATTTCACTATGAGTCCAACGTGGATACTATGGTGTTTGAATGAGAAATGTTTCCCATAGTCTCATGTATTTTTGATTAAATTCAACTTTGTGTCTCAGCAGAAAGTAGATTATCCTTTTACAGGTAGAGATTAAAGATATCAGATGGAAAAGTTTACAAGAGGTGGAATTTTACGTAAGGGGATTTCTTTCAAAGACAAACTGGTGAATCCAAATCTACCTGTGCCAGTTTTAACAGAAGGGGAGAGAGGAGAGGAGGGCACACGGGCTGGGGAGAGGGGACACAAGAAGCGTGAGGAAGCTAGGAAAGGAAGACTAGAAGCAGAACTCTGCAACAGCCCTCGGATCTGCCACTAAAAGAACGTGTTTGTCTCCATTTCTGAACAGGTAAAGAAAGTCACCAGGTGGGTGTGTTAGTAGTCTACATAGATGCCTCAGTTTGTAGAAGGAAAACCTTTGTGCATTTGGTAACATGCTTTCAACCTCATCAAAGGTCAAGGAACCAATGGTCTCACTTATCCCTGATGGATGACTTAAAAGCCTAAAGCACATTCAAGAGGATCTCTGATGAATCCGTAAAGCTCCAGTGTCCAGAGCTTATTAGTAACTTAAGGTCACATCACAATTAAGCAATGGACATATAGAGTTCTTATATAACTAAGTACATTTTCCCTCTGTAAGCAAGAATATTATCGTTTTGATGTCCAACAATAATTTTATATTTTGGAGCCTTTTAAAATTTCTGTGTGTTGGGATGGAGGGATGGCTTAGCAGTTAAGGTGCTTGCTTGCAAAGCCAAAGAACCCAGGATCAATTTCCCAGGACCTACATAAGCCAGATGCACAGGGTGGTGCTTGTATCGGGAGCTCGTTTGCAGCAGCCGGATGCCCAGGTGTGCCCCCTCTCTCTCTGTCCCTCTCTCATTCTCTTTCTCTCTCTGCTTCTCTCTGTGTGTCTCTCAAACAAATAAGTGAAAATAGAAAAAGTACTTAAAATTTCTGTGTAATTCTTTTTGAGGCAAGCCCAACAAACTGGCCTTTTAAAATGTGAGATAGTGAGAGCAAGAGAGTGAGAGAGCAAGAGAGGATTGGCGTGCCAGGGTCTCTCACCACTGTAACTGAACTCCAGCAGTGTGCAGTACTCTGTGGGCATGTGTGACCTGTGTCACCTCATGTGTCTGCCTTACATGGGGCCTGGAGAGTCGGACTTGGGTCTTTAGGCTTTGCAGAAAAGTGTCAACTGCTAAGCTATCTCTCCAGCCCATTTCTGTATTTTTGATACTATTTCTTCCATAATCAATGAAGGACTGAGGTCACTGAATCTCAGTTCTTTTCTCTATGGTACTAATGGTTTTCAAATTGTTAAATTTTCCTTTTCCTGTCTGCATGGGATGAAACACTGTACATAATGACAGAAATAGCCCAACTAGGGAGACAGCCTGGCCTCCTAAAGGTTCTCTTCCTTCCTCCTTTTCTCCTTAATAGTCACTTCTTGCCTTCTGAATTAATCTGTTATTTTTCTCATAGATGTTACTGCTGTCTAGCCCCTGTCAGCCAGGGTTAGTAAACAGGCAAAGACATGAGAGAGAGAGAGAGAGAGAGAGAGAGAGAGAGGAATCTTTAAGAGTTGGAAAAGGAAAAATAGTGAAAAGAGAACAGTTGTAGTGTACAATACACCAGGGTTTGAACTCTTTTTCACCTTTCGTTCGACTAAGTTAAAATAAAATCACCAAAAAATCAAGCTATTAATAAGAGGGCACCCTTGATTTTAGGTGCTGGAAATTGCATCTAGAGCCTTGCACATGATATACACATGACATACAAATGCTTTACTACTAAGCCACACACCCCAACCCCAAAACTCATGTTCCAAGTGAAAATATTAATGTTGAACTTGAAAATAGAAGACAGTATTGATTTCTGATGAATTATTATGCATTGACCATTTTATTCCGGCATTTCTATATTACGATCCCTCCCAAAATTAGGTGGGACCACAATTCACTCTAGAGAGGAGGGTGTGTGTGTGTGTGTGTGTGTGTGTGTGTGTGTGTGCAAGTGCACACGCATCTGTGCTCGGTGAAATGTGTAGGATTAGAGAGATGACGCGAGGAGGTGGTAGCTTGCTTTAAAGCCCAGACATGCATCCTCACAAACATTTCTATTCTATTTGAGGGTGGCTGGGCTCACAGGTCTCATTCTTCTCACACTAGTCCCCTCTTTGGACTTACTGTGTTCAGTGTCCTTGTCATTCAACAGGAATCCTCTGGAGCAGACACGCAGACCTTCTGGTGACATGCAGTGGCTCCCAGAGGGGCGATGTATCCTGTTGGAAGCACAGCACGTGTTTTAGTCTCCCGGTTGCACACAAGTCAAGCGGGAGGGGTGGTCAAGGGGTGAGAATTTAGGAACCCCACGACTGTGCTTTGCACACTTCGAACCTCTTTGATCATACATATTTACTCAAGTTGGATTACACCTGAAAGTGAGCTCCCATTTGTCTGAACTTTTATTCCTATAAACTTCCTTATGCTGTTTTAGGGAAATCATCTTCCAGAGTCCTATCCCCAGTTTTGTTTTGTTTTTTTTTTTTTTAGATTTTTATCTCACATGTTTATTCAACAAACAATTAGCAAACGCTTGTCTAGTTTCTGTTCTGCGTGTCACAGCACTGGGAACCGTGAGGTGAGGGTAGTGAGTGAGGGTCACCTGTCCTCAGGAGTGCACGATTCAGCAGGTTGATGCGTGCTTCCTCTTCCATCCCCCCCGCCCCTGCCTCCAGGTACATCAGCATCTTCTGCTCTATCTGTATCTGTATGTAGCGGTTCTCTGGGGACCTCTCTTCTCCTGCCTGCCCACTGCCGTCAAGGGCTCAGCAGCTTTCTTTGGCCCGAAGTGTAAAGCCTTTAACAATACAGTCTTGCTCTCTATGCCCTGTCCCAGAACTTCACGATTTCTAGTGAGGGACCAAGATCCATTGCTAACCGGGGTAAAGTTCTTTTTGTTTTTGACACAGATGCCCCAAAACCTCCTCAGGGATTGGGAGATTCAGCAACGTTTTCCTTTTTTTTGGTTTTAACTTTTGAAGTCTCTGTACTGGTCAGACTCTTAAACTTCCACCCACTGGACAGATCTGCGATTGTCATTCTTCAAAAAAATACCACACACCCCAGAGCCTGCCCTCCCCACGCCCAGCCTGCTCGACTCTCTCCCCTGAGGGGAGCCTCATGTGCTGGTGGTAGCGCCCAAGGGAAAATGTCATGCCTCATTCCTCTTTGCCTCACAAGCTGATTGTTGAATGAACTGCCCAGTTGAACCCCCACCATTTTTACTAACCCCTGGAGTCTCAGTGCTTCAAGTGACAGATAAGCCCTCCCTCAGCAGCCTCTTTTTTGCAGCTATTTATTTATCTGCACGCATGCGCCGGAGTCTCTTGCTGCTGCCAGCTTTTATCTGTCTTTAGATGAACCTGGGGTTGGAGGCCTTGATAAGCAAATACCTTTAACTTTAATTTCCAGCTAAAGGGCATTCCTTCGTGTATTTTTTGCACTTCACTCTCTTGATTATGTTGGCATTTCTGTGGCCCCTCTGTCCGTATTATAAAACCATGAGAATGTGAGGCTCCCTGTTACTTTTATTTTTTGTTTGTTTTGGTTTTTAAAGGTAGGGTCTCACTCTGGCCCAGGCTGACCTGGAATTCACTATGCAGTCTCAGGGTGGCCTGGAACTCACTATGCAGTCTCAGGGTGGCCTGGAATTCACTATGCAGTCTCAGGGTGGCCTGGAACTCACGGCGATCCTTCTACCTCTGCCTCCCGAGTGCTGGGATTAAAGGCGTGCGCCACCATGCCCGGCTTTCCCTGTCACTTTTTATACGTTGCTATGCTTGAAGGGAGTTTTCAAAACATGTTTGTAATTTTGTTTGCCATATTGGACATTTAAAATTTTTAAAAATATTTCTTTCTTTCTTTATTTGACAGACAGAAGGGCCTCCAGACACTGCAAATTAACTCTAGATGCATAAGCCACCTTGTGCATCTGGCTTACATGGGTCCAGGGAAATCAAACTTGGGTCCTTATGCTTTGGAGGCAAGCGCTTTAAGTGCCAAGCCATCTCTCTAGCCCCTTGTGCCTTTTTTTAAAAAGGGCAATCCCTTATTCTTCTGAACCATTAATCAAATGAGAATTAATTATTGTGCAATCATGAGAACAGGCCCAGTCTGGACAAGTTCAACACTGTATTCTCATTGTTTTCTTAGTTTAGATTTTTGGGGGGTGGGCAAAGAGTGGACACCTCATAATAGGAAACATTTTCATTCAGCCTTGCTGAGATTGCCCGCTTTCCTCTCTGTGCATGGCGACTGCTAGCCGCCACCAGGGAAGGGGTCTGAAGCTAAGAATGCATCAGCATATGGCACACTTTGATTTGTAGTGTGTGTGGCCTTGCCTTTAATCAGCAGCACACAACACCGGCCCCAGACCCTCTCTCGTCAGAGTATGCCTTTGAACTGTTTCCTGTTCACCTTTTATTGAAAGCTCTTGACAAATACTGAAGGACGAGTGCTCAAAAACCTGGGCTTAATACATTCTTAAGTGTGACTCTTTCATGGATGGATAGCTCTGAAGTCTCGTCCTAGAAAAAATGCACTTAGAGATACATACAAAAAAGATAGAAGCTGGGCGCATGGTAGTGCACACCTTTAGTCCCAGTACTTGGGAGACAGAGGTAGGAGGATCGCCGTGAGTTCGAGGCCACCCTGAGGCTACATAGTGAATTCCAGGTCAGCCTGAGCTAGAGTGAGACCCTACCCCAAAAAAACAACCACCACAACAACAAAAAGATAGGGAGTATAACTGAGAGGCCTGTGTATTCTGTGATCCCTGGAGGATGTGGTCCATGTTGACAAACAAGCTTCAATTTTTGGCTACCTGCAATCAATTTGCAGTGAAGGCCATGAGTAATCTGTTGAAATGGATCTGAGGCTGGTTTGGTCTAAACAGAAGGGTTCTAGGACTTGTTAACACCCCTGTGTATGGGTGAGGAAAGTCCCATGGTCTCACCATCTCTACTCTGGTAATTAATGGTGTAGGCAAGTGGTATATGTCAGCTGCACATTTTCTAATTGATCTAGTAACTCGTTTCCCTTTAGCTGAACATGGTTATTATATCCTCAGCTTGTATTTGTTGGGGGGGGAGATATGAAATTTCTTGTGAAACCCATCTGTACAGTTATTGTTATAAAGTTGCATAAAATTATGCAATAGAAATACTGATTTAGCCAGGCATGGTGGCACATGCCTTTACTCCCAACACTTTGGAGGCAGAGATAAGAGGATCACTGTGAGATCGAGGCCAGCCTCGGTCTACAGAGTGAGTTTTAAGTTAGTATGAACTAGAATGAGAGCCTGCCTTGAAAATATTGCCCCTTCCAAAATACTGATGCAGAAAAGAGATCCTTATCAAACCTTGGAAAATGTTAGCTTCACTGAAAAATTTCATATGTTAAGCCCAAAATATAAATGATTGAATATCTAGTTTTTCTTTGATTTTAAGACTAGCTTAATGTCAGTAATTATATACCATATCCAATGATACAAAATTCATTATACAAAGATACAAATTTTGAATTATATCTTAATTTACCTGTCACCTTACAAGCCATCCCAAATACTTTGTAGAAGAAAACTCTTTCTTGTTCAGATTCATTTCAAAGCATATTGATTTCAGAAATGATGTTAAATGAACTAGGGAAACTGTTTCTTAAACTCTTAGAATACAGGAAAGTTTGAGAGAGCAAAAATGCCGTATTTCACTGCGTAAGGTTTGGCCCAGTAAGGAAGGAAGTCTGTGGCCCTGGATTCAGTCATGAGTCAGCGATTTGCTACCTGTGTGATCTCTGGAAAGTTATTTATTTATTTATTTATTAATTTTCAGTTTTCTCCCATATAAAGTAGGAGTAAAAATAGTTTCCAACTTTCATATTCACAATGGAGGTTAAGTGTAAAATCTGATATACAGTGTGTAGAGTTTTTTTTTTTAAACATATTTTATTTATTTGCAAGGACGGGGGTGGGGGGGGAGGAGAGAATGGGTGCGTCAGAGCCTCTAACCACTGCAAATGAATTCCAGATGCGCATACCACTTTGTACAGCTGGTTTATACACAGGTACTGGGGAATCCAACATGGGTTGTTAGGCATTGGAGGCAAGCGCCTTAACTGCTGAACCATCTCTCCAGCCCCAAAAGCCAGAGTTTCTTATTGGTTGTTTTTGTTTTGCTACCATTATACCTGGCATTCTATAAACACCACATATTTTGCTAAACAAACCCACAGTGTTTATCTGGAGTCTAAGGGTTCTCTAGAGGAACATAACTGATAAAATGAACACATCCTATAAAGGGGATTTAGAATACAAGCTGTCTATAGGACTCAGAAGAGAACCTGAAAGCTGCTCAGTCCACAAGGCTTGACATTGCAGCAGTCACATTCTGGCCCTTAAGGCCTGGAGGATTCCTGAGCACCAGTGGTCTTTAGTTGGGAGGGTGATGAGACTCTTCCAATGTCCAGGAAAGATAGCAGAAACAGGGTAAATGGATGCATGTAGCAAGGGCAGACAAGTAAACAAGCAGGTGCCAGTGAGGAACATGCGCATCCAGATGAAAAAGGGGGCTACATTCTCTCGGCACTTCTTTACATCTGTCCTTCACTGGAAGGACCTCCCACTATGGGGGAAGGACTTCCTCTCTCAGTTAATCCTTCCTGAAAAAACCCTTCCAGACTCCCCTCGACCCTGAGTCCCCTTACCCTGCCATGCCCCTGGCTCTTGATTTCTAATCTGATCAAATTGACACTAGAACGTAACCATCACATCTAGATACCAGGATAACAGAAATAATTGCAGGGACTGAATGAACAATGGCTCTGACAGATGATACCCTGTGACTTGAATCTTGGGTTTCCTTCCTAAGGCATTGTTCATTTGCTTGTGTCATAGATAGAGGCTTGAAGAGTTTCCCTTGATTTTCCTTTTGGGGGAAAAGTCACCTCCAGATGTAATAAGGGAGGAAGGATTGTATGAAGGAAAATTCTGGACTTTCTACCTGGGATAAGCAAGTTGAGTCAAAGAAGCTGAGCCTGCAGAGAGCAGAGTTGGGGTGCCTGGAGCTCTGAAGGTAAAAAGGGCAGGAAACTTTTTCTTATCTCTTGCCTGGTTCCAAAGAACTGTTTTCCCACAGTCAGGACCCCTTCTGGGAGGGAGGTCTTTCATAGGATTTAAACACTGTGGTTGGTCAAGTTCAGCCCCCCCAACCAGAGCTAATCTCTTGCTGCCGGACAGCCCCTAGCCCTAACTGAAAAACAGCCCACCACCCGAAGGTTATAAATACCTTGGCAAGGGTAGTGCTGGCTCTCTGTAATCTCTGATCACTTGGGAACTTCCAGCTGTGGGTGAGTCTTTCCCTTGCTTGGGCTTGGGCTGGCTTGATCCAGGCCCAGCCAGGAGGGGTTCAACCTAGGCCTTAACAGGCCCGGCTGGCCCCCTAGCCCTTACTTTCCACATGGGCTCTTTATCCTCTCCAGCTGCCCACATGGAAAGAGCTCCTTGAACTTTCTTTTCTTTTTTCTTTCCACGCCTTTTCCCGAGATCTGTATCTGGTCACAGGGACTCCTGAGCTACATGTGGGTCATGTGGGCTTTTGGGCTCCATGTGGTGTACTTCTCTTCTCCCCACTTTATCTCCCCTTATCTCCCAGCCTTCCCCTTTCCACACTGCTTTGTAAAATCTGAATAAAATGTGGTATCTTGAACATCATTCTCCTGAATCTGGAATTGCCAATTCTTTGGTTAGTTTGCAGATAGGAACTCAGGGCTTGGGGTTCCAGGAATCATCCCAGAACCCAAATTTTCCTATTACAAGCCTTTGAGCGCCCCCCCCCCCCATGGTAAAATCAGGTGTTGGATACGTGTTGCCCTGGGGAGAGTATCCTTGTACCAGGCAGTCACCTCCAACCAAAGGTGGTGTCCCTTTGGGACACAGTTGAGCCACCAGCTGCCACCTCTGCTAACAACTGGGTGAATTGAGCATCTTGGTCCTCATGGGGTATCTGGGCAGCCAACCACAGCATCCACCAAAACCAGAAAAGTTGAGTAACAAAATACTTCTGAGAGATCTCATGCCTGTAACCTACACTTACTGTAAAGAAAATGTAACAGAAAACTGTTCAACGAACAATAATGAGGTGAGAATGATAAGAAATTGATTTAAACTTCATCAGGAGGATTTTAATTGAGGCCAAAGAAAAATGCAAAATGATAATAAACCACTTGGAGCAGAACTTCTAGCTTAGATATATATCTGGATTGTAACTTTGGCTTTGATTTAGTCATTCAAATTATTTAGATTCCAAATTTATTAAGCCTTGGGTAGATGGAGTGGAAAAAGATCCAAAGGGAATGATACTTTGAAGAATTAAGGTTGAACAGGTGGGGGAGGTCCCCTATTCACTGTTAAAGAATGACCATTGTACTATCAAAGAATTTGATAGAAAAACCCAAGGCTATCTGAAAAGGAAATAATTAGTCTGCAGGAAGCCCTTGAAAGATGTGGAAAACATCACTGATTGAATCTTCCCAAATTAGTGACTCTTCCTTCTTGGAGCCTTTCCTCTAAGATCCTCATCTAAAGGTCTTGGAAGGTCATTTCCAAGCACAATCTATGGTGCTCAGTCTAATGAACCAGCACCTCCTCCTCTGAGCCTCAGGGCATACCTTGCAGTCTGCAATTTAACCACAAAGGCATTTTCCCCACATTATGCATTCCTGAAGTCAGTAGAGGATGCCCTTTGCTTTATGAAGTTACAGAAATCAGACACTCACATCATCCAGCTGTACCCAGGGACTTGTATGGTAATGTCACAGATGTTCCTTCCCCCAGGCTCTTCAAACCAAGGTCTATTCTAACCACCTAGCTCATAAGCATTTCTATCCTTTGAGATTCATCTGATGCAATGAATAAGTGATACTTCAATGTATTAGACTTATTTTTATGGATGTGAATAAGTATTTTTCCTCTTAATGCTTACTGTACAATGTCATATTTTCCTAATATGCATAATTAACACTTCAGTGAATGTCTTTGTAGGAGAATATTGCCTACACAGGATGAACATAACATATAGATAACCCATACATTTTTCTGGGGGGGTTGTGTCTTATGGTAATCAAGTCATTTGGGGGGATTTATTGTTGTGATGGTAAAGGTTATTAAATAAGATACTTCTCTTATATTGCAGGATTGACTGTTTGGTAGAATCACTCACTACACTTCCCCAGGGAATGTAGGCATAGAGAAACATAGGCACACACCCACATACCCACTGTACATAGATGCTCACACAGCTCCCAAATACCATCACCGACAAATTATATACCCTGGTATAAGATTAGTTCTTTCCATAGTTCCGTGTTAAAATATTCCTAAACAGGGTATCATTAAGGTGATGGGAGAGGCAGGGACTCAATTGTATGCCTATTTCCCACTTCCAACTATGAAAAGAGTGCTAAATTTTACCCTGATCCACAACAAATGCGTGATTTAATACTGAGAGAAGTTGAAAATATTTCCAAATAATAAAATATAATATAATATAATATATAATAAAAATTATAATGGGAAATTTAATCTTAGATAGCAGCAAGCAATCATATTTACTGATAAGTAATGGTGAAAGGTTGACATATTTTCTAAGCCCAGGAGTAAATGTGAGAGGGAGAGCTAGCAGAACTGGCCTCAATAATATTTTGTATGTTTCTCCCACTTTTTTTTTTTTCTGTCATTGTTACTGACCTGGACTCTACTTTCAGCATATCTTGACAGAGCCACTGTTTTTAATGCAACCATAAGTGAGGTAAGTGCTTGGCTAAGTCTTGCTCTTACTTCAGCTTTGGTCTATAGGGAGAAAAATGTCTGGATTTCTTCTCTGGAATATTTGGCACATAGAATGAGTCAAGACAAAAACTGCCAATTTTTAACAGTGACAGTGGGTATTATGGTGTGAAGATGGAGTCCAGTTCATATACCTATCAGTTTTTATTTAATGTGAATGCTGCTTTCACGTTTTTGGATTTGCCTTAAGGCTTAGCTCCTCAAGTAAAAATACTATGCCTCTGAAAAGTAATGTCCTTTCTCTTTAGTCTGTAGATTTTTATTGAGTACTTAAGTGCTAGGAACTAGGAGGAGACCAAAAAGTGACAGATGCACTCCTTCCCTCAAGTGCTGCGACTCAACTAGTTTTCATTGCATTTTTTTTCTTTGTCCAAGAAAGTCCAGGATTCGGACTCAGTTTTCATGAAAATTCTTAAATAGAGTGGGTATTTTTTACTGCTTATTTTTATTTCATCATTACAATTTCTTAAGTCTTTTGACCATATTCACCTCCATTACTCTCTCTTATCCTCTCCCATTCCTTCTTCTAACCACATCCCAGAAGTTCCACCACTGAAAAGAATGACTCCTCCTTCCCCAGCAACTATTAACTGTCGTTAGCTCCTTAGGAAGGGGTGGGGCCTATGGGCCTTATGGGCCTATTTGCCATTTTTCTTAATCTGACTTCAACTTTTAAATGCATAGGCAAAAATTAATGTGCACTTGAGAGAAGCAAATGTAGGTGTCTTAAGACATCTGCTCATGGTATTTCAGTATTGTCAATCCACTGACCTATTTCCTATTTTGGTAAATTTCCTTTGGTTTGCTTTATTTAAAAAAATGTATTCATTTATTTTCAAGCTGTGAGACAAAGAGGAAGACAGGGAGAGGGAGAAGGAGAGAGAGAAGGGAGGAAGAGAGATAGAAAGCAAGAGAGAGATAGAGAGTGAGGGAAACAGAGAGAATGGGTATGCCAGGGTCTCTAGCCACTGCAAATGAACTCCAAAGTCCATGCGCTACTTTGAGCATCTGGCTTTACATGGGTACTGGGGAATCGAATACAGATTGTTAGGCTTTGCAGTCAAGCATCTTTACCACTGAGCCATCTCTCCACCCCCCATGGTTTTCTTTTTTCTCTGTTATCTTCTCTCCTTAATTTTCTGGTCCTTTGCTACCATAGTTAGTTTTTACGCCGTTTTCAGTGTATTCTCATGTTCTACCTTTTACGTATAAATACAGGCAGATATACACACACCCAGAAGCTCTGCAAATTTTGGCATTGAGTGTTTAGTTTATGTACATGTGGTATGAGTATCATTCTGATTATAGTGTCTTTGTATTCAACACTATTTTTTTGTTTTGTTTTGTTTTTCGAGGTAGGGTCTCATTCTTGTCCAGGCTGACCTGGAATTCACTATGGAGTCTCAGGGTGGCCTTGAACTCACGGCAATCCTCCTACCTCTGCCTCCCGAGTGCTGGGATTAAAGGCGTGCGCCACCACGCCCGGCTCAACACTATTTTGAAGTTTGACTCATAACGCTTAATATGCCTCTGAGCTATTGTTTTTATATCCAATTATGTGCTATGCTACTCACACGCTGGCCAGTCTGCTAACAGTGAGAGCACTGGCATGAATATCAGCACATATCTTTTCTTGTGCCCTTAGTGTTACGCAGAGGACACAAACACATAAATGGTGGATTTTCTGCTATGTACGTACTTAATGCCAGTAGATATGGTAAGATTCTTTTTAAGACTGAGTTATACTCTTAACTGGTAAGGCACAGGGTCTCCATTGGTATTTGTAATGTTTCTGTTTTTGCCAACCTGATGACATATAGACACTTTTTTTGATGTTGCAATTAGTGTTCATTTCTAGAAGGTCTGAGAACCTCTGCAAGCTTTTATTTCTTTAGGTATGTTTTTGTATGAGTTACCCATTCAAAGAAACATAGTTTGCCCATTTTCTTTTTGTCTTTTTCTCCTTTGTCTTCTTTTTAAAAATGTCTCAAGTAGAACATCCTTTTATAAGGCTTTCACTATCAGGAGAACTGATGGTCTTCCTTTTTGGGACCTCCTAGCCATCTCTGACATGCAATCACAGCTACTCAGTGAGCACATTTGCATTTGTCTGCTATTTGTAATCAAATTTTAAGGTCATTATTAATTTCATTTTTATGTCTCTTATAATCTGACTCAAAAGACGTTTGGAAGGAGTCAGGTGAAAGTGGATCAATAAACTTATTTGTCTTCCAAATGTACCCATTTAATTTAAATTGGTCTTCTTCCCAGAACGCGATGTGTTCCCTCACTTCAGAATGACAAAAGACGTTTAGAATCATAAGGCTGTATGTTTCATCTGGTCCAACCAACACATCTTTCTAATAACAGGTAGATGACCACCCAGCACTTTTGACAAGAGACGGGAGGGAGCAAATCAAGTGTCCAAATGGCACATCTGGCTTTTTTTTCTCCTTTTTATTTATCAACTTATTACTAACATTTCTCCCTTTCCCTTTATCTAGTAGAAAAAGTAGAGACATGGGCCATGTATGAAGACACATTTTTGAGTGAGGTTTTAATGTATGCTGGTGCTTTCCTTCTTCCTACAGATGCTTCTTGTTTACTTACTAAGTGGCAAGTACTACTTTGTTCTAGGGCTTTAGCAGGGACAAAACAAGTGGAAAGAAAACGACATTCACAAAGTGTCCCTGAGTGTGCACAGGGAGATAGGTGTGAACACAATTACTTGACAGATTTTGTATACACATACAATGAGAAGCATGCGTGTACTCAGCAAGAAGAGTGTGGCCGCCACAATAACCATCACGCCATCAAGCAACATCTGCTCAGCACAGCCAAGAGCCTGGCCCGAGGTCATGTACTTGAGCCCAGACCTGTGGGCTGAAGTTCAAGACCGTTTTCATTTTGTTTTAGGATCGTGACACTTCCTTTTTCAGCAGAAAAGAAAATCAGGTTAAAGTTTGATGTTTCTCTTTCTCTTTCCCTTCTCCTTCCCTCCCTCTTTGTTGCATTTTTTGAGACAAGGTCTCATGTAGCCTAGGCTGGCTTCCAACTCATTATGTAGCTGAGGGTGGCCTTGAACTTCTGATCTTCAGGCCTCCTCCTCCTCTCAGGTGGTATGATTAGAGGGGTTTAGAGGCATGTGCCACACACTTCCTAAGGTTGATGCATTCCATCTGTGTTCTATTCCCTGCTGATAATTACAAAGTTTTTTTTTTTTTTTTTTTTTTACATAATTCAAGCTGTGTGCGTGTATGTGTGTGTGTCTATGTGTGACATTTTCTGAATACTTTATATGACCACCAAGGAATATTTCAAATTGACATTTAAAAATGCCAAGCCAATCTATGGGAGGTATTTTTAGAAAACAGTTACTGTAATTTGAAACAATCTCTTGCTATTAAAGTCGTGTCATCTCTAAACCTATCTACTAAACACAGACAATCAAAACCCAGCTTCTGCTTAAAGGGTTAAGGGGCCAAAACATTGCTTGTTCTTCCCAGGTGACAACACTGACAGCATTGTGTCAAAATGTCCTGGCGATGGGCTGGAGAGATGGCTTAGCAGTTAAGCGCTTGCCTGTGAAGCCTAAGGACCCCGGTTCGAGGCTCGGTTCCCCAGGTCCCACGTTGGCCAGATGCACAAGGGGGCGCACGCGTCTGGAGTTCGTTTGCAGAGGCTGGAGGCCCTGGCGCGCCCATTCTCTCTCTCTCCCTCTATCTGTCTTTCTCTCTGTGTCTGTCGCTCTCAAATAAATAAATAAAATTAAAAAAAAAAATGTCCTGGCGAGCTGGGCGTGGTGGCACATGCCTTTAATCCCAGTACTCAGAAGGCAGAGGTAGGAGAATCACCATGAGTTTGGGGCCACCCTAAGACTACATAGTGAATTCCAGGTAAGCCAGCCTGGACCAGAGTGAGGCCCTACTTCGAAAAAAACAAAAAGTCCTGGTGGGTTCCTGGGGCCTGGCAGTGGTTCCAGTCATACAGCAGGAAAGGTTCTTAAGACTTCTCCCCACATCTGCTCTTCACAGATGCAAATACTCCTTAGGCTAACTTGAATGCTGTTAAGAAGTGCTTAGCAAAAGGGATGTTAAATTGTTGAAAATCATTCTAGGTTGGTTCATGACTTTTTGCCTAGGAGGTTCAAAGGAATATCACCAGTATTTGATCTGAACATTTCCAGAATCTCAAATGTTATTCTGAGCAGAAAGGGAAACAATGGATAGACAGATATACTTCATCAGGAATATGAAGAAAGGGCCTGGGGAGATGGCCCAGCAGTTAAAGACATGTGCTTGCAAAGCCTGCCAGCCCAGGTTCAATCAATTCCCTACCTCCCATGTGAAGCCAAACAAGACAGCAGCAAGAGATACTGGTGTGTGTGTGTGTGTGTGTGTGTGTGTGTGTGTGTGTGTGTGTATCTATCTTTATCTATATATCTATATATCACTACTGTGGCAGAGATAGATGGATCACTGAGAGTTCAAGGCTACTCTGAGACTACATAGTGAATTCTGGGTCAGCCTAAGCTAGAGTGAGATAATTCAAACAACAACAACAACAACAAAACACTTTTCTCTAGGGGCTGGAGAGATGGCTTGGTGGTTAAGAGCTTGCCTGTGAAGCCTGAGGATCAATGTTTGGCTTTCCAGAACCCACATAAGCCAGATGCACAGGGTGGCACATTTGCACAAGGTGGTGCTTGCGTCTGAAGTTCAATTACAGTGGCTGAAGCCTTGGTGTGCCAATTCTCTTTCATAAAAAGAAAAACAAATTTCTCTAATGCAGCATATATTTCTCTGCTTTGCAAGTGCAATGTGCAAAATGCCATTTAATCTCTCCCCTCTCCCAGCATGTTCACTTTTAAATTATTCATTATGTCATTCAACTGATTTCCTGAACATATTCCTTCTGCCCATTGACATTTAGTGTGCTTTGACCAATATTTCCCTAATTCCTCTCATTCTGTCAACAACTCCCCACTCTACCCCTGCTTCTGTAGATGCCACATGGAGGTGACATCAAAGGTCTCTCTGTGCCTGGCTTATTTCACTTCACAGAATTTCCCCCAGGTTCATCCATGTCACAAAAGAATTTTCTTCTTTTTGAAGACTGAACAGTATTCTACCTTGTGTGTGTGTGTATTTTCTTCTATATATCACATCCATTGGTGGACACTCAAATTTGACTCCATGTCTTTTTTTTTTTTTTTTTTTTTTTTTGGTGAACATTGCTGCAATAAACACAGGGAGCACAGAAACCTCTTTCCATAACGACTTTTATTTCTTTTCATTTGTCAACAAGTGGTGTGGTTGGTGGATCTCTTTTCTTTTTTTCAAGTTTTGAAAACTGGTATTTACTTATTTGTTTATCTTTCAAGGTTGCATCTCACTCTAGCCGAGGTTAACTTGGCACTTACCCTGTAGTACCAGGCTGGCTTTGTACTCATAGCAATCCTCCTATCTCTGCCTTCTGAGTGTTAGGGTTAAAGGCATTATTTTGTTCATTTCAGTGTGTGTGTGTGTGTATGTGTGTCAGGGTTGCTTGCTGATTCAAACAAATGCCCATCTGGTTTTATGTGGGTGACTGGGGAACTAAATCCTTCCAAGTTGGGATGCATAGCAAGTAAGTATCTTTAGTCACTAAGCCATCTTGCCAGCCCTTAGTGGATCTTGTAATGTTATACTTTTGATTGACATACTGTTTCAGTAGCAATAATGTTAACTTATACTCTCACCATCAGCATAAAAGGTCCTCTCTGTCTAAGTCCAGCTAATCTGCTTTGAGTGACTCTGATGTTAACGAACAAACAGTTGTATAGGGAAGAAACTCAGAAATTCTGATTCCATTCTCTGTGCCCATTCATATATTTTATTACCAACATTGGAGATGCCGTGGTAGTTACCTACTCATTGCTGAGACAAACCACCCAACCAAAAGCATCACATGGAAGGAAGGGGCTTATTTTGGTTTATGGTCTCAAGAGGAAGCTTCATTGCATCAGGGTAAAGCACAGCAGAGTCCAGGTTGGGCATCACATCCTGTCACATCAGCTGAAAGGCGGCAGCAAGAGTGAACTAGTTCTGGCAAGGGGAATTTGGGCTATAACACACCAAGGGCCAACCCCAGGGGCACACCTCCTCCAGAAAGGAGGCTAGACCTCCCAAATTGGGGATTGAGTATGGTCTTACTCATAGGTATATGAGGCTGATTTCACATTTAAATCATCTTCCAGATGCTGACCAGATATATGTGCCTAAGCTCACCATGAAACCTAGAGTTTCTAATTCTGAAATTCAGGATACTTTCTGAGTTCTTGGTACTTGCAATTCTCCCCACAAGGCAGTTTCTTTAGAGCTGAATGTCCTACCATTACCTATTATAGAATTTTCATTTGTCTTTTCAAATAAGGTGCTTCCCAACAGCCCACTTGAAAAATTTGCTACCTCTTTTCATGTCTCTGTTTTCTCTGATTCAGATTTTGAAAAACTTCTATTTTTCCCAGCTCAACAGTTAGTGTCATTTGAAAAGAGGTAGTTCTTTAACTAACTGTGAAAGCAATACTAATATGTTGGTATAAACGTAAATATTTAAAGTTCAATTTGATGGACATAACCTATCTATGTGGCCAAACAACAGTAGAAGATTCTACTCTAGGGCTTATGACTTCCCATTGATAGGTCTGTGACTTAGGCTTTAATTCCCTCCTATGGAGCAGGACTCATGTACAATCTGAAAGCAGTTGGTTACCCCCAAGACAGATATGACACTATTGCTTTAGAGGGCACATCTTGCCTCTCAGCTTTTTCTTTAGAGCACTCATCACCCTCTTAATATTTTTGAGTTACAACCTATTTTATATTACTTATTGTTTTTCCCCATCCTATAATGTAAACTCTATTAAGGAAAGACGGATATTGACTCAGACAAGAATCTGCGTTCCTAGTGATAGAATAGGTTCTGGTGAACCATAGGTTCTTAATGACTGTTTAAGAAACTCATTGCCTTTAATCCTAGCACTCAGGAACAGAGGTAGGAGGATTGCTGTGAGTTCAAGGCCACCCTGAGACTTTGTAGTGAATTCCAGGTCAGCCTGGCCTAGAGTGAGACCCTATCTCAAAGAAATAAAAAAAAAAAAAACAGAAACCAAACAAACAAAAAAGAGAAACTCATCGCTCAGCCGTATAGTGCCTCGTCTGTTTGGAGTTTTTATTTTTCTTTTGCCTGCCTCCATTTTCTTCGCATAAATATTGATGAGCTCCATATTGTGACGGTCTTGTGGAGGTTAGATAATGTCATCAAAATGGAATTGGAACTAGATGGATCTAAGAAGGAGTTCAGTGGGAGGAAGGGGAAGAGGTGTGAAAGAAGACATTATGAGGCAAGTATGATCAAATTACATTTTGTTCAAGTATGTAAATTGTTAATTAATTAATTTAAAAAACTCACTAGTCTGACTGAATTAAAATGGACAGTCATTTGACTTCTCCATGAGTGAAGCATAATAGCTTTCCTCTCATGTACTTTAATTTTTCATGATTTCCATTGCCTGGAGGCAACTGTGGTCCAAAATATTATGTGGAAAAATTCTAGAAATACAAAATTTATGAGCATTAAATAAATACAGTACATTATGTTGTTTTGATTATTTGATTATTTATTTATTTGAGAAAGAGAGAGAGAAGAGACACAGAAGAGAGAATGAGTGTGCTAGGGCTTCTAGCCTAAAGACCCAGGTTCAGTTCCCCAGTACCCAAGTAAACCAGATGCACAAGGTGGAGCAAGCATCTGGAGTTCATTTGCAGCAGCTGAAGGCCCTGGTGGGCCTATTTTTTTTCTCTTTCTTTCTGCCTCTTTCTCTCAACTAAGTAAAATAAGTAATAAAAAGATTTATGGGTTATTTTAGTTTTTTGGTTACAGTTGTTTGCTGACCAAAGTCCTCCAGTTAAAAAGAAAAGCAAATAGTATGAAATTTTAGCTGTGTTGATCTGGAGCAAAAGTTGTGAGAGAATATAACATAGGCTACATTGATAAATACATCTCCACCAAACAATTGGAAAAATTCTGACTACCATCAGTGGAGTAAACTGTACCTACAAATCTGCTCATGACAGCCCTGTGTAAATGTATCTCACAGGTATGTAGTTTGTGTATTAACTTCTCTGCTTCAGAGTTATCATTCTTGCTCAATAGAGAGATAGCATAGTCTCTTCAAAGCTTCTTGGTGAGAAATCAACAGCAGTGTTTGTCAAAGAAGCACTTGTAAGACCCACTGAGCTCACTGGGTATTTCTAAAGAATAATCCTCAGTGAGGGACATAAAAGAACTTTATAACAGTGAGTTTCAAAGGAAGACAAGTGTGTGAGCAATTTGAAAACAGCAAAGCTATAATGACTGTTAAACATCCCCTGAAATTTTTATAGTAGGGAGCAATTGTAAACATCTCTTTAAGGAAATTGTGAAGCAAATTCCTGACGAGAAAATGGTGCCTCACCATAAAAACTGATGATAAAAACCTCATAGCCACTTATGAAAAATTATTTTATTAAAAAATGTACATAGATGAAATCACATGTGGTAGCCACAGCTATGTAGAAATAGGCACTTTGTCTATAGGTGAACATAAAGATGGAATTATGACTAACAATCAAAATGATTTATTTTCCATATGTTCTCAATTTTGCTAGTTCATATTATAAGAGTAAAATAGTAACAAGGGTATACTGATCTGGAAGCATAAGTTATCATTTATGACCAAAGCTAACTAAGGAATATTTGTTTCAGAGGAATGACGATTACTGAAAATTTCAGAGAGGCAATTGAAGGAGATTTAAAAAAAAAATTTTTGTTTATTTTTATTTATTTGAGAGTGACAGACAGAGAGAGAAAGCAGATGGATATAGAGAGAGAATGGGTGCTCCAGGGCCTCCAGCCACTGCAAACGAACTCCAGAAGCATGCGCCCCCTTGTGCATCTGGCTAACGTGAGTCCTGGAGAATCAAGCCTTGAACCGGGGTCCTTAGGCTTCACAGGCAAGCACTTAACCACTAAGCCCTCTCTCCAGCCCTGAAGGAGATTTTTGACTCCAGACTTGCTGGTAACAAGATGGGCATCACTTGTAAATAAAAGGGACTTGAGATAACATTTGACCCATCTTGATGATTCAACACATCAATTAATTAAAAGCTCCGAAAATTTTGCTTTTTAAAAAATTATTTAGGGGCTGGAGAGAGGGCTTAGCGGTGAAGGTGCTTGCCTGCAAAGCCAAACGACTTCTGTTCAGTTCCCCAGGACCCACATTAGCCAGATGCACAAGGTGGTGCATGCATCTGGAGTTCATTTGCAGTGACTGGAGGTCCTGGCACGCCCATTCTCTTTCTCATTCTTGCTCTCACTCTGTGTCTGCCTTTTTCTCTCTCATGTTCTCTTAAATAAATAAATAAATATTTAGTATTTAATTTTATTTATTATTTGTTTGTTTGCACATATGATCTTTCTGAATTCACCATGATTATGTACTCCTCTGATTTCCCTATTTTTGTCTCTTATGTTCCTGATGGACTTGACCTTAACCAATATCTTCTGCACGGTTCAGGTTATGGGACCTGGATTCTGGTTGGTGAAAGCAGGTCACTGAGGCTAGTCCTGCCCACTGCTCTCTTAGCCATGACTCTTAACACATCACGCCCCTGTCAAGGAGAGTTGCATGACGGATAGTAGAGCTTAGAGGTCTGTGCAGGTGTTATTCAATGGAGGAAATGGTTTTGGAATCAATTCCAACGCTCTTCATCTTACACAAAAGACAAAGGAACTCAGATAAATTGTGTTCTGCTTTGCTTAGTTTAAAAGATATACTTTAAGCTGGGTGTGGTGGCACACACGTTTAATCTCAGCACTTGGGAGGAAGAGGTAGAAGGATTGCCATGAGTTTGAGGCCACCCTGAAATGTCATAGTGAATTCCAGGTCAGCCTGGGTTACAGTAAGATCCTACCTTGAAAAACCAGGGGAAAAAAAAGGATAGACTTTGACTGACTCTCTTCTCTCTTTATTTATTTGAGAAAGAGAGAGAGAGAGAGAGAGAGAGAGAGAGAGAGTGAGAGAGAGAGAGAGAAAGAGAGAGAGAGAGACAGAGAGAGAATGAATGCATCAGAGACTCTCGCCACTGCAAACAAACTCCACACACACGCACCACCTTTTGCGTCTGGCTTACATGGCTACTAGGGAAATGAACCTGGGTCCTTAGGCTTTGCAGGCAAGTGCCTTAATTCTGAGCCATCTTTTCAGCCCTGATTTTTTGATTCTTGGCAGGAGGTGAAGAAAGAATGTCAGGATTGAAAGCAGGTGAAAAACCTCTTGCTAAATGAAGTAGCATTGTGTGTGCAAGAAAGGAATAGGGGAATGCGCTGAGATGTGAAGATCATCCAACCACCGACGACAGTCTCAGCACCCACTCAAAGAAACTGACATTATTTTCTTTGGGTTTTAATAAGAATCTATAAAATGAAGAATATTTATGTAGCTTTGTACTTTCATTGGTGAAAGTGAAGTCCTGGAAGTATAAATTGCCAGATAGAAATAGCCATCACAAAGCGAGGCTAGAGAAAGAATATTGTATGTCTCGGTGTCTATCAACATAAGCCCAGCTCAGTATATTTTAGCAGGGTTATTGGAATTTTTGTTTCAGTGCTGCCGTCTGGATCAGGAACATCTTCAACTGATGCATGCTTGGTTGCCAGCTGTGGTGCTAAGCAGTAGGTGGCGGCATATGTAGGAAGTGGGAGTGAATAGAGGGGACCTGGGTCGTGGAGGTGTATCCTTGAAAGGAATAGAGAATGCTGGTCTCTTCCTCTTTCTTTCTTCTTCTGCTCTTCCTGGCTCCATGGATGAACAGATCTCCACCATGCACTTCTACCATCTGTTCTGTGATGCCACTGGTCCAAATCAAAGGACTAAGTTCTCATGGCCTGCAACTAGCCAGAGCAGACTATATTTGCACGGAGTATGATTTATTTTAAATTTTTCTTACAGGGATGGAAATCTGACTAATACACTGAGAACCATAATGTTAGCTAGTTTTCATAATTTCATTAATTAGTATATTTATGCATTTATTTACCTATTTATGTGTGTATGGGCATGCCAGGGTCTCTTGCCACTGCAAACGTATTCCAGATACACGCAATACGTTATGTGCCATCTGGGGATTCAAATTTGAACCAACAGGCTTTGTAAGCAAGTGCCTTTAAGTGCTGAAGAGCCATCTCCTCAGACTCATAATGTTTTTAATGTTCAATTAAATTAATTTTAACCTGTTCATTAAAACCATGAAAAATTTACATTTTAATGGGATACTGCCAAGTGATGTTTCACTACATGAATGCAGTGGATATGTTTTAAATTAGATTAAACATATCTATCCCCTTACTATTTTTCTTACTAAATATGCAAAATCCTTCCTTGTAGCTTTCTGAAATGCACAGTGAATTACGAGCCTGGCTGTCACCCTACTTACTATGCAATAGTTTCTTCTCTAAGCTACAGCTTAGGGCCCCACTGATCACCCTTTGGCCTTCCCCCTTCACTGCTGGTTACTTTTTAGTGACTAGCTTACATGGCCTTTTAATGTTTTCTGTTCTCAGATTTTGAGGGGTGCCGACTCTTACAGCAGTTTCTTTTTTATGAATTCCAATTTCTATTCACTATTATTTCTATTCACTATTATTTCCTCTTTATCTTCACATTTTGCCCGTGTCACTCATTTCATGTATTCTGGCTGACATATATAACTATATCCTCTCTCAAAATTGTACCTATAATTTTCAAGATGTAATTGGAAGAAGACCATTTCTGCTATCTATTCAAATTCCCACTTATCTATTTTATTTCACTGGGTCACAATTTACTTTTCTTTACTACTCCAGAGGAAAGAATACCTATTAAATCTCTGGTGATAGGATACTAGAGTCAGTAGTGAAGATACTGACATGCTATTAAGTGAAAGAATATAAATCAAGCACGTTGTTCTGGGAGCGCCTCACATTACATAGCTGTTGATGAGAAAGAAAAGGGAATTTGAAAAATATCTGTGGGGATGAGGAGACACAAAAGTCCATCATCATCTTTTTACTCCACTGAAAATAATATCTTTCGTGAAAGGAGATAATGCAACTTTTCTTCAGCAGTTTTGGGCTTCAGGAGCGTTCCTGAAATAACTCTGTTCAGCTGGGAACAACAGGAAATTGGCACTTACGCACTTAACCTGTTTTCATGCTGCCACCAGGCCACCCACTCACTTGACACTCTATCAGTTGCTAATGGTTTCTGGCTAAGGAGTTGATTTTCTTTGTCTTAATCAGGAGGGATCACCTCTTCCCAAAGTGCACACCGTCCACTGGATCCTATGGATCCGAGTACAGTGCGTGGTTCTGCTCTAAGAAGCCCCGGATCTACTTGCTGTCTAATTTGGTGACAACTGACTCAATGTTTACAGCTCACCTGCACCTCTGTGTCACTACAGATAGGTCACTTGGAAAAGGTTACAATTTAGATATTTCTCAGTTACAGAAAAATAGCTCAGATATCTTTTAAAGTAGTATAATAGTTCTATTTGCAAATTCTGTAGCAGATTTTTTTTTGTTTGTTTAGTTTTTGTGTTTTGAGATAGAGTCTAACATGGCCCAGGCTGGTTTTGATTTCTTGGTGTGGCTGAAGATAACCTTGAACTCCTGATCTTCTTCCCTCCACCTTCCAAGTGCAGAGATCACAGGCATGTGCCACCGTGTGATCAGCTTTTATGACAGCTTTTAAAACGTTTTCATTAAGCAGATTAGACACTACACAACAAACCAAATCCCTGATATGAAGTACTACTAGAAGGAACACAGCTGGCCACCAACATCTTTTAAAAGCAGATGGTTTTAAGACCCAGAGCAGGTGTGAGGAGGACATGAAATCCGTCTTGGTGCAAAGGCACTGTGAATATGGAAGTTCAGCAGCTGGGAAAAATCCTGGAGAGCACTGAATTAGAATTTCTAGTTTTCAATGAAGAAATGGAATCTTCATGACTGAGCAGAACAGAGACAACGTTTTTGTTTTGTTTTGTTTTTTTGAGGTAGGGTTTCACTCTAGCCCAGGCTGACCTGGAATTCACTATGTAGTCTCTCAGGGTGGCCTCGAACTCATGGTGATCCTCCTAAGTCTGCCTCCCGAGTGCTGGGATCAAAGGTGTGTGCCACCACACCCGGCTTGTGACAGGGCATTTTTAAACCTAAGACTTTCTTATCATGGTCCCATCCCCAAATCTTACAGTTCATTTATGTATAACTCCCCTTGATTCAACATGAGTTATTCCGCTGTTGGTAACCCTTATAATGAAGCAGGCTGTCACTTCAAATATTCTTCACCAAAAATACATGATTATGTGCATCATTATATTTCCACCCTAAGTGCTTTTTGCAAGTGAAATTTTAGATAGTCTCATTGACATAATGTTCGATTTGTTTGCTCCCCTAGCAGGAAACAGCCACAGCTGTGTACCATCCAGTCAGTTATGATTTAAGGATATTTTAAAGAGGTAACGTAGAGGAAAGGGGAACTGTAAATTTTGCATGCTTTGCAATGCGAAAGAAAAGAAAAAGTATGACTAGAATTCAGTACTAAAACAAAGGCACACAAATACGACGCACACTCACTCAGTGAGGAAAAAGTAGCACTGCTTTCTCCTCAGCACGTGCCAACCTTTCGATGCCAGCAGCATTATCTCTGGTTAATGTCAACAGATTGACAAGCACAAAACTGAGTTTTGCATTAAGTTTCAGGTTAGCATACAAAGTAGTATTCCTACGGTATTTTTATGTATGTGTCATGATTATATTGTGTTCTCCATCATTTGCATCTACTTCCCTCTCCCAGGGCCCTTGTTCCACTGCAGTTGGTTCCATACCTTCCCCCAGGGTCTCTCCTGTTTTCTTATCTCATGTAACTCGATTACCATCTTTTGTATCCCATTCCCTTAAGAGCTCATCCTCTTCTCTTCCAAGTCCCTTTGTAGGTTTAACTGCTTTTGTGTGAAGGAACTCCTTTGAGCACCCTATATATTTTTTCATTTTTATTTATTTATTTGAGACACACACACACACACACACACACACACAGAGAGAGAGAGAGAGAGAGAGAGAGAGAGAGAGAGAGAGAGAGAGAGAGAGAGGGAGAGAGAAAGACAATGATGACGATGGTGATAGATAGATAGACAGACAGACAGACAGACAGATAGATAGAATGGGTGCACCAGGGCCTCTAGCCGCTGCAAGTGAAGTACAGGTGCATGTGTCACCTGTGCATCTGGTTTATGTGGTCCTGGGGAATTGAACCTGGATTATTTGGCTTTGCAAGCAAGTGCCTTAACTGTGAAGCCATCTATCCAGCCCATCTTATAAGTTTTAAACACTAGTTTGTGTTGTACAATGCCCTAAATTCTTTGTGGATTGATTTGTGACCGTTGATAATTGGATGACATTAGAAAGCTTGGACAATGGGATGGAGAGATGGCTCAGTGGTAAAGGCCTGCAATGCCCAAAGACCTGGTTCAATTCCCCAGTACTCATGTAAAGCCAGATACACAAAATGGTGCATGTCTCTGGAGTTCATTTGCACCGGCTAGAGGGCTTGGTAGGACCCATTCTCATTCTCTCTCCTTGCAAACAAATAAGTAGGATATTTTGAAATTTTTTAAAAGAACACTGGGAGATGATAGGCATCAGAAAAAATGAAGAGGGAGCTGAGAGAAAGAGAACCATAAGTGATAAATATAGCATTTGCGTATCCTATCTGAACATGGGACCCCTTCTCTTATATAATTCAGAATTGAATCAGGTCTTCAGTCTTTTTCAAAATCTATTTATTTATTTTCAAGCAGAATGGGGGAGAGAGAGAGAGAGAGAATATGGGCATGTCAGGGCCTCTAGTTGCTGCGAACACACTCCTGATGCTTGCACTAATTTGTTCAACTGGTGGGTACTGGGGAATTGAATCCTGGTCATTAGGCTTTGCATTTAAGCACCATAACTGCTGAGCCATGTCTCCAGTCCCCTTTTGTCTTTTGAGGGCTGCTTAGCAAACAAGCCTTCACCACCTGAAACTCTGGAGAGAGCTTTTCAGATGCAGGCAGCCTAGACTGCATTTACCTTGTATGTAGCACCTCACCAGAAGCAAAGAAATAGCTCCATCTGTAGGCTCCTTTTGATAGATGTCAATAAAAGATCTGCTCACTAAGATATCTCTGAGGTATAATCAAGCATCCCAAGCATTAACTCTCCACGGATCTAAAAAGCAACTTCTTGATCCTAGATGCTATCGTTTCAAGGAAGAAAATTAGTTCTACACTGGTACGAGAGACTTGAAAATAAATTTTAACCAATATTAAATAATGCATGAAGTGACTCTACTTATGGATTCTGTCTGTTGCTTATTGGTATTTTTCTTCTCATGCCAGTAACCTTTGAAAATAAATATGCATCTTTGAAGCTGTGCACATGAGCAGCAGTCTGTGAGGTTTAGTTTGACTCACTTTATATTTTATACCCAGTAGAAGCTTATAAAAGAGAAATAACACAATCAAGAAAGGAAAAAAAAAAAAAAACACCTTAAGAGTGAAAGTGAGAGAGAGAGGAAGGAGAGATAGAGAATTGGCATGCCAGGGCCTCAGCCACTGAAATTGAACTCCAGACACTTGTGCCACCTAGTGGGCATGTGCAACCTTGTGTTTGCCTCACCTTTGTGCATCTAGCCAACATGGGATCTGGAGAGTAGAACATGGGTCCTCAGGCTTTGCAGGAAAATGCTTTAACTGCTGAGCCATCTCTCCAGGCCCCCCTTATTTTTTTTTTAATTCACTTCGTTTCAAGTCTTCTATAAAGTAGGTTTGTTTAACTTTTCTTTTTTTTTTCTTTTTATTTGTTAAACTGCAAAACAGAAAGTGAGGGTAAGATGCTGAGGAGATGGCTTGGTGGTTAAAAGTGCTTGTTGCAAAGTCTGCCAGCCTAGGTTCAATTCCCAAGCTACCCATGTAAGCCAGATGCAAAAAGTGGCACAAATGTCTGGTGTTAATTTTCAGTGGTAAGAGACCATGGTGCATACATGTGCACGTACACACACACACACACACACACACACACACACACACACACACCCACACACAGAGGATGGAAGGAAGAAAAGAAGGAAGGAAGGAAGGAAGGGAAGGAGGGCCAATAGAGAGGAAAAATAACTGGGGTCTGGATAGATCACAATAGAATAATCAAGTCATGGCAAAATACTTTCTAAATAGTCTCTGAGTTATTTTTCTTTTATGTATTTTTTCTTTTTTTTTGCTACTACAGAGGACGGACAGAATTTTTGCTCCAGGGAAAGATAGGAAGACAGTCTAGAAGAACAAAGTGTTGTTCAGAACATTTTGGATTATTGTGACTGCTGTATACTAAATAACCAGAAACTTGGTACTCTAAAACCACACACATTTATTCTTTTACAATTCTTTGATTAGATGTCTGAAATTAGTTTAGTGGAGCCCAAATCAAGGGGCCATAAAGGGCTTTATACTCCCATCCTCCTCCCTTAAAGTCACTAGGAGGAAAATGGCAGCCTTGGAAGAAGCGAATTGCTTAACCATTAACTCTAGGGTTCAGTCCACAACTCTAGCCCCTTATCTCCAAAAAACTAAAACAAAAACAAAATTAATTTGTTTGTATTAGAAGTCAGCAGACTTTGCATTGCTTTGGTGTCAGTATCTTAGATGTAGGATGGAGGATGTAGCACAAACTTGGAAAAGTCTCTTTCTTCTCTCTCTCTCTCTCTCTCTCTCTCTCTTTTTTTCCATTTAAGTTGAGTTCTTCTGATCTGAAGAAGAGCTTTCTATTTAAGAATTTCCAATTTGGGCCAATAAGTGCCTACTTAGACTTTCTTGGCTCAAATTTTAATTTATGACTTCCCAACTGCAAAACCTTCTTAGGCAAGTCCCTTAACTTCTCTTAGGCAAGTCCCTTAACTTCTCTTATTTATCAAATGGAGGTAATCATATTGCCATATGAGGTTATAAAGATTGCAGAAGGCATTAGGTGTGGAAAGTTAGAGCATTACTAAGTCAACAGTAGACACTGGCCTTCTAAGTACAACCAATATGAAGTTGGATTTTTATTATAGAAAAGAATGTAATATATTAAGGTGTGTGTGGTTCACTTCTTTGTCAACTTGATCATATCAAGCAAGAGACACATCTGTTGGGCAAATATGTGACGTTGTTTTCAAGAAGGATTAACTGAGAGGGGAAGACCTTCCCACCCAGTAGGCATCCCTTCCAGTAGCAGCCCACATGTAAGATGGTTCTAGGAAAAGGTAGTGCCTTTTGCCATCCTTCATGGACATCAGAACCCAGCTTCTTCAAACTTCCAGTGTGGACTGAAGACCAGTGGCTCCTTAGGAATTCCCTAGGCCTTCAGTACCAGACTGGGTCTGCTGAGGTATCCACTCTTTCAGACTAAGTAGCTACCAGGTTCTCAGACATTCCTTCCTTCAGACAACCATCATTTGACTACCCAGTCCATATCCTGTAAGCCAGTCTCAAAAAATCCACTTTATAATATATATTCATTCTATCCAGTTCTAGAGAACCCTGGCTAATACAATGTGTAAATGGAGTTTTATTCCATTTAATGGATGCCTTTTTCTTATGTGCTTCTCAAAACGCTTTTTTTTTTCATGACAAGGACTATGCATCCATTTAAGCACAGAGGTTTCTATCTTTCCTCAAGAACCAAATGAAAAGAAATACACCATTTTCGTGAAAGTGTGAAAAGCTACTAAGTCAGTCTGTAAATGCAATTTCTTTTCTTGCTCTTTTTTTCTTCCATCATATATCTTGACATGCCATAAAAAATTTGAGTGACTTGGCTCCTTTTTTTTTTTTTTCCACCAAGATATCACAGCTTGGTGCTAAGCTGAACTCAATAGAAAATTGTTCAGGAGATAACGTTCAGGAAGTAAACGGCTCCCGTCTGACACAAAAATGTGGCGGGCATTCTGCAAGCACAGGACTGAAATCTCAAGATGAGCTTGGCTTTCCAATACTGTGCTCATTCTAAAGTTTTCGCCAAGTTCAAGGGTTGCTGGCTTCTCTGAGTCAAGGGACAGCTGTATCATTGAGGTCAGAGGTAACCACAGATCTTATCTGTGAGCAATCTGTCATATGCCTTCCCTAAGGAAGCTGCCTATTAACATCAGGGCAGTCACGATCCTCTGTTTCCGCATTGCTGCTCTGCTCTCTCTAAGTGGACCTTAACTTCTTACCACGCTGTACCATAGCCTGGCGGAAGACTTTCAAGAAAGAGAAGGAAGGCAGAAAATGGGATCCACCTTTCCACCCCATGGTGCCTACTCACAGAATTGGAATGCAAGTAACAGCAGCCCTCAGAACAGACAGCAAATGCTCCTGAGAGATTCTCTCACCTGCTCAGATATCTGATTTGCCATTCAATGGTGGCAAGCAGGTAGTGAGGCTCCACCTTGGTGCTTGAAAGCAGAGGCAAAAAAAAAAAAAAAAAAAAGATCCCTCTGACTTCCCTTCTGTTTCTTACAATGATGATGAAATCCCTGTACCAAAGGCATCACATCCTACCCTCAGGGGCTGGACTTTGAAGTCAGTCCAAACCAACCTTGTTACACTCACCCATATCTTCCTGGCCACTCCTCCACCCAGTTAGATACTCTAGACTTTACCCGTCAGTCTGGCCACATCTCTCTCTCTGTCCAGTTCAGGTTGGCTCTTGGGAGAGTGGGTGTCTTTTTCCGTGTGATAGCTCAATGTCCTCCAGTCCTCACATCAAGTCATCCTGTTCTCCTCTTAATCGAATTTACATCAACTGAATTCTCAAGATCAGCTGGAACCCTAAGAGATGGAGGTGGCTGTTTTTTATCCCCTAGGGTGGGAAAATGTCATGGAAACTACGTTCTGTAGCTAACTGGTCTGATGACTCAGTGTAAGGCAAGAACTAGAGATGTCCACAGTGTTTGATCCAAATGCTTATTCACGTTTGTCATGTAACACAAGGCACCATATTCTCAGTGTTCGTCCATCTGCAGGCCTTTGGGAGGATTCTCACAGAAGCCCTGAGAACACCTTGCACATAAAGATGGGGAAGATGAGGGGAAAATTTGCCTTTCCATGTTATATTTATGAAAATTAAGTGGTTACAATATTTGGAATCATTTTCCAATCAAAAGTGACAATCTTATAGACTCCCTGGCCATGGTAATTTCTAAATGTAGCATTCAGTGTTAAGCAATGTTTTCTTATAATTGATCTATATCTAATTTTAAAGCTCCTCTATATTCTTATTTTTTGGAGGGGGGAGCAAACCCAACAGACTAGCCTCTTTAGGCAAGAGAAAGGCAGCAAGAGCAAAAGAGAGGGGGGGGGGGAGAATTGGCTTGCCAGGGCCTCTAGCTATTATAATCAAACTCAGATGTGGGTGCCATCTTGGCGCATGTGTGACCTTGCATGCTTGCATCACATTGTGATGTCTGGCTTATGTGGGATGTGGGGTTGTTGAACATGAGTCCTTAGGCTTTGGAAGCAAGGGCATTAACTGCTAAGCCATCGCTCCTGCCCCACCTTCTATATTCCAATGGTACCTCCAAAGAAACATTTTTCTTATTTGCACAGTTTTCATGAGGAAACAAAATTAAAAGAATGAGGATGGGTTGTTCCTGGCTTTTCATTCTCACAACTCAGCCTCTTCTTTTCTTAAGATCTTACTATCTGCAATGGGGAGTTCAGTGCTTCTGTGGTTGCGTGGTATTCAAGAGAAGAATACCCCCTCCTTTCTACAGAAGTCTGCTTGTTCTAGATCTGTGCTGGGGATTTGAAAAATAAGTTTTTGGAGGCTGGAGAGATGGTTTAGAAGTTAAAACACTTGCCTGTGAAGCCTAAGGACCCACGATAGATCTCTTTCCAGATCCCACATAAGCCAGATGCTCAAAGGTGAAGCAAGCACAAGGTTGTATGTACATGGCCACTAGGTGGGGTAAGCCTCCAGAGTCCAATCGCAGTGGCTGAGGCCTTGACCTCTCTGTCTCTCTCACTCTCTCTAAAAACAAAAAAATAAAATTAAATTAAAAGTTTTAAAAATTTTTATTTTTATTTATTTATTTGAGAGTGACAGATGAGAAAGAGAGAGAGAATGGGTGCATCAGGGCTTCCAGTCACTGTAAACAAACTCCAGATGCATTCACCACCTTGTGCATCTGGCTTACATGGGTACTGGGGAAATGACCCTCAAACCAGGGTCCTTAGGCTTCAGAGGTAAGCACTTAGGTGCTAAGCCACCTCTCCAGCCCCTAAAAAAAAAATAAGTTTTTGATTTGGGAGTGTAGCCCAGCAAGTGGGTTTTATTCTCAGTACCACAAAATCAAACACAAAATTTTCTTATTAAAAGGCATGTAATTATAGAAATAATAACAATAAAGGCTTTGAAATATCATTTTGTGTAAATTTTTTCAAGATGATAATAGAAATTGCAGGTTGAACTAACTGGGACAATAGTAGAGATGTAGAGTAGCAGAAACTGATCTTTCTTGACCATAGTTTTTTCATTATATTGTGTTATAGAAATGCCTTGAAGAGATCTACATTTCTCAGAAGCATGTATATCTGTAAATCAGAGTAATGGAAAGATTAAATGTTTTTAAAATAGATGTGCCATATATATATTTAAAACTATTGCAAGTTTTCTCATAATAGTAGATTGGATAGTTTTAAAATATATTATGGTCATCATTCACGTTATTTGGAATCTTGTACAAATCAAATGTTCCAAATGTCTTGGCTAGTAGGAGCAATACTCTCTTTTTCATTGTCCATAAAATCCAACTTATGTTAAACCCATGGTTTAGTAAAACAACTCAGATTTTTCTAAATTCTGTCATGTGCTATATGTATGCTTGCCAATTTTCTATGAACTTTCTTCCCATAATGCTCAAATTTCCAGGCAATCTACTTTTATTTCACCAGGGAAGATTCAGGTGGTTGTATCCTAAGTGCATCATAAGAAGAGATTTGGAGATAGCCCCTAAATTCCCATCATTTGGGTAGTGAATCTGACACCAATTCAGGTCCTACTGTGAA